>NW_027362767.1:34887814-35487814 GCF_046119375.1 Phyllobates terribilis
AAAGAAACAAACTACGTTAGGATAACAAGTCCGGTCTTATGTTTCTCGCTAAACACGTGGATCGCCATCTCCCTATCCTCTGAACTTCCGTTTCTGACAGTCCTGCTCTTGCTGCTTCCGTGGCCGCGCCTATGCGGAATGAGTGTGTCCCATAATCTTTGGGGTGGTTCCCTGCCGATGTTATGCATTTATTAAATATAGCTTGGATCTGGTATCTTGATAATGGCATTCCATCAATGTGTGATAGGAAGAAATTACTTTGTGATCTGATGGTTATATATGTTTTTACTATTGTTACCCGACTCAGTGTACCGTTTGTGGGTTGCAGAAGTACCCAAGTGCCCCTGCCCACTGGAACCGTTTTCGATTGGCGTATGCGTAGACGTATTGCATTATTGGCTATGACTACGTCCTGGTGTAATAAGCCTCCACTGGTGGTAATTTTGGATTGAGGGACTAATTCCCTTATGCATAGCGCCCCGGAGAAGGTGATCGCAAATGCAGTAGACAGTAGTTTTGCTTCAAATTGTGAGTGTCATGTTAATGGTGTTAGGGATATGATGGGAGAAATCAGTTTTAGTGACGCGGGACGGGACGTCTACACTCCTGACTTGGCTGACCCCTTTTCCACCCTTTTATAGATTGTCTGATGATGAATCTCTTTGTCACATCTCCCCAATTCAGTAGTTGGAAGTGAAATGCTACTCCGGTCAGACACCGCTGCGCTGATGCCCCTGATATGCCCCTCATCATTAGCTGGTGGAGAAATTCTATGGTGACTTGTGATCTGGCTTGTTCACATTGGTCAACCCGTCTGCCTGTTACTAGTCGTGTCCACTCTTCCCATGCCTTACCGTATGCTTGCCACGTCGACGGGGCAACTGACGCTCTGATTAATGGCATTAACTATTCGCCACTAGATCCCATAGGGAGGGTGGGCAACTGTTGCCCGATGGGTGGGCGTTGGGGAGGAGCTCTGTGATAATCTGCCAATTGAATTGTGATAAAGCGTTAGCAGCAGCTTTAGACCCCTGAACACTGTGGCTAGCGCGGACCCATACATTGTGTTTTAGGCACAGGAATGCTAGCCGGCGTAGTAGGCCTAGCACTGGGAGAGACGATGATGCCATCTTATTAATGCAGTGTGCTAGGCTGGTGTTTTTTGTTATGAAGCGTATATTTTTGTTAGCCAGGTGCGCGCCCCATATTTCTATTGCTACCACTATTGGGAAGAAAAATTATTTTCTGGGCTAGATGCAGCTAAAAATTATTATTAATTTCAAAGCTGGTGGAGCTTGGTATAGATGGCCTAATACAATTAGTACCACACACTGCTACAAGCCCAAATATTTTTTCAGAGCTAGATGCAGATAAAAATTATTTTTAATTTGCAACCTGGTGGAGGTTAGTATAGATGGACTAATAGAACAAGTCCCACACACTGCTACAAGCCCAAATATTTTTTCAGAGCTAGATGCAGATAAAAATTATTGTTAATTTGCAACCTGGTGGAGGTTAGTATAGATGGACTAATAGAACAAGTCCCACACACTGCTTCAAGCCCAAATATTTTTTCAGAGCTAGATGCAGATAAAAATTATTTTTAATTTGCACCCTGGTGGAGGTTAGTATAGATGGACTAATAGAACAAGTCCCACACACTGCTACAAGCCCAAATATTTTTTCAAAGCTAGATGCAGATAAAAGTTATTTTTAATTTGCAACCTGGTGGAAGTTAGTATAGATGGACTAATAGAACAAGTCCCACACACTGCTAGAAGCCCAAATATTTTTTCAGAGCTAGATGCAGATAAAAATTATTTTTAATTTGCAACCTGGTGGAGGTTAGTATAGATGGACTAATAGAACAAGTCCCACACACTGCTACAAGCCCAAATATTTTTTCAGAGCTAGATGCAGATAAAAATTATTTTTAATTTGCAACCTGGTGGAGGTTAGTATAGATGGACTAATAGAACAAGTCCCACACACTGCTACAAGCCCAAATATTTTTTCAGAGCTAGATGCAGATAAAAATTATTTTCAATTTGCAACCTGGTGGAGGTTAGTATAGATGGACTAATAGAATGATGCTTTGCCCAAAAGGTTTTACTTGGCTAGGTGCAGTAAAAAAAATTGTATTCTATACACAGGTGGTGTAGCTTGCAACACAGATAGGCTACTCCATTGACTAACACACACTGCAAGAGGCGAAAAAGGATTTGCTTAGCTAGATGTAGCCAAATGCTGTGAAAAAAACTTGCACAGCACTGGCACAGACCTGCCTGGCAAAAAGTGATAGGAACTGATGTAACCTAGCCCTCAAAAGGACTGCAATTACAATTAGTCCCTACTCCCAACCTATCTATTTAAGATCACAGACCTGCCTGATAAAAGTGATAGGAACTGATGTAACCTAGCCCTCAAAAGGACTGCAATTACAATTAGTCCCTACTCCCAACCTATCTATTTAAGAGCACAGACCTGCTTGATAAAAGTCGTAGGAAATGATGTAACCTAGTCTTCAAAAGGACTGCAATCACAGCTATTCCCTACTCCCAATCTATCTGTAGATTTGTGCGAAAATTGGCTTGAAATTAACACTCAAAGTATAGCGCACACAGCAACAGCGGTGCCGTCTAACACGCAGCTGCTGCAGTGAGAAAATGGTGGCTATGTGGAAAATGGCTGAGTCTTATAGGGCAAGAACATGTGACATACCCTGCCAATGACACATGCCCTTGCTTGTGTGAAAAAAAGCAGTTCGCTCCGTGTGTGCGCTGCTGATAGGCTGACAGATTGCACCTCCCCACTGCAAATGCGGGAAAGAGAAAAAAAAATGGAGATCTTCATTGTTCCTGCAGAGATCCATCCCCTGCCCCTCCCCCCGCCCCGCTGTACACTCAAACTGCGTATTAACATTAATTTTCAGCATTACTGAGAAAAAATCCAGTTATGATTTTGGTGCACGAACAGTTATCGAACATAACCTCGAACAGCCGAATTTTTTTCAAATCGTTCGTGTTCACCGGACGGCTCGAACACCGCCCAAAACAGCTCGAATTTGAGATTGGTGAACAGTTCGAGTCGAACACCGCTCATCTCTAGTTATAGTATTGTACATAAGGGCAGTATTATAGTATTTATATTCTTGTACAAAGGGGGCAATATTATAGTAGTTATATTCTTGTACATAGGGGGCAGTATTATAGTTGTTATATTCTTGTACATAGGAGCAGTATTATAGTAGTTATAGTCTTGTACATAGGGGGCAGTATTATAGTAGTTATATTCCTGTACATAGGGGCAGTATTATAGTAGTTATATTCTTGTACATAGGAGCAGTATTATAGTAGTTTATTCTTGTACATAGGAGCAGTATTATAGTAGTTATATTCTTGTACATAGGGCAGTATTATAGTAGTTATATGCTTAAACATAGCGGCAGAATTATAGTAGTTATACTGTTGTACATAGGGGCAGTATTATAGTAGTTATATTCTTGTACACAGGGGGCAGTATTATTGTAGTTATATTCGTGTACATAGGGGGCAGTAATATAGTAGTTATATTCTTGTAGAGAGGGGAAGTATTATAGTAGTTATATTCTTGTACAAAAGGGCAGTATTATAGTAGCTATATTCTTGTACATAGGATCAGTATTATAGTAGTTATTTTCTTGTATAGAGGGGCAGAAATATAGTAGTTATATTCTTGTATATAGGAGCAGTATTTTAGTATTTATAAACCTGTACATAGGGAGCAGTATTATAGTAGTTATATTCTTGTACATAGGGGCAGTATTACAGTCGCTCTATTCTTGTGCATAGGGGGCAGTATTATAGTAGTCATATTCTTGTACATAGGAGCAGTATCATAGTAGTTATATTTTTGTAAAAAGGGTCAGTATTATAGTAGTTATATTCTTGTACATAAGAGCAGTATTATAGTAGTTACATTCTTGTACATAGGGGGTCAGTATTATAGTAGTTATGTTCTTGCACATAGGAGCAGTATTATAGTAGATATATTCTTGTACATAGGGGCAGTATTTTAGTGGTTATATTCTTGTACATAGGGGCAGTATATTAGTAGTTATATGCTTAAACATAGAGGCAATATTATAGCAGTTATATTCTTGTACATAGGTGCAGTATTATAGTAGTTATATTCTTGTATATAGGGGCAGTATTATAGTAGTTATATTCCTGTACATAGGGTCAGTATTATAGTAGACATATTCTTATAAAAAGTTACAGAGTTATAATATTTATATTCTTGCATATTGGAGAAGTATTATAGTAGTTATATTCTTGAACATAATAGCAGTATTATAGTAGTTATATTCTTGTACATAGGAAGAAATATTATCGTATTTATATTCTTGTACATAGGAGCAGTATTATAGTAGAATCATAGAATGGTAGAGTTGGAAGGGACCTCCTGGGTCATCTGGTCCAACCCCCTGCTCAAAGCAGGATTCACTAGATCATCTCAGACAGATGTCTGTCCAGCCTCTGTTTGAAGACGTCCATTGAAGGGGAACTCACCACCTCTCGTGGCAGCCTGTTCCACTCATTAATCACCCTAACTGTCAAAAAGTTTTTTCTAATATCTAATCTGTGTCTCCTCCCATTTAGTTTCATCCCATTGCTTCTAGTCTTTCCTTGTGCAAATGAGAATAAAGATGATCCTTCTACAATGTGACAGCCCTTGACATATTTGTAGACAGCTATTAAGTCTCCTCTCAGTCTTCTTTTTTGCAAGCTAAACATTCCCAAATCCTGCAACCGTTCCTCATAGGACATGGTTTGCAGACCAGTCACCATTCTGGTCGCTCTTCTCTGAACTTGCTCCAGTTTGTCTATGTCTTTTTTAAAATGTGGTGCCCAAAACTGTACACAGTATTCCAGATGAGGTCTGACCAAAGAGGAGTAAAGACCGATAATGACTTCACGTGATCTAGACTGTATGCTTCTGTTAATACATCCCAGAATTGTATTTGCCTTTTTTGCTGCTGCATCACACTGTTGACTCATGTTTAGTCTATGATCTATTAGTATACCTAAGTCTTTTTCACATGTACTGTTGCTTAGCTCTATTCCTCCCATTCTGTATATGCTTTTTTCATTTTTATTGCCCAGATTTAGTACTTTGCATTTTTCCCTGTTAAAAACCATTCTGTTGGTTGCTGCCCACTGCTCCAGTTTATTTAGGTCTTTTTGAATCCTCTCTCTCTCTTCTCTAGTATTAGCTATCCCTCCTAGCTTTGTGTCATCAGCAAATTTAATCAGCTTACCCTCAATTCCTTCATCTAAATCATTGATAAAGATGTTGAACAATACAGGTCCCAGGACAAAGCCCTGTGGTACCCCACTTGAGACATTCATCCAGCTGGATGTGAAGCCATTTACAACCACCCTTTGAGTCCGATCACTAAGCCAGTTATGAATCCACCTAACAGTTGCCTGGTCCATTGCATACTCGGTCATTTTTTCAATAAGGATGGTGTGAGATACTTTGTCAAATGCTTTGCTGAAGTCAAGATATACTATATCTACAGCATTTCCCTGATCCACCCAGTCAGTGATTCTGTCATAGAAGGAAATTAAGTTAGTCTGACATGACTTGTTAGTTACAAACCCATGCTGACTCTGGTTAATCACTTCATTCTTATCCATGTACTTACATACATGTTGTTTAATAATTTGTTCAAAGATCTTTCCTGGTATAGAAGTCAGACTCACCGGCCTATAGTTCCCTGGGTCCACCTTCTTCCCCTTTTTGAAGATAGGAACAACATTTGCTCTTCTCCAGTCTTCTGGGACTTCTCCTGTTCTCCAAGAATTTTCAAAGATTATGGAGAGTGGTTCTAAAATTTCTTCTACGATCTCCTTCAGTACTCTGGGGTGTAATTCATCTGGACCTGGAGACTTGAACTCATTTATGTTAGCTAAATATTCCCTCACAATCTTTCGGTTTACAGATAACTTGGATTCCTCTATTCCTTTAAAAGGACAGTGAAGATCAGTTGATGTTACATTTTCTTTCTGAGAGAAAACAGATGCAAAATAGGAATTAAAAAGTTCGGCCTTCTCAACATCCTCTCTTACCATTTCTCCATTTTCATCCTGTAAAAATCCTATAGCATCTTTGACTTTTCTTTTACTTTTGACATACCCCCAAAATCCTTTTTTATTGCTTTTGACATCTCTTGCAAGCCTTAATTCATTGTCAGCTTTAGCTAACCTGATACGTGCCCTACAGGATCTGCAGACTGCATTATAATCTTCTTTAGATATGCCTCCCTCTTTCCATTTAATAAACATTTCTTTCTTTCTTTTTAGCATGTGTTTAAGTTCTGTGTTCATCCATCCTGGTTTCCTTAAATGCTTCCCATTCTTCCTACTTTTCGGGATTGTTAACGATTGTGCTTTGAGAATCTCATTTTTAAAAATTTCCCATCCTTCTTGGACATTTTTGTCCTTAAGGACATCCAGCCATTGGATCCCTCCTATTCTCTTTCTGAGTCTCTTAAAATCTGCCTTTCTAAAATCTAACCTTGAAGTTTGAGTCTTCACATGTCTTCCTCCTCTAGTTATCCAAAATTCTATAATAGCATGATCGCTGCCTCCTAGGGTCCCAGCCACCTTTACCTCCTCAACCATTTCCTCCCTGTTTATAAGGATTAGATCCAAAGTAGTAGTTATATTCTTGTACATAGGAGCAATATTTTAGTAGTTATATTCTTGCACATAGGGGGCAGTATTATAGTAGTTATATTCCAGTACATAGGAGCAGTATAATAGTAGTTATATTCTTGTACATAGGAGCAGTATTATAGTAGTTATATTCGTGTGCATAGGGGCAGTATTATAGTAGTTATATTCTTGTACATAGGGAGCAGTTTTATAGTAGTTATATTCTTGTACACAGGAGCAGTATTACAGTAGTTATATTCTTGTGCATAGGAGCAGTATTATAGTAGTTATATTCTTGTACAAAGGAGCAGTATTATACTAGTTATATTCTTGTACATAGGTGGCAGTATTATAGTAGTAATAATCCTGTACATAGGGGGCAGTATTATACTAGTTATATTCTTGTACATAGGGGGCAGTATTAAAGTAGTTATATTCTTGGACATAGGAGCAATATTATAGTAGACATATTCTTTTAAAAAGGTACAGAATTATAATATTTATATTCCTGTATATTGGAGAAGTATTATAGTAGTTATATTCTTGAACATAAGAGCAGTATTATAGTAGATATATTCTTGTACATAGGAGCAGTATTATACTAGTTATATTCTTGTACATAGGTGGCAGTATTATAGTAGTAATATTCCTGTACATAGGGGGCAGTATTATACTAGTTATATTCTTGTACATAGGGGGCTGTATTATAGTAGTTATATTCTTGTACATAGGAGCAGTATTATAGTAGTTTTATTCTTGTACATAGGAGGCAGTATTATAATAGTTATATTCTTGTACATAGGAGCAATATTATAGTAGACATATTCTTTTAAAAAGGTACAGAATTATAATATTTATATTCTTGTATATTGGAGAAGTGTTATAGTAGTTATATTCTTGAACATAGGAGCAGTATTATAGTAGTTATATTCTTGTACATAGGAAGCAGTATTATAGTATTTATATTCTTGTACATAGGAGCAGTATTATAGTAGTTATATTCTTGGACATAGGAGCAGTATTATAGTAGTTATATTCTTGCACATAGGGGGCAGTATTATAGTAGTTATATTCTTGCACATAGGGGCAGTATTATAGTAGTTATATTCCTGTACACAGGAGTAGTATTATGGTAGTTCTATTCTTGTACATAGATGGCAGTATTATAGTAGTAATATTCTTGTACATAGGGGGCAGTATTATAGTAGTTATATTCTTGTACACAGGAGTAGTATTATAGTAGTTATATTCTTGTACACAGATGGCAGTATTATAGTAGTAATATTACTGTACATAGGGGGCAGTATTATAGTAGTTATATTCTTGTACATAGGGGGCAGTATTATAGTAGTTATATTCTTGTACATAGGAGCAGTATTATAGTAGATACATTCTTATAAATAGGAGCAGAATTATAATATTTATATTCTTGTACATTGGAGAAGTATTATCGTACTTATATTCTTGCACAATGGGGCAGTATTATAGTAGTTATATGCGTGTACATAGGGGGCAGTATTATAGTAGTTATATTCTTGTACATAGGGGCAGTATTATAGTAGTGAAATTCTTGTATATAGGTGGCTGTATTATAGTAGTTAAATTCTTGTACATAGGATAAGAATTATAATATTTATATTCTTGTTCATTGGAGAAATATTATAGTAGTTATATTCTTGCACATAGGGGCAGTATTATAGTAGTTATATTATTGCACTTAGGGGGCAGTATTATAGCAGTTACATTCGTGTACATAGGGGGCAGTATTATAGTAGTAATATTCCTGTACATAGGGGGCAGTAATGTAGTAGTTATTTTCTTGTACATAGGTGGCTGTACAATAGTAGTTATATTCTTGTACATAGGGAGCTGTATTATAGTATTTATATTCTTGTACATAGGAGCTGTATTATAGTATTTATATTCTTGTACATAGGAGCAGTATTATAGTAGTTATATTCTTGTACATAAGAGCAGTATTATAGTAGTTATATTCTTGTACATAGAGGCAGTTTTATACTAGTTATAGTCTTGTACATAAGGGCAATATTATAGTAGTTATATTCCTGTACATAGGGAGCAGTATTTTAGTAGTTATATTTTTGTACAGAGGAGCAGTATTATAGTAGTTATATTCTTGTACATAGGCGGCAGTATAATAATAGTTATTTTCTTGCACATAGGAGCAGTAATATAGTAGTTACATTCTTGTACATAGGGGCAGTATTATAGTCGTATATTCTTATACATAGGGGCAGTATTATAGTAGTTATATGCTTAAACACAGGGGCAGTATTATAGTAGTTATATTCTTGAACATAAGAGCAGTATTATAGTAGTTATATTCTTGTACATAGGGAGCAGTATTATATTATATTCTTGTACATAGGAGTAGTATTATAGTATTCATATTCATGTACATAGGGACAGTGTTATAGTAGTTATATTCTTGTACATGGGAGTTTATTATAGTAGTAATATTCTTGTACATAGGAACAGTATTACAGTAGTTATACTCTTGTGCGTAGGAGCTATATTAAAGTAGTTATATTCTCGTACATAGGAGCAGTATTATAGTAGTTATATTCTTGTATATAGGGGGCAGTATTATAGTAGTTATATTCGTGTACATAAGGAGCAGTATTATAGTAGCTATATTCTTGTACATAGGGGGCAGTATTATAGTAGTTATATTCTTGTACATAAGGGGCAGTATTATAGTAGTTATATTCTTGTACATAGGGTCAGTATTGTAGTAGTTATATTCTTGAACATAGGGGCGGTATTATAGCAGTTATATTCTTGTACATAGGGAGCAGTATTATAGTAGTTATTTTCTTGTACATAGGAGCAGTGTTATAGTAGTTACATTCTTGTACATAGGAGCAGTATTATAGTAGATATATTCCTATGCATAGAAGCAGAATTATAATATTTATATTCTTTTACATTGGAGAAGTATTATATTAGTTATATACTTGTACATAGAGGCAGTATTATAGAAGTAATATTCGTGTACATAGGGGGCAGTATTATAGTAGTTATATTCTTGTACATAGGGGCAGTATTATAGTAGTTATATTCTTGTATATAGGTGGCTGTATTATTGTAGTTAAATTCTTGTATTTAGGGACAGTTATAGCATCGGCGTCTTTGCCTCCTGCCAAGCAGAAACGCCGCCCCACTTACTGCCGCGGTCCTGCTCCGGCATCTTCTGGCCTCCATGCAACTGCTGCTGGTGCACGCAGCTTCCCTGGCTCTGTGCTTAGGGCATGCGCGCGCTCCCGCCCTCTTAAAGGGGCGGCACGCGCCCTCCTAAAAGGTCCCCGGCCAATGGCCGGAGGACTTCCCCTTTAAAAGGCACCTCCTCCAACACGGAGGTGCCCGTGCAAGGTTGTAGCTTTGTGTGTTAATCTCTGCTTCAGCCCTCAGGTCCCTCTGCCTGCCTGACTACCAGCCCAGTTTGCCAGTCTACTTCTGACTCTCTGTCCAGCCCGACAGTCTGCTTACAGCTCCGTCTGCCTGTCTGTCTATGGGTTTGGCCAGTCCGCTAATCCGGAGCTCTCACCTGCTACCTGTCTCCGCCAGCCAAGGACACTCTCCAGCCTGACAGCCTACCTAGAGGCTCCTGCCTGTCACTTGCCGTGACCACCTGACAGCCTACCTAGAGGCTCCCGCCTGTCACTTGCCGTGACCACCTGAAAGCCTACCTAAAGGCTCCTGCTTGTCACTTGTCATGACCACCTGACAGCCTACCTAGAGGCTCCTGCTCGTCACTTGCCGTGCCTGCCTGACAGCCTACCTAGAGGCTCCCGCCTGTTACCTGCCGTGCCTACCTGTCAGCCCACCTGGAGGCTCCTGTTTGTTCCAGCCGTGTTTGCCAGTCCGTCTGTCCGAACCACTAGTTAGCCTGCTTGCTGTGCTCATCTGCTGTACCAGTCAGTCCTTGCCATCTGACCCATGGGAGTCACCTGCTCTCTTACAAGGTCGTCCCCAGAGTAGCACCTGGTCCCTCTGCTCGGTCACTCCCTGGCCACGGAGTCGATTGAGCCGCCGTACGACCTTGGTCGGTCCGAATTGATACCTAGTTATGCCCGGCTGGGTCCCTCCTTGCACCGCAGCACAGAGGTTCCACCACCCGGATCCGTAAGAGGAGTATTATAGTAGTTATATTCTTGTACCTAGGAGCAGTATTATAGTAGTTATATTCTTGTACATAGAGAGCAGTATTATATTAGTTATATTCTTGCACATAGGTGGCTGTTTTATAGTAGTTATATTCTTGTACATAGGAGGCAGTATTATAGTAGTTATATTCTTGTACATAGGAGACATAGGAGCAGTATTATAGTATTTATATTCTTGTACATAGGAGCAGTATTATAGTAGACATATTCTTATAAAAAGGTACAGAGTTATAATATTTATATTCTTGCATATTGGAGAAGTATTATAGTAGTTATAATCTTGAACATAAGAGCAGTATTATAGTAGTTATATTCTTGTACATAGGAAGAAATATTATATTATTTATATTCTTGTTCATAGGAGCAGTATTATTGTAGTTATATTCTTGTACATAAGAGCAATATTATAGTAGTTATATTCTTGCACATAGGGGGCAGTATTATAGTCGTTATATTCTTGCACATAGGAGCAGTATAATAGTAGTTATATTCTTGTACATAGGAGCAGTATTATAGTCGTTATATTCATGTACATAGGGGCAGTATTTTAATAGTTATATTCTTGTACATAGGGAGCAGTATTATAGCAGTTATATTCATGTACATAGGGGCAGTATTATAATAGTTATATCCTTGTACATAGGGACAGTATTATAGTAGTTATATTCTTGTACACAGGAGTAGTATTATAGTAGTTATATTCTTGTACATAGGAGCAGCATTACAGTAGTTATATTCTTGTGCATAGGAGCAGTATTATAGTAGTTATATACTTGTACATAGGAGCAGTATTATAGTAGTGATATTCTTGTACATAGATCGCATTATTATAGTAGTTATATTCTTGTACATAGGGGGCAGTATTATAGTAGATATATTCTTATAAATAGGAGCAGAATTATAATATTATATTCTTGTACATTGGAGAAGTATTATCGTAGATATATTCTTGCACAATGGGGCAGTATTATAGTAGTTATATGCGTGTACATAGGGGCAGTATAATAGTAGTTATATTCTTGTACATAGGGGCAGTAATATAGTAGTGAAATTCTTGTATATAGGTGGCTGTATTATAGTAGTTAAATTGTTGTACATAGGATCAGAATTATAATATTTATATTCTTGTTCATTGGAGAAATATTATATTAGTTATATTCTTGCACATAGGGGCAGTATTATAGTAGTTATATTCTTGCACTTAGGGAGCAGTATTATAGCAGTTACATTCGTGTACATAGGGGGCAGTATTATAGTAGTAATATTCCTGTACATAGGGGGCAGTATTATAGTAGTTATTTTCTTGTACATAAGTGGCTGTATTATAGTAGTTATATTCTTGTACATAGGGAGCAGTATTATAGTATTTATATTTTTGTGCATGAGAGCTGTATTATAGTAGTTATATTCTTGTACATAGAGGCAGTTTTATACTAGTTATAGTCTTGTACATAAGGGCAATATTATAGTAGATATATTCCTGTACATAGGGAGCAGTATTATAGTAGTTATATTTTTGTACATAGGAGCAGTATTATAGTAGTTATATTCTCGTACATAGGCGGCAGTATTATAATAGTTATTTTCTTGCACATATGATCAGTAATATAGTAGTTATATTCTTGTACATAGGGGCAGTATTATAGTCGTATATTCTTGTACATAGGGGCAGTATTATAGTAGTTATATGCTTAATCATAGGGGCAGTATTATAGCAGTTATAGTCTTGTACATAAGGGCAGTATAATAGTATTTATATTCTTGTACATAGGGAGCAGTATTATAGTAGTTATATTCCTGTACATAGGGTCAGTATTATAGTTGTTATATTCTTGAACATAAGAGCAATATTATAGTAGTTATATTCTTGTACATAGGGAGCAGTATTATAGTATTTATAGTAGTGTACATAGGGAGCAGTATTATAGTAGTTATATTCGTGAACATAGGAGCAGTATTATAGTAGCTATATTCTTGTACATAGGGACAGTATTATAGTAGTTATATTCTTGTACATAGAGAGCAGTATTATAGTAGTTATATTCTTGTACATAGGAGCAGTATTATAGAAGTTATATTCTTGTACATAGGGGCAGTATTATAGTAGTTATATTCTTGTACATAGAGAGCAGTATTATATTAGTTATATTCTTGCACATAGGTGGCTGTATTATAGTAGTTATATTCTTGTACATAGGAGCAGTATTATAGTATTTATATTCTTCTACATAGGGAGCAGTATTATAGTAGTTATATTCTTGTACATAGGGACAGTATTATAGTAGTTATATTCTTGCACATAGGGGGCAGTATTATAGTAGTTACTCTTTATTCGTGTACATAGGGGCTAGTATTATAGTAGTTATATTCTTGTACATAGGGGGCAGTATTATAGTGGGTATATTCTTCTACATAGGAGCAGTATTACAGTAGATATATTCTTATACATAGGAGCAGAATTATAATATTTATATTCTTGTACATTGGAGAATTATTATAGTAGTTATGTTCTTGTACAAAGGGGCAGTATTACAGTAGTTATATTCTTGTGCATAGGAGCAGTATTATAGTAGTAATATTCCTGTACATAGGGGGTAGTATTGTAGTAGTAATATTCTTGTAAATAGGGGGCAGTATTATAGTAGTTATATTCTTGTACATAGGAGCAGTATTATAGTAGACATATTCTTGTACATAGGAAGAAATATTATATTATTTATATTCTTGTACATAGGAGCTGTATTATAGTAGTTATATTCTTGTACATTGGAGCAATATTATAGTAGTTATATTCTTGCACATAGGGGGCAGTATTATAGTAGTTATATTCTTGTACATAGGAAGAAATATTATATTATTTATATTCTTGTACATAGGAGCTGTATTATAGTAGTTATATTCTTGTACATTGGAGCAATATTATAGTAGTTATATTCTTGCACATAGGGGGCAGTATTATAGTAGTTATATTCTTGTACATAGGAGCAGTATAATAGTAGTTATATTCTTGTACATAGGAGCAGTATTATTGTAGTTATATTCGTGTGCAGAGGGGTAGTATTATAGTAGTTATATTCTTGTACATAGGGAGCAGTATTATAGTAGTTATATTCTTGTACACAGGAGTAGTATTATAGCAGTTATATTCTCGTACATAGGAGCAGTATTACAGTAGTTATAGTCTTGTACATAGGAGCAGTATTATAGTAGATATATTCTTGTACAAAGTTAGCGGTATTATAGTATTTATATTCGTGTACATAGGAGCAGTATTATAGTAGTTATATTCTTGTACATAGGGACAGTATTATAGTAGTTATATTCTTGCACATAGGGGGCAGTATTATAGTAGTTACTGTATATTCGTGTACATAGGGGGTAGTATTATAGTAGTTATATTCTTGTACATAGGGGGCAGTATTATAGTGGGTATATTCTTCTACATAGGAGCAGTATTATAGTAGATATATTCTTATACATAGGAGCAGAATTATAATATTTATATTCTTGTACATTGGAGAATTATTATAGTAGTTATGTTCTTGTACAAAGGGGCAGTATTATACTAGTTATATTTGTGTACATAGGGGGCAGTATTATAGTAGTTATATTCTTGTAAATAGGAGAAGTATTATAGTAGATATATTCTTATACACAGGAGTAGTATTATAATTTTTATATTCTTGTACATTGGGGAAGTATTACTGTAGTTATATTCTTGTACATGGGAGCAGTAATATCGTAGTTATATACTTGTACATAGGGGCAGTATTATAGTAGTTATATTCTTGTACATAGGAGCAGTATTATAGTAGTTATATTCTTGTACATAGGGGCAGTATTATAGTAGTTATATTCTTGTACATAGGGGCACTATTATAGTAGTTATATTCTTGTACATAGGGGCAGTATTATAGTAATTATATTCTTGAACATAGGGGCAGCATTATAGTAGTTATATTCTTGTACATAGGGGCAGTTTTATAGTAGTTATATTCTTGTACATAGGGGCAGCATTATAGTAGTTATAGTCTTGTATATAGAGGTGGTATTATTGTAGTTATATTCTTGTATATAGGAGCAGTATTTTAGTATTTATTAACCTGTACATAGGGAGCAGTATTATAGTTGTTCTATACTTGTACATAGTGGGAAGTATTATAGTAGTTGTATTCTTGTACATAGGAGCAGTATTTTAGCAGTTATATTCTTGTATATAGGGTCAGTATTATAGTAGTTATATTCTTGTACATAGGAGCAGTATCATAGTAGTTATATTTTTGTAAATAGTGGCAGTATTATAGTAGTTATATTCTTGTACATAAGAGCAGTATTATAGCTTTTATATTCTTGTTCTTAGAGGCAGTATTATATTAGTTATAGTCTTGTACAGAGGCGCAATATTGTAGTAATTATTTTCCTGCACATAGGGGCAGTATGATAGTAGTTATATTCTTGTACATAGGGGCAGTATTATAGTAGTTATATTTTTGTAAATAGGGGCAGTATTATAGTAGTTATATTCTTGTACATAAAAGCAGTATTATAATAGTTATATTCTTGTACATAGAGGCAGTATTATAGTAGTTATATTCTTGTACATAAAAGCAGTATTATAGTAGTTATATTATTGTACATAAGAGCAGTATTATAGTAGTTATATTCTTGTACATAGAGGCAGTTTTATACTAGTTATGGTCTTGTACATAAGGGCAATATTATAGTAGTTATATTCCTGTACATAGGGAGCAGTATTATAGTAGTTATATTTTTGCACATAGGAGCAGTATTATAGTAGTTATATTCTTGTACATAGGCGGCAGTATTATAATAGTTATTTTCTTGCACATAGGAGCAGTAATATAGTAGTTATATTCTTGTACATAGGGGCAGTATTATAGTCGTATATTCTTGTACATAGGGGCAGTATTATAGTAGTTATATGCTTAAACATAGGGGCAGTATTATAGCAGTTATATTCTTGTACATAAGGGCAGTATTATAGTATTTATATTCTTGTACATAGGGAGCAGTATTATAGTAGTTATATTCCTGTACATAGGGTCAGTATTATAGTAGTTATATTCTTGAACATAAGAGAAGTATTATAGTAGTTGTATTCTTGTACATAGGAGCAGTATTTTAGCAGTTATATTCTTGTATATAGGGTCAGTATTATAGTAGTTATATTCTTGTACATAGGAGCAGTATCATAGTAGTTATATTTTTGTAAATAGTGGCAGTATTATAGTAGTTATATTCTTGTACATAAGAGCAGTATTATAGCTTTTATATTCTTGTTCTTAGAGGCAGTATTATATTAGTTATAGTCTTGTACAGAGGCGCAATATTGTAGCAATTATATTCCTGTACATAGGGAACAGTATTATAGTAGTTATATTCTTGTACATAGATGCAGTATTATAGTAGTTATATTTTTGTAAATAGGGGCAGTATTATAGTAGTTATATTCTTGTACATAAAAGCAGTATTATAGTAGTTATATTCTTGTACATAGAGGCAGTATTATAGTAATTATATTCTTGTACATAAAAGCAGTATTATAGTAGTTATATTCTTGTACATAAGAGCAGTATTATAGTAGTTATATTCTTGTACATAGAGGCAGTTTTATACTAGTTATGGTCTTGTACATAAGGGCAATATTATAGTAGTTATATTCCTGTACATAGGGAGCAGTATTATAGTAGTTATATTTTTGCACATAGGAGCAGTATTATAGTAGTTATATTCTTGTACATAGGCGGCAGTATTATAATAGTTATTTTCTTGCACATAGGAGCAGTAATATAGTAGTTATATTCTTGTACATAGGGGCAGTATTATAGTCGTATATTCTTGTACATAGGGGCAGTATTATAGTAGTTATATGCTTAAACATAGGGGCAGTATTATAGCAGTTGTATTCTTGTACATAAGGGCAGTATTATAGTATTTATATTCTTGTACATAGGGAGCAGTATTATAGTAGTTATATTCCTGTACATAGGGTCAGTATTATAGTAGTTATATTCTTGAACATAAGAGCAGTATTATAGTTGTTATATTCTTGTACATAGGGAGCAGTATTATAGTATTTATAGTAGTATACATAGGGAGCAGTATTATAGTAGTTATATACTTGTTCATAGGTGGCTGTATTATAGTAGTTAAATTCTTGTACATAGTGGCATTAATATAGTAGTTATATTCTTGTACATAGGGAGTAGTATTATAGTAGTTATTTTCTTGTACATAGGGAGCAGTAATATTGTTTTTATATTCTTGCACATAGGAGCAGTATTATATTAGTTATATTCTTGTACATAGGAGTAGTATTATAGTAGTCATATTCATGTACATAGGGACAGTATTATAGTAGTTATATTCTTGTACATAGGAGTTTATTATAGTAGTAATATTCTTGTACATAGGGGGCAGTATTATAGTAGATATATTCTTGTGCGTAGGAGCTTTATTAAAGTAGTTATATTCTCATACATAGGAGCAGTATTATAGTAGTTATATTCTTGTATATAGGGGTCAGTATTATAGTAGTTATATTCGTGTACATAAGGAGCAGTATTATAGTAATTATATTCTTGTACATAGGGGGCAGTATTATAGTAGTTATATTCGTGTACATAGGAGCAGTATTATAGTAGTTATATTCTTGTACATAGGGACAGTATTATAGTAGTTATATTCTTGCACATAGGGGGCAGTATTATAGTAGTTACTGTATATTCGTGTACATAGGGGGTAGTATTATAGTAGTTATATTCTTGTACATAGGGGGCAGTATTATAGTGGGTATATTCTTCTACATAGGAGCAGTATTATAGTAGATATATTCTTATACATAGGAGCAGAATTATAATATTTATATTCTTGTACATTGGAGAATTATTATAGTAGTTATGTTCTTGTACAAAGGGGCAGTATTATACTAGTTATATTTGTGTACATAGGGGGCAGTATTATAGTAGTTATATTCTTGTAAATAGGAGAAGTATTATAGTAGATATATTCTTATACACAGGAGTAGTATTATAATTTTTATATTCTTGTACATTGGGGAAGTATTACTGTAGTTATATTCTTGTACATGGGAGCAGTAATATCGTAGTTATATACTTGTACATAGGGGCAGTATTATAGTAGTTATATTCTTGTACATAGGAGCAGTATTATAGTAGTTATATTCTTGTACATAGGGGCAGTATTATAGTAGTTATATTCTTGTACATAGGGGCACTATTATAGTAGTTATATTCTTGTACATAGGGGCAGTATTATAGTAGTTATATTCTTGAACATAGGGGCAGCATTATAGTAGTTATATTCTTGTACATAGGGGCAGTATTATAGTAGTTATATTCTTGTACATAGGGGCAGCATTATACTAGTTATAGTCTTGTATATAGAGGTGGTATTATTGTAGTTATATTCTTGTATATAGGAGCAGTATTTTAGTATTTATTAACCTGTACATAGGGAGCAGTATTATAGTTGTTCTATACATGTACATAGTGGGAAGTATTATAGTAGTTGTATTCTTGTACATAGGAGCAGTATTTTAGCAGTTATATTCTTGTATATAGGGTCAGTATTATAGTAGTTATATTCTTGTACATAGGAGCAGTATCATAGTAGTTATATTTTTGTAAATAGTGGCAGTATTATAGTAGTTATATTCTTGTACATAAGAGCAGTATTATAGCTTTTATATTCTTGTTCTTAGAGGCAGTATTATATTAGTTATAGTCTTGTACAGAGGCGCAATATTGTAGTAATTATTTTCCTGCACATAGGGGCAGTATGATAGTAGTTATATTCTTGTACATAGGGGCAGTATTATAGTAGTTATATTTTTGTAAATAGGGGCAGTATTATAGTAGTTATATTCTTGTACATAAAAGCAGTATTATAATAGTTATATTCTTGTACATAGAGGCAGTATTATAGTAGTTATATTCTTGTACATAAAAGCAGTATTATAGTAGTTATATTCTTGTACATAAGAGCAGTATTATAGTAGTTATATTCTTGTACATAGAGGCAGTTTTATACTAGTTATGGTCTTGTACATAAGGGCAATATTATAGTAGTTATATTCCTGTACATAGGGAGCAGTATTATAGTAGTTATATTTTTGCACATAGGAGCAGTATTATAGTAGTTATATTCTTGTACATAGGCGGCAGTATTATAATAGTTATTTTCTTGCACATAGGAGCAGTAATATAGTAGTTATATTCTTGTACATAGGGGCAGTATTATAGTCGTATATTCTTGTACATAGGGGCAGTATTATAGTAGTTATATGCTTAAACATAGGGGCAGTATTATAGCAGTTATATTCTTGTACATAAGGGCAGTATTATAGTATTTATATTCTTGTACATAGGGAGCAGTATTATAGTAGTTATATTCCTGTACATAGGGTCAGTATTATAGTAGTTATATTCTTGAACATAAGAGAAGTATTATAGTAGTTGTATTCTTGTACATAGGAGCAGTATTTTAGCAGTTATATTCTTGTATATAGGGTCAGTATTATAGTAGTTATATTCTTGTACATAGGAGCAGTATCATAGTAGTTATATTTTTGTAAATAGTGGCAGTATTATAGTAGTTATATTCTTGTACATAAGAGCAGTATTATAGCTTTCATATTCTTGTTCTTAGAGGCAGTATTATATTAGTTATAGTCTTGTACAGAGGCGCAATATTGTAGTAATTATATTCCTGTACATAGGGAACAGTATTATAGTAGTTATATTCTTGTACATAGATGCAGTATTATAGTAGTTATATTTTTGTAAATAGGGGCAGTATTATAGTAGTTATATTCTTGTACATAAAAGCAGTATTATAGTAGTTATATTCTTGTACATAGAGGCAGTATTATAGTAGTTATATTCTTGTACATAAAAGCAGTATTATAGTAGTTATATTCTTGTACATAAGAGCAGTATTATAGTAGTTATATTCTTGTACATAGAGGCAGTTTTATACTAGTTATGGTCTTGTACATAAGGGCAATATTATAGTAGTTATATTCCTGTACATAGGGAGCAGTATTATAGTAGTTATATTTTTGCACATAGGAGCAGTATTATAGTAGTTATATTCTTGTACATAGGCGGCAGTATTATAATAGTTATTTTCTTGCACATAGGAGCAGTAATATAGTAGTTATATTCTTGTACATAGGGGCAGTATTATAGTCGTATATTCTTGTACATAGGGGCAGTATTATAGTAGTTATATGCTTAAACATAGGGGCAGTATTATAGCAGTTATATTCTTGTACATAAGGGCAGTATTATAGTATTTATATTCTTGTACATAGGGAGCAGTATTATAGTAGTTATATTCCTGTACATAGGGTCAGTATTATAGTAGTTATATTCTTGAACATAAGAGCAGTATTATAGTTGTTATATTCTTGTACATAGGGAGCAGTATTATAGTATTTATAGTAGTGTACATAGGGAGCAGTATTATAGTAGTTATATACTTGTTCATAGGTGGCTGTATTATAGTAGTTAAATTCTTGTACATAGTGGCATCAATATAGTAGTTATATTCTTGTACATAGGGAGTAGTATTATAGTAGTTATTTTCTTGTACATAGGGAGCAGTAATATTGTTTTTATATTCTTGCACATAGGAGCAGTATTATATTAGTTATATTCTTGTACATAGGAGTAGTATTATAGTAGTCATATTCATGTACATAGGGACAGTATTATAGTAGTTATATTCTTGTACATAGGAGTTTATTATAGTAGTAATATTCTTGTACATAGGGGGCAGTATTATAGTAGATATATTCTTGTGCGTAGGAGCTTTATTAAAGTAGTTATATTCTCATACATAGGAGCAGTATTATAGTAGTTATATTCTTGTATATAGGGGTCAGTATTATAGTAGTTATATTCGTGTACATAAGGAGCAGTATTATAGTAATTATATTCTTGTACATAGGGGGCAGTATTATAGTAGTTATATTCTTGTACATAGGAGCAGTATTATAGTAGATATATTCCTATGCATAGAAGCAGAATTATAATATTTCTATTCTTTTACATTGGCGAAGTATTATATTAGTTATATACTTGTACATAGAGGCAGTATTATAGAAGTAATATTCGTGTACATAGGGGGCAGTATTATAGCCGTTATATTCTTGTACATAGGGGCAGTATTATAGTAGTTATATTCTTGTATATAGGTGGCTGTATTATAGTAGTTAAATTCTTGTATATAGGGTCAGTTGTAGCTTCGGCGTCTATGCCTCCTGCCCGGCAGAGACGCCGCCCCCCTTACTGTCGCTGTCCTGCTCCGGCTTCTTCTGGCCTCCCTGCAGCTGCTGCTGGTGCACGCAGCTTCCCAGGCCCTGCGCTTAGGGCACGCGTGCGCGCTCCCGCCCTCTTAAAGGGCTGCGCGCGCCGTCCTAAAAGGTCCCCGGCCAATGGCCGGAGGACTTCCCCTATAAAAGGCACCTCCTCCAACACGGAGGTGCCCGTGCAAGGTTGTAGCTTTGTATGTTAATCTCTGCTTCAGCCCTCAGGTCCCTTTGCCTGCCTGACTACCAGCCCAGTTTGCCAGTCTACTTCTGACTATCCGTCCAGCCCGACAGTCTGCTTACAGCTCCGTCTGCCAGTCTGTCTATGGGTTTGGCCAGTCCGCTAATCCGGAGCTCTCACCTGCTACCTGTCTCCGCCAGCCAAGGACACTCTCCAGCCTGACAGCCTACCTAGAGGCTCCTGCCTGTCACTTGCCGTGACCACCTGACAGCCTACCTAGAGGGTCCCGCCTGTCACTTGCCGTGACCACCTGACAGCCTACCTAGAGGCTCCTGCCTGTCACTTGCCATGACCACCTGACAGCCTACCTAGAGGCTCCTGCTCGTCACTTGCCGTGCCTGCCTGACAGCCTACCTAGAGGCTCCCGCCTGTTACCTGCCGTGCCTACCTGTCAGCCCACCTGGAGGCTCCTGCTTGTTCCAGCCGTATCTGCCAGTCCGTCTGTCCAGACCACTAGTTAGCCTGCTTGCTGTGCTCATCTGCTGTACCAGTCAGTCCTTGCCATCTGACCCATGGGAGTCACCTGCTCTCTTAAAAGGTCGTCCCCAGAATAGCTCCTGGTCCCTCTGCTCGGTCCCTCCCTGGCCACGGAGTCGATTGAGCCGCCGTACGACCTTGGTCGGTCCGAATTGATACCTAGTTACGCCCCTCTGGGTCCCTCCTTGCACCGCAGCACAGAGGTTCCACCACCAGGTTCCGTAAGAGGAGTATTATAGTAGTTATATTCTTGTACCTAGGAGCAGTATTATAGTAGTTATATTATTGTACATAGAGAACAGTATTATATTAGTTATATTCTTGCACATAGGTGGCTGTATTATAGTAGTTATATTCTTGTACATAGGGGGCAATATTATAGTAGTTATATTCTTGTACATAGGAGCAGTATTATAGTATTTATATTCTTCTACATAGGGAGCAGTATTATAGTAGTTATATTCTTCTACATAGGGAGCAGTATTATAGTATTTATATTCTTGCACATAGGAGCAGTATTACAGTAGCTATATTCTTGTACATAGGAGTAGTATTATAGTAGTTATATTCTTGTACATAGGGGCAGTATTATAGTAGTTATATTCGTGTACATAGGAGCAGTATTATAGTAGTTATATTCTTGTACATAGGGACAGTATTATAGTAGTTATATTCTTGCACATAGGGGGCAGTATTATAGTAGTTACTGTATATTCGTGTACATAGGGGGTAGTATTATAGTAGTTATATTCTTGTACATAGGGGGCAGTATTATAGTGGGTATATTCTTCTACATAGGAGCAGTATTATAGTAGATATATTCTTATACATAGGAGCAGAATTATAATATTTATATTCTTGTACATTGGAGAATTATTATAGTAGTTATGTTCTTGTACAAAGGGGCAGTATTATACTAGTTATATTTGTGTACATAGGGGGCAGTATTATAGTAGTTATATTCTTGTAAATAGGAGAAGTATTATAGTAGATATATTCTTATACACAGGAGTAGTATTATAATTTTTATATTCTTGTACATTGGGGAAGTATTACAGTAGTTATATTCTTGTACATGGGAGCAGTAATATCGTAGTTATATACTTGTACATAGGGGCAGTATTATAGTAGTTATATTCTTGTACATAGGGGCAGCATTATAGTAGTTATAGTCTTGTATATAGAGGTGGTATTATTGTAGTTATATTCTTGTATATAGGAGCAGTATTTTAGTATTTATTAACCTGTACATAGGGAGCAGTATTATAGTTGTTCTATACTTGTACATAGTGGGAAGTATTATAGTAGTTGTATTCTTGTACATAGGAGCAGTATTTTAGCAGTTATATTCTTGTATATAGGGTCAGTATTATAGTAGTTATATTCTTGTACATAGGAGCAGTATCATAGTAGTTATATTTTTGTAAATAGTGGCAGTATTATAGTAGTTATATTCTTGTACATAAGAGCAGTATTATAGCTTTTATATTCTTGTTCTTAGAGGCAGTATTATATTAGTTATAGTCTTGTACAGAGGCGCAATATTGTAGTAATTATTTTCCTGCACATAGGGGCAGTATGATAGTAGTTATATTCTTGTACATAGGGGCAGTATTATAGTAATTATATTCCTGTACATAGGGAACAGTATTATAGTAGTTATATTCTTGTACATAGATGCAGTATTATAGTAGTTATATTTTTGTAAATAGGGGCAGTATTATAGTAGTTATATTCTTGTACATAAAAGCAGTATTATAGTAGTTATATTCTGGTACATAGAGGCAGTATTATAGTAGTTATATTCTTGTACATAAAAGCAGTATTATAGTAGTTATATTCTTGTACATAGAGGCAGTATTATAGTAGTTATAGTCTTGAACATAAGGGCTGTATTATAGTAGTCATATTCTTGTACATAAGAGCAGTATTATAGTTTTTATATTCTTGTACATAGAGACAGTATTATAGTAGTTATAGTCTTGTACATAGGCGCAATATTATAGTAATTATTTTCCTGTACATAGGGGCAGTATGATAGTAGTTATATTATTGTACATAGGGGGCAGTATTATAGTAATTATATTTGTCATGAAAACACACTTGGTCAGACCTTGCAGCTTTCTTTCGCCCCCTCATCCTGCTGGGCAAACACGGTATTGACCGAGGATAAGCACGGGTGCAGCTGCTCTAATTTGTGTCGACTATTGCGGCATGTGATGTGACACGACGTATATATATACCACCAGTTCCTTCCAGGAACGTATATATACCTTCGACCAGCCACCCTCAAACCACAATATCACATAAATACTGCTATGCTGCCACCACCGATCGCTTAACAGGTGGATCGGGTACCCGTTAGGTAACGTGAATTAGCGGGTGAGGAACGTGTTTGCTCGACATAGGACAAGAATGAAGCTGGTAAATAATAATTTGCTCCCGAATGTGGGCAGTGTTTACAAAAGATATACAAAATATTATAAAAGAGACAATGTACATATAAGCATAAAGCAGTTATTAAAATAAAATGGATAAGTAATAGCAAAACCTGTGCCACGAGGTGATGGTCTCAGATTCTGTGGGGGGGACGGCTCCCCGTAAATTAGATGTGATTCTTCCACGCAGTGTGGCGTGCATGCGTCTGACGTCACTGGCAAGAATCTCCTGGTTTATGGCCGTTCTGGTTTTTAGTAAAGGGGCCAAAACCTTAGGAGACACCCATGGTGTTTACATCACACGGGGGCTCGGCTTTGTGAACCCACCCAGCTGCAGAAGACCTAAAAATCCTTCAGATTTCATATCTTGGTGTGGGGGGGTCCCACATCCAAGATGGAGACATCATGTTTCCCGTCACCATTATTCATGAAGATGGATATCAAATATGAAATCTCTATGAAGCTCAGAAGCTCAGAACCCATTTCCCGGGCTTCCGGTGGTCTCCTAGTCACAAAAACCACACCATCACAATTGGAGAAAGGTGACCATCTCATAAATGTGGTCCCTGTGTTTGTGACAGTCATGTGCATTATTAAAATCGACATTACACGTTTGTACAGCTAAACAATAGGATTGGAGGGAAAGATCCAGGGTATTAGAAGGCTTGCTCTGGGCTGAGGCTTTATGGCGCTCATAAAAATTCCTGAGGTTTGGGGAAAGCCACAGTGAGGTCTATGTAAGACTCTTACAAATGAACAGGGGGGTGGAGATTTGAGACATCTCTCATTTTTTAAAACTAGGACCAAAAATACATTTTGCCTGACACCTCCCCCTTTTAGACTGCGCTATGTAGGTAGGACCTTCTGGTACTCTTCCAAGCGTATCTCTGGAGGCTCCCCTCGCCGGGACAACCCATCGGCATTGCCATGCTCGCTGCCTTTGCAGTGTTGAATGGTAAAGTCGTACTGCTGGAGGGTGAGGCTCCAGCGTAACAACCTTCCGTTGGCACCGGACATGGTGTGCAGCCAACTCAGGGGGTTGTGGTCAGTCTCGACAGTGAAGGGGCGCCCATACAAGTAAGGCTGTAAATGGTTGAGGGCCCATACAATGGCGAGGCACTCCTTCTCTATGGTGGAATAGGCCACTTCCCTCGGCAGCAGTTTCCGACTTAGGTACAACACAGGGTGTTCTTGGTTCCCCGAGTCGACCTGGCTGAGCACAGCACCGAGGCCAAACTCACTGGCGTCGGTCTGTACGAAGAGGGGCGGTGTGCCGTCGACCACCTTTAGCACAGGAGATCTGCTCAAGGCAGTCTTCAAAGCCCAAAAGGCCACCTCACATTCATCTGTCCATTTGACTGAATGTGGTAGGCTCCTCCTGGTGAGGTCTGTCAAGGGCCTCGCAAGGCTACTATAGTCTTGTACAAAGCGTCTATAGTACCCTGCGGTGCCCAAGAAGGACTGCACCTGCTTCTTGGTCCTGGGGGTGGGCCAGTACACAATAGCATCCACTTTCCCAGGATCTGGCTTCAGAGTACCCCCACCTACCCGGTGCCCCAGGTAGTGGACCTCGTTCATGCCCATCTGGCACTTTCCTGGCTTAATGGTCAAGCCCGCCTGGTGAATGCGCCAGAGCACCTGCTGCAGATGCTCGAGGTGATCCTCCCAGGTGGGACTGAAGACGGCAATATCAATCAGGTACGCCACTGCGTACCTCTCCAGTCCCTGGAGCAGGTGGTTGACCATTCGCTGGAACGTGGCAGGGGCATTTTTCATGCCAAAAGGCATGACCGTGGATTCATACAATCCGAAGGGGGTGATAAAGGCGGACTTCTCCTTGGCCCCAGGGCTCAAGGGAATCTGCCAATATCTCCGACTCAGATCCATAATGGAGAGATAGCTCACGCTGGCTAACCGCTCCAGCAGCTCCTCAATGCGTGGCATTGGTTGTGCGACAGAGGCTGTGATAGCGTTGAGCCCCCTGTAGTCCACACAGAACTGGGTGGTCCCGTCCTTCTTTGGCACCAGGACTACAGGTGAGGCCCACGCGCTTTTGGACCGCTTAATTAAGCCCAACGTCCGCATCTCCTCGACTTCCTGGCGCATGACATGCTGCACCTCGTCGGAGATTCGATAGGCTGTCCGCCGGAGTGGGGCATGATTCCCGGTCTCAACTTCATGGACCAACGCCTCAGTCCTGCCAGGCATGTTGGTGAACACTGCTTGGAAGGGTTTCAGCACTGCTCGCATCTGAGACCTCTGGTCTGCAGATAGCAAGGCGCTTATCACTACATCCTCTAGGGACCCGCTGGCCTTCGCTTGGGCCAGCATGTCCAAGAGGGGGTCGTCCTCCCCATCCTCGGGAAGGCTGCAGACCGGTAGGATGCATGATCCACATTCTTGATGAGCCTTCATCATATTAACGTGGAAAGCCTTCCGCCTACCCCGCGCGTGGTCAAGAGTGATCACGTAGGTGACCTGGTTGAGCTGTTGGTGAATGACGTATGGGCCTTCCCAGGCTGCCTGAAGCTTGTCCTTTGGTACGGGGACCAGCACCCACACCTTCTGACCCACCTGGTAGGTCCGCTCTCGGGCGTTCTGGTCGTACCAATGCTTCTGGTCAGCCTGGGCTTGCAACATGTTGTCATGCACCAACTGCGTCAAGGTCTGCATCTTGTCACGGAAGCGCAGGACATACTCCACGATGGACACTCCTGGGGAGTTCGGCTCTTCTTCCCAGAATTCCCTTATCAACCCAAGGGGTCCTCGGATAAGCATGCCATACAGGAGCTCAAACGGGGAGAACCCCGTCGAGGCCTGTGG
Organism: Phyllobates terribilis; assembly: GCF_046119375.1. Lineage (NCBI taxonomy): Eukaryota > Metazoa > Chordata > Amphibia > Anura > Dendrobatidae > Phyllobates > Phyllobates terribilis. The sequence goes on from NW_027362767.1 coordinate 34,915,039, forward strand.
AACTTCTCTGTAGGTAAATAGCAGGTGTGGGAGGTAACGCTCCCAGTCGCGTCCCTGGGTCTCAACCAGCATTTTTAACATCTGTTTGAGGGTACCGTTGAATCGCTCACACAAACCATTGGTTTGGGGATGATACGCGCTCGATACCAGATGCTGCACCTGCATTTTCTTACATAGAGCCTCCATTAAGCGTGACATGAACTTGGTCCCCTGGTCGGTAAGCATCTCCCTGGGAAAGCCTACTCGCGAAAAGATGACCCAGAGGGCGTCCGCCACCTTATCCGCCCTAATTGAGGACAGGGCTACTGCCTCCGGATACCGGGTAGCATAGTCTACCACGGTAAGGATGAAATGTTTTCTAGAGCTGCTGGGTATGGCCAGTGGTCCCACAATGTCCACAGCAATCCTCTGGAAAGGCTCCTCTATCACTGGCAAAGAGATCAGGGGGGCTTTGGGAGCCGGCCCTGACTTTTCCACTCTTTGACACGTGGTACAGGTGTTATGTTCTGCTACCAAAGCTAAGGAAAGAGAGGAGATCTGTCCCTACTATGAGACTCAGCTAAATCCCTACGATGTAACAGGGAACCTGATCCTGCGATCAGACCTGCTAAAGTCCTAATCTAGTCTGTACGAAGACCTATAGATGTGGGGAGGGAATCCCTACAAGTACTAAGGACTGGGAGGAATATGGGACACCTCCTAACAGAAATAGTAGCAAACAGACGAACAAACAAAATAGATAGAACATAGAGGTCCGTAGACCAAGCAAACTAACAGAGTTAGATACAGAGCACAGGCTAGCTAGAAAGTAGATATACAATGAAGTCCAGCAAAGCCAGAAGGGCGGAGCAGGACTAAATAGGCCAACAAGGTCATGTGACCAGCAAAGGAAAAAAAACCTAACAGCAAGGTTCTAACAGTACCCCCCCTTCTAAGAGGATCCTCCGGATCCCCTAGGACCAGGCTTATCAGGAAATCTCCTGTGAAACGCTCTGATAAGTCTGGACGCGGAAACATCATCTGACCTCACCCAAGAGTTATCCTCGGGTCCGAAACCTTTCCAGGCCACAAGATACTGCAAACTACCTCTATACCGTCTAGAGTCAAGGATGCGAGAAATTTCATATTCCCCGTCCTCCACCACCGGAGGAACAGAGGCAGAGGCGTCACCATCCGACACAACAGCTTTTTTTAACAGAGAGACATGAAAGACCGGATTAATTCTCCAGGAGGTAGGAACCTCCAACCTAACAGCAGATTGGTTGACAACCTGAAGCACCTTAAAGGGCCCTACAAACTTGGGACCCAATTTCTTAGAAGGAATCCTCAACCGCAGATTCCTAGAGGACAACCAAACCATGTCACCAACAGCGAACAAAACCTCCTGTCGTTTCCTATCAAAGTAGTCTTTAGATTTTCTGTTGGCCTCCTGAAGATTACCACGCACATCCGTCCAAACTCTTTCCAAATCACCGGAAAAATTCTCCTCCTCAGGCACGGCAGATCCCAACTTGGAGAACGACCCAAACGACGGATGTCTCCCAGAACAACAAAAAAAAGGCGAACAACCAGCAGAAGAAGATGTATGATTGTTCAGAGCAAATTCGGCAAGTGGCAGAAACTCAGACCACCCCTCTTGATTGTCTGCCACAAAACAACGCAAGAACTGCTCAACATCCTGGTTTTTCCTTTCTGTCTGGCCATTAGATTCAGGATGATATCCGGACGAAAACGACAAATGAATTCCCAACCTGTCACAAAAGGCACGCCAAAAACGAGCCACGAACTGAGGACCCCTATCAGAAACAATGTCAGTAGGAACGCCATGAAGTCTGACAATTTCCTTGACAAAGGCCTTAGCGAGAGTTTTAGCGCAGGGCAGTTTGACGAAGGGAACCAAGTGACACATCTTGCTAAAGCGGTCCACGACCACCCAGATGACAGTAAAACCCTCAGAGGGGGGAAGGTCAGTTATAAAGTCCATAGCCAAATGTGTCCAAGGAGCACTGGGGACCTCCAAAGGACAAAGCAACCCCGCAGCAGGAGTATGTGAGGACTTAGATCTAGCACATATAGTACATTGGCGCACCCACTTAATGACTTCCTTCTGCCATCCAGGCCACCAAAAACTGCGACCCACCAGTCTCTTGGTCTCAGAGATTCCGGGATGACCTGCCAACCGAGATTCGTGACACTCAACAAACAAATCTCTCCTAAAGGTCTCAGGCACAAACAACCTCCCATGAGGAGTGTTAGATGGGGCATTCTCCTGAGCTTTAAGAATCTCATCTTCCAAAACGGAGTCTAAAGCAGCTATCACAACACCTTCTTGTAAAATGTTTTCCTCTTTCTCAGCACCGACTATGGGAGAAAAACTGCGAGACAAGGCATCCGCCTTAACATTCTTAGTACCAGGGATGTAAGTAACGGAGAAATTAAACCGCGAGAAAAACAGTGCCCACCTAGCCTGACGGGCATTCAGGCGCTTGGCAGCATCAAGATATATCAGATTTTTATGATCCGTAAGAACCTGAACGGGAAATTCCGCACCTTCCAAGAAGTGGCGCCAGTGTTCAAATGCGAGTTTAATAGCCAATAATTCCCGATTACCAATATCGTAATTCAATTCAGTCTCCGAAAATTTTTTTGAAAAAAAGGCACAGGGATGTAATCCATCCCCGTTATCCTGAGACAATACTGCGCCAACCCCCACAGAGGAAGCATCAACCTCAACCAAAAACGGCCTAGTAACATCAGGCTGCATAAGGATGGGAGCAGAGGTGAACCTCTCCTTGAGATACACAAAAGCTTCAATGGCCTCAGAAGACCACTGAACCGCATCAGCACCTTTCCTGGTGAGATCAGTCAGAGGTTTGACAATACTAGAAAAATTTTTTATGAACTTTCTATAGTAATTGGCGAAACCCAAAAACCTCTGTATCGATTTCAAACCAATAGGCCTAGGCCATTCCTGCACAGCCTGAACCTTAACCGGATCCATCTCAAAACCTTTGCTGGAGATAATGTAGCCCAAAAAACTAATTCTCTGTACAGCGAACTCACATTTCTCCAGCTTAGCAAAAAGCGAATTGTCCATTAATAACTGTAATACCTCACGCACGCTCCGCCAATGAGACTCCAGATCTGGCGAATAAATCAAAATGTCATCCAAATACACAACCACATTTTTACCGATCAAAGGTCTAAGGATGTCATTAATCAGATTCTGAAAAAATGCAGGAGCATTAGTGAGACCAAAAGGCATAACCAGATTCTCAAAATGACCCACAGGAGTGTTAAAAGCAGTCTTCCATTCATCACCCTCCTTCATGCGCAACAGATTGTATGCCCCCTTAAGGTCAATTTTAGAGAACCACTTGGCCCCCAATAACTGGTTAAACAGATCAGGAATCAATGGCAGTGGGTAAGGATTGCGTACCGTAATTTTGTTAATCTCACGAAAATCCAGACAAGGACGTAAACCGCCGTCCTTTTTTTTTACAAAAAAAAATCCAACCGCCACAGGAGACTTAGAGGGCCTAATGTGACCGGCGGCCAAACTTGTCTGTATGTATTCCTCCAAAGCCTTCCTCTCAGGAATAGTAAGGTTAAATAAACGACTCTTAGGAAGAGTCGCTCCAGGGACAAATTCAATAGAACAATCATAGTCTCTATGGGGAGGCAAAACCTGCGATTCCTTCTCAGAAAAAACTCTCCAAAAATCCTGAATAGGAACAGGCAATTCTCCCCTATCCAAAGCTGCAATACGCCCGTTACAACACTTGTCATAACATTTATGGCTCCAGGATTTAATTTCACTGGTAGACCAATCCAGTACAGGATTGTGAAATTTTAACCAGGGCAAACCCAATATTACTGGAGAAGGCAAGTTATTCAACACTACCAAATCCAATTTCTCATGGTGAACACCATTAATAGTGAGAGGAAATTCACTGACCTTGAGAGTAATATTCTTCAAAGGGGAGCCATCCACAGAAACCACAGCAATGGGGGATGACAAAGGTTCAGGTTTTAAATTGAGTTTTTCCACGAATCCCCCATCAATTACATTCAGTGTAGACCCGCAATCAACAAACACCCGAAATTCCATTAATTTTTCCTGAGCAATCGTGGAAGCAGCTAAAAATACACCCTTGGAATTTAAACAGGCAATACGGGCGTGACTGACCATTTTTTTTTCTTTCTTCATACGAAGCTCACAGCCTTTAATCAAATGACCAGATTTTCCGCAGTAGAAACACAAGCCTTGCGAAAAACGACGGTCTTTTTCTTGAGAGCGAGGTGCCACCGATCCAATCTCCATCGGTTCACCACTGTTAGTACACACATTATCATAACCAGAAACTGACATAGCAGAGGATTTGCTCTCATTAACCCTAGCCCGCAGTCTTCTATCCACCCGTATAGCTAATTGCATAGCCTGTTGCAAATCTTCAGGTGTAGGATAAGCAATTAGCAGGTCTTTAACCCTTTCACTGAGCCCAGCAAGAAATAGACTTTTCAGAGCAGAATCGTTCCACCCTGTTTGAGTGGACCAACGACGAAAATGTGTACAATATTTTTCCACATTACCCGATCCTTGTTTTAGACGTCTCAACTCAGTCTCAGCTGATGCGACACGGTCAGGATCATCATATAATAGTCCCAAAGCAGAAAAAAAAACTATCCACTGATCTGAAGCATGAATCACTAGGTTGCAAAGAAAAGGCCCACTCCTGAGGCTCTTTGCGCAAAAGTGACATTATGAACCCTACGCGCTGGGATTCATCCCCAGAGGACTTAGGTCTCAAACGAAAATACAATAAGCAAGCATTTTTAAATGAAAAAAATTCTCGGTGTTCACCAAAAAACAAATCCGGCAAACATACCTTAGGCTCCAAGAAATGTGCTCCAGGACAGTTACTCACGTGCTGACGGAGCTCGGCCACCTCCAGAGAGAGTCCCTGCAGGCGATGAGCCAAATCCTGAACCGACACCATGATGGAACAGAAAAAATCTTTCCTTAGAGAATTTGCTGGCTGGACTTACTGTTATGTTCTGCTACCAAAGCTAAGGAAAGAGAGGAGATCTGTCCCTACTATGAGACTCAGCTGAATCCCTACGATGTAACAGGGAACCTGATCCTGCGATCAGACCTGCTAAAGTCCTAATCTAGTCTGTACGAAGACCTATAGATGTGGGGAGGGAATCCCTACAAGTACTAAGGACTGGGAGGAATATGGGACACCTCCTAACAGAAATAGTAGCAAACAGACGAACAAACAAAATAGATAGAACATAGAGGTCCGTAGACCAAGCAAACTAACAGAGTTAGATACAGAGCACAGGCTAGCTAGAAAGTAGATATACAATGAAGTCCAGCAAAGCCAGAAGGGCGGAGCAGGACTAAATAGGCCAACAAGGTCATGTGACCAGCAAAGGAAAAAAAACCTAACAGCAAGGTTCTAACAACAGGAGCGACAGTAGTTTACCACATCCGTCGTCCTCATTTTGGGCCAATAAAAGTGGTGAGACAGCCGGGCCTTGGTTTTGCTGACCCCCAAGTGTCCAGCGAGTGGAATTTCATGGGCTATCCGCAACAACTCATCCCTGAATTGGTAGGGGACGACCAGCTGTCTTTCCCTCAGCCACTCCTGTTGGGGTGTACAGGGAACTGTCTCCCGGTACAACCTTCCTTGGTCCCAGAATACCCTCTCCTTATCAAATTCGGAGGTGGACTTCTCAGCGAGGCTCCTTAACGTCCCTAGGCTAGCATCTGAGTGCAGAGCTGCCTGAAACTCCTGGCTGGAGGAAGCCAAAAGTGAGGTTAAGGCCACGTCCTCACTGGGACCCTCTGGGACCGGCTCTGGGTCCATACCTGATCCTGTTATTCCTCTGTCTGAGGAGGGTCCAGAAGGCAGGGCGTTACTTGCGTTCTGGGCACTCTGACTGCGGGTAACAGCGGCTATATAGGCCGTCTCCCCGGGGAATAACACCGTCCCATCAGCATGTGCGGCTATGAGTACTACTTCCCCATCCTCCTCCATTACCTCAGGCACAGTGCTACGTATGGGGCAGCCACCATCAGCCAGGTCCCCATCTGTTGTGACACTAGTCGCTGGCACAGCACCACCTGCTTCATGGTCCCCGTGCCTCTCCCCATTACCCTTAGCACTGACATTTGCTCCTGCTAGGGGATCCTCAGCAATATCACCCTGTAGCGTGACATGGCTGAGTTCTCCTGTACCTTCCAGTACATCATCATCATCATCATCATCATGTAAAGCATTGACATTCACATTATCAGCATTAACCTTACCAACCGTATCAGATCGAGGAGGGGGGTCAGGGACATAATAAGCAAACATCCTCCCCAAATCAGTCCCGAACAAAACATTTGCAGGTAGGTTTTTGGATACTCCCACTTCCTTCACCCCAATCAATAAAAACCCGGGCCATGGGCAAGGGGCATCGGACGCCCCCAATCCCGGTGACAGTCAGGGTCTTTCCTGGAATAAGCTCTTTAGTGGACACCAGTTCGGGTCGGATGAGGGTTCGTTCGGCCCCAGTGTCCTTGAGGCCTACAGTGACAGTGTCCCCCACCCTGACAGACTGAAAGTTTTCCCAGGCCCTCCCAACCGGCCCACCAACCAAAAGAACTGATGCATTAGGCCCTGGGGCCTTGGATGGGGGGTTCTTCCTCTGCTTCTCTGGGCAAGTGGCGCTGAGATGACCAGTCTGGTTGCAGAAATAACACCTGCGGGCATCAGATGCAGGCCGGGCATTGTTAACGGGAAAAAGGCCTCCGAAAGGTCGGCTGGCAGGGGCAGGGATGGTGGTTGATGGCTTACCCCCTTTCCAGCTGACGACGACCGGCTTCCGCACCTCTGGTCTCCGGTTGGCCTCGTAGGTGTCTGCGATCTGCGCTGCTTTACTGGCATCTGGAGGGCTCCCGATCCATCACGAACTGCCGTACCTCATTCGGACACAGATGCAGGAACTGGTCTTTCACCATCAGATCCTTTAGCTGCTCAAAGGTGGTCACTGACAGTCCTTTGATTCACTGTTCAAAGTTGGTTCGGAGCCCATGCACCACATCGCTGTAACTGTCGTGCGGTCCACGTTGGAGGTTCCGGAACTTTTTACGGTACACTTCAGGAGTCAGTGGGAACCTCTGGATTAGGGCCTGCTTAATGGCATCATAGTTCCCATCGAGGCTCGGAGGAAGAGCCACAAACACATCCAGAGCTTTGACTCGCAGCCCTGCAGTTAAATATCGCGCCCACTGTTCCTCAGGCAGCTGGTACTGTCTGCAAGTCTTTTCAAAACCCCTCAGAAAGGTGTCTAGGTCGTCGTCCTTTTCCATCACAGGAAAATGCTCTGGACGGGGCATAAACAAGGTCGCATTGTTGGTCTCACCGTTCCGTGAGGTGGATGCTGGGATCCCGAGTTGGGCCATCTGCAGTCCAAGGGCCCTCTGGGCTTGGGCCTCAGCTCGCCACTCGGCAGCCTCTCGCTGGGCTCTCTCGGCCTCTCGCTCGGCTCGCTCGGCCTCCTGGTGCTGTTGAATTACTTTCAGCCGTCCTTCATGATCCTCTGCTGTAGAGCCATCTGCAGATAGGGGTCCACGCTGTCCTGGTCGCTGACGCGGCATGCGTCTACAGGGAGGACCCCTGCAGCAGTACTGTCCATATCTTGGCTGAGCACTGGCCCTGCTGAGGTCTGGAGAAGGGCTTGCTCAGTCTCCAGTTGCGCCAGTGCAGCAGCCATTTATTCTCTGTTTTTGCCGTGGGGGTCAATGCCTCTGGAAATGCATATTCCAATAAGAGTGTCCTTTTTCTGCTGGCGGTACCAGGACTCCCCAACTACGACTATGATCACCAAAATAAAAATAGAAAAGAAAAAATGAAGAAGGGTAGGGGTAACTGCTACACATACAGTATTGTCTCAGATCTAATAAACACTGAGTTCGATATTCAAAACTTTCGTGCAGGGTCCAGGTAAGAACCGTGCAAGTTTTTAGTGAGAGGAATGATTGCTCAAACCAGATCACTAATGTCCTATGATCCCACCGCTTGCCACCAATTGTCATGAAAACACACTTGGTCAGACCTTGCCACTCTCTGGCGCCCCCTCATCCTGCTGGTCAAACAAGGTATTGACCGAGGATAAGCACGGGTGCAGCTGCTCTATTTTATGTCGACTATTGCGGCATGTGATGTGGCAGGACGTATATATACCACCAGTTCCTTCCAGGAACGTAAATATACCTCCGACCAGCCACCCTCAAACCACAATATCACATAAATACTGGTATACTGCACCACCAATCGCTTAACAGGTGGATCGGGTACCCGTTAGGTAACGTGAATTAGCGGGTGAGGAACGTGTTTGCTCGACATAGGACAAGAAGAACGAAGCTGGTTAATAATAATGATTCACTCCTGAAAGTGGGCAGTGTTTACAAAAGATATACAAGATATTATAAAAGAGACAATGTACATAAATGCATAAAACAGTTATTAAAATAAAAGTGATAAGTAATAGCAAAACCTGTGCTGGTCTCAGATTCTGTGGGGTGGACGGCTCCCCGGAAATTAGATGTGATTCTTCCACGCATCGTGGCGTGCATGCGTCTGACGTCCCTGGCAAGAATCTCCTGGTTTATGGCCGTTCTGGTTTTTTGGTTTTTAGTAAAGGGGCCAAAACCTTAGGAAACACCCATGGTGTTTACATCACACGGGGGCTCGACTTTGTGAACCCACCCAGCTGCAGAAGACCTAAAAATCCTTCAGATTTCATATCTTGGTGTGGGGGGTCCCACATCCAAGATGGAGACATCATGTTTGCCGTCACCACTATTCATGAAGATGGATTTCAAATATGAAATCTCTATGAGGCTCAGAAGCTCAGAACCCATTTCCTGGGCTTCCGGTGGTCTCCTAGTCACGAAAACCACACCATCACAATTGGAAAAAGGTGACCATCTCAAAAATGTGGTCCCTGTGTTTGTGACAGTCATGTGCATTATTAAAATCGACATTACACGTTTGTAAAGCTAAACAATAGGATTGGAGGGAAAGATCCAGCGTATTAGAAGGCTTGCTCTGGGCTGAGGTTTTATGGTGCTCATAAAAATTCCTGAGGTTTGGGGAAAGCCACAGTGAGGTTTATGTAAGACTCTTACAAATGAACAGGGGGGTGGAGATTTGAGACATCTCTCATTTTTAAAAACTAGGACCAAAAATACATTTTTCCTGACAATATTCTTGTACATAGGGAACAGTATTATAGTAGTTATATTCTTGTACATAGATGCAGTATCATAGTAGTTATATTTTTGTAAATAGGGGCAGTATTATAGTAGTTATATTCTTGTTCATAAAAGCAGTATTATAGTAGTTATATTCTTGTACATAGAGGCAGTATTATAGTAGTTATAGTCTTGTACATAAGGGCTGTATTATAGTAGTTATATTCTTATACATAGGAGCAGAATTATATAATACTGCCCCCTATGTACAAGAATATAAATACTATATAGTATTTATATTCTTGCACATAGGGGGCAGTATTATAGTAGTTATGTTCTTGTACATGGGAGCAGTAATATAGTAGTTATACTCTTGTACATAGGGGCAATATTATAGTAATTATATTCCTGTACATAGGGGCAGTATTATAGTAGTTAAACTATTGTACATAGGGGCAATATTATAGTAGTTTTATTCTTGTACATAGGGGCAGTATTATAGTAGTTATACTACTGTACATAGGGGAAGTATTATAGTAGTTTTATTCCTGTATATAGGGGCAGTATTATAGTAGTTATATTCTTGCACATAGGAGCAGTATTATAGTAGTTATATTCTTGTATATAGGAGCAGTATTATAGTAGTTATATTCTTGTACATAGGAGCAGTATTATAGTAGTTATATTCTTGTACATAGGAGCAGTATTATAGTAGTTATATTCTTGTACATAGGAGCAGTATTATAGTAGTTATATTCTTGTACATAGGGTCAGTATTATAGTAGTTATATTCTTGTACATAGGGGCAAATTTATAGTAGTTTTGTAAAAGGAGATAATATTATATCTTGTATACATTTGCTTTTTAATGATTATTAGTCTGTGTAGGATTAAGAGACTAATCATGTGAATATGTTTCTATTACATATAGGACAGTTCATTATCTAGCTTTTTTTTCTGGTGTAAAAGAGTAATATTTTTTATTGCTAGTGAGAGACTTTTCCAATGACAACAACCACCAGCAGACTGGTGAATAGAGATGAGCGTTGTTCTACTCGAACTGTTCGCCAATCTCAATTCGAGCTGTTTTGGGCGGTGTTCGAGCCGTTCGGCGAACACGAACAATTTGAGAAAAATTCGGCTGTTCGAGGTTATGTTCGATAACTGTTCGTGCACAAAATCATAACTGGATTTTTTCTCAGTAATGCTGAAAATTAATGTTAATACGCAGTTTGAGTGTACAGCGGGGTGGGGGGAGGGGCAGGGGATGGATCTCTGCAGGAACAATGAAGATCTCCATTTTTTTTTCTCTTTCCCGCATTTACAGTGGGGAGGTGCAATCTGTCAGCCTATCAGCAGCGCACACATGGATCGAAGTGCTTTTTTTCACACAAGCAAGGGCATGTGTGATTGGCAGTGTATGTCACATGTCCTTGCCCTATAAGACCAAGCCATTTTCCCCGTCACCACCATTTTCTCACTGCTGCAGCTGCGTGTTACACGGCACCGCTGTTGCTGTGTGCGCTATACCTTGTTAATTTCAAGCCAATTTTCGCACAAATCTACAGATAGCTTGGGAGTAAGGAATAGTTGTGATTGCAGTCCTTTTAAGGACTAGGTTACAGCATTTCCTACGTCTTTTATCAGGCAGGTCTGTGCTCTTAAATAGATAGATTGTGGGAGTAAAGACTAATTGTAATTGCAGTCCTTTTCAGGACTAGGTTACATCAGTTCCTATCAGTTTTTGCCAGGCAGGTCTGTGCCAGTGCTGTGCAAGTTTTTTTCACAGCATTTGGCTGAATCTAGCAAAGCTAATCCTTTTTGGCCTACTGCAGAGTGTGTTAGTCAGTGGAATAGCCTATCTGTGTTGCAAGATATACCACCTGTGTATAGAATACCAATTTTTTTACTGCACTTAGTGAAGTAAAATCTTTTGGGCATAGCATCATTCTATTAATACATCTATACTGACCTCCATCAGGTTGCAAATTGAATATAATTTTTTTCTGCATCTAGCTCTGAAAAAATATTGGGCTTCTAGCTGTGTGTGGGACTTGTTGTATTAGTCCATCTATACTGACCTCCATCAGGTTGCAAACTGAATATATTTTTTTCTGCATCTACCTCTGAAAAAATATTGGGCTTCTAGCTGTGTGTGGGACTTGTTCTATTAGTCCATCTATACAGACCTCCATCAGGTTGCAAACTGAATATATTTTTTTCTGCATCTACCTCTGAAAAAATATTGGGCTTCTAGCTGTGTGTGGGACTTGTTCTATTAATCCATCTATACAGACCTCCATCAGGTTGCAAACTGAATATATTTTTTTCTGCATCTACCTCTGAAAAAATATTGGGCTTCTAGCTGTGTGTGGGACTTGTTGTATTAGTCCATCTATACTGACCTCCATCAGGTTGCAAACTGAATATATTTTTTTCTGCATCTACCTCTGAAAAAATATTGGGCTTCTAGCTGTGTGTGGGACTTGTTCTATTAATCCATCTATACAGACCTCCATCAGGTTGCAAACTGAATATATTTTTTTCTGCATCTACCTCTGAAAAAATATGTGGCCTTCTAGCAGTGTGTGGGACTTTCTCTATTAGTCCATCTATACTGACCTCCATCAGGTTGCAAACTGAATATAATTTTTATCTGCATCTAGCTCTGAAAAAATATTTGGCCTTCTAGCAGTGTGTGGGACTTTCTCTATTAGTCCATCTATACTGACCTCCATCAGGTTGCAAATTAAAAATAATTTTTTTCTGCATCTACCTCTGAAAAAATATTTGGGCTTCTAGCTGTGTGTGGGACTTGTTCTTTTAATCCATCTATACAGACCTCCATCAGGTTGCAAACTGAATATAATTTTTTTCTGCATCTAGCTCTGAAAAAATATTTGGCCTTCTAGTAGTGTGTGGGACTTTCTCTATTAGTCCATCTATACTGACCTCCATCAGGTTGCAAACTGAATATATTTTTTTTCTGCATCTACCTCTGAAAAAATATTGGGCTTGTAGCTGTGTGTGGGACTTGTTCTATTAATCCATCTATACAGACCTCCATCAGGTTGCAAACTGAATAAAAAATTTTTCTGCATCTACCTCTGAAAAAATATTTGGGCTTCTAGCTGTGTGTGGGACTTGTTCTATTAGTCCATCTATACTGACCTCCATCAGGTTGCAAATTGAATATAATTTTTTTCTACATCTAACCCAGCCAATAGTTTTGGCCTAATACCACAGTTTGGCCACTCAGCTCTGCTCGGTTCCCATCCATTGTTTTTTTGTGCAAACAACTCCAGAGTTGTGAATTAGTTAACCACCAAAATAAGTGGAAAAAGGCCTGCTGCTGGTGGAAAGGGGAATAGGCGTGTTGGGAAGGGGAAAAAAGGTTGTGTCCATGGGGTAGGTGTTAAAGCAACAGTAACATCTGCAGAAGAAAGACCATCTTCCAGCCAAACTAAAATGTCTACTTCTTTTAGCGGACAATGTGATAAGATCCCTTTCTTACGGCCACGCCAATCGCTACAAATTCCAGATGAGGCACAAAAACAGCAGGTGCTTCAACGGATATCAAGTGCTCCTTTAAGTGGGCTCTCCTCCACATCAACTTCAACATCACAAATACTCCAGTCCTCAAAGGTGTCACCCCAATCGCACTTGCTTCCTCACAGCTCCCAAATCTCCAGCTGCCCGTCTGAGTATGAGGTAGAACAGATGGTTGAGTCTGCAGAGCTGTTTACTCATACTATAGCCTGGGAATCAGAGGTCGACTCCAGCGCTTCTGTGAATCCAGACGAGGAAATGATCTGCACCGATGCCCAGAATCTTTATGAGTCGGATCCAGGACCAGACGCAGAAGGTTCTGACCATAATGTAGACCCTCATTCCCAAACTGTAACTCCTGTTGGTGGAGACAATGAGGAAGACGATGATAAGACTCAAATACCTAATTGGAGCGACAACTTTAGTTTTTTGTCAGGGCAGGAAGAGGTTGGCTTTGAGGACGACGGGTGTGATAACACACAGGGTGATGATGACAAGGTTGGAGATCCCACTTACTGTCAACCCACAGTCAGCCAGTCGATGAGGTCAGCAGAGGAGGTGGAGGAGGATGCTAGTGACGACGAGGTCAGGTTGCGCCTTCCTGGACAGAGACGTAGTACTGGAAGCACGTCAACAACTGCATCCTCAAACACAACTCTGCCTCTCACCACAAGTCGTGGTGGCTCTTCAGGTCGCATGGGTGCTAAGCCTTGCATAGCCTGGGCATTTTTTCAGATCGATAAAGATGACCCAACTCGTGTTATCTGTAACATTTGTCAGCAAAAGCTAAGTAGAGGCCAAAAAATACATAGTTTGAGTACTTCATGCATGAACCGGCACATGGACATGAAGCATAAGTTGCAGTGGGAAGCTCAGTGTGCTACAATGCGGCCTAGCCGGCCGGGCCAACCATCGTCTGCCATATCTTGTGCATCCGCGGCCTCTTCATCCTCTGTGACTGGGGGGACAGCAGTCACACCTGTTTTGGGGCGCAGACCTGCCACCTCTTTACCCGCAACAGCCAGCGTGATTGGCAGGTCATCATTTTCTTTGGAGGTGGTAACACCAGCTGGTGTTGAGCGCTGTCCGACATCGATAGCACCACCTTTGGATCAAGGCAACCTAACATGTCCGCCTGCATCTTCCTCACAGACCGGCAGTTTGCCGGGGACACCCTTATCAACCCCGTCTAAGCACAATAGCCAGCCCTCGGTCCCTCAGATGTGGACAAGTAAAAGACCATTTCCTCCTAGCCATGAGAAAGCTAAGAGGTTGAATTTCACCATCTGCAAGCTCTTGGCTACAGAAATGCTGCCTTTCCGCCGGGTGGACACAAAGGATTTTCGAGACCTTATGTCCGTCGCAGTGCCCCAGTACCAGATGCCCAGTCGGCACTACTTCTCAAAGAAAGGTGTGCCTGCGCTCCACCAGCATGTCGCACACAACATAACCGCTTCTTTGAGAAACTCTGTGTGTGACAGGGTGCATTTCACCACAGACACTTGGACGAGTAGGCATGGACAGGGGCGTTACATGTCGCTGACTGGGCACTGGGTAACTATGGTGACAGCAGGACAAGGGGCTGCTGTCCAAGTCTTGCCGTCCCCACGAGTTGTGCGTCAATCCTCTTTATGTCAAAGTTCCTCCACTGCTTCTGCCTCCTCAACCTCCTCTCGGTCTTCCACCTGCACCCAAAGCCTGTCTGGTCATGCCACAAGCTTTCTAACTGCGCAGAAGGGATCCTGCACACCTCCTTACTATGCTGGCAGTAGGGCTCAACGTCATCAGGCGGTTTTTACATTGAAATGTCTGGGAAATGTGAGTCACACAGCTGAGGAGTTGTGGTCAGCTCTGGAGAACCAATTTCATGAATGGTTGTCTCCACTGGACCTGAAACCAGGGAAGGCCGTGTGCGACAATGCTGCAAACCTGGGTGCGGCCCTTCGCCGGGGCAATGTCACACACGTGCCTTGTATGGCTCACGTGTTGAACCTGGTTGTCCAGCAATTTTTAGCCCACTATCCCAGACTAGATGGCCTTCTGCAGAGGGCACGGTCGCTGTGTGCTCACTTCCGCCGTTCGCATCCCGCAGCTCAGCGACTTACATCTCTACAGAAGTCGTTGGGCCTGCCACTTCTCCGGCTAAAATGCGATGTGCCTACCCGGTGGAATTCAACTCTGCACATGTTGCAGCGACTGTGGCAGCACCGACAAGCCCTGGTGCAATACGTTCTGACGTATAGCCTGGGCCAACGAGATCCAGAGGTGGGGCAAATCACGCTGGAGGAGTGGTCTCAGATCAGGGACCTATGCACCCTTCTGCACAGTTTTGAAATGGCGAAGAAGATGTTTAGTGCTGACGATGCCATTATCAGCATGACTATTCCGGTGATTTACATGCTGGAGCACATGTTAAACAGAATTCGGAGTCAGGTGGTGGCACAAGAGGAGGTGGAGGAAGTAGAGGAGGAGGAGTTGTATGCGGAAGGGCTAACATCTGCAAGGTCCAGACGGTCGGCAGCACCAAGGCGGCAGGCATGTGAGGGTGGGGGAGATGGTTTTACCAGGGCGCATGGTAGCAGCCAAACTAGTGAGGAAGGTGCAGGAGCCCAGGAAGAAGTGGAGGACGAACTGATGGAAGACTCATCAGATGAGGGAGACCTTGATCACATTTCTGTTGTGCGAGGTTGGGGGGAGAGGACAGAGGAAGGAAGCATGATTGTTACCTCGCCACCAACACAACAGGGACTTGGTGCTCCTGGATGCGCAACACACATGAGTGCCTTCTTGCTGCACTACCTGCAACATGACCCTCGAATTGTGAAAATTAGAAATAATCCTGACTACTGGGTTGCCACACTGTTAGATCCCCGGTACAAAAGTAAATTTGCAGAAATTATTCCTGCCATAGAAAGGGATGCACGCATGCAGGAGTATCAGCAGAGACTGTTGCAGAATCTTACATGTGCTTTTCCACAAAATACCAGTGGTGCACGTAGTGAATCTCACAGTTCCAACTTGCCAACCGTGGGACCGTCAAGTGTTCAGCACTCAAACCGTAACAGAACCACAGTATCTGCTGGTAACATCAATTTTGCGGAATCATTTCACCACTTTTTTAGCCCATCCTTTGCAAGGCCACAGGAGACAAGAAGTCTGACACATAGTCAACGCCTAGAGACGATGGTACAGGAGTATCTCCAAGTAAACATTAAAGCCACGACTGTGTCACTGGACCCTTGCTCTTTTTGGGCTTCCAATCTGGATAAATGGCCGGAGCTAGCCACTTACGCCTTGGAGATCTTGTCATGCCCCGCAGCCAGCGTTCTGTCTGAACGTGTGTTCAGCGCTGCTGGTGGTGTGCTGACAGATAAGCGCACGCGGTTCTCCACTGATAATGTAGACAGACTCACGTTCATAAAGATGAACAAATCATGGATCCGAAACGACTTTTCTACCCCTGTGTCATCCTGGGGAGAGTAAAAGCTTGATGATTGGTTAAAATCACCCTACCAACCGTTTTAAGCTTTCAAATTACTAATCATGTTTATCTGTATCTTGGCTGGAAAATAATTTGGGCTTTGTAGCAGTGTGCAGCACTGATTCTATTAGGCCATCTATAATAAGCTCCACCAGATTTAAAATTACTAATCATGTTTATCTGTATCTTGACTGGAAAATAATTTGGGCTTTGTAGCAGTGTGCAGCACTGATCCTATTAGGCCATCTATACTAAAGCTTCACCAGATTTAAAATTAATAATAATTTTTAGCTGCATCTAGCCCGGAAAATAATTTTGGGGCTCCGAGATGCGCAAGACACATAAGTGCCTTCTTGCTGCACTACCTGCAGCATGACCCTCATATTGTCAGAATTCGAAGTAATCATGACTACTGGGTTGCCACACTCTTAGATCCCCCAAACTTTTCGATCAACCTTTTCATTTTAATAAAGACCAAAAAAATGGTCATTTTTGAAATTATAAGCATTAGCAGGTTGTTAGAAACTGAAATCAAACAGTTTTCAACTCAAAACTTTATTCTAGGTGATGTTACATTTTCACATAGGACCCCTTGTTCGAAAGGAGCTTCTGAACTCTCTCGTCCATTGAATTTGTCAGGTTTTGGATGGTTTCTGCTTCAATTGTTTTGATTTAGTAAAGCTGTCTCTCAGCTTCTAGGGGAGAAAATGGAAAAAGGAACGGCGCAGATCTAAGTGCAGTATATTTTAGGATTTGTAAATAAGGGTGAGGTAACTGAAAACTGCTCACCTTTAAGTAATCTTGAGGTTTAACGTTTAGTAGTGGTGGACTCTTGTGGCTTGCAGCACGCTTTACCGGAAGGATCAGGTCCTCATGTTGGAAGATCCTGTTTGCTCAGTAGATCGGTTCGATAAATTCCGGTTTGTATATCGCGGCGCTTCCAAATAGGGCCCAGTGGATATTTACATTCAGGATTTATTGATTAGAATATAAAATAGCAATGTACAACGCGTTTCTACTCATTACAGAGTCTTCATCAGGTACAATTTCGTAGTCAGGCTTATAGAAAGTCTCTTCATTATATAAAGCACTGATCAGGTTCATCAGGGTCATGGACCGCCCAGTTAATTAATCATGTTAATTGAGTTGATTTATGCATGTGATTAGTTATGCAATCTAAGGTTGTCTCTACTAGAGTAAAATCAAATAAAAATACAACAACAACTACAATAAAAATGCAACAACAACAACAAAAAAAAAAAAAAAAAAAAAACAACACACAAAATACTTTCTTAAATGATTAAGAAGAAATAAAAACCTGTTTTTGGTTAAAATGTTTAAAAGAATGTTTTTCTCCCCTGCATGTAGATCCAGTAACACTATCGCTCACTATTGACAGATTGTATTTAAGAGGAAAATCAGATTCATAATAATATTATGTTGTTCTTACTGACCTTCAGTGTGGTTATTATTTCTCTATTTAATGACTAATAAATATATGTTTATTGTTAATATATTCAAGGTCCTCTAATGTAAAGTGAACTCAGTGTGGTTCTGCCTGTTCAACTTTGTTTTTCTATCAAATATATTCAATTCTGTCATTTAATCCCTCTGGCTGTAGACACCGCATGCGATAAATCCAGAAGGATTCCTTTCTATTCAATGTTTGAATTCTATTCTGGGTGGAAACTGGTATGGATTCTACGGGGGTTATTTGAACTTCAAATTTCCCCCCGTGATTCTGCAGTAGATGGCGTGATAGGCTATGTGTTAAAAGCCCTATTTTGGCATTGTGACGGTGTCCACTAAGGCGGTTTTGCACTTTTCTTGTGGTACGACCGACGTATTGTAAACCGCATTTGCAAGTAATAACGTATATAACGTAGTCTGTTTGACAGGTGAGATACTGGCGAATTGGAAATTGGATCCCCACTTTATCTGAGCGAAAAAGATTCAATACAACCAAATCAGTGGGAGTATTCAAATGCAGAAAGAAACTTTGCAACTGTTGCAGATGTATATCACACGGCTGCAAAGAGATTATTTGTCATAGTACAGGTGAAAAATTTCCAATTCGCCAGTATCTCACCTGTCAAACAGACTACGTTATATACGTTATTACTTGCAAATGCGGTTTACAATACGTCGGTCGTACCACAAGAAAAGTGCAAAACCGCCTTAGTGGACACCGTCACAATGCCAAAATAGGGCTTTTAACACATAGCCTATCACGCCATCTACTGCAGAATCACGGGGGGAAATTTGAAGTTCAAATAACCCCCGTAGAATCCATACCAGTTTCCACCCAGAATAGAATTCAAACATTGAATAGAAAGGAATCCTTCTGGATTTATCGCATGCGGTGTCTACAGCCAGAGGGATTAAATGACAGAATTGAATATATTTGATAGAAAAACAAAGTTGAACAGGCAGAACCACACTGAGTTCACTTTACATTAGAGGACCTTGAATATATTAACAATAAACATATATTTATTAGTCATTAAATAGAGAAATAATAACCACACTGAAGGTCAGTAAGAACAACATAATATTATTATGAATCTGATTTTCCTCTTAAATACAATCTGTCAATAGTGAGCGATAGTGTTACTGGATCTACATGCAGGGGAGAAAAACATTCTTTTAAACATTTTAACCAAAAACAGGTTTTTATTTCTTCTTAATCATTTAAGAAAGTATTTTGTGTGTTTTTTTTTTTTTTTTTTTTTTGTTGTTGTTGTTGCATTTTTATTTGATTTTACTCTAGTAGAGACAACCTTAGATTGCATAACTAATCACATGCATAAATCAACTCAATTAACATGATTAATTAACTGGGCGGTCCATGACCCTGATGAACCTGATCAGTGCTTTATATAATGAAGAGACTTTCCATAAGCATGACTACGAAATTGTACCTGATGAAGACTCTGTAATGAGTAGAAACGCGTTGTACATTGCTATTTTATATTCTAATCAATAAATCCTGAATGTAAATATCCACTGGGCCCTATTTGGAAGCGCCGCTAAATACAAACCGGAATTTATCGAACCGATCTACTACGCTTCAATTGTTTTGCATGAGGACAGAATACCCTCCCAGAGCTGTTGCTTAGATGTGAACTGCCTCCCGCCATCATAGACACTCCTTTTAATGATGCTCCAAAGGTTCTGAATGGGGTAGAGGTCAGGGGAGCATGGGGGTCACACCATAAGTTTGTCCCCTTTTATGCCCATATCAGCCAGAGATGCAGATGTTTTATGTGCAGCATGAGATGGTGCATTATCATGCAAAAAAATGATCTTGCTGTGAAATACACGGTTCTTCTTCTTGAACCATGGCAGGAAGTGCTGTTTGAGAAAATCCACATACATTATGGAGTTCATCTTTAGCGCCTTCAGGGATCCTAAAGGGGCCGACAATCTCTCTCCCCATGATTCCAGCCCAAAACATTACTCCACCTCCTCCTTGTTGGCGCTGTAGCCGTGTTTGCGTGGGGTGTCCATCAACCAGCCATCCTCCACTCCATCCATCTGGACCATCGAGCGCTGCACGGCACTCATCCGTGAACAAAACAGTTTTGAAATCAGTCTTCATGTAATGTTTCGCCCACTGGAGCCGTTTCTGCTTGTGTGAAGTGGATAGAGGAGGTCGACAGGATGGCGTATGCACAGCTGCAAACCTCTGAAGGACCCTGCATCTTGTTGTTCGGGGGACGTTGGATGCACCAGCAGCTTCAAAAACTTGTCTGCTGCTATGACAAGGCTTTTTTGCCGCTGCTCTTTCAACCTGACGTAATTGCCTGTAGGAAAGAGTCCTCAATTTGCCCTTATCAGCACGCACACGTGTGTACTGTGAATCAGCTACATACTTCTTGATTGCCAAGACACTTCATCCTGATCATCGCACAATGTTGATTGTAGTCATGCCTTGACCTAAACACTCCACAATTTGTTGCTTCTCAGCAGCCGACACATCCTTTTTCTTTCCCATTTTGGCAGAAAATGTAGGCTGCTTAATAATGTGAGACAGCCTTCTTAAG
This sequence comes from Phyllobates terribilis, assembly GCF_046119375.1. Lineage (NCBI taxonomy): Eukaryota > Metazoa > Chordata > Amphibia > Anura > Dendrobatidae > Phyllobates > Phyllobates terribilis. Next base: position 34,935,367 of record NW_027362767.1, read on the forward strand.
TAGTCTTGCCTTTCATTGGACACACCTGCCAAACTAATTAGCACAGGTGTCTGCAATTGCTTACAGTGATATAAAGAGCCCTGACACACATCACCATCAATGAGTTTAACTGACAAACAAATTCTTCCCTTATCACTCCTAAACACTTTTTGCATAATAATTTGGAACACAGTGTACATGTGCTTTTCCACAAAACACCAGTGGTTCACGTAGTGAATCTTACAGTTCTAACTTGCCAACCGTGGTCTGTATGGAGTTGTTCAATAAAGGGCCCAAAATTAAGATAACATAGATGGGAGAGGTCTCTATGAATAGGAATTCCTAAGTATTTGATACCCTGTGAGGGCCAGGCAAAGGGAAAGTTGGACTGGATGGAATCCTATATGGATTTGGGGAGGGAGACATCGAGGGCCTCAGACTTCGCTGCAATGATTTTAAAATTTGACCATGTAACAAAGTGATCTATTTCAGCCATAACAGCATGGATGGATATATGTGATTGAGTGATATATACTAGGACATCATCAGCAAATAGAGAGCACTTGTACTCGGTGCCTCCCACCTCAATCCACCTAATATTGGGGTTATGGCGAATTGATGAGAGCAGGTGCTCCGTCACTAGGATGTATAAGAGAGGGGACAGAGAACATCCCTGCCTTGTCCCATTGGTGATTGTGAAAGGTGATGAAAATGTTCTGACGCGCCCCCTGGGCCTTGGGACACCCGGAGCCGGACCCTTTTTGGTGGATGCTGGTGGTTGTAGTCTCCGTGGCGGCGACCCGGTTCCGTGGCTCAGGGCGGTCAAACCAGTGGCGGAACTATTTATGTGGTTTTGATGTTTAAATGTCCGACTACGCCACCCGTGGATTGCGGTCAGAGTGAACCGCAGCTCCAGGGCAGACCGCTGAGGCTGGTGTTGTGGGTGCAGCAGAGCGTAGCATAACTCCCCACGGGAGGAGTATAGCCTCAGGGCAGTGTATGCGGAGGATGGGGGTGATGGTGCAGGGCAGCAGCAGTAACGACACGGAGTCAGTGATGCAGTCCAGGGCCTTTACTCACAGTTCTTATTATCCAGACCACGTCTGCAGGTAACGGCTGCCCACGTCGTACTGTGCTCACCAGGTGAGGGGCTCAGACAACTCCCAGATAACTTTGGAGCACTTCACAGGACCCCCTTTGTGTGTCCTTTGTCTGGCCTTTCTTACCAACCCTTCTGTCCGGCTGCCTCGGGCCTCCTCTTGGTAAACTTGGCGCCAGTTTCCCTGACCCTATGTGGTGCCTAGCGGGTGTAGCGAGGGGCTGCGCCACATAAAATGTCACAGCCTCCTGTTTCTAGCTGAGGGTCGTTTCCTGCCTCCACTAGTTTCGGGGACCGGTCTCCCCCTTTGGCCTGACCCCTCCACGCAGGTGGATTCGGGCGTGCGGTGGCGACTCGCCCATCCGCACCCCTGGGATCCCTTCGTTCCTCGTTCCTGGAGCCTTCTCCGCTCCTCTTCCTTCCTTCTCCCTCTTCCAGGCCTGGGCCTCTGTTACTAGGCCCGCCTCCGGAGCAGAGCTCATGCAGAGCCCCTGCTCCCTGCCACTTCTGCTCAGACTTCTCTGCACTGAACTAAGATGGTGCCCACCTTTTATACTCCCTTCTCAATGCACCCAGGAACTGCTTCCTCCCTGCTCCTGCACTACAGGGTTCCCCTTCCTCAGTGTTCCCTCCCCCCACTCCAGCCAGGGACAGGGACTGTCGTGCCCATCTCAGGAGCCTATTGGTCACCCTGCCCCACGGCAATGTGGTGTAATGCATGCAGGTGTCGGGTCCTGATCCAAACTACATCCTTACCTGAGAGTGAGATATCACACCTCTGGGTGAGGTGCAATACCTCTGTAGCAACCGAGCCCTCAGGGTGCTACAGTTCCATTTATCTTCAGCCTAGGTGACGTATTGCGATACAGGGCCGTGATTTTGGCTATAAAAGGGTCCCCTAGACCCCTACCCCAAGCTTTTTAAGAGAATCATATATGGCGTGCCAGGAGACTCTATGGAATGCTTTCTCAGCATCCAACGAGAGTATCTAATTACAAATTTTTAACTGCATCTAGCCCAGGAAATACTTTGTGCCTAGTAGCAGTGTCTGCTAGTGAGCGGATTATCCCGGCTGTTAAGCAAGCTGCACCACCTGTAGTTTAGACACTTAATTTTTTCAAAGGAAATGCTTCGGGACCACGGGATACTCAGTGAAGAGCATCAGGAGGCACCCCAAGGCATAGGGGCTGGGACTGGCAGTAGGATGCCTTGCGGAGGACAGCCGAGCTCGATCCTTATAAAAGCTTTTTAACTGCAGCAGCTTTAGTGGACGCTACTGGAGCTGGAATTACGCGGCTGCTGGCATGAGACTTGCCCTCCAATAGATCCTTGTAAATGGATTTAAAGTGTATTCATTCAAATTAGAGAGACAATTTAAATTAAAAAGCTTAGAGCTGCCTCCACCACAGGGGGGCTCGCTCGACCCACCAGCGGACAGGCACCAGTATTGGGAGAGGGGGGCTGGCCGTCAGGGTTCACCGCGGCTCTGGCACAAACCCGGCGACACGGAGGTGGCACGGGCAGGAGCGGACTGAACGTGTCGGCTTCTCACTTTTTGGATTTTAGAAGGGCATGACATGCCTATATCTGTGTCTCCCCCTCCTTTTACTCCTCCACCTCTTTTCTTTTCGCATGACTATATGTACTTGTCACTTTTCCATGTGTTAGTTGTGTCTTCTGAGCAGTTTGTCAGCTTTTGGACACCTTTGAAGGTGTTTTCTATGTGTTTCTATGTGTTTTTGTTTGCCTGCCATTGGTTTTAATGGTGTTCGAAGGTGTTCGACGAACCGAACCGAACTCGAACACTACGGGGGTGGCTCAATACTGCTGGTGAATACTGCTCAGACTTACAATAGAGGTCATAAATATGGATCATTTTAATTGTCCTAAGTTTGTATATTTTGATTTTGTTTTATATCTAAAATATAAAAAATTTGTAGAAAGTGAGCAAGAAAAAGGCAGAATCTTGTATACAAATTAATGCAGACATGAAAATATATTTTTTTCTTGGAGAAATGTAACATTGTTGCTCTTGTATCGGAAATATTAAGTTTTGGGGCAGATACGTTTTTCTCAGCAGGTCTATCAGAGCAGACAGCAGGACGTGTTCACATTACAATCTCGTTCACCTTTATGGCTTTTCCCTCGCGAATCGCTTTACTTTCCAGATGGTTCTTTATTTGATAACCGCACATGTTCCAAATGTTAAACTTAAAACCCCTTAAAAGTAAAAGTTATAATTAGAGTGATTGAAGAGTTTGGTGTGGGATGGAAATGAATGATTCCAATTTGGCATAGTCTACATAAAGATATCCAGAAATGATTGACAGGCAGAATAAAATGAGAGCAGATTCCAGTCCCTACAGAATGGATTCATTTGGAGTTTGCTCGTCTTGCTGTGATGAAACTTTGTATTCTGAGTTAAATTGACACTGCATTTAATGAAGCAGGCAGCAAGGCAGGAATTGGACATCACTACTGAAATGTAACCAACCACACAGAGAAATTAGATTTCTCATCAATATGGGATTAATATGCTCATCATTTCACCCAATTCATTGAACAACCAGTAGTTAATAAATTAAAAGAAATGTGTTCCCAAAAAAGACAATTATTTTCTATGTCAATGTGCTGCAGAAATTGAAAAAAAGGAGACTTGTTATTCTACACTTTACATAAACCTACTTCTGTCTTGAATGGGACCATAATGGGGGGGGGTCTAATTTCCTCTCTGATGTGGGGATTCAATCTGATTCCAAAATGTTTATATTAGATTATGGAGTTGTATCGATCAGTAGCAGCCAATATAATGAACGCAGCTTTAGATGTGACTAGAGTAAAATATCTGTTATTTAACTCATTTTCCACTTGCACCAGGGTTCCGAGGAGCAATCAAGTTGCACATTTAAAGAGGTTCTAGTTAAAGGGATCAGATAAATGTTGCCTCTCTTGTCCGACAGTTATGTACAGTCACACATAGTCCAACCTATCGTCAATATATACATTATATTTATTTCCCATCTTATAAGCCTCTTTTCCCTTCTAACCATTTATTCCTTTGTTGTCTTGCTTAAGAAAATACAGACTGTCAATTCACTGAGAGATCAGATTACAAGAATTTATTCAAGGTTATGGAGAGAGCCGGTGGTTCTGTTTTCTGGTAAGTGTTTTATCTCATTCAAAAACTGGATTCACAGATTTACTGCTCAGAACTGCTGTATGATGTCACCCATACTGCAGTTTTTAATATTTTATCTCAGTCTGGAACTGTACTCAGAGCTACACTGCTTAGTACTGCTATATAATGTCCCCTATTCTGCTGTACTCACAGTTACACTGCTTAGTACTGCTGTATAATGTCCCCTATTCTGCTGTACTCAGAGCTACACTGCTTAGTACTGCTATATAATGTCTAGTGTTGAGCCACCCCCGTAGTGTTCGGGTTCGGTTCGGTTCGTCGAACACCGGGATGTTCGAGGAACTGTTCGTCGAACACCTTAGAACACCGTCGAACACCGTTTAAACCAATGGCAGGCAAACAAAAACACATAGAAACACATAGAAAACACCTTCAAAGGTGTCCAAAAGCTGACAAACTGCTCAGAAGACGCTCTCTTTAAAAAAGCCGGCCGGCAATTCAGCAGCGGCAAACACCGGTACCCGACAATTTAGACAAGAAGGAATAGAGCTTCACACATAGATTAGATAGATAGAAACATGTCAGTCACATATATATGAAGTACAGTGACAGTGTTGCTTACTGTACTTGTCATTTAGTGTAAAGGATTTATTTAAAAAAATAATAGTGTTTTCATGCACCATCTCTTTAAAAAAGCCGGCCGGCAATTCAGCAGCGGTACCCGACAATTTATAACAGAAAGAATAGAGCATCACACATAGATAGATATAAACATGCCAATCACATATATAATAAGTACAGTGACAGTGTTGGTTACTGTACTTGTCATTTAGTGTAAAGGATTTATTTAAAAAAATAATAGTGTTTTCATGCACCGTCTCTTTAAAAAAGCCGGCCGGCAATTCAGCAGCGGTACCCGACAATTTATAACAGAAAGAATAGAGCATCACACATAGATTAGATAGAAACATGTCAGTCACATATATATGAAGTACAGTGATAGTGTTGATTACTGTACTTGTCATTTAGTGTTAAAATAAAGGATTTATTTAAAAAAAAATTGGCGTGGGGTTCCCCGTAATTTTAGTCTCTAGCGGAGGTTAAGCAGACGGCTGGGGCAGATGTTTGAAGCCTGGGAAGGGGGTAATACCCACGGAGCTTCTCAGGCTACTAATATCAGCCCCCAGCGGAATACCTAGCCTTTACTAGCTATTAAAATGGGGGACCCCCCCAAAAAAATGACGTGGGGTCCCCCCTATTTTAATAGCTAGCAAAGGCTAGGCAGACAGCTGGGGGCTGATATTAATAGCCCAGGAAGGGAGCCATGAATATTGGCCCCCTCCCAGGCTAGAAACACCAGCCGTCAGCCGCCCCAGAAATGGCGCATCCATAGGATGCGCCAATTCTGGCACTTAGCCTCGCTCTTCCCACTGCCCTGTAGCGGTGGCAGTGGGGTAATAGGGCTGGGGTTGATGTCAGCTTATAATGCCAGCTGACATCAAGCCCAGGTTAGTAATGGAGAGGCGTCTATAAGACACCCTCATTACTAACCCCATAGTGAAAGTTAAAAAAAACACAAACACCCAGAATAAAGTCCTTTAATTGAAATAAACACACAATTCTTTATTGTTCTAAATTAAACCATACTTACCATCACACCCATTCCAGCTGAAGCCAACGATCTCCTGCAATAAAAGAAAAATAATAAAGCAACCTCATCCTTACCTTTCCATGGTTCCCACGACAGCTTCAGCTCTGCTACATCGAGATGACAGGCTGGACCGCAGCAGAACGCTGCCATCCAGCCTGTCATCCCGCAGACACTGAGAAGCGCAGGCATGCCGCGGACACTGAGAAGAGCAGGCATGCTTGCGCTCCTTAGTCTCTCTCTGTGACGGCATCCAGATGAGCCGAGGTCATGTCCAATGAGCTCGGCTCACCTCATGCACGTCACTGACAGCGTGGGAGAATTCTCCTGCACTCAGCGCTTCAGCGTGAGAATTTTCTTCAGTGACGTGCATGAGGCTGATATTTAAATTTGGCGCACAAATCGGTGATTGGTCGCGGGCAGCGTCCGCGACCAATCAGCACGGTAGTGTTTAACTTTGGCGGCAAGATCAGTGATTGGTCGCGCGCCAAGACCGCGACCAATCACCGATTTGGGCGCCACCTTTAAATATCGGCCGCGACCAATCAGTACAGCGTTGTTTAAATGTGGATCCAAGATCGGTGATTGGTCGCGGCCGATATTTAAATGTGGCGCCCAAATCGGTGATTGGTCGCGGTCTTGGCGCGCGACCAATCACTGATCTTGCCGCCAAAGTTAAACACTACCGTGCTGATTGGTCGTGGACGCTGCCCGCGACCAATCACCATTTGTGCGCCAAATTTAAATATCCGACCAATCAGCACAGTAGTGTTTAACTTTGGCGGCAAGATCAGTGATTGGTCGCGGTCAAGACGGCGACCAATCACCGATTTGTGCCGCACATTTAAATAGCGGCCGCGACCAATTGGATGTCAGCGCCGCTCCCCGGTCCTCCCTTCACACCCTAGCCGCATGGATGTCAGCGCCGCTGCCTGTGCGGATACTTCCGCTGCGAGAACCCGGGACATGAGCGGGCGCTCGGAGCAGAAGTTTCCCGACCCGCAGCGCCGCTCCCCGGTCCTCCGTTCACACCCTAGCCGCTGATGTCCCCACAGTATCCGCATGGTGTTACAAAGGTCCGGACATTTGTGTTAAATATCGCTGATTGGTCGCTGGCGCTGCCCGCGACCAATCACCGATTTGGGCGCCAAATTTAAATATCCTCCGCGACCAATCACCCATCTTGGCTCCACATTTAAACACCGCTGTACTGATTGGTCGCGGACGCTATTTAAATGTGGCGCCAAAATAGGTGATTGGTCGCGCCCATCGTCGGCGACCAATCAGCACAGAGGTGTTTAAATGTGGAGCCAAGATTGGTGATTGGTTGCGGCCGATATTTAAATTTGGCACCCAAATCGGTGATTGGTCGCGGGCAGCGCCAGCGACCAATCAGCGATTTTTAACACAAATGTCCGGATCTTTGTAACACCATGCGGATACTGTGGGGAGATCAGCGGCTAGGGTGTCAAGGGAGCACGGGGGAGCGGCGCTGCGGGTCGGGATACTTCTGCTGCGAGCAGTCGCTCATCTCCCGGCTTCTCGCAACGGAAGTATCCGACCAGGCAGCGGCGCTCCCCGGTCCTCACCAATACGATTAGCTGATTGGTCGCGCTCTCCGCACGCGACCAATCAGTGATCTTGGCGCTAAAGTTAAACACCGCTCTGCTGATTGGTCGCGGACGCTGCCCGTGACCAATCACCGATTTGGGCGCCACATTTAAATAGCGGCCGCGACCAATCAGCGAGCTTGGCGCCAAATTTAAACAACGCTCTGCTGATTGGTCGCGGACGCCAGACGCGTCCAATCAGTGAGATTGGCGCCAAATTTAAACAACGCTCTGCTGATTGGTCGCGGACTCCAGCCGCGACCAATCAGCGAGATTGGCGCCAAATTTAAACCCCGCTCTCCTAATTGGTCGCGGATGCCGGCTGCGACTAATCAGCATTATTGGCGCCAAATTTAAACACCGCTCTGCTGATTGATCGCGGTCGCCGTTCACGACCAATCAGTAGTATTGGCGCCAAATTTAAACCCTGCTCGGCTGATTGGTCACGGTTGCCGGCCGCGACCAATCAGCAGTATTGGCGCCAAATTTAAACCCCGCTCTGCTGATTGGTCACAGTTGCCTTCCGCGACCAATCAGCGATTTTGACGCCAAATTTAAACACCGCTCTGCTGATTGGTCGCGGCCGGCGATTGCGACCAATCAGCATTATTGGCGCCAAATTTAAACCCCGCTCTGCTGATTGGTCGTGACCACCGGCCGCGACTAATCAACATTGTTGCCGCCAAATTTAAACACCGCTCTGCTGAATGGTCGAGGTCCTGACCAATCACCATTATTGGCGCCAAATTTAAACACCGCTTTGCTGATTGGTCGCGACCACAACCTATCAGCATTATTGGCGCAAAATTTAAACCCCGCTCTGCTGATTAGTCGCGACCGCCGGCCGTGACCAATCAGTGATATAGTCGCCAAATTTCAACACCGCTTTGCTGATTGGTCGCGGTTGCTGGCCGCGACCAGTCAGTGATTTTGGCGCCAAATTTAAACACCGCTCTGCTGATTGCGCCGGGTCTGCCGCATACATATTCTAGAATACCCGATGCGTTAGAATCGGGCCACCATCTAGTTTCATGAAATAATTTAAAAAAAAATTGACGTGGGGCTTCGCCCTATATTTGTGTCCAGTCAGGTACAGCAGGCAGGAACGGGCTGCCCCCAACCACCAGCTGCCTATTTGTACCTGGCCGGACACAACAATATAGGGAAGCCCTTTTTTTCTTAATTATTTCATGAATTTCATGAAATAATTAAAAAAAAAAATACGTGGGGCTTCCCTATATTTTTGTGTCCAGCCAGGTACAACTAGGCAGCTGGGGGCTGGAATCTGCAGCGCAGGGAGGCCCAAGCTTTCTGGGTCTCCCCAGCTACAAATTGCAGTCCGCAGCCACCCCAGAAAATGGCGCGTTCATAGAAGTGCCATCTTCTGGCGCTGTACCCAACTCATCCAGGGCCCTGGTGCGGTGGCTCACTGGGTAATAAAGGGGTTAGGGCCAGCTTGGCATTATCAGCTGGCCCTAAGCCCGAAATTCATGGGGTCACGCCAATATTAGACATGACCGCCATGAATTTCTAGTAAAGTATTTAAAAAAAACACAACACCCAGAATAAAGTCCTTTAATTGAAATAAACACACAATTCTTTATTGTTCTAAATTAAACCATACTTACCGTCACGCCCATTCCAGCTGAAGCCAACGATCTCCTGCAATAAAAGAAAAATAATAAAGCAACCTCATCCTTACCTTTCCATGGTTCCCAGGACAGCTTCAGCTCTGCTACATTGAGATGACAGGCTGGACCGCAGCAGAACGCTGCCATCCAGCCTGTCATCCCGCAGACACTGAGAAGCGCAGGCATGCTTGCGCTCCTCAGTGTCTCGCTGTGACGGCATAAAGATGAGCCGACAATGAACTCGGCTCACCTCATGCACGTCACTGACAGCGTGGGAAAATTCTCACGCTGAAGCGCTGAGTGCAGGAGAATTCTCCCACGCTGTCAGTGACGTGCATGAGGTGAGCCGAGTTCATTGTCGGCTCATCTTTATGCCGTCACAGCGAGACACTGAGGAGCGCAAGCATTCCTGCGCTTCTCAGTGTCCGCGGGATGACAGGCTGGATGGCAGCATTCTGCTGCGGTCCAGCCTGTCATCTCAATGTAGCAGAGCTGAAGCTGTCCTGGGAACCATGGAAAGGTAAGGATGAGGTTGCTTTATTATTTTTCTTTTATTGCAGGAGATCGTTGGCTTCAGCTGGAATGGGCGTGGTGGTAAGTATGGTTTAATTTAGAACAATAAAGGATTGTGTCTTTATTTCAATTAAAGGACTTTATTCTGGGTGTTTGTGTTTTCTTTTAACTTTGACTATGGGGTTAGTAATGGGGGTGTCTTATAGACGCCTCTCCATTACTAACCTGGGCTTGATGTCAGCTGGCATTATAAGCTGACATCAACCCCAGCCCTATTACCCCACTGCCACCGCTACAGGGCAGTGGGAAGAGCGAGGCTAAGTGCCAGAATTGGCGCATCCTATGGATGCTCCATTTCTGGGGCGGCTGACGGCTGGTGTTTCTAGCCTGGGAGGGGGCCAATATTCATGGCTCCCTTCCTGGGCTATTAATATCATCCCCCAGCTGTCTGCCTAGCCTTTGCTAGCTATTAAAATAGGGGGAACCCCACGTCATTTTTTTTGGGGGGTCCCCCATTTTAATAGCTAGTAAAGGCTAGGTATTCAGCTGGGGGCTGATATTAGTAGCCTGGGAAGCTCTGTGGGTATTACCCCCTTCCCAGGCTTCAAACATCTGCCCCAGCCGTCTGCTTAACCTCCGCTAGAGCCTAAAATTACGGGGAACCCCACGCCAATTTTTTTTTAAATAAATCCTTTATTTTAACACTAAATGACAAGTACAGTAATCAACACTGTCACTGTACTTCATATATATGTGACTGACATGTTTCTATCTATCTAATCTATGTATGATTCTCTATTCCTTCTATTCTAAATTGTCGGGTACCGCTGCTGAATTGCCGGCCGGCTTTTTTAAAGAGACAGTGCATGAAAACACTATTATTTTTTTTAATAAATCCTTTACTCTAAATGACAAGTACAGTAAGCAACACTGTCACTGTACTTCATATATATGTGACTGACATGTTTCTATCTATCTAATCTATGTGTGATTCTCTATTCTTTCTATTCCAAATTGTCGGGTACCGCTGCTGAATTGCCGGCCGGCTTTTTTAAAGAGACGGTGCATGAAAACACTATTATTTTTTTTAATAAATCCTTTACACTAAATGACAAGTACAGTAAGCAACACTATCACTGTACTTCATATATATGTGACTGACATGTTTCTATCTATCTAATCTATGTGTGAAGCTCTATTCTTTCGGTTCTAAATTGTCGGGTACCGGTGTATGCGCTGATGAATTGCTGGCTTTTCATGTTTCACTGTTGGCACTGTTCCCATCGATTTGGGCAATCACTGTAATGCCACAACCACCATGGCTGTGGCATTACAGTGAGTGGCAGACAATCCCTGCATGATTGGTGCTCTAAATAGTGCCAGACATGCAGGACAAGCTTTTGGTGCACGAACAGTTATCGAACATAACCTCGAACAGCCAAATTTTTTGCAAATCGTTCGGGTTCGTCGAACAACTCGAACACCGCCCAAAACAGCTCGAATTTGAGATTGGCGAACAGTTCTAGTCGAACACCGCTCATCTCTAATAATGTCCCCTATTCTGCTGTACTCACAGCTACATTGTTTAGTACTGCTATATAATGTCCCTTATTCTGCTGTACTCAGAGCTACACTGCTTAGTACTGCTATATAATGTACCCTATTCTGCTGTACTCACAGCTACACTGCTTAGTACTGCTGTATAATGTCCCTTATTCTGCTGTACTCACAGCTACACTGCTTAGTACTGCTATATAATGTCTCTTATTCTGCTGTACTCACAGCTACACTGCTTAGTACTGCTATATAATGTCCCTTATTCTGCTGTACTCACAGCTACACTGCTTAGTACTGCTGTATAATGTCCCCTATTCTGCTGTACTCACAGCTATACTGCTTACTGCAGCTATATAATGTCCCCTATTCTGCTGTACTCAGAGCTACACTGCTTAGTACTGCTATATAATGTACCCTATTCTGCTGTACTCACAGCTACACTGCTTAGTACTGCTGTATAATGTCCCCTATTCTGCTGTACTCAGAGCTACACTGCTTAGTACTGCTATATAATGTCCCCTATTCTGCTGTACTCACAGCTACACTGCTTAGTATTGCTATATAATATCCCCTATACTCGTGTTTTCTAATGTTTTATCTCAGCCCAGAGCTGTCTTCACAGGCACACTGCTCAGAACTGCTGTATAATGTCTACAATATTGCTGTTTTCTAAAATGATTTCTTATCCCAGAGCTGTATTCACAGCAACACTGTTCAGTACTTATGTATAATGTTCCCCATGCTGCTTCTGCTCTCTTATAACTATTGTATCTCAACCCTGAGTTGGGTTAACATCTACATTGCTCAGTGCTGTTGTTTAGCATACTTCATGCAGTTATAGCTTTCTACTAAGTGTTTTATCTTGCACCAGATCTGGATTCACAGCTATAATGCTCAGCATTTCTATATTATGCCCTCCATGTTGCTGAAGCGTCAGAACATGTGCTACATAGAGACAGTGCTGCGTATGAGAGGCATCGCAGCAGCTAGTCTCAACCCATTAGCTCAGAGACAACTGAAAATAAGAAAAATATGTTGCATTGGGGAACACTGGAGAAAAATGCAGGAAACAAGTCATATAAAGGCCATAAAAAAGCATTATTCCTGATCTATACACATGGCAGGTTAATTGGAGCAGTGACCTTTGCTTTAAAGTTTTGTAAAGTTTTAAAACAATGTTGTATATTGTAATATAAAGAAATGATTCCCAAAATAAGCTCCAGACTAAGTTCATCCCACTGATGCTTTGTGAGGTTTTTTTTCTTTCCCAAATAAGAGAAGACAAACCGTGGGTGTTTATTACAGTGGATAAGTGCAAAAATCAGCCATCTGAATAATGGCTCCATAGAAATTCATATTACACGTTTAAGTGCTTCTGCCTCAGCAGTGACAATAACAGATCGCAGATTTCATAGCTCTGCCTCAAAATGTCTTTCTGGAGTTAAGATATTTTATTGTATGAATAGAATATGACTTGTACTTAGCTTTATTTTATCTGGTTTTCTCAAGTTGTGTCCTTGTATTGAACTAGAGATCACAAGGAGATCAAATGCTTTTATTAAGGAGAATTGGAGAGAAAAATACTCAGTTTTATTCTTATGACCCCAAATCAAGCACTGGGGACAAACAACAAATGTATCTCTCAACCACAACATCGAAATGTGACAGTGACCTGAGAGTGACATTCTGAATGGAGGAAGAGCAGTTTGATTTGTACAATGGTGCAATCTCTGGTCTAAAGTCATCATTATATACATTTTTTTGTTTACTAGATTTTGTCTACATACAGATATATACAGTAGAATTAATCTGCTAACATTGTAAACACAGTAAACAATCTGTATTATACCCCAGAGCTGCACTCAATTAGCACTGAAGAGATGCTCTCCAGCAGAATAGTGAGTGCAGCTCTGGAGTATAATACAGGATGTAACTCAGGATCAGTAATGTAATGTAAGTACACAGTGACTGCACCAGCAGAATAGTGAGTGCAGCTCTGGGGTATAATACAGGATGTAACTCAGGATCAGTAATGTAATGTATGTACACAGTGACTGCACCAGCAGAATAGTGAGTGCAGCTCTGGAGTATAATACAGGATGTAACTCAGGATCAGTAATGTAATGTATATACACAGTGACTGCACCAGCAGAATAGTGAGTGCAGCTCTGGGGTATAATACAGGATGTAACTCAGGATCAGTACAGGATCAGTAATGTAATGTATGTACACAGTGACTGCACCAGCAGAATAGTGAGTGCAGCTCTGGATTATAATACAGGAGGTAACTCAGGATTAGAGATGAGCGTTGTTCTACTCGAACTGTTCGCCAATCTCAAATTCGAGCTGTTTTGGGCGGTGTTCGAGCCGTTCGGCGAACACGAACGATTTGAGAAAAATTCGGCTGTTCGAGGTTATGTTCGATAACTGTTCGTGCACCAAAATCATAACTGGATTTTTTCTCAGTAATGATGAAAATTAATGTTAATACGCAGTTTGAGTGTACAGCGGGGCGGGGGGAGGGGCAGGGGATGGATCTCTGCAGGAACAATGAAGATCTCCATTTTTTTTTCTCTTTCCCGCATTTGCAGTGGGGAGGTGCAATCTGTCAGCCTATCAGCAGCGCACACACGGAGCGAAGTGCTTTTTTTCACACAAGCAAGGGCATGTGTGATTGGCAGTGTATGTCACATGTCCTTGCCCTATAAGACCAAGCCATTTTCCCCGTCGCCACTATTTTCTCACTGCTGCAGCTGCGTGTTAGACGGCACCGCTGTTGCTGTGTGCGCTATACCTTGTTAATTTCAAGCCAATTTTCGCACAAATCTACAGATAGCTTGGGAGTAGGGAATAGTTGTGATTGCAGTCCTTTTAAGGACTAGGTTACAGCATTTCCTACGACTTTTATCAGGCAGGTCTGTGCTCTTAAATAGATAGGTTGGGAGTAAAGACTAATTGTAATTGCAGTCCTTTTGAGGTCTAGGTTATGACGCGCCCCTGGGCCTGTGTCGCGCTGCGTTGCGCACGCGGGAGCTTACCCGGAGCCGGATCTCTTGAGGGTTGTAGTCTCGTGGCGGCGACCCGGTCCGTGCCCAGGGAGTCAAACTGAGCGGCGATGTACTAGCAGTAGATGGTTGGTGACTACGCCACCCGTTGAATGCAGCTATGGAGCTGCCGCTGCAGGGCAGACCGCTGAGGCCGGTGGAAGGATGGTGCAGCGTGGATGGTATAACCCCCAACGGGAGGGGTATGGCCTCAGGGCAGCCGACGTGGATGATGGGGGTAGCAGGAACCACTCAGAGACGGTGCGGTGTAGTTCAGGGTCTTTACTGGTGACAAAGAAAGACCCTCCCAGAGTACTTGCTAGTGATAGGGGCCTGGTCAGTCCTTGAGCAGATGGGATTTCCCCTGGCCAGGCGGAGTTGTAGGCCTTCCCAACTAACTGTACTCTTCTGGCTACCTTGCTAGAGGCGGGAATAAGTAGCCCACGTCCCTGAGTGTACCGTGTGGTGCTCACCCGTATGGCCGGTGACTCGGGGCCTTCTAATGGCTTCCGCTCCACGATGGCGGTGCTGGTCCCACGCGTGTGACCGTGCCTTTGGGCTTCTGGGCCAGAGGACCTGAAATCCTCTGCCGGACGGTTTCTGCTGCTGGGTAGGAGTTAGTCCCCACAGCCTCGGACTCCGGGTCCGGTTAGAAATTTTCTCAGTCAGGGCGAGCTCTGCAGCTGCCAGCCCCTGACTCGTTGTAACACTGCTCCCCACAGAGCTCCTGATGTTTCTTGCTATGCTGCTTCTCTTCTCTACTCTTGTTCTGTCTTCTTTCTCACTAACCCTGCCTCAGCCCCGGGTTTATATAGGGGAAGTCCTTCCCCTCCCAAGACTGGGCAGGTGGTGTGGCATGCACAGGATCCCTGACCAAAGGACCTCCCACCTGCTCTCAGACGTAATATCTCTATCACTGTGGCAACAAGACCCCTGGGGTGTCACATTCCCCCCTAGTGAAATTTAGTACTCCGGGACTAAACATATATATTTTTTTTTTTTGAAAAACATAACAAGGTATAACAATAACAATACAATAAGAAAAACACATAAGATGGTTACGGCGTGTCCGCAACCGGGTGCAGTTTTGAAAAGCAAGGTGTCCATTTCACCAAAACAGGGAGACGTAACCAGGTAGGGGCCTGTCCTGCCCCGAGTCCTTAACAGTCTTTAGTCCATCCTGGGTTACGCTCCAACTATGTACAAGGATTCCCGGTAAATCCACCAAGGACTCCTAAAAAGAACTAGAAACACAAAATTATACACAAGCAACTATAAACAAGTAAACATTAGAAGATAGCTTAAACATTTAGATCCTCCAACGTGCGGGTAGCTGGCCTCTAGTGGCCCTAGTGGACCTACGGAGCTGACTGTCTGGCCCTGAACTACAGGGTGTAGGAGCTGTCAAGGGTAAACTGGGCAGCTGTCTATGGGCCCTCTGGCTCACTAGGGGTATGGCAGGCTCACTATAAGCAGAGGGTTGATTTTCCGGGTCTGCTTGAGTAGAGTCTTCTGCCTCCTGGACCGACTGTTCTTCCAGCTCTACCGGTTGCTCCGTAGGTTCTTGGGATGATGGTTGGAGGAAGGTGAGTACGGGTACCACAACTGCACCATTGACTTGAGTCCAAGACCGAGGGAAGTCCCCGAGCACGGTACTAACCATATCTTCCCTTTCCTCTACGGGTCGATGGTCTTCTTGTTCCTCTTCAGGGTTCCTCAGTTGTTCGGGACACTTCTTCAGGTGGTCCCGGGATACAATGGCTGTGGTTTCCCCTCCGTCTTTACTGATGGTACAGACCTTCGGGTTTTCGTGGCTTGAGGGCAGTACGGTGTACGGGTCCTTCTCCCACTGGTCGTCCAACTTGTGGAGCCGTCTCTTCCTCTTCAAGACCTGCTCTCCGGGTACCAGGGGAACAGCGGGAGCATACTGGTTGTAAGTTTTCTCTTGTCTTTCCCTAGCCTGACAGAGACTTCGCTCCACGCTCTCCTGTACTCTCCGGTACTGCTGCTGCCTCTCTGTGTCCCAGTCTGTTTCTGGTGAAGTGTCCTCGGGTGTCAGGACTCCCATTTCCAGGTCAACAGGTAACTTACCAGGTCTTGCCCTCATTAGGTAAGCCGGGGTACAGTTGGTGGAACCTACCGGGATGTGGTTGTATAGGTCCACCAGATCGGGCAACTTTTCAGGCCACAGACTGCGTTCTTCCAGGGGCAACGTTTTTAGAAGATCCATTACCACCTGGTTCATTTTTTCACAAAGTCCATTAGTCTGCGGATGGTAGGGTGTCGTCCTTATCTTCCGGCAGCCATACAGATTGCAGAATTCCTGGAAGACCTCCGCTTCAAAGGCAGGTCCCTGGTCCGTCAGCACTTGGTCCGGGTACCCGTGTGGACGGCAAAAGTGCTGCTGGAAGGCTCTAGCTGCTGTTTGAGCCGTTAAGTCCTTGACGGGGACGACAACCAGAAACCGGGAGTAATGATCCACGATGGTTAACGCGTAGACGTAGCCACTTCTGCTTGGGGTCAGTTTTACATGATCCAAGGCTACCAGTTCCAACGGTTGCCGGGTGACGATGGACTGCAGGGGAGTCTTCTGGCTGGCGCGGTCCTTCCTTCTCAGGTTGCACGGGCCACAGTCTCTGCACCACTTCTCAATGGTTCCCCTCATGCCTACCCAGTGGAATCGCTCGCGCAGCAGGAACTCCAGCTTCTTCCACCCGAAGTGTCCAGCTCCGTCGTGGTATGCCTCCATCACCATGGCTGCGTCTCTTCGTGGCACCACTACTTGCCAGAGTAATTCATGCGTCCGGGAGTTAACCATTCTGCGGCACAACTTCCCTTTGTAAAGGAACAGTCGACTCTTCTCTGCCCATAGTTGTTTGGCTTCCTCCGGAGCGTCTGGTTCAAGGCGAGCCTCCGGCCGAGTCAGCATCTCCTTCACCAGTCGGACGGCAGGGTCGCTGTCTTGTGTTTCCGCCCAGTTGTAGTGGGGTAAGGGGTTCAACGTAGCAGCCTGCTTACTCCTTACCCGGTGGGAATACTGGATAGTCCCATGACGGTGGAACGCAGGGAGTTCAACTTCTTCCAGTCCCTCCGGATCTTCTCCTCCGTCCGGCAGGTTGGGCATCCTGGACAGGGCGTCCGCGTTGGTATTGGAGTGTCCTGCCCGGTATTTGATTGTGAACTCGTAGTTGGACAGACGGGCCATCCACCTCTGCTCCAGGGCACCGAGTCTTGCCGTGTCCAGGTGTGTCAACGGGTTGTTATCCGTGTACACGGTGAACTGGGAAGAAGCGAGGTAATGCTTAAAGCGCTCGGTGACTGCCCATACTACGGCCAGGAACTCTAACTTAAATGAGCTGTAATTCTCGGGGTTCCTTTCGGTGGGTCGCAGTTTTCGGCTGGCGTAGGCGATTACTCGTTCCTTCCCCTGCTGGATCTGGGACAGTACGGCTCCTAGCCCGATGTTACTGGCGTCGGTGTAGAGGATAAAGGGCTGGCTATAATCCGGGTACGCCAGGATTTCGTCCCCCGTGAGGGCCATCTTCAGCTGGCGGAAGGACTCTTCTTCCAGCTCCTCCCATTTGAAGGGCGGCTTCTGGTTCTTGGCCTTCCGGGACTGGCCTATCAGGAGGTCCTGCATAGGTGCTGCCTTTTTGGTGAAACCGGGAATAAACCTTCGGTAGTAGCCTACCAACCCGAGGAACTGCCGCACTTCTTTTACGCTGGAGGGGCTTGGCCATTCCTTAATTGCGGTGATCTTATCAGGGTCGGGAGCCACTCCGTCAGCGCTCACCACGTGTCCCAGGTACTGCACCTTTGGTTTCAGGAGGTGACACTTGGAGGGTTTCACCTTTAGGCCGTAACTCGCCAGAGCTTCGAACACCTCCGCCAGGTGTTTCAGGTGGTCCTCATAAGTTTTGGAGTATACAATGACATCGTCCAGGTACAACAGGACCGTCTCGAAGTTTCTGTGGCCCAGACAGCACTCCATTAATCGTTGGAAGGTTCCTGGGGCGTTGCAGAGTCCGAACGGCATGCAGGTGAACTCACTAAGTCCCATCGGGGTGGTGAATGCGGTCTTCTCCCGGTCCGCCTCTGCTACAGGAACCTGCCAGTACCCGCTAGTGAGATCCAAGGTAGAGAAGAAGTTAGCAGATCTTAAAGCAGCCAATGACTCCTCTATCCTTGGTAAGGGGTACGCATCCTTGTGTGTGATACAGTTGATTTTCCGGTAATCTACACACATCCTCATGGTGTTGTCTTTCTTTTTGACTAAAACTAGCGGGGCTGCCCAGGGGCTACAGCTATCCCGGATTACCCCAGCCTCCTTCATGTCTCTAAGCATCCCCTTGGCGTGTTGGTAATGTGCAGGGGGTACGGGTCGATACCTCTCTTTTATGGGAGGATGATCTCCCGTGGGGATGCGGTGTTCTACCCCCTTGACTCGCCCGAAGTCTAACGGGTGTTTACTAAACACTCTCTCATACTCTTGAACCACCCGGTAGACTCCCTGTTTCTGGTGGGAGGGAGTGGAGTCAGTTCCCAAGTGTAGTTGCTGACACCAATCCTCCATTACTTTCTTAGAGCCGTTACCTTCCTCCGGGTGAGATGGAGGCAAGGGTTCCACAGACTGTATAGAGTTTTGGTTGATGGTATATAATTTTGCTAGCGTGGCATACCGGGGCAGGTACACTTCCCTCTCCCCGATATTGATTATGCGAACGGGCACCCTCCCATGGCGTACATTGACCACCCCCCGTGCTGTCAAAATGGTGGGCCTACTGTCTGAGTAAACTGGTTCTACCATTGCCTGGTAATCTCTACCTCTCAGACCAATAGCTGCCCGGCACCAAATCATCATTTCGCTTTTTGGGGGCATGGCAATAGGGAAAGGGTCACACATTCTTATGCTACCAATCTCACCGCCGGAGAGTTCCACCTGTTGCCGTCGCATCAGTGCCCGGATCTCTTTCTGGAGCACTCGCTGCTCGCCGGAGCTGGCGTTCTTGGCAACCTGCTGTAGAAGGAAAATCACCTCTGCAAGACAATTCTCAATTACATTAGTTCCTAGAGTTATTTTTGGGTGGCTCTCATGTTTGTCAATGTCCACAATGATCAGTCCCTGTGCTGCCAGTTCGACTCTACCGATTTTGATGGTCACCTCTTTAAATCCGATCTGTGGCACGGGCTGGCCATTGCTGGCGATGATACTCAAGTCGTCGTCAGGGTAGCGGGTAATATCCGAGTCATTCCAGTACTGCTTAAAGAGCACGTACGGGATAGTGGTGACCTGTGACCCAGTGTCCAGTAGGGCACTCATGGGAATGCAATCCAGTACCACAGGCAAGACTGGACGTCCTCCCACATATCGGTCGCGCCAGTTCGATGGGCCTGGTGATCTTTTTCCTGGGGGTTGGCCCTCTACCCCAGGTTGTGCCCGTTTAAAGAACAGTACCTTTCCATATGTCCGGGTTGATTGCAGCGGCGGCAGATGGGTCGTCCATCCTCGCTGTATCGGTCACTGGGTCTTCCTCTGGCCGGTGGGGTCCTCCTTGGTCGACGCCACGGGATGTCCTCCGGTCCGGATGCCAGCTGGATCTTCCCTGGGGTGGAAACCTGTAAGGACTGCACAGTTCGGGTTAGCGCAGCAACGCTCTTAGCTAGCTCTTGGACCTGATGGCGTAGGTCTGGAGCCGGGTCATTGTCCAAAGCCTGCGCATCAGCTCCCACAGGCCCTGCCGACAAGGGCGCCGCCTCCTGGTGGTAAGTGATAGCTGGGCGCCTGTGGGTCACAACGCCACCCGGTGCCAGTTCTCGGAGCACCCGGATGGCTCTGTCCTTGAACTGTGCAAAGTCCAGATGGGGATCCTGTAAGGCCATTGCCCGAAACTGGGTTCGGTGGGCATTGCAATATAAACCCTCTATAAATTGTTCAGTCAACAGCCTGTCCTCGTTTCCCACCCCATCAGGGTCGGTCTGCTTTATGGCCCTCAGGGCCTCTTGTAGGTTTAGTGCATAGTCCCTTATACTCTCATGCGCTCGCTGCTTGCACCCGTAGAATCTAAGCTTAATCTCGGCTGAGGTGCGGGTATCAAAGGTGTCCTTCAGCCGGGTTAGTATCCCTTCGACAGTCTTCCTCCCAGGTGGCCAGGATTTTACTTCCCTTTTGGCTGCCCCGGTTAGTTGGGCCACCAGGATGCTCACTTTTTGCTCTTCTGTGAGGGGGTACACCTGGAAGAGGCTATCCAGCTTTTCTCTAAAGTCATGCAGGGTATGTGACTCCCCTGAGTACTGGGGTAGCCAAGCTGCTCCCGGGATATAGGGCATGGTGAAGGGCATAACTGCAGCAGCGGTAGCGCTGGCGGGGGTTGAGGCAGTGAAGCTCTCCTCCGTATCCGACATCTTCCTCCCCCCTAGTGGACCGTGGCCTACCTTGCGATGATCCTGTTCCGTAGGCCGCGGCTCCGCAGTGGATCGTCAGGGTTGAGGACCTTCCGTCGCGCTCCTGTGACGTCGGCGTCTGCTGGGCTCCTTCCAGGACCTTACGCAACGTCCGGACGTGAGGCGGGGCTTCAGTTCTCGCGCGCTTTCGGAGTCCACGCCCCTCTTCTTCCCGCGCGGCGTCCTCAAGATGGCGTCCAATGGCGGGAAAACTCCACGGATGGCGGAAAGAAGGCAGAAGATGGCGCCGGATGGCGGGAAACTTCACCGATGGCGGGAAGAAGGCTGAAGATGGCGCCGGATGGCGGGAATCTTCACCACAGGTAAGTTTGAAAAGTCTCTTTTTCAGGCACGCAGTACCCGGTGGTTGCGGGCACGAAATCCTGCCGACTACGCCAAAGTTGACGCGCCCCTGGGCCTGTGTCGCGCTGCGTTGCGCACGCGGGAGCTTACCCGGAGCCGGATCTCTTGAGGGTTGTAGTCTCGTGGCGGCGACCCGGTCCGTGCCCAGGGAGTCAAACTGAGCGGCGATGTACTAGCAGTAGATGGTTGGTGACTACGCCACCCGTTGAATGCAGCTATGGAGCTGCCGCTGCAGGGCAGACCGCTGAGGCCGGTGGAAGGATGGTGCAGCGTGGATGGTATAACCCCCAACGGGAGGGGTATGGCCTCAGGGCAGCCGACGTGGATGATGGGGGTAGCAGGAACCACTCAGAGACGGTGCGGTGTAGTTCAGGGTCTTTACTGGTGACAAAGAAAGACCCTCCCGGAGTACTTGCTAGTGATAGGGGCCTGGTCAGTCCTTGAGCAGATGGGATTTCCCCTGGCCAGGCGGAGTTGTAGGCCTTCCCAACTAACTGTACTCTTCTGGCTACCTTGCTAGAGGCGGGAATAAGTAGCCCACGTCCCTGAGTGTACCGTGTGGTGCTCACCCGTATGGCCGGTGACTCGGGGCCTTCTAATGGCTTCCGCTCCACGATGGCGGTGCTGGTCCCACGCGTGTGACCGTGCCTTCGGGCTTCTGGGCCAGAGGACCTGAAATCCTCTGCCGGACGGTTTCTGCTGCTGGGTAGGAGTTAGTCCCCACAGCCTCGGACTCCGGGTCCGGTTAGAAATCTTCTCAGTCAGGGCGAGCTCTGCAGCTGCCAGCCCCTGACTCGTTGTAACACTGCTCCCCACAGAGCTCCTGATGTTTCTTGCTATGCTGCTTCTCTTCTCTACTCTTGTTCTGTCTTCTTTCTCACTAACCCTGCCTCAGCCCCGGGTTTATATAGGGGAAGTCCTTCCCCTCCCAAGACTGGGCAGGAGGTGTGGCATGCACAGGATCCCTGACCAAAGGACCTCCCACCTGCTCTCAGACGTAATATCTCTATCACTGTGGCAACCAGACCCCTGGGGTGTCACAGTTACATCAGTTCCTAGCACTTTTTGCCAGGCAGGTCTGTGCCAGTGCTGTGCAAGTTTTTTTCACAGCATTTGGCTGAATCTAGCAAAGCTAATCCTTTTTGGCCTATTGCAGAGTGTGTTAGTCAGTGGAGTAGCCTATCTGTGTTGCAAGATATACCACCTGTGTATAGAATACCAATTTTTTTACTGCACCTAGTGAAGTAAAATCTTTTGGGCATAGCATCATTCTATTAGTCCATCTATACTGACCTCCATCAGGTTGCAAATTGAATATAATTTTTTTCTGCATCTAGCTCTGAAAAAATATTTGGGCTTCTAGCTGTGTGTGGGTTTTGTTCTATTAATCCATCTATACTGACCTCCATCAGGTTGCAAACTGAATATAATTTTTTTCTGCATCTAGCTCTGAAAAAATATTTGGCCTTCTGGCAGTGTGTGGGACTTTCTCTATTAGTCCACCTATACTGACCTCCATCAGGTTGCAAACTGAATATATTTTTTTTCTGCATCTACCTCTGAAAAAATATTTGGGCTTCTAGCTGTGTGTGGGACTTGTTCTATTAGTCCATCTATACTGACCTCCATCAGGTTGCAAACTGAATATAATTTTTTTCTGCATCTAGCTCTGAAAAAATATTTGGCCTTCTAGCAGTGTGTGGGACTTTCTCTATTACTCCATCTATACTGACCTCCATCAGGTTGCAAATGAAAAATAATTTTTATCTGCATCTAGCTCTGAAAAAATATTTGGCCTTCTAGCAGTGTGTGGGACTTGTTCTATTAATCCATCTATACTGACCTCCATCAGGTTGCAAACTGAATATAATTTTTTTCTGCATTTAGCTCTGAAAAAATGTTTGGCCTTCTAGCAGTGTGTGGGACTTTCTCTATTAGTCCATCTATACTGACCTCCATCAGGTTGCAAACTGAATATATTTTTTTTCTGCATCTACCTCTGAAAAAATATTGGGCTTCTAGCAGTGTGTGGGACTTTCTCTATTAGTCCATCTATACTGACCTCCATCAGGTTGCAAACTGAATATAATTTTTTCCTGCATTTAGCTCTGAAAAAATATTTGGCCTTCTAGCAGTGTGTGGGACTTTCTCTATTAGTCCATCTATACTGACCTCCATCAGGTTGCAAACTGAATATATTTTTTTTCTGCATCTACCTCTGAAAAAATATTGGGCTTCTAGCTGTGTGTGGGACTTGTTCTATTAATCCATCTATACAGACCTCCATCAGGTTGCAAATTAAAAATAATTTTTATCTGCATCTACCTCTGAAAAAATATTTGGGCTTCCAGCTGTGTGTGGGACTTGTTCTATTAGTCCATCTATACTGACCTCCATCAGGTTGCAAACTGAATATAATTTTTTTCTGCATCTAGCTCTGAAAAAATATTTGGCCTTCTAGCAGTGTGTGGGACTTTCTCTATTACTCCATCTATACTGACCTCCATCAGGTTGCAAATGAAAAATAATTTTTATCTGCATCTAGCTCTGAAAAAATATTTGGCCTTCTAGCAGTGTGTGGGACTCATTGTATTAGTCCATCTATACCAAGCTCCACCAGCTTTTAAATTAATAATAATTTTTAGCTGCATCTAGCCCTGAAAATAATTTTTCTTCCCAATAGTGGTAGCAATAGAAATATGGGGCGCGCGCCTGGCTTACAAAAATATACGCTTCATAACAAAAAACACCAGCCTAGCGCACTGCATTAATAAGATGGCATCATCGTCTCCCCCAGTGCTAGGCCTACTACCCAGGCTAGCATTCCTGTGCCTAAAACACAATGTATGGGTCCGCGCTAGCCACTATGCTGAGGGGTCTAAAGCTGCTGCTAACGCTTTATAACAATTCAATTGGCAGATTTTCACAGAGCTCTTCCACAACTCCCACCCATCGGGCAACAGTTGCCCACCTTCCCTATGGGATCTAGTGGCGAATAGTTGATGCCATTAATCAGAGCGTCAGTTGCCCCGTCGACGTGGCAAGCATACGGTAAGGCATGGGAAGAGTGGACACGACTAGTAGCAGGCAGATGGGTTGACCAATGTGAACAAGCCAGATCACAAGTCACCATAGAATTTCTCCACCAGCTAATTATGAGGGGCATATCAGGGGCGTCAGCGCAGCGGTGTCTGACCGGAGTAGCATTTCACTTCCAACTACTGAATTGGGGAGATGTGACAAAGGTTCATCATCAGACAATCCATAAAAGGGTGGAAAAGGGGTCAGCCAAGTCAGGAGTGTAGACGTCCCGTCCCGTGTCACTAAAACTGATTTCTCACATCATATCCCTAACACCATTAACATGACACTCACAATTTGAAGCAACACTACTGTCTACTGCATTTGCGATCACCTTCTTCAGGGCGCTATGCATAAGCGAATTAGTCCCTCAATCCAAAATTACCACCAGTGGAGGCTTATTACACCAGGACGTAGTCATAGCCAATAATGCAATACGTCTACGCATACACAAATCGAAAACGGTTCCAGCGGGCAGGGGCACTTGGGTACTTCTACAACCCACAAATGGTACACTGAGTCGGGTAACAATAGTAAAAACATATATAACCATCAGATCACAAAGTAATTTCTTCCTATCACACATTGATGGAACGCCATTATCAAGATACCAGTTCCAAGCTATATTTAATAAATGCATAACATCGGCAGGGAACCACCCCAAAGATTACGGGACACACTCATTCCGCATAGGCGCGGCCATGGAAGCAGCAAGAGCAGGACTGTCAGAAACGGAAGTTCAGAGGATAGGGAGATGGCGATCCACGTGTTTGGCAAGATACATAAGACCGGACTTGTTATCCTAACATGGTTTGCTTCTTTTACAGGTGACGCTAAGCCAACAGTGTGGGTGATAGGCCACTCGTATATGTATTGGGCAGAAAAAAGGGCGAAAGTCTGCCCAGGCGGGAGGAAATTAGAGTTTCATAACACATATTTCAACTAGAGAGGTATTAGAGGCCTGCTATGGCCACAGGTACTAATGGAGGTAATCAAGGTAGGGAGAGAGGCAAGATGTCCGGTCATCTTAGTTATACAGGCCGGGGGAAACAACCTAGGTCATCATAACAGCGCATAACTAATGGCAATAATGAAACTAGACACTGAGCGCTTCAGAGAATTTTTCACAAAACTAGCGATAGTATGGTCAGAGATTGTGCCGATAGCGGTATGGCAAGGTGCGCGAGACATCACGGCCATCGAACGGACAAGGCGGGTAATAAATATTCGGATGGCAAAATTTAGAAGAGACAGAGGCGGTGTAGTGGTACGACACCGACAACTGGAAGTAGATAAAGCAGGCCTCATACGGCCCGACGTTGTTCACTTAATGAATATTGAACTGGACATATTCCTGTCAGGACTCCAGGACGGAGTGGAACAAGCGTTAAGAGTGATGGGTGGGGGTCAGAGTCCTGCATACGAGTACGCAGGATCCTCCGTCGCCTGGAAATAGAAAGGACATGTTGGAGAGTTACACTTGTTGGCCAACTTGCCGGAGTGGAGACCCAGGGCATGCTGCAACAAGCTGAATTATTTTAGAAATAAAATGCCTTTCTAATGGAATGAGTATAAAGAGTTAATAAAGCTGTGACCGATCCTCACCCATCCAGTTGTAAGAGTTACATTATTGTATTGTCAAGGAAAGGGGGGCGGTAGGGGGGCTGAGCGTCTGGGTTTGGTTGGGGGTCCCCACAGTCTGCCTAGGCTAGATTAATTTAAAAATTCTTATTAGATACACAGGCGGTGCAGCTTACTTCGCAGCTGGGCTACTATGCCCAAAGTATTGCCTAGGCTAGATGCAGTTAAAAATTCTACGCTGACTAGCAGACACTGAAGATTTGGAGCAGACCTCTGAGCTCTTCAGACTCAACCATCTGTGTTACCCCAAGCCATAGTGTATCTAGTTTCTTACAGTTAAAAAAGGGGGGGGGAGCGACCTAACCCACCTGGAATTGACGATGCCAACGTCACGTAAGACACAGCAAGGGGACTGCAAAAAGAGTCTCCATTTTTCCCAAAATTGTGGCACAGACACCACTTAACCCTAGAACGCATACCTGGGGCCTCGCAGGCCCGCCCTGTTAATTGTTTTCTATTTTCTGCAAGATTACTTTAGTTAGAATTTTGAAACTCTAGGTATTCTTCATGTATATAGTTGTTTGTCATTTGAGTTTGAGTTATTCCATGTTATTTGCACACGAGCCTAAAAGGCCCCAGGTATATGAAAGTGTAGATTTTTATGGTCATGCGTTCTAGGGTTAAGTGGCATCAATTGCCCCACAGTTGCTTAAAACGGTTGGTGAGGTGATTTTACCAAATCCTCAAGGTTTTAGTCTCCCAAGGATAACACAGGGGTAGAAAAGTCCTTGCGAATCCATGATTTGTTCATCTTTATGAACGTGAGTCTGTCTACATTCTCAGTGGACAGCCGCGTGCGCTTATCTGTCAGCACACCACCAGCAGCGCTGAACACACGTTCAGAGAGAACACTGGCTGCAGGGCATGACAAGATCTCCAAGGCGTGAGTGGCGAGCTCCGGCCATTTTTCCAGATTGGAATACCAAAATGAGCTAGGGTCCAGTGACACAGTCATGGCTTCGATGTTCACTTGGAGATACTCCTGCACCATTCTCTCTAGGCGTTGACTATGTGTCAGACTTCTTGTCTCCTGTGGCCTTGCAAAGGATGGTCTAAAAAAGTGGTGAAACGATTCCACAAAATTGCTGTTACCAGCAGATACTGTGTTACTGTTACGGTTTGAGTGATGAAGACTCGACAGTCCCACGGTTGGCAAGTTGGAACTGTGAGATTCACTACGTGCACCACTGGTGTTTTGTGGAAAAGCACATGTAAGATTCTGCAACAGCGTCTGTAGATACTCCTGCATGCGTCAATCCCTTTTTATGGCAGGAATTATTTCGGCAAATTTACTTTTGTACCGGGGATCTAAGAGTGTGGCAACCCAGTAGTCGGGATTACTTCGAATTCTGACAATCTGAGGGTCATGTTGCAGGTAGTGCAGCAAGAAGGCACTCATGAGTCTTGCGCATCCAGGAGGACCAAGTCCTTGTTGTGTTGGTAGCGAGGTAAGAATCATGCTTCCTTCCTCTGCCCTCTCCCCTCAACCTCGCACAACAGAAATGTGATCAAGGTCTCCCTCATCTGATGAGTCTTCCATGCCCATCGCCAGTTCGTCCTCCACTTCTTCCTCGGCTCCTGCACCTTCCTCAACAGTTTGGCTGCTACCATGAGCCCTGGTTAATCCCTCTCCCCCACCCTCCCATGCCTGCCGCCTTGGTGCTGCCAACCGTCTGGACCTTGGATATGTTATCCCTTCCGCATACGACTCCTCCTCTACTTCCTCCACCTCCTCTTGTCCCACCACCTGACTCTGAATTCTGTTTAATGTGTGCTCCAGCATGTAAATCACCGGATTAGTCATGCTGATAATGGCATCGTCGTCAGCACTAAACATCTTCGTCGCCATTTCAAAACTGTGCAGAAGGGTGTGTGGCGCCCCTAAGGGTTCAGTCGCCACAGAGTTACTGCATCTCACCCAGAGGTGTGGTATCTCACCCTCAGGTAAGGAAGGCATATGGCTCGGGACCCTAACACCTGTATCCAACACATACCCGCAGTGGGGGTAGGGCAAGATTGCTCCTAAGGGAGAGCACAGTCCCAGGTCCCTAGCTGGTGGAAGGGTCCTATGTAGTGGGTGCTTAGGGGAGCAGCTTAGCGGAGCACATGACAGGGAGAGCATAAATAGGAAGCAATCTTAGAAAGAGCAAGCCAGTCAGAGGAGGAAAAGTGACAGGAGCAGAGGCTCGGCATGAGCTCTGCTCCAGAGGCGGGCCTAGCCTGGGAGGCCCAGGACTGAAGGAGAGAAGAGAGGAGTGGGAGCAGGAAGGCTCCAGGAACCGAAGGGACCCTAGGGCTATGGGCCGTGCAGAAGGCCACCCGTACTCCTGCTGCTACCAGGAGGTAGAGGGGTCAGACCAGATAAGGGGAACCGGTCCCTCAACTAGCGGAGAAACAGCAAGGCTCAACTAGAAACCGGAGGCTGCAGCATTTCATGTACTGCAGGTAAAAGTCCACACCAGTCTCACTAAGAAGGTAGCCACATAGGACCCAGGGGACGGAACACAAGTCGCCCGCCAAGGCCCGAGGATACCGGATAGAAGTGTCACTGGGTGTGAGGTGCAGGTAGAAGGCCAGAGAAAGGACACACAGAAGGGGGTCCTGCTAAGTACTCCGGAGCTATCTGGGGGTGGACTGAGCCCCTCACTGAGTACGCACAGCACGACGGGTGAGATTGCTCTGGTACCTGTAATCTGGACTGCAACAACTGTGAGTAAAGATCTTGGGACTGCATCACACGGACTCTGTGTTCATTACTGACTCCCTGCACTACAACCACCATCATCCACCTACACTGCCCTCAAGCTACACTCTTCCTGTGGTGAGTAATAATACCATTGCTGCAAAACCACCAGCTTCAGAGGACTGTTCCGCAGCGGCGGCCCCATTTGCCCCACTCCAGAGGTGGCGTAGTCGGACATTATAAAACCCATATATACAAATTACCCTTGGATTGACCGCCCTGGATCACGGACCGGGTCACCGCCACAGTGACTACAACCCCCAGCGTCTACCGGCCTGGCTCAGGGTACCCCACGGCCCAGGGCGCGCGTCAACATCATAGGTCCCTGATCTGAGACCACTCCTGCAGCGTGATTTGCTCCACCTCTGGATCTCGTTGACCCAGGCTATACGTCAGAACGTATTGCACCAGGGCTTGTCGGTGCTGCCACAGTCGCTGCAACATGGTCAGAGTTGAATTCCACCGTGTCGGCACATTGCATTTCAGCCGGTGAACTGGCAGGCCCAACGACTTCTGTAGAGATGTAAGTCATTGAGCTGCGGGATGCGAACGGCGGAAGTGAGCACACAGCGACCGTGCCCCCTGCAGAAGGCCATCTAGTCCGGGATAGTGGGCTAACAATTTATGGACAACCAGGTTCAACACGTGAGCCATACAAGGCACGTGTGTGACATTGCCCCGGCGATGCAGCATTGTCGCACACGGCCTTCCCTGGTTGCAGGTCCAGTGGAGACAACCATTCATGAAACTGGGTCTCCAGAGCTGACCACAACTCCTCAGCTGTGTGACTCACATTTCCCAGACATTTCAAAGTAAACACTGATGCCTTGATCCCTGCTGCCAGCATAGTAAGGAGGTGTGCAGGATTCCTTCTGCGCAGTTAGAATGCAGGTGGCATTACCAGACAGGCTTTGGGTGCAGGTGGAGGACCGAGAGGAGGTTGAGGAGGCAGAAGCAGTGGAGGAACTTCGAAATAAAGAGGATTGACGCACAACTCGTGGGGATGGCAAGACTTGGACAGCAGCCCCTTGTCCTGCTGTTACCATAGTTACCCAGTGCCCAGTCAGCGACATGTAACGCCCCTGTCCATGCCTACTCGTCCAAGTGTCTGTGGTGAAATGCACCCTGTCACACACAGAGTTTCTCAAAGAAGTGGTGATGTTGTGTGCGACATGCTGGTGGAGCGCAGGCACACCTTTCTTTGAGAAGTAGTGCCGACTGAGCATCTGGTACTGGGGCACTGAGACGGACATAAGGTCTCGAAAATCCACTGTGTCCTCCAGGCGGAAAGGCAGCATTTCTGTAGCCAAGAGCGTGCAGATGGTGAAATTCAACCTCTTAGCTTTCTCATGGCTAGGAGGAAATGGTCTTTTACTTTTCCACATCTGAGGGACCGAGGGCTGGCTGTTGTGCTTAGACGGGGTTGATAAGGGTGTCCCCGGCAAACTGCCGGTCTGTGAGGAAGATGCAGGCGGACATGTTAGATTGCCTTGATCCAAAGCTGGTGCTCTCGATGTCAGAGAGCGCTCAACACCAGCAGGTGTTTCCACTTCCCAATGAACTGATGACCTGCCAATCACACTGGCTGTTGCAGGTAAAGAGGTGGCAGGTCTGCGTCCAAAAACATGTGTGACTGCTGTCCCCCCAGTCACAGAGGATGAAGAGGCCGCGGATGCACAAGATGGGGCAGACGGTGGTTGGCCCAGCCTGCTAGGCCGCATTGTAGCACAGTGAGCTTCCCACTGCAACTTATGCTTCATATCCATGTGCCGGTTCATGCATGAAGTACTCAAACTATGGATTTTTTGGCCTCTACTTATGTTTTGGTTACAAATATTACAGATAACACGAGTTGGGTCATCCTTATCATTCTGAATAAATGCCCAGGCTATGCAAGGCTTAGAGCCCATGCGACCTGAAGAGCCACTACGACTTGTGGTCAGAGGCAGAGTTGTGGTTGAGGATGCAGTTGTTGACGTGCTTCCAGTACTCCATCTGTGTCCAGGAAGGTGCAACCTAACCTCGTCGTCAATAGCATCTGTGACGCCCCGCTGTGCTTGGTATCACATATCCTAGAAGAGTGTATTGATGGAATTCTCCACAAGAGGCCCCCATAAACATTCACACATCTCCACCTTCCACCTCAGACCAGCAGAGGGAGCCCGTTAGGGATATAAATAGGGAAGGTGGAGCTAGGCAGTTCAGTTCCTCTGAAGAGTTCCTGCAGTAGAGAAGCCTAAGAGAGGTCAGTCTGCAGTGGAGCTCAGTCTAGTCTAGAGAACTCAGTTAATAGTTCAGCAGTGGAGCACGAGGCTCCTGCTAACTAGATTCAGTAAGGCATAACCGGAATCCCTGGAGAACTACAAGTCCCAGGATGGCTAAGGTGCTGATACGTAACAGAGCCAGGAGACGCTTAGGCCCCGCATAGTGGGAGCGTGAACTCCAAGAGAAGGCCCTACCACAAGGTCAGCCAGCGCAGGACAGAGACAAAGTTAGGCCTAGCTCCAGGCAGGTCAGAAACTTACTACGCAGAGGCAAGAAACAGGAGGCCCTACACCCGCTCACTGGGGAGGATCCTGATATTCACCCTTCACCCTACAGTGCTCCGGGATGTGCCTGAATTTCCTCCAGTAAAAGGTACTGAAGTGACTACCGTGTCCGTTCCCGTTCTTGCTCTGACCCAGCTGGGTCTCGCCTGTCCTGCATTCCCCCTGCATACGCTGCCCTGAGACCTAGCTCCACCTGTGGGGAGCTATACCATCGAGCAGCCTTATCACGGGTCTCAGTGGACTGCTGCAGCGCTGGTGCTTCTCACCAGATACCACAGGTGGCATCACAAACTCTTATAAAATTAACAATTATCCACTCTTTTAAAGAGTGACCCCAGGGTACGGGCCAGGGAGCCGACCACCGCGACATCCCCAAGGCCAGGCAAATACCCGGGTACTGAGTCATCCCCATCCCCAGGGCTAGTCACATACTCCTCCACCTCCTCCGTTGACCTCATCGACTGGCTGACTGTGGGTTGACAGTAAGTGGGATCTCCAACCTCGTCATCATCACCCTGTGTGTTATCACACCCGTCGTCCTCAAAGCCAACCTCTTCCTGCCCGGACCGAAAAGTCAAGTTGTCGCTCCAATCAGGTATTTGAGTCTCATCATCGTCTTCATCATTGTCTCCACCAACAGGAGTGACAGTTTGGGAACGACTGTCTACATTATGCTCAGAACCTTCTTCATCTGGTCCTGGATCCGACTTATAAAGATTCTGGTCATCAGTGCAGATCATTTCCTCGTCTGGATTAACAGAAGCTCTGGAGCAGACCTCCGTTTCCCAGGCTATAGTATGAGTAAACAGCTCTGCAGACTCAACCATCTGTTCTACCTCATACTCAGACGGGCAGCTGGAGACTTGGGAGCTGTGAGGAAGCAAGTGCGATTGGGGTGACACCTTTGAGTACTGGAGTATTTGTGATGTTGAAATTGAGGTGATGGAGAGCCCACTTGAAGGAGCACTTGATATCCGTTGAAGCACCTGCTGTTTTTGTGCCTCATCTAGAATTTGTAGCGATTGGCGTGGCCGTAAGAAAGGGATCGTATCACATTGTCCACGAAAAGAAGTCGACATCTTAGTTTGGCTGGAAGATGGTCTTTCTTCTGCAGATGTTACTTCCCCCCCCCCCCCCACCATGGGGGGCCTCGACCCACCGGCGGACAGGCACCAGTATTGGGATAGGGGGGCTGGCCGTCAGGGTCCACCGCGGCTCTGGCACAAACCCGGCGACACGGAGGTGGCACAGGCAGGAACGGACTGGCTGTGTCGGCTTCTCACTTTTTGGATTTTAGAAGGCAATGACATGCCTATATCTGTGTCTCCCCCTCCTTATACTCCTCCACCTCTTTTCTTTTCGCATGACTATATGTACTTGTCACTTTTCCATGTGTTAGTTGTGTCTTCTGAGCAGTTTGTCAGCTTTTGGACACCTTTGAAGGTGTTTTCTATGTGTTTCTATGTGTTTTTGTTTGCCTGCCATTGGTTTTAACGGTGTTCGAAGGTGTTCGACGAACCGAACCGAACTCAAACACTACGGGGGTGGCTCAACACTGCTCAGGATCAGTACAGGATCAGTAATGTAATGTATGTACACAGTGACTGCACCAGCAGAATAGTGAGCGCAGCTCTGGAGTATAATACAGGATGTAACTCAGGATCAGTAATGTAATGTATGTACACAGTGACTCCACCAGCAGAATAGTGAGTACAGCTCTGGAGTATAATACAGGATGTAACTCAGGATCAGTAATGTAATGTATGTACACAATGACTGCACCAGCAGAATAGTGAGTGCAGCTCTGGAGTATAAAACAAGATGTAACTCAGGATCAGTAATGTAATGTATGTACACAGTGACTGCACCAGCAGAATAGTGAGTGCAGCTCTGGAGTATAATACAGGAGGTAACTCAGGATCAGTAATGTAATGTATGTACACAGTGACTGCACCAGCAGAATAGTGAGTGCAGCTCTGGAGTATAATACAGGATGTAACTCAGGATCAGTACAGGATAAGTAATGTAATGTATGAACAAAGTGACTGCACCAGCAGAATAGTGAGTGCAGCTCTGGAGTATAATACAGGATGTAACTCAGGATCAGTAAAGTAATGTATGTACACAGTGACCGCACCAGAAGAATAGTGAGTGCAGCTCTGGGGTATAATACAGGATGTAACTCAGGATCAGTAATGTAATGTATGCACACAGTGACCGCACCAGCAGAAAAGTGAGTGCAGCTCTGGAGTATAATACAGGAGGTAACTCAGGATCAGTAATGTAATGTATGTACACAGTGACTGCACCAGCAGAATAGTGAGTGCAGCTCTGGAGTATAATACAGGATGTAACTCAGGATCAGTAATGTAATGTATGTACACAGTGACTCCACCAGCAGAATAGTGAGTGCAGCTCTGGAGTATAATACAGGATGTAACTCAGGATCAGTAATGTAATGTATGTACACAGTGATTGCACCAGCAGAATAGTGAGTGCAGCTCTGGAGTATAATACAGGATGTGACTCAAGATCAGTAATATAATGCATGTACATAGTGACTGCACCAGCAGAATAGTGAGCGCAGCTCTGGAGTATAATACAGGATGTAACTCAGGATCAGTACAGGATCAGTAATGTAACGTATGCACACAGTGACTGCACCAGCAACATATTGAGTGCAGCTCTGGAGTATAATACAGGATGTAACTCAGGATCAGTAATGTAATGTATATACACAGTGACTGCACCAGCAGAATAGTGAGTGCAGCTCTGGAGTGTAATACAGGGGGTAACTTAGGATCAGTAATGTAATGTATGTACACAGTGACTGCACCAGCAGAATAGTGAGTGCAGCTCTGGAGTATAATACAGGATGTAACTCAGGATCAGTAATGTAATGTATGTACACAGTGACTGCACCAGCAGAATAGTGAGTGCAGCTCTGGAGTATAATACAGGATGTAACTCAGGATCAGTAATGTAATGTATTTACACAATGATTGCACCAGCAGAATAGTGAGTGCAGCTCTGGAGTATAATACAGGATGTAACTCAAGATCAGTAATGTAATGTATGTACACAGTGACTGCACCAGCAGAATAGTAAGCGCAGCTCTGGAGTATAATACAGGAGGTAACTCAGGATCAGTAATGTAATGCATGTACACAGTGACTGCACCAGCAGAATAGTGAGTGCAGCTCTGGAGTAAAATATAGGATGTAACTCAGGATCAGTAATGTAATGTATGTACACAGTGACTCCACCAGCAGAATAGTGAGAGCAGCTCTGGAGTATAATGCAGAATGTAACTCAGGATCACTAATGTAATGTATGCACACAGTAACTGCACCAGCAGAATTGTGAGTGCAGCTCTGGAGTATAATACAGGATGTAACTCAGGATCAGTAATGTAATGTATGTACACAGTGACTGCACCAGCAGAATAGTGAGTGCAGCTCCGGAGTATAATACAGGATGTAACTCAGGATCAGTAATGTAATGTATGTACACAGTGACTGCACCAGCAGAATAGTGAGTGCAGCTCTGGAGTATAATACAGGATGTAACTCAGGATCAGTAATGTAATGTATGTACACAGTGACTGTACCAGCTGAATAGTGAGTGCAGCTCTGGAGTATAATACAGAATGTAACTCAGGATCAGTAATGTAATGTATGTACACAGTGACTGCACCAGCAGAATAGTGAGTGCAGCTCTGGAGTATAATACAGGAAGTAACTCAGGATCAGTAATGTAATGTATGTACACAGTGACTGCACCAGCAGAATAGTGAGTGCAGCTCTGGAATAGAGTACAATGACTCAATTTACTATATGAATTAATTTTAAATAAACTGTTAAATATGAGACAGATAGACATATCCTTTAATGATGATGTAGTAATGATGTTTATAAAACAAGTCATAAAAAAATGAGTTGAAGGTTTTTTTCATAGACACATAATTGTAAATCTAAAGTGAAAATAAAAAAAATATTAATTTGGAAGAAACAATTGCAGACAATAAAGAGAGCAGACACTTTACACTTCATATATTGACACATTTGGCCATTACAGTTAATAGTGGCAGGCGTTCGTCCATTCCACATTAGAGATGAGCGGTGTTCGACTAGAACTGTTCGCCAATCTCAAATTCGAGCTGTTTTGGGCGGTGTTCGAGTTGTTCGACGAACCCGAACGATTTGCAAAAAATTCGGCTGTTCGAGGTTATGTTCGATAACTGTTCGTGCACCAAAAGCGTGTCCTGCATGTCTGGCGCTATTTAGAGCACCAATCATGCAGGGATTGTCTGCCACTCACTGTAATGCCACAGCCATGGTGGTTGTGGCATTACAGTGATTGCCCAAATCGATGGGAACAGTGCCAACAGTGAAACATGAAAAGCCGGCAATTCAGCAGCGGCATACACCGGTACCCGACAATTTAGAACCGAAAGAATAGAGCTTCACACATAGATTAGATAGATAGAAACATGTCAGTCACATATATAAGAAGTACAGTGACAGTGTTGCTTACTGTACTTGTCATTTAGTATAAAGGATTTATTAAAAAAAATAATAGTGTTTTCATGCACTGTCTCTTTAAAAAAGCCGGCCGGCAATTCAGCAGCGGTACCCGACAATTTATAACAGAAAGAATAGAGCATCACACATAGATTAGATAGATAGAAACATGTCAGTCACATATATATGAAGTACAGTGATAGTGTTGGTTACTGTACTTGTCATTTAGTGTTAAAATAAAGGATTTATTTAAAAAAAAATTGGCTTGGGGTTCCCCATAATTTTAGGCTCTAGCGGAGGTTAAGCAGACGGCTGGGGCAGATGTTTGAAGCCTGGGAAGGGGATAATACCCACGGAGCTTCCCAGGCTACTAATATCAGCCCCCAGCGGAATACCTAGCCTTTACTAGCTATTAAAATGGGGGACCCCCCAAAAAAATGACGTGGGGTCCCCCCTATTTTAATAGCTAGCAAAGGCTAGGCAGACAGCTGGGGGCTGATATTAATAGCCCAGGAAGGGTTCCATGAATATTGGCCCCCTCCCAGGCTAGAAACACCAGCCGTCAGCCGCCCCAGAAATGGCGCATCCTTAGGATGCGCCAATTCTGGCACTTAGCCTCGCTCTTCCCACTGACCTGTAGCGGTGGCAGTGGGGTAATAGGGTTGGGGTTGATGTCAGCTTATAATGCCAGCTGACATCAAGCCCAGGTTAGTAATGGAGAGGCGTCTATAAGACACCCCCATTACTAACCCCATAGTCAAAGTTAATAGAAAACACAAACACCCAGAATAAAGTCCTTTAATTGAAATAAAGACACATTCCTTTATTGTTCTAAATTAAACCATACTTACCGTCACGCCCATTCCAGCTGAAGCCAACGATCACCTGTAATAAAAGAAAAATAATAAAGCAACCTCATCCTTACCTTTCCATGGTTCCCACGACAGCTTCAGCTCTGCTACATCGAGATAACAGGCTGGACCGCAGCAGAACGCTGTCATCCAGCCTGTCATCCCGCAGACACTGAGAAGCGCAGGCATGCTTGCGCTCTGCAGTGTCTGGCTGTGACGGCATCCAGATGAGCCGAGGTCATGTCCAATGAACTCGGCGCACCTCATGCACGTCACTGACAGCGTGGGAGAATTCTCCTGCACTCAGCACTTCAGCGTGAGAATTCTCCCACGCTGTCAGTGACGTACATGAGGTCAGCTGAGTTCATTGGACATGAATGAGCTCACCTCATGCACGTCACTGACAGCGTGGGAGAATTCTCACGCTGTAGCGCTGAGTGCAGGAGAATTTTCCCACGCTGTCAGTGACGTGCATGAGGTGAGCTGAGATCATTGGACATGAATGAGCTCACCTCATGCACGTCACTGACAGCGTGGGAAAATTCTCCTGCACTCAGCGCTTCAGCGTGAGAATTTTCCCACGCTGTCAGTGACGTGCATGAGGTGAGCTCATTCATGTCCAATGAACTCAGCTGACCTCATGTACGTCACTGACAGCGTGGGAGAATTTTCACGCTGAAGTGCTGAGTGCAGGAGAATTCTCCCACGCTGTCAGTGACGTGCATGAGGTGCGCCGAGTTCATTGGACATGAACTTGTCTCATCTTTATGCCATCACAGCGAGACACTGAGGAGCGCAAGCATGCCTGCGCTTCTCAGTGTCCG
Source organism: Phyllobates terribilis (assembly GCF_046119375.1). Lineage (NCBI taxonomy): Eukaryota > Metazoa > Chordata > Amphibia > Anura > Dendrobatidae > Phyllobates > Phyllobates terribilis. The sequence continues at coordinate 34,972,603 of NW_027362767.1, forward strand.
CGGGATGACAGGCTGGATGGCAGCTTTCTGCTGCGGTCCAGCCTGTCATCTCGATGTAGCAGAGCTGAAGCTGTCCTGGGAACCATGGAAAGGTAAGGATGAGGTTGCTTTATTATTTTTCTTTTATTGCAGGAGATCGTTGGCTTCAGCTGGAATGGGCGTGATGGTAAGTATGGTTTAATTTAGAACAATAAAGAATTGTGTCTTTATTTCAATTAAAGGACTTTATTCTGGGTGTTTGTGTTTTTTTTAACTTTGACTATGGGGTTAGTAATGGGGGTGTCTTATAGACGCCTCTCCATTACTAACCTGGGCTTGATGTCAGCTGGCATTATAAGCTGACATCAACCCCAACCCTATTACCCCCTGCCACCGCACCAGGGCAGCGTGGAAGAGCGAGGCTAAGTGCCAGAATTGGCGAATCCTATGGATGCGCCATTTCTGGGGCGGCTGACGGCTGGTGTTTCTAGCCTGGGAGGGGGCCAATATTCATGGCTCCCTTCCTGGGCTATTAATATCAGCCCCCAGCTGTCTGCCTAGCCTTTGCTAGCTATTAAATTAGGGGGGACCCCACGTCATTTTTTTTGGGGGGGTCCTCCATTTTAATAGCTAGTAAAGGCTAGGTATTCAGCTGGGGGCTGATATTAGTAGCCTGGGAAGCTCCGTGGGTATTACCCCCTTCCCAGGCTTCAAACATCTGCCCCAGCTGTCTGCTTAACCTACGCTAGAGACTAAAATTACGGGGAACCCCACGCCAATTTTTTTTAATAATAAATCCTTTATTTTAATACTAAATGACAAGTACAGTAACCAACACTATCACTGTACTTATTATATATGTGACTGACATGTTTCTATCTATCTTTCTAATCTATGTGTGAAGCTCTATTCTGTCTGTTATAAATTGTCGGGTACCGCTGCTGAATTGCCGGCCGGCTTTTTTAAAGAGACGGTGCATGAAAACACTATTATTTTTTTTGATAAATCCTTTACACTAAATGACAAGTACAGTAAACAACACTGTCACTGTACTTCATATATATGTGGCTGACATGTTTCTATCTATCTAATCTATGTGTGATTCTCTATTCTGTCTGTTATAAATAGTGTTGAGCCACCCCCGTAGTGTTCGAGTTCGGTTCGGTTCGTCGAACACCCGTGTGTTCGCCGAACTGTTCGTCGAACTGTTCGTCGAACACCTTCGAACACCGTTAAAACCAATGGCAGGCAAACAAAAACACATAGAAACACATAGAAAACACCTTCAAAGGTGTCCAAAAGCTGACAAACTGCTCAGAAGACATAACTAACACATGGAAAAGTGACAAGTACATATAGTCATGCGAAAATAAAAGAGGTGGAGGAGTAAAAGGAGGGGGAGACACAGATATAGGCATGTCATGCCCTTCTAAAATCCAAAAAGTGAGAAGCCGACACGGCCAGTCCGCTCCTGCCCGTGCCACCTCCGTGTCGCCGGGTTTGTGCCAGAGCCGCGGTGAACCCTGACGGCCAGCCCCCCTCTCCCAATACTGGTGCCTGTCCGCTGGTGGGTCGAGCGAGCCCCCTTGTGGTGGAGGCAGCTCTAAGCTTTTTAATTTAAATTGTCTCTCTAATTTGAATGAATACACTTTAAATCCATTTACAAGGATCTATTGGAGGGCAAGTCTCATGCCAGCAGCCGCGGTAATTCCAGCTCCAGTAGCGTCCACTAAAGCTGCTGCAGTTAAAAAGCTTTTATAAGGATCGAGCTCGGCTGTCCACCGCAAGGCATCCTACTGCCAGTCCCAGCCCCTATGCCTTGGGGTGCCTCCTGATGCTCTTCACTAAGTATCCCATGGTCCCGAAGCATTTCCTTTGAAAAAATTAAGTGTCTAAACTACAGGTGGTGCAGCTTGCTTAACAGCCGGGATAATCCGCTTACTAGCAGACACTGCTACTAGGCACAAAGTATTTCCTGGGCTAGATGCAGTTAAAAATTTGTAATTAGATACTCTCGTTGGATGCTGAGAAAGCATTCCATAGAGTCTCCTGGCACGCCATATATGATTCTCTTAAAAAGCTTGGGGTAGGGGTCTAGGGGACCCTTTTATAGCCAAAATCACGGCCCTGTATCGCAATACGTCACCTAGGCTGAAGATAAATGGAACTGTAGCACCCTGAGGGCTCGGTTGCTAAAGACGTATTGCACCTCACCCAGAGGTGTGATATCTCACTCTCAGGTAAGGATGGAGTGTGGATCAGGACCCGACACCTGCATGCATTACACCACATTGCCGTGGGGCAGGGCGACCAATATGCCCCTGAGATGGGCACGACAGTCCCTGTCCCTGGCTGGAGTGGGGGGAGGGAACACTGAGGAAGGGGAACCCTGTAGTGCAGGAGCAGGGAGGAAGCAGTTCCTGGGTGCATTGAGAAGGGAGTATAAAAGGTGGGCACCATCTTAGTTCAGTGCAGAGAAGTCTGAGCAGAAGTGGCAGGGAGCAAGGGCTCTGCATGAGCTCTGCTCCGGAGGCGGGCCTAGTAACAGAGGCCCAGGCCTGGAAGAGGGAGAAGGAAGGAAGAGGAGCGGAGAAGGCTCCAGGAACGAGGAATGAAGGGATCCCAGGGGTGCGGACGGGCGAGTCGCCACCGCACGCCCGAATCCACCTGCGTGGAGGGGTTAGGCCAAAGGGGGAGACCGGTCCCCGAACTAGTGGAGGCAGGAAACGACCCTCAGCTAGAAACCGGAGGCTCTGACATTTTATGTGGCGCAGCCCCTCGCTACACCCGCTAGGAAGGCACCACATAGGGTCAGGGAAACTGGCGCCAAGTTTACCAAGAGGAGGCCCGAGGCAGCCGGACAGAAGTGTTGGTAAGAAAGGCCAGACAAAGGACACACAAAGGGGGTCCTGTGAAGTGCTCCAAAGTTATCTGGGAGTTGTCTGAGCCCCTCACCTGGTGAGCATAGTACGACGTGGGCAGCCGTTACCTGCAGACGTGGTCTGGATAATAAGAACTGTGAGTAAAGGCCCTGAACTGCATCACTGACTCCGTGTCGTTACTGCTGCTGCCCTGCACCATCACCCCCATCCTCCGCATACACTGCCCTGAGGCTATACTCCTCCCGTGGGGAGTTATGCTACGCTCTGCTGCACCCACAACACCAGCCTCAGTGGTCTGCCCTGTAGCGGCGGTTCACTCTGACCGCAATCCACGGGTGGCGTAGTCGGACATTTAAACATCAAAACCACATAAATAGTTCCGCCACTGGTTTGACCGCCCTGAGCCACGGAACCGGATCGCCGCCACGAAGACTACAACCACCAGCATCCACCAAAAAGGGTCCGGCTCCTGGTGTCCCAAGGCCCAGGGGGTGCGTCAGAACATTTTCATCACCTTTCACAATCACCAATGGGACAAGGCAGTGATGTCCTCTGTCCCCTCTCTTATACATCCTAGTGACGGAGCACCTGCTCTCATCAATTCGCCATAACCCCAATATTAGGTGGATTGAGGTGGGAGGCACCGAGTACAAGTGCTCTCTATTTGCTGATGATGTCCTAGTATATATCACTCAATCACATATATCCATCCCTGCTGTTATGGCTGAAATAGATCACTTTGTTACATGGTAAAATTTTAAAATCAATGCAGCGAAGTCTGAGGCCCTCGATGTCTCCCTCCCCAAATCCATATAGGATTCCATCCAGTCCAACTTTCCCTTTGCCTGGCCCTCACAGGGTATCAAATACTTAGGAATTCCTATTCATAGAGACCTCTCCCATCTATGTTATCTTAATTTTGGGCCCTTTATTGAACAACTCCATACAGACCACGGTTGGCAAGTTAGAACTGTAAGATTCACTACGTGAACCACTGGTGTTTTGTGGAAAAGCACATGTACACTGCGTTCCAAATTATTATACAAAAAGTGTTTAGGAGTGATAAGGGAAGAATTTGTTTGTTTGTCAGTTAAACTCATTGATGGTGATGTGTGTCAGGGCTCTTTATATCACTGTAAGCAATTGCAGACACCTGTGCTAATTAGTTTGGCAGGTGTGTCCAATGAAAGGCAAGACTACTTAAGAAGGCTCTCTCACATTATTAAGCAGCCTACATTTTCTGCCAAAATGGGAAAGAAAAAGGATGTGTCGGCTGCTGAGAAGCAACAAATTGTGGAGTGTTTAGGTCAAGGCATGACTACAATCAACATTGTGCGATGATCAGGATGAAGTGTCTTGGCAATCAAGAAGTATGTAGCTGATTCACAGTACACACGTGTGCGTGCTGATAAGGGCAAATTGAGGACTCTTTCCTACAGGCAATTACGTCAGGTTGAAAGAGCAGCGGCAAAAAAGCCTTGTCATAGCAGCAGACAAGTTTTTGAAGCTGCTTGTGCCTCCAACGTCCCCCGAACAACAAGATGCAGGGTCCTTCAGAGGTTTGCAGCTGTGCATGCGCCATCCTGTCGACCTCCTCTATCCACTTCACACAAGCAGAAACGGCTCCAGTGGGCCAAACATTACATGAAGACTGATTTCAAAACTGTTTTGTTCACGGATGAGTGCCGTGCAGCGCTCGATGGTCCAGATGGATGGAGTGGAGGATGGCTGGTTGATGGACACCCCACGCAAACACGGCTACAGCGCCAACAAGGAGGAGGTGGAGTAATGTTTTGGGCTGGAATCATGGGGAGAGAGATTGTCGGCCCCTTTAGGATCCCTGAAGGCGCTAAAGATGAACTCCATAATGTATGTGGATTTTCTCAAACAGCACTTCCTGCCATGGTTCAAGAAGAAGAACCGTGTATTTCACAGCAAGATCATTTTTCTGCATGATAATGCACCATCTCATGCTGCACATAAAACATCTGCATCTCTGGCTGATATGGGCATAAAAGGGGACAAACTTATGGTGTGACCCCCATGCTCCCCTGACCTCTACCCCATTCAGAACCTTTGGAGCATCATTAAAAGGAGTGTCTATGATGGCGGGAGGCAGTTCACATCTAAGCAACAGCTCTGGGAGGGTATTCTGTCCTCATGCAAAACAATTGAAGCAGAAACCATCCAAAACCTGACAAATTCAATGGACGAGAGAGTTCAGAAGCTCCTTTCGAACAAGGGGTCCTATGTGAAAATGTAACATCACCTAGAATAAAGTTTTGAGTTGAAAACTGTTTGATTTCAGTTTCTAACAACCTGCTAATGCTTATAATTTCAAAAGTGACTATTTTTTTGGTCTTTATTAAAATGAAAAGGTTGATCGAAAAGTTTGGGGGATCTAAGAGTGTGGCAACCCAGTAGTCATGATTACTTCGAATTCTGACAATATGAGGGTCATGCTGCAGGTAGTGCAGCAAGAAGGCACTTATGTGCCTTGCGCATCTCGGAGCCCCAAAATTATTTTCCGGGCTAGATGCAGCTAAAAATTATTTTTAATTTTAAATCTGGTGAAGCTTTAGTATAGATGGCCTAATAGGATCAGTGCTGCACACTGCTACAAAGCCCAAATTATTTTCCAGTCAAGATACAGATAAACATGATTAGTAATTTGAAAGCTTAAAACGGTTGGTAGGGTGATTTTAACCAATCATCAAGCTTTTACTCTCCCCAGGATGACACAGGGGTAGAAAAGTCGTTTCGGATCCATGATTTGTTCATCTTTATGAACGTGAGTCTGTCTACATTATCAGTGGAGAGCCGCGTGCGCTTATCTGTCAGCACACCACCAGCAGCGCTGAACACACGTTCAGACAGAACGCTGGCTGCGGGGCATGACAAGATCTCCAAGGCGTAAGTGGCTAGCTCCGGCCATTTATCCAGATTGGAAGCCCAAAAAGAGCAAGGGTCCAGTGACACAGTCGTGGCTTCAATGTTTACTTGGAGATACTCCTGTACCATCGTCTCTAGGCGTTGACTATGTGTCAGACTTCTTGTCTCCTGTGGCCTTGCAAAGGATGGGCTAAAAAAGTGGTGAAATGATTCCGCAAAATTGATGTTACCAGCAGATACTGTGGTTCTGTTACGGTTTGAGTGCTGAACACTTGACGGTCCCACGGTTGGCAAGTTGGAACTGTGAGATTCACTACGTGCACCACTGGTATTTTGTGGAAAAGCACATGTAAGATTCTGCAACAGTCTCTGCTGATACTCCTGCATGCGTGCATCCCTTTCTATGGCATGAATAATTTCTGCAAATTTACTTTTGTACCGGGGATCTAACAGTGTGGCAACCCAGTAGTCAGGATTATTTCTAATTCTCACAATTCGAGGGTCATGTTGCAGGTAGTGCAGCAAGAAGGCACTCATGTGTGTTGCGCATCCAGGAGCACCAAGTCCCTGTTGTGTTGGTGGCGAGGTAACAATCATGCTTCCTTCCTCTGTCCTCTCCCCCCAACCTCGCACAACAGAAATGTGATCAAGGTCTCCCTCATCTGATGAGTCTTCCATCAGTTCGTCCTCCACTTCTTCCTGGGCTCCTGCACCTTCCTCACTAGTTTGGCTGCTACCATGCGCCCTGGTAAAACCATCTCCCCCACCCTCACATGCCTGCCGCCTTGGTGCTGCCGACCGTCTGGACCTTGCAGATGTTAGCCCTTCCGCATACAACTCCTCCTCCTCTACTTCCTCCACCTCCTCTTGTGCCACCACCTGACTCCGAATTCTGTTTAACATGTGCTCCAGCATGTAAATCACCGGAATAGTCATGCTGATAATGGCATCGTCAGCACTAAACATCTTCGTCGCCATTTCAAAACTGTGCAGAAGGGTGCATAGGTCCCTGATCTGAGACCACTCCTCCAGCGTGATTTGCCCCACCTCTGAATCTCGTTGGCCCAGGCTATACGTCAGAACGTATTGCACCAGGGCTTGTCGGTGCTGCCACAGTCGCTGCAACATGTGCAGAGTTGAATTCCACCGGGTAGGCACATCGCATTTTAGCCGGTGAAGTGGCAGGCCCAACGACTTCTGTAGAGATGTAAGTCGCTGAGCTGCGGGATGCGAACGGCGGAAGTGAGCACACAGCGACCGTGCCCTCTGCAGAAGGCCATCTAGTCTGGGATAGTGGGCTAAAAATTGCTGGACAACCAGGTTCAACACGTGAGCCATACAAGGCACGTGTGTGATATTGCCCCGGCGAAGGGCCGCACCCAGGTTTGCAGCATTGTCGCACACGGCCTTCCCTGGTTTCAGGTCCAGTGGAGACAACCATTCATGAAATTGGTTCTCCAGAGCTGACCACAACTCCTCAGCTGTGTGACTCACATTTCCCAGACATTTCAATGTAAAAACCGCCTGATGACGTTGAGCCCTACTGCCAGCATAGTAAGGAGGTGTGCAGGATCCCTTCTGCGCAGTTAGAAAGCTTGTGGCATGACCAGACAGGCTTTGGGTGCAGGTGGAAGACCGAGAGGAGGTTGAGGAGGCAGAAGCAGTGGTGGAAAAATGACATAAAGAGGATTGACGCACAACTCGTGGGGACGGCAAGACTTGGACAGCAGCCCCTTGTCCTGCTGTCACCATAGTTACCCAGTGCCCAGTCAGCGACATGCAACGCCCCTGTCCATGCCTACTCGTCCAAGTGTCTGTGGTGAAATGCACCCTGTCACACACAGAGTTTCTCAAAGAAGCGGTGATGTTGTGTGCGACATGCTGGTGGAGCGCAGGCACACCTTTCTTTGAGAAGTAGTGCCGACTGGGCATCTGGTACTGGGGCACTGCGACGGACATAAGGTCTCGAAAATCCTCTGTGTCCACCAGGCGGAAAGGCAGCATTTCTGTAGCCAAGAGCTTGCAGATGGTGAAATTCAACCTCTTAGCTTTCTCATGGCTAGGAGGAAATGGTCTTTTACTTGTCCACATCTGAGGGACCGAGGGCTGGCTATTGTGCTTAGACGGGGTTGATAAGGGTGTCCCCGGCAAACTGCCGGTCTGTGAGGAAGATGCAGGCGGACATGTTAGGTTGCCTTGATCCAAAGGTGGTGCTATCGATGTCGGACAGCGCTCAAGACCAGCTGGTGTTACCACCTCCAAAGAAAATGATGACCTGCCAATCACGCTGGCTGTTGCGGGTAAAGAGGTGGCAGGTCTGCGCCCCAAAACAGGTGTGACTGCTGTCCCCCCAGTCACAGAGGATGAAGAGGCCGCGGATGCACAAGATATGGCAGACGGTGGTTGGCCCGGCCGGCTAGACCGCATTGTAGCACACTGAGCTTCCCACTGCAACTTATGCTTCATGTCCATGTGCCGGTTCATGCATGAAGTACTCAAACTATGTATTTTTTGGCCTCTACTTAGCTTTTGCTGACAAATGTTACAGATAACACGAGTTGGGTCATCTTTATCGATCTGAAAAAATGCCCAGGCTATGCAAGGCTTAGCACCCATGCGACCTGAAGAGCCACCACGACTTGTGGTGAGAGGCAGAGTTGTGTTTGAGGATGCAGTTGTTGACGTGCTTCCAGTACTACGTCTCTGTCCAGGAAGGCGCAACCTGACCTCGTCGTCACTAGCATCTTCCTCCACCTCCTCTGCTGACCTCATCTCTTGGCTGACTGTGGGTTGACAGTAAGTGGGATCTCCGACCTCATCATCATCACCCTGTGCGTTATCACACCCGTCGTCCTCAGAGCCAACCTGTTCCTGCCCTGACAAAAAACTAAAGTTGTCGCTCCAATCAGGTATTTAAGTCTTATCATCGTCTTCCTCATTGTCTCCACCAACAGGAGTTACAGTTTGGGAATGAGGGTCTACATTATGGTCAGAACCTTCTGCGTCTGGTCCTGGATCCGACTCATAAAGATTCTGGGCATCAGTGGAGATCATTTCCTCGTCTGGATTCACAGAAGCGCTGGAGTCGACCTCTGATTCCCAGGCTATAGTATGAGTAAACAGCTCTGCAGACTCAACCATCTGTTCTACCTCATACTCAGACGGGCAGCTGGAGATTTGGGAGCTGTGAGGAAGCAAGTGCGATTTGGGTGACACCTTTGAGGACTGGAGTATTTGTGATGTTGAAGTTGATGTGGAGGAGAGCCCACTTAAAGGAGCACTTGATATCCGTTGAAGCACCTGCTGTTTTTGTGCCTCATCTGGAATTTGTAGCGATTGGCGTGGCCGTAAGAAAGGGATCTTATCACATTGTCCGCTAAAAGAAGTAGACATTTTAGTTTGGCTGGAAGATGGTCTTTCTTCTGCACCTACCCCACGGACACAACCTTTTTTCCCCTTCCCAACACGCCTATTCCCCTTTCCACCAGCAGCAGGCCTTTTTCCACTCATTTTGGTGGTTAACTAATTCACAACTCTGGAGTTGTTTGCACAAAAAAACAATGGATGGTAACCGAGCAGAGCTGAGTGGCCAAACTGTGTTATTAGGCCAAAACTATTGGCTGGGTTAGATGCAGAAAAAAATTATTTTGAATTTGCAACCTGATGGAGGTCAGTATAGATGGACTAATAGAACAAGTCCCACACACTGCTAGAAGCCCAAATATTTTTTCAGAGCTAGATGCATAAAAAAATTATTTTTAATTTGCAACCTGATGGAGGTCAGTATAGATGGACTAATAGAACAAGTCCCACACGCTGCTAGAAGCCCAAATATTTTTTCAGAGATAAATGAAGAAAAAAATTATTTTTAATTTGCAACCTGATGGAGGTCAGTATAGATGGACTAATAGACCAAGTCCCACACACCGCTAGAAGCCCAAATATTTTTTCAGAGCTAGATGCAGAAAAAAATTATTTTTAATTTGCAACCTGATGGAGGTCAGTATAGATGGACTAATAGACCAAGTCCCACACACTGCTAGAAGCCCAAATATTTTTTCAGAGCTAGATGCAGAAAAAAATTATTTTTAATTTGCAACCTGATGGAGGTCAGTATAGATGGACTAATAGACCAAGTCCCACACACCGCTAGAAGCCCAAATATTTTTTCAGAGCTAGATGCAGAAAAAAATTATTTTTAATTTGCAACCTGATGTAGATCAGTATAGATGGACTAATAGACCAAGTCCCACACACTGCTAGAAGCCCAAATATTTTTTCAGAGCTAGATGCAGAAAAAAATTATTTTTAATTTGCAACCTGATGGAGGTCAGTATAGATGGACTAATAGACCAAGTCCCACACACCGCTAGAAGCCCAAATATTTTTTCAGAGCTAGATGCAGAAAAAAATTATTTTTAATTTGCAACCTGATGGAGGTCAGTATAGATGGACTAATAGACCAAGTCCCACACACTGCTAGAAGCCCAAATATTTTTTCAGAGCTAGATGCAGAAAAAAATTATATTCAGTTTGCAACCTGATGGAGGTCAGTATAGATGGACTAATAGAATGATGCTATGCCCAAAAGATTTTACTTCACTAGGTGCAGTAAAAAAATTGGTATTCTATACACAGGTGTTATATCTTGCAACACAGATAGGCTACTCCACTGACTAACACACTCTGCAATAGGCCAAAAAGGATTAGCTTTGCTAGATTCAGCCAAATGCTGTGAAAAAAACTTGCACAGCACTGGCACAGACCTGCCTGGCAAAAACTGATAGGAACTGATGTAACCTAGCCCTGAAAAGGACTCCAATTACAATTAGTCTTTACTCCCACAATCTATCTATTTAAGAGCACAGACCTGCCTGATAAAAGTCGTAGGAAATGCTGTAACCTAGTCCTTAAAAGGACTGCAATCACAACTATTCCCTACTCCCAAGCTATCTGTATATTTGTGCGAAAATTGGCTTGAAATTAACAAGGTATAGCGCACACAGCAACAGCGGTGCCGTCTAACACGCAGCTGCAGCAGTGAGAAAATGGTGGCGACGGGGAAAATGGCTTGGTCTTATAGGGCAAGGACATGTGACATACACTGCCAATCACACATGCCCTTGCTTGTGTGAAAAAAAGCACTTCGCTCCGTGTGTGCGCTGCTGATAGGCTGACAGATTGCACCTCCCCACTGCAAATGCGGGAAAGAGAAAAAAAAAATGGAGATCTTCATTGTTCCTGCAGAGATCCATCCCCTGCCCCTCCCCCCACCCCGCTGTACACTCAAACTGCGTATTAACATTAATTTTCATCATTACTGAGAAAAAATCCAGTTATGATTTTGGTGCACGAACAGTTATCGAACATAACCTCGAACAGCCGAATTTTTCTCAAATTGTTCGTGTTCGCCGACCGGCTCGAACACCGCCCAAAACAGCTCGAATTTGAGATTGGCCAACAGTTCGAGTAGAACAACGCTCATCTCTAGTTATAAATTGTCGGGTACCGATGCTGAATTGCCGGCCGGCTTTTTTAAAGAGACGATGCATGAAAACACTATTATTTTTTTTGATAAATCCTTTACACTAAATGACAAGTACAGTAAACAACACTGTCACTGTACTTCATATATATGTGGCTGACATGTTTCTATCTATCTAATCTATGTGTGATTCTCTATTCTGTCTGTTATAAATTGTCGGGTACAGATGCTGAATTGCCGGCCGGCTTTTTTAAAGAGACGGTGCATGAAAACACTATTATTTTTTTTAATAAATCCTTTAACACTAAATGACAAGTACAGTAATCAACACTGTCACTGTACTTCATATATATGTGACTGACATGTTTCTATCTATCTAATCTATGTGTGAAGCTCTATTCTGTCTGTTATAAATTGTCGGGTACCGCTGCTGAATTGCCGGCCGGCTTTTTTAAAGAGATGGTGCACGAAAACACTATTATATTTTTTAATAAATCCTTTACACTAAATGACAAGTACAGTAAGCAACACTGTCACTGTACTTCATATATATGTGACTGACATGTTTCTATCTATCTAATCTATGTGTGATGCTCTATTCCTTCATGTCTAAATTGTCGGGTACCGGTGTATGCCGCTGCTGAATTGCCGGCCGGCTTTTTTAAAGAAAGCGTCTTCTGAGCAGTTTGTCAGCTTTTGGACACCTTTGAAGGTGTTTTCTATGTGTTCCTATGTGTTTTTGTTTGCCTGCCATTGGTTTTAACGGTGTTCGACGGTGTTCTAAGGTGTTCGACGAACCGAACCGAACCCGAACACTACGGGGGTGGCTCAACACTATTCCACATCCCTGACCCATATGCACACTCCTATGGAAGAAATACCCACAATTAGACATGCATGGATTTGACAAAATTTGCTGCAAAGTTATTCTCTGCAAATGTAATGTTCCTTATCATTCTCTCAGGTCATTCTAGAACACACAACATAAGAAACATAAGAAAGAAGAAACTCATACTCACCTAACGTTCTCCTCTCCAGCCGACTCTGCTGCTCCGTACATGATCAGACATCACGTCCTGAGTGAACATGGGCCGGAGATGCTCAGCGATAGAGTCGTGGAGAATAATAGCGATAATTATAAAATAATAAAATCAATTTAGTAATTTTAATTTTGTAAATAACAATTTCAGAAAGTTTTTGAATTTTTTTCTTTTGGCAGGAGAGAAATCATTTCATTATTATTTTAATAGTAATCATCAATGGACCAAAGTTTTTTCTTTTAACATTGTCTCCAACAACTTCTGAATAAAATCCGATGCTCCATTGGACGTGTTAGGAGGATGACATTTGTGCTGCTTCTGATGAAAGAACATTCTGAGCTTTCCATGTTTTTTTCGGCTGCTTGTTCACCATTGCTTGTACAATTCGCCCTCTACATGAAAATAATTCTCTAAGGAGAAGAAGCATATGAGCTGTAAAGCTTCCTGTCCTGGGGCAACGAGCATGAATCGCAGATATACTGCTTGTGCGTTCTGTGTGACAAATGCCCGCCAGTCGTTACCAATGTATCACCAATGCTGTGCTGCCCCTTGTGATTTTATAGACGGAAGGAAAATATAATAAAATTGACCCCCGTGTAATCTGGAATTGTTCCATGAACTGGAATTTTTAAGATCCAGAGGAGAAAGAGAGAACAAAGACCCCTATAACGAGTAACCTTAAGTAGATGTGCACTGTTAGGGGGACGGTTGCAAACACTTTATAAAATAGGAACGCAACCGACCCCGGGGTCCGCGATGCAGCCTGGTGGACTGCTGCCGAACTCTTCCCGGGTGAGAAGGGAAGACAACCAACTAAAGATAACCCTTCCGTGTTAACTTCACACCGGACAGGGTATAGCGGTACGCTCTATCTCCGTTGACTGCACGGAGGGAGAGCGACCGGCGACGCACCTAACAAAAATCTTAGCCCTTCGTGTTAAGGCACACGGAAGGGTAAGACGGTTCGCACAATCTCCAAGAACCGCAGGGAGACGTGCGACCGTGGGAACAGCAGTAGCCCTGTCTTTGATACAGGCGCTACGCTATGGGGATTGGCGCTAAAGCGGCTCACACTATCTCCAAGAACCGCAGGGAGATGCGTGACCGGACTAGGAGCAGTAGCCCTGTCTACGGTACAGGCGCTACGCTATAGGAGACGACGCTAGTGTGCGGGAGTGATTTCCGCCAGGTACTCGTGCACTCAGCTGGCGTGCTACCGGACTGAGCCAAAGCGCTCAATATGGCTCTTAGAGGAGCTCAGGAGAGATGCGTGCACAACCAAACAACTAGCTCAAATGATCTGAGCGCGCCACCATGTTTGTGGGCGGGCCTTTTAAAAACTAAGCCCTGCCCCACTGTCGCACCATTGGTGACGTCGCCTGTGACCAATCAGGCGGTGCCAGGTCACCGGGTCAGCTGGTTCCTGAATCACAAATCACGTTGCGCCATGTCACGGGCATGCTCAGTGCAAAGCATTTTAGACTTAGGCTGCAGTGACCTAGTCTCTCTCTGCAATCTGTGCTTCAAGTTGCTAGGCACAAATACACGAGATACCACTTGTACCTCTCGTGCATTGGCTAGGTGTTGGGACCGATGGCGATGCTGTGCAGCATCAGCCCTGGCTGAATCAGAATGGGAGATCACAGAATCCACTGATGATTCAGAACCCATTTATGATCCAGCAAGCGCCTGGCGCCTAACATGCACCTTCTCTGACATGTTGGATTAGGGGAACATTATTTATATATCAATGTGAAGTAGAGATTTTCTTGTGATCTCAACGAGTGGTAAAAAAGATTGTTAGTCACTGTCCCAGCTCCAGCGCTAAGCTCTGCTGCCTCCTTCCCCTACGGCTAACTCTCTCTGTGCTACTTAGAACTGGGTTACTATAAAAACCCAGAATTTACCTATTATGTTATCATCCAAGGACTTTAAGGCTGGCTCTGGTGGCTGCATGCTGCCTGAGTATTCAGGTGCTACATTGTCCTTTACAAAAGTCTAGCTACACTTCTCACTTTCCACTTGACTGTGCTAAAGACAGGTGTCTATTTATCTAATCAGTTGTTCCTCAGTGATACCGAACATCCAACTGTATGACCAACTCAGCTCAGCGGCTCCAGGTGCTGTCCTTGCTCTCAACTTTGCAGCATCAAGATCGCCTACTTGTCTCTGCTGTTCCTGCTTGCCATCTATACTCTTGCACAATGCCTCATTGCCTACTCTACTTTGATGTTCCTAAGTGCTATCCATTCGAGTGCAACAAGTTGTCTAATTACCTACTCAACTCATTTGTTTCTATATGCTGTCCACACAACTGTCTCTGCTGATCCACCCGCCATCCTACATATCCGACTCTACTTGTCCATGCTGTTCTACCTTCTGTTGGGTTGTCCTGTTCCACTGTATCAGCGCTTATGGTCTGTGCTGCTCACCCTGACCTACAACTAAAAGAATCCATCTTATCAGGTGAGCCAATAACAAGGACATGGCCAGCATTCCACTTTTTCAGTGAATCGCCCGTTACTTATTACTTAATGTCTTGTGTTTTGATAGGTTAATGGTACATTTACTATCATGTGCTACCTGGTGGTCTAAGACAGTGAATAGGAATCTGCCTTTGTTTTTTAGAGCAGTGAAGGGGTTTAGGGGTTACATCCCAGGTGGTCTAGGGCATTGAAAAGACTAATGATTATAACTCTTGTCAGCAGTAAAATAATTTACGGTCACATTCCTACTAGTCTATGGTAGTTATCGGGCTTATGGTTACATTCATGGTAACTTTAGGCAAGTGAAAGATTTTGGTAACTTCCCTGTGGTCTAGGGCATTAAAAAGAAAAACGGTTACATCCCTGGTGGTCTAGGGCAGAAAAAAAATGTTTTTTTTTCTTTTATTCCTAGGGCTTGGGAGGGTTCATACCAATATCTCTTGAGTTCAAGCATCAAAAAGGAGTTTATAGTAACATCCTTGGTGATCGAGATAAGGAAAGGGGTTATAATTAAATCCCTGGTGGTCTAGAGCAGGAAAAAGTTTTATTTTGTTACATCCATGATGGTCTAAAGCAGTGAGTGGGTTAATGAAAGCATCTCAAATTATCTTGGTAGTAAGTCTCTGGTTACGTTCCTGGTGATCTAGGAAAGAGAAGGGCTTAGTAATACATTTGGCGGTCTAAAGCGCCTCCCACTTCTATAAAACAACAGAAACTAATACAAGGCATATTAAAAACAATTATAGGAAAAGTTTTTATAGACATATGTAATAAGGATCTTGCTCTTTATGATCGAGAACATATAAAGTAAAGTTACGTGGCATTGCTGACCGACCAATGGTGAATGGTAATAAAGAGTTGTATACCTTTAAGAGAAAGCATTTAACGATAAATTATATTAATTACTATGGGTAAAATGAGATACGAGGTCTTGTTTCCAACAGTCACTGCTTTGGGACCCAACCGCCCTTACAAGCTCTGAATATTTATTTTATTTGTAGAGAAACTTGTCTTGTAATATGGCAGCATGGAGACTCAAGGAAGACAATGGCGTTCTCAAAGGAAACAACTTTTATTCAGCAGATCCATCTTCATGACAGGCTTTAAAAGGTTGTCTTTAAGATGAAAATCCGAGATCACAAGCCTGATGTCATCCTATTCCTGCCTGAATAACTGAAGGGAAGAAAGAAACCAGCTTTAAGTTATATCTGGATGTGGCTGATAGCTCGGGCGGAGCGCAGCGTTCACTTCTTACATTTAAGTTTTAATTGCAAATCCGATGAATAGTTTCAAAGCCTTAGAAGAAAAAAATAGTATTGTCACAGAATGTGTGGGCTAATTAGACAAACTAATCCAAAAAGATCAAGAAAGTGATGTGTTATTCATTGATACATTCTACTTAGCATTATACTATTCTATCATGGGTAGATTATTGCAATAAAAGAGAAATGTCTTATGTAAATAATTACAAAACATGTACAAAAATATAACTGATTTCATACATTACTTATCCCACACTGTATCATACTCCATACTCACTACATTACTGATCCTGTACTGATCCTGAGTTACATCCTGTATTATACTCCAGAGCTGCACTCACTATTCTGCTGGTGCAGTCACTGTGTACATACATTACAGTACTGATCCTGAGTTACATCCTGTATTATACTCCAGAGCTGCACTCACTATTCTGCTGGTGCAGTCACTGTGTACATACATTACATTACTGATCATGTACTGATCCTGAGTTACATCCTGTATTATACTCCAGAGCTGCACTCACTATTCTGCTGGTGCAGTCACTGTGTACATATATTACATTACTGATCCTGAGTTACCTCCTGTATTATACTCCAGAGCTGCACTCACTATTCTGCTGGTGCAGTCACTGTGTACATACATTACATTACTGATCCTGTACTGATCCTGAGTTACATCCTGTATTATACTCCAGAGCTGCACTCACTATTCTGCTGGTGCAGTCACTGTGTACATATATTACATTACTGATCCTGAGTTACCTCCTGTATTATACTCCAGAGCTGCACTCACTATTCTGCTGGTGCAGTCACTGTGTACATACATTACATTACTGATCCTGAGTTACATCCTGTGTTATACTCCAGAGCTGCACTCACTATTCTGCTGGTGCAGTCACTGTGTACATACATTACATTACTGATCCTGTACTGATCCTGAGTTACATCCTGTATTATACTCCAGAGCTGCACTCACTATTCTGCTTGTGCAGTCACTGTGTACATATATTACATTACTGATCCTGAGTTACATCCTGTATTATACTCCAGAGCTGCACTCACTATTCTGCTGGTGCAGTCACTGTGTACATACATTACATTACTGATCCTGTACTGATCCTGAGTTACCTCCTGTATTATACTCCAGAGCTGCACTCACTATTCTGCGGGTGCAGTCACTGTGTACATACATTACATTACTGATCCTGAGTTACATCCAGTATTATAATCCAGAGCTGCACTCACTATTCTGCTGGTGCAGTCACTATGTACATACATTACATTACTGATCCTGTACTGATCCTGAGTTACATCCTGTATTATACTCCAGAGCTGCACTCACTATTCTGCGGGTGCAGTCACTGTGTACATACATTACATTACTGATCCTGAGTTACATCCAGTATTATAATCCAGAGCTGCACTCACTATTCTGCTGGTGCAGTCACTATGTACATACATTACATTACTGATCCTGTACTGATCCTGAGTTACATCCTGTATTATACTCCAGAGCTGCACTCACTATTCTGCTGGTGCAGTCACTATGTACATACATTACATTACTGATCCTGTACTGATCCTGAGTTACATCCTGTATTATACTCCAGAACTGCACTCACTATTCTGCTGGTGCAGTCACTGTGTACATACATTACATTACTGATCCTGTACTGATCCTGAGTTACATCCTGTATTATACTCCAGAGCTGCACTCACTATTCTGCTGGTGCAGTCACTGTGTACATATATTACATTACTGATCCTGAGTTACCTCCTGTATTATACTCCAGAGCTGCACTCACTATTCTGCTGGTGCAGTCACTGTGTACATACATTACATTACTGATCCTGTACTGATCCTGAGTTACATCCTGTATTATACTTCAGAGCTGCACTCACTATTCAGCTGGTGCAGTCACTGTGTACATATATTACATTACTGATCCTGAGTTACATCCTGTATTATACCCCAGAGCTGCGCTCACTATTCTGCTGGTGCAGTCACTGTGTACATACATTACATTACTGATCCTGAGTTACATCCTGTATTATACTCCAGAGCTGCGCTCAGTATTCTGCTGGTGCAGTCACTGTGTACATACATTACATTACTGATCCTGTACTGATCCTGAGTTACATCCTGTATTATACTCCAGAGCTGCACTCACTATTCTGCTGGTGCAGACACTGTGTACATACATTACATTACTGATACTGAGTTACATCCTGTATTATACTCCAGAGCTGCACTCACTATTCTGCTGGTGCAGACACTGTGTACATGCATTACATTACTGATCCTGAGTTACATCCTGTATTATACTCCAGAGCTGCGCTCAGTATTCTGCTGGTGCAGTCACTGTGTACATACATTACATTACTGATCCTGTACTGATCCTGAGTTACATCCTGTATTATACTCCAGAGCTGCACTCACTATTCTGCTGGTGCAGACACTGTGTACATACATTACATTACTGATACTGAGTTACATCCTGTATTATACTCCAGAGCTGCACTCACTATTCTGCTGGTGCAGTCACTATGTACATACATTACATTACTGATCCTGAGTTCCATCCTGTATTATACTCCAGAGCTGCACTCACTATTCTGCTGGTGCAGACACTGTGTACATACATTACATTACTGATCCTGAGTTACATCCTGTGTTATACTCCAGAGCTGCACTCACTATTCTGCTGGTGCAGTCACTGTGTACATACATTACATTACTGATCCTGTACTGATCCTGAGTTACATCCTGTATTATACTCCAGAGCTGCACTCACTATTCTGCTTGTGCAGTCACTGTGTACATATATTACATTACTGATCCTGAGTTACATCCTGTATTATACTCCAGAGTTGCACTCACTATTCTGCTGGTGCAGTCACTGTGTACATACATTACATTACTGATCCTGTACTGATCCTGAGTTACCTCCTGTATTATACTCCAGAGCTGCACTCACTATTCAGCGGGTGCAGTCACTGTGTACATACATTACATTACTGATCCTGAGTTACATCCAGTATTATAATCCAGAGCTGCACTCACTATTCTGCTGGTGCAGTCACTATGTACATACATTACATTACTGATCCTGTACTGATCCTGAGTTACATCCTGTATTATACTCCAGAGCTGCACTCACTATTCTGCGGGTGCAGTCACTGTGTACATACATTACATTACTGATCCTGAGTTACATCCTGTATTATACTCCAGAACAGCACTCACTATTCTGCTGGTGCAGTCACTGTGTACATATATTACATTACTGATCCTGAGTTACATCCTGTATTATACTCCAGAGCTGCACTCACTATTCTGCTGGTGCAGTCACTGTGTACATACATTACATTACTGATCCTGTACTGATCCTGAGTTACCTCCTGTATTATACTCCAGAGCTGCACTCACTATTCTGCTGGTGCAGTCACTGTGTACATACATTACATTACTGATCCTGTACTGATCCTGAGTTACATCCTGTATTATACTCCAGAGCTGCACTCACTATTCTGCTGGTGCAGTCACTGTGTACATACATTACATTACTGATCCTGAGTTACATCCTGTATTATAGTCCAGAGCTGCACTCACTATTCTGCTGGTGCAGTCACTGTGTACATATATTACATTACTGATCCTGAGTTACCTCCTGTATTATACTCCAGAGCTGCACTCACTATTCTGCTGGTGCAGTCACTGTGTACATACATTACATTACTGATCCTGTACTGATCCTGAGTTACATCCTGTATTATACTCCAGAGCTGCACTCACTATTCTGCTGGTGCAGTCACTGTGTACATATATTACATTACTGATCCTGAATTACCTCCTGTATTATACTCCAGAGCTGCACTCACTATTCTGCTGGTGCAGTCACTGTGTACATACATTACATTACTGATCCTGAGTTACATCCTGTGTTATACTCCAGAGCTGCACTCACTATTCTGCTGGTGCAGTCACTGTGTACATACATTACATTACTGATCCTGTACTGATCCTGAGTTACATCCTGTATTATACTCCAGAGCTGCACTCACTATTCTGTTGTGCAGTCACTGTGTACATATATTACATTACTGATCCTGAGTTACATTCTATATTATACTCCAGAGCTGCACTCACTATTCTGCTGGTGCAGTCACTGTGTACATATATTACATTACTGATCCTGTACTGATCCTGAGTTACCTCCTGTATTATACTCCAGAGCTGCACTCACTATTCTGCTGGTGCAGTCACTGTGTACATACATTACATTACTGATCCTGTACTGATCCTGAGTTACATCCTGTATTATACTCCAGAACTGCACTCACTATTCTGCTGGTGCAGTCACTGTGTACATACATTACATTACTGATCCTGTACTGATCCTGAGTTACATCCTGTATTATACTCCAGAGCTGCACTCACTATTCTGCTGGTGCAGTCACTGTGTACATATATTACATTACTGATCCTGAGTTTCCTCCTGTATTATACTCCAGAGCTGCACTCACTATTCTGCTGGTGCAGTCACTGTGTACATACATTACATTACTGATCCTGTACTGATCCTGAGTTACATCCTGTATTATACTCCAGAGCTGCACTCACTATTCTGCTGGTGCAGTCACTGTGTACATATATTACATTACTGATCCTGAGTTACCTCCTGTATTATACTCCAGAGCTGCACTCACTATTCTGCTGGTGCAGTCACTGTGTACATACATTACATTACTGATCCTGAGTTACATCCTGTGTTATACTCCAGAGCTGCACTCACTATTCTGCTGGTGCAGTCACTGTGTACATACATTACATTACTGATCCTGTACTGATCCTGAGTTACATCCTGTATTATACTCCAGAGCTGCACTCACTATTCTGCTTGTGCAGTCACTGTGTACATATATTACATTACTGATCCTGAGTTACATCCTGTATTATACTCCAGAGCTGCACTCACTATTCTGCTGGTGCAGTCACTGTGTACATACATTACATTACTGATCCTGTACTGATCCTGAGTTACCTCCTGTATTATACTCCAGAGCTGCACTCACTATTCTGCGGGTGCAGTCACTGTGTATATACATTACATTACTGATCCTGAGTTACATCCAGTATTATAATCCAGAGCTGCACTCACTATTCTGCTCGTGCAGTCACTATGTACATACATTACATTACTGATCCTGTACTGATCCTGAGTTACATCCCGTGTTATACTCCAGAGCTGCACTCACTATTCTGCTGGTGCAGTCACTGTGTACATACATTACATTACTGATCCTGTACTGATCCTGAGTTACATCCTGTGTTATACTCCAGAGCTGCACTCACTATTCTGCTGGTGCAGTCACTGTGTACATACATTACATTACTGATCCTGTACTGATCCTGAGTTACATCCTGTGTTATACTCCAGAGCTGCACTCACTATTCTGCTGGTGCAGTCACTGAGTACATACATTACATTACTGATCCTGAGTTACATCCTGTATTATACCCCAGAGCTGCGCTCACTATTCTGCTGGTGCAGTCACTGTGTACATACATTACATTACTGATCCTGAGTTACATCCTGTATTATACTCCAGAGCTGCACTCACTATTCTGCTGGTGCAGTCACTATGTACATACATTACATTACTGATCCTGTACTGATCCTGAGTCACATCCTGTATTATACTCCAGAGCTGCACTCACTATTCTGCTGGTGCAGACACTGTGTACATACATTACATTACTGATACTGAGTTACATCCTGTATTATACTCCAGAGCTGCACTCACTATTCTGCTGGTGCAGACACTGTGTACATGCATTACATTACTGATCCTGAGTTACATCCTGTATTATACTCCAGAGCTGCGCTCAGTATTCTGCTGGTGCAGTCACTGTGTACATACATTACATTACTGATCCTGTACTGATCCTGAGTTACATCCTGTATTATACTCCAGAGCTGCACTCACTATTCTGCTGGTGCAGACACTGTGTACATACATTACATTACTGATACTGAGTTACATCCTGTATTATACTCCAGAGCTGCACTCACTATTCTGCTGGTGCAGTCACTATGTACATACATTACATTACTGATCCTGTACTGATCCTGAGTTACATCCTGTGTTATACTCCAGAGCTGCACTCACTATTCTGCTGGTGCAGTCACTGTGTACATACATTACATTACTGATCCTGTACTGATCCTGAGTTACATCCTGTATTATACTCCAGAGCTGCACTCACTATTCTGCTTGTGCAGTCACTGTGTACATATATTACATTACTGATCCTGAGTTACATCCTGTATTATACTCCAGAGCTGCACTCACTATTCTGCTGGTGCAGTCACTGTGTACATACATTACATTACTGATCCTGTACTGATCCTGAGTTACCTCCTGTATTATACTCCAGAGCTGCACTCACTATTCAGCGGGTGCAGTCACTGTGTACATACATTACATTACTGATCCTGAGTTACATCCAGTATTATAATCCAGAGCTGCACTCACTATTCTGCTGGTGCAGTCACTATGTACATACATTACATTACTGATCCTGTACTGATCCTGAGTTACATCCTGTATTATACTCCAGAGCTGCACTCACTATTCTGCGGGTGCAGTCACTGTGTACATACATTACATTACTGATCCTGAGTTACATCCTGTATTATACTCCAGAACAGCACTCACTATTCTGCTGGTGCAGTCACTGTGTACATATATTACATTACTGATCCTGAGTTACATCCTGTATTATACTCCAGAGCTGCACTCACTATTCTGCTGGTGCAGTCACTATGTACATACATTACATTACTGATCCTGTACTGATCCTGAGTTACATCCTGTGTTATACTCCAGAACTGCACTCACTATTCTGCTGGTGCAGTCACTGTGTACATACATTACATTACTGATCCTGTACTGATCCTGAGTTACATCCTGTATTATACTCCAGAGCTGCACTCACTATTCTGCTGGTGCAGTCACTGTGTACATACATTACATTACTGATCCTGAGTTACATCCTGTATTATAGTCCAGAGCTGCACTCACTATTCTGCTGGTGCAGTCACTGTGTACATATATTACATTACTGATCCTGAGTTACCTCCTGTATTATACTCCAGAGCTGCACTCACTATTCTGCTGGTGCAGTCACTGTGTACATACATTACATTACTGATCCTGTACTGATCCTGAGTTACATCCTGTATTATACTCCAGAGCTGCACTCACTATTCTGCTGGTGCAGTCACTGTGTACATATATTACATTACTGATCCTGAATTACCTCCTGTATTATACTCCAGAGCTGCACTCACTATTCTGCTGGTGCAGTCACTGTGTACATACATTACATTACTGATCCTGTACTGATCCTGAGTTACATCCTGTATTATACTCCAGAGCTGCACTCACTATTCTGCTTGTGCAGTCACTGTGTACATATATTACATTACTGATCCTGAGTTACATCCTATATTATACTCCAGAGCTGCACTCACTATTCTGCTGGTGCAGTCACTGTGTACATATATTACATTACTGATCCTGTACTGATCCTGAGTTACCTCCTGTATTATACTCCAGAGCTGCACTCACTATTCTGCTGGTGCAGTCACTGTGTACATACATTACATTACTGATCCTGTACTGATCCTGAGTTACATCCTGTATTATACTCCAGAACTGCACTCACTATTCTGCTGGTGCAGTCACTGTGTACATACATTACATTACTGATCCTGTACTGATCCTGAGTTACATCCTGTATTATACTCCAGAGCTGCACTCACTATTCTGCTGGTGCAGTCACTGTGTACATATATTACATTACTGATCCTGAGTTTCCTCCTGTATTATACTCCAGAGCTGCACTCACTATTCTGCTGGTGCAGTCACTGTGTACATACATTACATTACTGATCCTGTACTGATCCTGAGTTACATCCTGTATTATACTCCAGAGCTGCACTCACTATTCTGCTGGTGCAGTCACTGTGTACATATATTACATTACTGATCCTGAGTTACCTCCTGTATTATACTCCAGAGCTGCACTCACTATTCTGCTGGTGCAGTCACTGTGTACATACATTACATTACTGATCCTGAGTTACATCCTGTGTTATACTCCAGAGCTGCACTCACTATTCTGCTGGTGCAGTCACTGTGTACATACATTACATTACTGATCCTGTACTGATCCTGAGTTACATCCTGTATTATACTCCAGAGCTGCACTCACTATTCTGCTTGTGCAGTCACTGTGTACATATATTACATTACTGATCCTGAGTTACATCCTGTATTATACTCCAGAGCTGCACTCACTATTCTGCTGGTGCAGTCACTGTGTACATACATTACATTACTGATCCTGTACTGATCCTGAGTTACCTCCTGTATTATACTCCAGAGCTGCACTCACTATTCTGCGGGTGCAGTCACTGTGTATATACATTACATTACTGATCCTGAGTTACATCCAGTATTATAATCCAGAGCTGCACTCACTATTCTGCTCGTGCAGTCACTATGTACATACATTACATTACTGATCCTGTACTGATCCTGAGTTACATCCCGTGTTATACTCCAGAGCTGCACTCACTATTCTGCTGGTGCAGTCACTGTGTACATACATTACATTACTGATCCTGTACTGATCCTGAGTTACATCCTGTGTTATACTCCAGAGCTGCACTCACTATTCTGCTGGTGCAGTCACTGTGTACATACATTACATTACTGATCCTGTACTGATCCTGAGTTACATCCTGTGTTATACTCCAGAGCTGCACTCACTATTCTGCTGGTGCAGTCACTGAGTACATACATTACATTACTGATCCTGAGTTACATCCTGTATTATACCCCAGAGCTGCGCTCACTATTCTGCTGGTGCAGTCACTGTGTACATACATTACATTACTGATCCTGAGTTACATCCTGTATTATACTCCAGAGCTGCGCTCAGTATTCTGCTGGTGCAGTCACTGTGTACATACATTACATTACTGATCCTGTACTGATCCTGAGTTACATCCTGTATTATACTCCAGAGCTGCACTCACTATTCTGCTGGTGCAGACACTGTGTACATACATTACATTACTGATACTGAGTTACATCCTGTATTATACTCCAGAGCTGCACTCACTATTCTGCTGGTGCAGACACTGTGTACATGCATTACATTACTGATCCTGAGTTACATCCTGTATTATACTCCAGAGCTGCGCTCAGTATTCTGCTGGTGCAGTCACTGTGTACATACATTACATTACTGATCCTGTACTGATCCTGAGTTACATCCTGTATTATACTCCAGAGCTGCACTCACTATTCTGCTGGTGCAGACACTGTGTACATACATTACATTAATGATACTGAGTTACATCCTGTATTATACTCCAGAGCTGCACTCACTATTCTGCTGGTGCAGTCACTATGTACATACATTACATTACTGATCCTGTACTGATCCTGAGTCACATCCTGTATTATACTCCAGAGCTGCACTCACTATTCTGCTGGTGCAGACACTGTGTAAATACATTACATTACTGATCCTGAGTTACATCCTGTATTATACTCCAGAGCTTCACTCACTATTCTGCTGGTGCAGTCACTGTGTAAATGAATTACATTATTGATCCTGAGTTACATCCTGTATTATACTCCAGAGCTGCACTCACTATTCTGCTGGTGCAGTCACTGTGTACATACATTACATTACTGATCCTGTACTGATCCTGAGTTATATCCTGTATTATACTCCAGAGCTGCACTCACTATTCTGCTGGTTCAGTCACTGTGTACATACATTACATTAATGATCCTGTACTGATCCTGAGTTACATCCTGTGTTATATTCCAGAGCTGCACTCACTATTCTGCTGGTGCAGTCACTGTGTACATACATTACATTACTGATCCTGAACTGATCCTGAGTTGCATCCTGTATTATACTCCAGAGCTGCACTCACTATTCTGCTGGTGCAGTCACTGTGTACATACATTACATTACTGATCCTGTACTGATGCTGAGTTACCTCCTGTATTATACTTCAGAGCAGCACTCACTATTCTGCTGGTGCAGTCATTGTGTACATGCATTACATTACTGATCCTGAGTTACATCCTGTATTACACTCCAGAGCTGCGCTCAGTATTCTGCTGGTGCAGTCACTGTGTACATACATTACATTACTGATCCTGTACTGATCCTGAGTTACATCCTGTATTATACTCCAGAGCTGCACTCACTATTCTGCTGGTGCAGTCACTGTGTACATACATTACATTACTGATCCTGAGTTACATCCAGTATTATAATCCAGAGCTGCACTCACTATTCTGCTGGTGCAATCACTATGTACATACATTACATTACTGATCCTGTACTGATCCTGAGTTACATCCTGTGTTATACTCCAGAGCTGCACTCACTATTCTGCTGGTGCAGTCACTGTGTACATACATTACATTACTGATCCTGAGTTACATCCTGTGTTATACTCCAGAGCTGCACTCACTATTCTGCTGGTGCAGACACTGTGTACATACATTACATTACTGATCCTGTACTAATCCTGAGTTACATCCTGTATTATACTCCAGAGCTGCACTCACTATTCAGCTGGTGCAGTCACGGTGTACATACATTACATTACTGATCCTGAGTTACATCCTGTATTATACTCCAGAGCTGCACTCACTATTCTGCTGGTGCAGTCACTGTGTACATACATTACATTACTGATCCTGAGTTACATCCTGTATTATACTCCAGAGCTGCACTCACTATTCTGCTGGTGCAGTCACTGTGTACATACATTACATTACTGATCCTGTACTGATCCTGAGTTACATCCTGTATTATACTCCAGAGCTGCACTCACTATTCTGCTGGTGCCGTCACTGTGTACATACATTACATTAATCATCCTGTACTGATCATGAGTTACATCCTGTATTATAGTCCAGAGCTGCACTCACTATTCTGCTGGTGCAGTCACTGTGTACATAGATTACATTACTGATCCTGAGTTACATCCTGTATTATACTCCAGAGCTGCACTCACTATTCTGCTGGTGCAGTCACTGTGTACATACATTACACTACTGATCCTGTACTGATCCTGAGTTACATCCTGTATTATATTCAAGAGCTTTACTCACTATTCTGCTGGTGCAGTCACTGTGTACATACATTACATTACTGATCCTGAGTTACATCCTCTATTATACTCCAGAGCTGCAATCACTATTCTGCTGGTGCAGTCTCTGTGTACATACATTACATTACTGATCCTGAGTTACATCCTGTATTATACTCCAGAGCTGCACTCACTATTGTGCTGGTGCAGTCACTATGTACATACATTACATTACTGATCCTGAGTTACATCCTGTATTATACTCCAGAGCTGCACTTACTATTTTGCTGGTGCAGTCACTGTGTACATACATTACATTACTGATCCTGAATTACATCCTCTGTTATACTCCAGAGCTGCACTCACTATTCTACTGGTGCAGTCACTGTGTACATACATTACATTACTGATCCTGTACTGATCCTGAGTTACCTCCTGTATTATACTCCAGAGCTGCACTCACTATTCAGCTGGCGCAGTCACGGTGTACATACATTACATTACTGATCCTGAGTTACATCCTGTATTATATTCCAGAGCTGCACTCACTATTCTGCTGGTGCAGTCACTGTGTACATTACATTAATGATCCTGTACTGATCCTGAGTTACATCCTGTATTATACTCCAGAGCTGCACTCACTATTCTGCTGGTGCCGTCCCTGTGTACATACATTACATTACTGATCATGAGTTACATCCTGTATTATACTCCAGAGCTGCACTCACTATTCTGCTGGTGCAGTCACTGTGTACATACATTACATTACTGATCCTGTACTGATCCTGAGTTACATCCTGTATTATACTCCAGAGCTGCACTCACTATTCTGCTGGTGCAGTCACTGTGTACATACATTACATTACTCATCCTGTACTGATCCTCAGTTACATCCTGTATTATAGTCCAGAGCTGCACTCACTATTCTGCTGGTGCAGTCACTGTGTACATAGATTACATTACTGATCCTGAGTTACATCCTGTATTATACTCCAGAGCTGCACTCACTATTCTGCTGGTGCAGTCACTGTGTACATACATTACACTACTGATCCTGTACTGATCCTGAGTTACATCCTGTATTATACTCCAGAGCTTTACTCACTATTCTGCTGGTGCAGTCACTGTGTACATACATTACATTACTGATCCAGTACTGATGCTGAGTTACCTCCTGTATTATACTCCAGAGCTGCACTCACTATTCTGCTGGTGCAGTCACTACGTACATACATTACATTACTGATCCTGAGTTACATCCTGTATTATACTCCAGAGCTGCACTCACTATTCTGCTGGTGCAGTCACTGTGTACATACATTACAGAACTGATCCTGAGTTACCTCCTGTATTATACCCCAGAGCTGCACTCACTATTCTGCTGGTGCAGTCACTGTGTACATACATTACATTACTGATCCTGAGTTACATCCTGTATTATACTCCAGAGCTGCACTCACTATTCTGCTGGTGCAGTCACTATGTACATACATTACATTACTGATCCTGAGTTACATCCTCTGTTATACTCCAGAGCTGCACTCACTATTCTACTGGTGCAGTCACTGTGTACATACATTACATTACTGATCCTGTACTGATCCTGAGTTACATCCTGTATTATACTCCAGAGCTGCATTCACTATTCAGCTGGTGCAGTCACGGTGTACATACATTACATTAATGATCCTGAGTTACATCCTGTATTATATTCCATAGCTGCACTCACTATTCTGCTGGTGCAGTCACTGTGTACATACATTACATTACTGATCCTGAGTTGCATCCTGTATTATACTCCAGAGCTGCACTCACTATTCTGCTGGTGCTGTTACTGTGTACATACATTACATTAATGATCCTGTACTGATCCTGAGTTACATCCTGTATTATACTCCAGAGCTGCACTCACTATTCTGCTGGTGCCGTCCCTGTGTACATACATTACATTACTGATCATGAGTTACATCCTGTATTATACTCCAGAGCTGCACTCACTATTCTGCTGGTGCAGTCACTATGTACATACATTACATTACTGATCCTGTACTGATCCTGAGTTATATCCTGTGTTATACTCCAGAGCTGCACTCACTATTCTGCTGGTGCAGTCACTGTGTACATACATTACATTACTGATCCTGTACTGATCCTGAGTTACATCCTGTATTATACTCCAGAGCTGCACTCACTATTCTGCTGGTGCCGTCACTGTGTACATACATTACATTAATGATCCTGTACTGATCCTGAGTTACATCCTGTATTATAGTCCAGAGCTGCACTCACTATTCTGCTGGTGCAGTCACTGTGTACATACATTACATTACTGATCCTGAGTTACATCCTGTATTATAGTCCAGAGCTGCACTCACTATTCTGCTGGTGCAGTCACTGTGTACATACATTACATTACTGATCCTGAGTTACATCCTGTAGATCTTTTATTATAAAAATGAAAAACATAACAATAATAATAACAGAAACATAACAAAATTAATAACCAGAAAATAAACAATGTAATGAACTGGTCCAGCCGCTCCCTCTCTCCTCACACACATATTATACATATATACACATAATAACAACTACCTACACCATGACATCTGGTCCGGTTACCAAACAAATAATAACAATATAATAAACAATAACCGACAAATTATATACAAACTAATATATACATTCTTTTTTTTTTCTTTTTTTTAAATAAATAAAATAAAATAAATACTAACTATACAAATATATACAAGACAAAACAAAACCCCCCACACTCGAGCCCACCAGTCCCTCCCCGGCACTAACCTGAGAGCTGCTCCTGCGCCTCATGCCTCAGTCCAACGTCCATAGGCGTCCACAGGCAGTGCCAGTTTTTCACCCAAATAACCAGTGTCCCACAAGATGAACCCACCTCCCCCCTTTTCCCTCCACCCAACCTAACACCTACACCCGAACCCATATATACAATATATACAGAAACAAACAATACAATAACCACAACTGACAAAGCCCAAGTTCGGCGCCTGCAGCCCTACATCACTGTCTACTGATCAATAAAACAAAAATCTATGGTGTCAGCAGCAGCCCACCACCAGGAGAGGAGATGACCAGACTAGGGCACACTAAAAGAAAAGCCCCTCCAGAGGAGAGCGGCCCTCCGTGTACCCAGTCTCTCATACTCCAGAGAACGCACCTTCACCAGGTCACCGAGTATGGTCCTAAACACATCGTCCACTGGGAGGATTTTCCGCTGCGTGGATACTAAGCACCGTGCGTTCCACGTGTGATACCTAACCACTGCGCTAACTAGAAATAAGGTGCAGCGGTCCCGACCACCCAGGTCCCCGAATGCTCCATAGGCCCATTCCGCATAAGAGAGACCGGCCAGCCGGAGCCAGCCAATGGAGGCGCCCACCCTGTTGTACACCTCTGTGTTAAAGGGACAACGAAGCAGAAAGTGGTCCATGCTTTCAAGCATGGTACCACAATGCTCCCGAGGACAGTTCCTGTCCTCAGAGCTCCTACACTTCAGATTGTCCCTCACACACAGTTTCCCATGGAAGCAGCGCCAAGCCAAGTCCCAAATCTTCGAGGGGATCCTGATAGAATTCAAAAGATGCAGACCCACCCCAAGATCCCGACTTGGGCAATCCCTGAGCGCCAGAGGCCTCTGAAAATGGGTCAACAGAACCCTTTTGTCAAGGAGCTTCCTTGGCAGAGTCCTGACCTCCCACATTCCCAGACCCCACCGGCGAATTACCTTCAGAACCACGGTAGCGTAAGCCGGGAGATGTCCATGCGGTGTGCGGAGATCCTTCACTTGCCCTCCTGTCTCCCATTCCTGGAAGAAAGGCTGAAACCATCCCTTACAGGAGAATACCCACGGAGGAGCCCTCTCTTTCCAGAGGTTTGCAATATTGATCTTAATGAAGGTATTCACAAGGAATACCACAGGGTTGACCATACCCAACCCTCCTAGTCTCCTCGTACGGTAAGTAACCTCCCTCTTGACCAGGTTCAGTCTATTCCCCGATAACAGTTGAAAGAACAAACTGTAGACCCGAGTCCAGAGAGGCTCTGGCAAGATGCACACACTGCCCAGATAGATCAGCAAAGGGAACAGGTAAGTTTTGATCAGGTTTACCCTTTCCCTTAGGGTCAAAGACCAACCCTTCCATTGGTTCACCTTCTGAGTGGCGATCTCTAGCCTGCTGTCCCAATTTTGTTTGGGGTAATCCCCCTGGCCAAATTCGATGCCAAGAACTTTTGCAGAGACTTTGGGTTCTGGAAGGGTGTCCGGGAGATCAAAACCAGGATCTCCTCCTCCCAGCCAGAGACTCTCACACTTATCCCGGTTGATCTTAGACCCGGATGCCTCCGAGTAGCGATTTACCTCTGACATCAGCCATTCTGCCTCCCCATCAGAGGAAACAAAAACGGTGACGTCATCGGCATACGCCACCACTCTCAGAGTGGCTTCCAGTGCTGCCCGGTCCATCCCGATCCCAGCCAACGGTCCATGCTCCACCCTCCTAAGAAGTGGGTCAATCGCAAACACGTACAGTAGCGGGCTCAAGGGACAACCCTGGTGAACACCACACCCAACCTCAAAAGAGCTGCCAATCCAACCGTTCACAAGCGGGAAACTCTCTGCCCCAGAGTACAAGGTCTTAAGCCAATCAACAAACCCCCCCGGCAGGCCATACCTCAGAAGGACAGACCAGAGGTACTCATGATTAACCCGATCAAACGCTTTTGCCTGGTCCAATGACAGCATGTACCCCTTCCAGTGGCCAGCCCTACCCTGCTCCACCGCCTCTCAGACACAGAGTACAGCACTAATTGTACTGCGGCCTGGAACAGAGCAATGCTGGGCTCCCGAAAGGAGCTGGGGTGCAAATTTCACCAGCCGATTAAACAGCACCTTTGCCAAAACCTTCCTGTCTGCATTGAGAAGCGCTATGGGACGCCAATTCTCAATGCAAGATGGGTCCTTACCCTTTGACAAGATGATCAGGGCAGACCTCCTCATTGACTTTGGCAGAGTGCCCGAGGAAAGACACTCATTGAATACCTCAGTCAAGAGGGGAACCAAGGCGTCCTTAAAGGTCTTATAGAATTCAGATGTTAAGCCATCCGGACCGGGAGATTTCTTCAGGGCAAGCCCTTCAATCGCCAACTTAACTTCCTATTCCCTGATCATCTCTGTCAAAACGCCAAGAGAGGGGTCTACCCCTGGTTCGGGGACGGCTTCAGCCAGAAAAGCCGACATCTCATCCCAATCCAGATCCCTCTTCCCCAAGAGGTGCGAGTAGAAGGATCTGACGACTAGTGTTGAGCCACCCCCGTAGTGTTCGGGTTCGGTTCGGTTCGTCGAACACTGGGATGTTCGAGGAACTGTTCGTCGAACTGTTCGTCGAACACCTTAGAACACTGTTAAAACCAATGGCAGGCAAGCAAAAACACATAGAAAACACCTTCAAAGGTGTCCAAAAGCTGACAAACTGCTCAGAAGACACTCTCTTTAAAAAAGCCGGCCGGCAAATTCAGCAGCGGCATACACCTGTACCCGACAATTTAGACAAGAAGGAATAGAGCATCACACATAGATTAGATAGATAGAAACATGTCAGTCACACATATAAGAAGAACAGTGACAGTGTTGGTTACTGCACTTGTCATTTAGTGTAAAGGATTTATTAAAAAAAATATTAGTGTTTTCATGCACCGTCTCTTTAAAAAAGCCGGCCGGCAATTCAGCAGCGGTACCCGACAATTTAGAACAGAAAGAATAGAGCATCACACATAGATTAGATAGATAGAAACATGTCAGTCACATATATAATAAGTACAGTGATAGTGTTGGTTACTGTACTTGTCATTTAGTGTTAAAATAAAGGATTTATTAAAAAAAAAATTAGCGTGGGGTTCCCCGTAATTTTAGTCTCTAGCGGAGGTTAAGCAGACGGCTGGGGCAGATGTTTGAAGCCTGGTAAGGGGGTAATACCCACGGAGCTTCCCAGGCTACTAATATCAGCCCCCAGCTGAATACCTAGCCTTTACTAGCTATTAAAATGGGGGACCCCCCCAAAAAATGACGTGGGGTCCCCCCTATTTTAATAGCTAGCAAAGGCTAGGCAGACAGCTGGGAGCTGATATTAATAGCTCAGGAAGGGTGCCATGAATATTGGCCCCCTCCCAGGCTAGAAACACTAGCCGTCAGCCGCCCCAGAAATGGCGCATCCATAGGATGCGCCAATTCTGGCACTTAGCCTCGCTCTTCCCACTGCCCTGTAGCGGTGGCAGTGGGGTAATAGGGCTGGGTTTGATGTCAGCGTATAATGCCAGCTGACATCAAGCCCAGGTTAGTAATGGAGAGGCGTCTATAAGACACCCCCATTACTAACCCCATAGTGAAAGTTAAAAAAAACACAAACACCCAGAATAAAGTCCTTTAATTGAAATAAACACACAATTCTTTATTGTTCTAAATTAAACCATACTTACAGTCACGCCCATTCCAGCTGAAGCCAACGATCTCCTGCAATAAAAATAAAATAATAAACCAACATCATCCTTACCTTTCGATGGTTCCTAGGACAGCTCCAGCTCTCCTACATCGAGATGACAGGCTGGACCGCAGCAGAACGCTGCCATCCAGCCTGTCAACCCGCAGACACTGAGAAGAGCAGGCTTGCTTGCGCTCCTCAGTGTCTCGCTGTGACGGCATCCAGATGAGCCGAGGTCATGTACAATGAACTCGGCTCACCTCATGCACGTCACTGACAGCGTGGGAAAATTCTCCTGCACTCAGCGCTTCAGCGTGGGAGAATTCTCACGCTGAAGCGCTAAGTGCAGGAGAATTCTCCCACGCTGTCAGTGACGTGCATGAGGTGAGCTCATGTCCAATGAACTCAGCTCACCTCATGCACGTCACTGACAGCGTGGGAAAATGCTCCTGCACTCAGCGCTTCAGCAGTGAGAATTCTCCCACGCTGAAGCGCTGAGTGCAGGAGAATTTTCCCACGCTGTCAGTGAAATGCATGAGGTGAGCCAAGTTCATTGGACATTAACTCGGCTCATCTGGATGCCCTCACATAGAGACACTGTGGAGCGCAAGCATGCCTGCGCTTCTCAGTGTCTGCGGGATGACAGGCTGGATGGCAGCTTTCTGCTGCGGTCCAGCCTGTCATCTCGATGTAGCAGAGCTGAAGCTGTCATGGGAACCATGGAAAGGTAAGGATGATGTTGCTTTATTATTTTTCTTGTATTTCAGGAGATCGTTGGCTTCAGTTGGAATGGGTGTGATGGTAAGTATGGTTTAATTTAGAACAATAAAGAATTGTGTGTTTATTTCAATTAAAGGACTTTATTCTGGGTGTTTGTGTTTTTTTTAACTTTCACTATGGGGTTAGTAATGGGGGTGTCTTATAGACGCCTCTCCATTACTAACCTGGGCTTGATGTCAGCTGGCATTATAAGCTGACATCAAACCCAGCCCTATTACCCCACTGCCACCGCTACAGGGCAGTGGGAAGAGCGAGGCTAAGTGCCAGAATTGGCGCATCCTATGGATGCGCCATTTCTGGGGCGGCTGACGGCTAGTGTTTCTAGCCTGGGAGGGGGCCAATATTCATGGCACCCTTCCTGAGCTAT
Organism: Phyllobates terribilis; assembly: GCF_046119375.1. Lineage (NCBI taxonomy): Eukaryota > Metazoa > Chordata > Amphibia > Anura > Dendrobatidae > Phyllobates > Phyllobates terribilis. Next base: position 35,007,483 of record NW_027362767.1, read on the forward strand.
TAATATCAGCCCCCAGCTGTCTGCCTAGCCTTTGCTAGCTATTAAAATAGGGGGGACCCCACGTCATTTTTTGGGGGGGTCCCCCATTTTAATAGCTAGTAATGGCTAGGTATTCAGCTGGGGGCTGATATTCGTAGCCTGGGAAGCTCCGTGGGTATTACCCCCTTCCCAGGCTTCAAACATCTACCCCAGCCATCTGCTTAACCTCCGCTAGAGACTAAAATTACGAGGAACCCCACGCTAATTTTTTTTTTAATAAATCCTTTATTTTAACACTAAATGACAAGTACAGTAACCAATACTATCACTGTACTTCATATATATGTGACTGACATGTTTCTATCTATCTAATCTATGTGTGATGCTCTATTCTTTCTGTTCTAAATTGTCGGGTACCGCTGCTGAATTGCCGGGCGGCTTTTTTAAAGAGACGGTGCATGAAAACACTAATATTTTTTTTAATAAATCCTTTACACTAAATGACAAGTGCAGTAACCAACACTGTCACTGTACTTCTTATATATGTGACTGACATGTTTCTATCTATCTAATCTATGTGTGATGCTCTATTCTTTCGGTTCTAAATTGTCGGGTACCAGTGTACGCCGCTGCTGAATTGCCGGCTTTTCTTGTTTCACTGTGAACACTTTTCCCATCAATTTGGGCAATCACTGTAATGCCACAACCACCATGGCTGTGGCATTACAGTGAGTGGCAGACAATCCCTGCATGATTGGTGCTCTAAATAGCACCAGACATGCAGGACACGCTTTTGGTGCACGAACAGTTATCGAACATAACCTCGAACAGCCGAATTTTTTGCAAATCGTTCGGGTTCGTCGAACAACTCGAACACCGCCCAAAACAGCTCGAATTTGAGATTGGCGAACAGTTCTAGTCGAACACCGCTCATCTCTACTGACGACCTCCAGGATCCCTGATCTGGATCTTTTCAGGGACCCCGCAGTGTCAACCCGTCCTGTAACAACTTTACTATTCACTGACATCTTGCAGTTTCTATAAGGGTCGGGCGAGCGGTACTTCCCGTAATCCCTCTCAAAAACCAAAGATGCGTGTCTATCATACTGACACCTCATTAGCAAAGATTTCACTCTGGAGATCTCCTCGCGGCTACCTCCAGTTGAGACAAGATGCTCGAGTTTCCTCCTCAGGCCCTGATACAGGCGATACCTGTCCAGGCTCCTGAGGCTTGAGAGCTGGCGGAAGAATCTCGCCACCCTTTTCTTAAACATCTCCCACCACTCTGACTTACTACTACAAAGATCCAGTAAGGGTACCTGGCTCTGAAGAAAATCCTCAAAGGACTGTCTTATCTCCGCTTCTTCCAAGAGAGACGAATTGAGCCTCCAAAAACCTCTTCCCATCCGGGGGGTCTCTGTAACATTCAGGGAAAACAAAATCAAACAGTGATCGGAGAACTCCACCTCAACAACAGATACTGCTGAAGAGACGGCTTCCTCCTTTAAATAAAACCTGTCTATCCTGGACCTACAGTTACCTCTATGATAGGTGAACCGCTCGTGGCCTGGGGTGTGCCGGATGTGGACATCCACCAGGCGAGCCTCACTAGCTATACTATTAAGGGCGACGCTATCATAAGTCAGCTTGACTCTGGAACCTCCTCTATCCCGGGGCCTCGTGACAGTGTTGAAGTCCCCTCCAAAGATGACCTGCCGACTCGTAAAAAGGTAGGGCTTGATCCTCGTAAAGAGACACTTCCGGTCCCACTTAGATTGGGGATCATAGATGTTAATGAGCCGGAGCTCTTGTCCCTTCATGAGGACATCTAATATCAGGCACCTCCCCATTTCTAACTCAATAACCCGTCGGCATTCTACCGGTGCGGTAAAAAGGACCGCCACTCCGCTATACGGCTCGGCCGCAAGAGACCAATAGGAGGGCCCGAGTCTCCACTCCCTCTTAGCTATAAACACCTCTGCCATATTTGGCAGCCTGGTCTCTTGCAAAAAGAAAATGTTAGCTTCAACTCGGCTGAGAAAATCAAAGGCCGCAAATCTAGCCATATTTGACTTAATGCTGGCGACATTAATGGACGCCAGCGTCAACGGAGTGGGTATCGCCATCATTGGTGATTGAGTTAGATGGCTTTCTTCTTCCCACTCCCCTTATCCTCTGCCTCAGACGAGGAATCTTTTCCCTCTTTAATGACACAGAGGTGTCCATTCCAGCATTTTTCCTTCTTTTCTCGTCCTCGTCTCCGGACTCTGGGCCAGTCCCTCCCCCCAAGGACCTTGCATCCCCAGGAGAAGGAGACTCGGCGCCCCCTGTAAGCTCCGCTGAAGCCGGAACCTCACCCTCAGCCTCCTCCTCAGAGGAAGAGATGTTATCAAGGGCTTGGAACCGGTTAGAAAGACCAACCAGAGGGGAGTCGGTTTTACCTTCCTTGGTCAGAGCGGGAGAAGATGTTTTATCTCCCTTCTTTTTCTTCTTTTTGGTGCCGAGCTTACGCTTGTTCTCTAGCCACCGCTTATTATCCTCATCCATACTTTCATAATGGGAGGATTCTGAGGCAGAGGCAGTTTCCTCCCTGTGGATCCTCCTGACCTCCTCATCCAACTCATCATCCCTCGGGGCCTCAGCAGCAAGACTGGCATCCAGGACAGGGGCTGCCCCGGTAGTCTGGGGCTCGCCCCGCTCCCTCTCCTGTCTGCGCTTGTTCAGACGCCTCACCTGGGCAGGCGTCTTTTTATTGCTTTTCTTCCCTGGCCCCTCAGCTCCCCCACCCCTGCTAGTTCCCTCCCCAGCAGAATCGGCCTCACGGCTTACTCCCACCAGGGTCTCGACTGCATTAGCGAAGGAGCGAGGACAACGGCTGAATGGGTGACCTAACTCACCACACAGGTGGCACCTAATCTCCACACAAGAGGCAGCAAGATGGCCGACAACCCCACGCAACGCGCATTTCTGCACGGTGCAGTTTGCACTGAAGTGTGTGGGGTCGCCGCACCTGTGACAGAGCTTCGGTTGCCCCTGGTAGAAGACCAGGATACGATCCCTACCCAGGAAGGTAGACGATGGAATGTGGGCAACCGTACCACCTGAAAGCTTAAGTTTTACCATAAACGTCCAGGCCCCTGACCAGATACCAAACTCGTCGCGGTTTTTCTTTGGCATCTCCACCACCTCTCCATACTGACCAAGCCACGTCATGATGTCATAGCAAGAAAGCGACTCGTTACGAGTCATCACGGTCACTTTCTTGATCTGGTTTTGGCAAGACATGGCCTGAACGGCAAAGTCTCGCCGCCGGGGTCATTTTTTGCCAACTCATAATTCGCCCAGAAGAGCTCAAGCCCCTCCAGCCGAACAAAGCTGACATCAAAATCAGGCGTGGAATAGGGATGTATCAAGGCGTAGATGTCAATCGCCTTGAAGCCCATCCTCAGCAGGAGCTCCAAAACTTTAGACCTTGGAGGACATGCATCACTGCCCCTCCACCGAAGACGGACCACATTCCTACGCACACTGCCTGGCCCGGCTGTTGGGAGGGACCACACTGTATCCCCCCCTTTTTGCTCTCGGAAGGCCCCGAGGCCATGCCTCTCTGTCCAGAAGGATAGATCAACCTCTCGACCCTCTGCCATTAGTGATCTCTCCCCCTTCTTTAGAGCCTCCAGAAGGCGCCGTTGCAACATGCCGTCCCCAAAGCCCGGAGACGAGGAGGATGCCCTATTTGCCCCGGAGGTGACACTGGCATAACTCTTGACAGGTGTTGCCACCCCCGGGGGGGCAACCGGACCAGTGACCACATCAGCCCCAACAGTATCACCATTACCCACTTCCATCTCACCCTCCACCAAACCAGCAACCACACCACTAGACAATGAATTAGCCTCATTCACCCCCACCACCACATTCATTCCTGCTGGACCAGTAACAATGGGGGATGACATTTTGACCTCCGCATCAGGCACAAGGGGCTCAGTCACCTCCATGGAACTGGAGGCGACCTCACCCCCGGTCTTATGTGTGCCCTCCACCTCATCGGTCGGTAATTTCCGCTGTTTGGCATTCGGTATAATGTGCCGCTGATCTTTAGATGCTGTTAGGTGCCGCTGATCTTTAGCATCAGGATCTTCCAGACCAGCGACGCCAACACAAAATAGCACTTTCGTGGGAGGACCGGAACGCTCAGCCCCGACAGCCCCCTCACACTGCCGCCACTTCTCAACTAAGTGATCAGCGGCAACAGCATTCAGAGGTGCCGAGGCTACCGGAGCTGCCCCCGACACCGGGCTGCTCCCCCCCTCCCACTGAGGAGCACACCACAGCATCGTGGCCTGACCGAACGCCCGCCGCCGGGCCGCCCTCAATGTCCAGCCTCTCGGCTGATGCACCTCCTGCTGCGTCCCCGCTACTACAAGCAGAGACGGAGCTCTGCGCCTCACTACAGCGCTCTGTAATCTCCCCGCGCCTTTGCACCGGATCCACAGCAGAACCCGGGCTGGGCTGGGCAACGGGGCTTATACAGCGAGCTGAGCCTGCAGCCGACTCAGGGGGTACAGGGAGGGGGGATTATACATAGCTTACCGCTTCCTGCAGCTTTGGCTTGGTCTTCTTTGCCTTTTTGTGGCCCTCAGGTGCCTCTTCTGGTAGATCGTCACCAAGATGGAAGTTTTGGAGACACACTGGGGACTCCAGGAGCTTTATCTCGGCCATTAGCGCCCCTCCCTGGCCGCTGCTGTCACTGTCCTCCCCTGAGCCGGCAGAACTGCGACCGGATGTCACTGTCGCCTGTCCTGCAGGGAGCTCGCTGCACGTGGCCTGCGGGTGACTTTGCAGGCTGCCAGGTGGGGCTTCCTGCTGGTCATCATCACTCTCATCATCCACCTGGCTCTCAGGCTGCAGCCCCATCTGCCTTTGCTCTCTGGTAACAGCTATTTCTCTAAAGCGGTCTTCATTTATAAGTTTTTCTTTGAAAGGACCACTCTGCTCTAAGATGGTGGCTTTCCTAAGTTCCAGGAGATGAATTTCACTGGTCAGTCTTTTTATCTCCGCTTGGAGCTTGGCCTTCCTTGGTTTGGAGGCCCCTGCAGCTTTTGCACTTGTGCAGCGCAGCTCCTCCCGGAGCCTCCTGATGAGCTTACTGGCATCTTCATACTCACGGAGGTGGATCATGACCCGGGAGGCATAGGTGGACACAGACTTCCAGGGTCCCTGCAGCGCCCAACCCCCCTCAGGGAGGTCGGCCTCACCTCCGTGAGCACTCAGCTTTCCTCTGGAAGGAGCACCATCGTGCACGCCGCTGTCAGGCTTCACCTCCTTGCTGGAAGCCTTGCGGCTTCTAGGGGTCTCCACAGTCCCGGGGGGAGTAGGAGCCACAGTGCTGCGACTCCTGGTGGAGCGTCTCACCCCCGAGTCCTCTGATGTGCAGGCCGGTTGCTGGTTTCTTCTGCCCCCCGCCGGCCTGGTTCGGGAAGCAGAAGCCTGGGGCTTGGCTCCTTCACTCATCTCAGAAACCCGCTCCCTCCCTGGGAAAGAGAGAAAGCAGGTCCCCAGGTGGAGAGGTGTTGGTTTCTCAGAGATCAGGAGCTCACAGCAGGATCTGCAGCCACCACACCCGCAATCACCACACTGACTAGCAGCTGATCAGAGCTGCACTCACTATTCTGCTGATGCAGTCACTGTGTACATACATTACATTACTGATCCTGAGTTACATCCTGTATTATACTCCAGAGCTGCACTCACTGTTCTGCTGGTGCAGTCACTGTGTACATACATAACATTACTGATCCTGAGTTACATCCTGTATTATACTCCAGAGCTGCACTCACTATTCTGCTGGTGCAGTCACTGTGTACATACATTACATTACTGATCCTGTACTGATGCTGAGTTACCTCCTATATTATACTCCAGAGCTGCACTCACTATTCTACTGGTGCAGTCATTGTTTACATGCATTACATTACTGATCCCGAGTTACATCCTATATTATACTCCAGAGCTGCGCTCAGTATTCTGCTGGTGCAGTCACTGTGTACATACATTACATCACTGATCCTGAGCTACATCCTGTATTATACTCCAGAGCTGCACTCACTATTCTGCTGGTACAGTCACTGTGTACATACATTACATTACTGATCCTGTATTGATCCTGAATTACATCCTGTATTATATTTCAGAGCTGCACTCACTATTCTGCTGGTGCAGTCACTGTGTACATACATTACATTACTGATCATGAGTTACATCCTGTATTATACTCCAGAGCTGCACTCACTATTCTGCTGGTGCAGTCACTGTGTACATACATTACATTACTGATCCTGAACTGATCCTGAGTTACATCCTGTATTATACTCCAGTGCTGCACTCACTATTCTGCTGGTGCAGTCACTGTGTACATGCATTACATTAATGATCCTGAGTTACATCCTATATTATACTCCAGAGCTGCACTCACTATTCTGCTTGTGCAGTCACTGTGTACATACATTACATTACTGATCCTGTACTGACCCTGAGTTATATCCTGTGTTATACTCCAGAGCTGCACTCACTATTCTGCTGGTGCAGTCACTGTGTACATACATTACATTACTGATCCTGAATTACATCCTGTATTATACTCCAGAGCTGCACTCACTATTCTGCTGGTGCAGTCACTGTGTACATACATTACATTACTGATCGTGTACTGATCCTGAGTTACATCCTGTATTATACTCCAGAGCTGCACTCACTATTCTGCTGGTGCAGTCACTGTGTACATACATTACATTACTGATCGTGTACTGATCCTGAGTTACATCCTGTATTATACTCCAGAGCTGCACTCACTATTCTGCTGGTGCAGTCATTGTTTACATGCATGACATTACTGATCCCGAGTTACATCCTATATTATACTCCAGAGCTGCGCTCAGTATTCTGCTGGTGCAGTCACTGTGTACATACATTACATCACTGATCCTGAGCTACATCCTGTATTATCCTCCAGAGCTGCACTCACTATTCTGCTGGTACAGTCACTGTGTACATACATTACATTACTGATCCTGAGTTACATCCTGTATTATCCTCCAGAGCTGCACTCACTATTCTGCTGGTGCAGTCACTGTGTACATACATTACATTACTGATCCTGTATTGATCCTGAATTACATCCTGTATTATATTTCAGAGCTGCACTCACTATTCTGCTGGTGCAGTCACTGTGTACATACATTACATTACTGATCATGAGTTACATCCTGTATTATACTCCAGAGCTGCACTCACTATTCTGCTGGTGCAGTCACTGTGTACATACATTACATTACTGATCCTGAACTGATCCTGAGTTACATCCTGTATTATACTCCAGTGCTGCACTCACTATTCTGCTGGTGCAGTCACTGTGTACATGCATTACATTAATGATCCTGAGTTACATCCTATATTATACTCCAGAGCTGCACTCACTATTCTGCTTGTGCAGTCACTGTGTACATACATTACATTACTGATCCTGTACTGACCCTGAGTTATATCCTGTGTTATACTCCAGAGCTGCACTCACTATTCTGCTGGTGCAGTCACTGTGTACATACATTACATTACTGATCCTGAATTACATCCTGTATTATACTCCAGAGCTGCACTCACTATTCTGCTGGTGCAGTCACTGTGTACATACATTACATTACTGATCGTGTACTGATCCTGAGTTACATCCTGTATTATACTCCAGAGCTGCACTCACTATTCTGCTGGTGCAGTCACTGTGTACATACATTACATTACTGATCGTGTACTGATCCTGAGTTACATCCTGTATTATACTCCAGAGCTGCACTCACTATTCTGCTGGTGGAGTCACTGTGTACATACATTACATTACTGATCCTGAGTTACATCCTGTATTATACTCCAGAGCTGCACTCACTATTCTGCTGGTGCAGTCACTGTGTACATACATTAAATTACTGATCCTGAGTTACATCCTGTATTATACTCCAGAGCTGCACTCACTATTCTGCTGGTGCAGTCAATGTGTACATACATTACATTACTGATACTGTACTGATCCTGAGTTACATCCTGTATTATACTCCAGAGCTGCACTCACTATTCTGCTGGTGTAGTCACTGTGTACATATATTACATTACTGATCCTGATTACATCCTGTATTATACTCCAGAGCTGCAGTCACTATTCTGCTGGTGCAGTCACTGTGTACATACATTACATTACTGATCCTGTACTGATCCTGAGTTACATCCTGTATTATACTCCAGAGCTGCACTCACTATTCTGCTGGTGCAGTCACTGTGTACATACATTACATTACTGATCCTGAGTTACATTCTGTATTATACTCCAGAGCTGCACTCACTATTCTGCTGGTGCAGTCACTGTGTACATACATTTCATAACTGATCCTGTACTGATCCTGAGTTACATCCAGTATTATACCCCAGAGCTGCACTCACTATTCTGCTTGAGCAGTCACTGTGTACATACATTACATTACTGATCCTGGTTACATCCTGTATTATATTCCAGAGCTGCACTCACTGTTCTGCTGGTGCAGTCTCTGTGTACATACATTACAATACTGATCCTGAGTTACATCCTGTATTATACCCCAGAGCTGCACTCACTGTTCTGCTGGTGCAGTCGCTGTGTACATACATTACATTACTGATCCTGAGTTACATCCTGTATTATACTCCAGAGCTGTACTCACTATTCTGCTGGTGCAGTCACTGTGTACATACATTACATTACTGATCCTGAGTTACATCCTGTATTATAGTCCAGAGCTGCACTCACTATTCTGCTGGTGCAGTCACTGTGTACATACATTACATTACTGATCCTGAGTTACATCCTGTATTATACCCCAGAGCTGCACTCACTGTTCTGCTGGTGCAGTCGCTGTGTACATACATTACATTACTGATCCTGAGTTACATCCTGTATTATAGTCCAGAGCTGCACTCACTATTCTGCTGGTGCAGTCACTGTGTACATACATTACATTACTGATCCTGAGTTACATCCTGTATTATACTCCAGAGCTGTACTCACTATTCTGCTGGTGCAGTCACTGTGTACATACATTACATTACTGATCCTGAGTTACATCCTGTATTATAGTCCAGAGCTGCACTCACTATTCTGCTGGTGCAGTCACTGTGTACATACATTACATTACTGATCCTGAGTTACATCATGTAGATCTTTTATTATAAAAATAAAAAAACATAACAATAATAATAACAGAAACATAACAAAAATATCAACCAGAAAATAATCACTATAATGAAACTGGCCCAGCCGCTCACTCTCCTCACACACATATTGTATACAGTACAGACCAAATGTTTGGACACACCTTTTCTTGACTATGAAAATAGTACATTCACACTGAAGGCATCAAAACTATGAATTACCACATGTGGAATTATATACTTAACAAAAAAGTGTGAAGCAACTGAAAATATGTCTTATATTCTAGGTTCTTCAAAGTAGCCACCCTTTGCTTTGATGACTGCTTTGCACACTCTTGGCATTCTCTTGATGAGCTTCAAGAGGTAGTCACCGGAAGTGGTCTTCCAACAATCTTGAAGGAGTTCCCAGAGATGCTTAGCACTTGTTGGCCCTTTTGCCTTCACTCTGCGGTCCAGCTCACCCCAAACCATCTCGATTGGGTTCAGGTCTGGTGACTGTGGAGGCCAGGTCATCTGGTGTAGCACCCCATCACTCTCCTTCTTGGTCAAATAGCCCTTACACAGCCTGGAGGTGTGTTTGGGGTCATTGTCCTGTTGAAAAATAAATGATGGTCCAACTAAACGCAAACCGGATGGAATAGCATGCCGCTGCAAGATGCTGTGGTAGCCATGCTGGTTCAGTATGCCTTCAATTTTGAATAAATCCCCAACAGTGTCACCAGCAAAGCACCCCCACACCATCACACCTCCTCCTCCATGCTTCACGTTGGGAACCAGGCATATAGAGTCCATCCGTTCACCTTTTCTGCGTCGCACAAAGACACGGTGGTTGGAACCAAAGATCTCAAATTTGGACTCATTAGACCAAAGCACAGATTTCCACTCATCTAATGTCCATTCCTTGTGTTCTTTAGCCCAAACAAGTCTCTTCTGCTTGTTGCCTGTGTAGCGCCCCGAGGGCTCGGTTGCTACAGGGGTATTGCACCTCAACCAGAGGTGTGATATTCCACTCCCAGGTAAGGATGGAGTGTGGACCAGGGCTCAGTTAGCTGCACACACACACTCACACCCCATTTCCGGGGGACAGCTCGACAGTGCTCCCAGCTGCGGGCACAGCTGACCATGTCCCTGGCTGGAGTGGGGCGGGGGGATGAGAACCCAGTGGTGTAGGAGCAGAAAGGGGTCGGTTTCTGGAGCACAGGAAGGAGCTCATTGGGTGCTGGTCACCTGAGCTCAGACACAGAGAAGCAGATAAAAGGTGGGAGCCATTTTAAGTCAGCGAGTAGAGTAGTTCAGTCAGAGCAGAAGGGAGAGAGAGCCGACAGGGAGCAGCGGCTCAGGCTGAGCTTGGCTCCACGAGGCAGGCCTAGAGAGAATGCCGGGGCCAGAGAGGAGAAGGAGAAGGAAGGAAGGAGAAGAGACAGAGGAGTGGAAGGGCTCCAGAAATAAGAAGAAAGAAGGAACCCTAAGAGTGCAGAACGGTCAGCAACCATTGCATACCCCATTATACTGGGTGGAAGGGTCAGGCTGTGGAAAGGTACCGGATTCCTAAATTGGTGGAGGCGAATCTACCCTCAGCCAAGAACCGGAGGTTGTGACCATTTATTGGTGCGACCCCCCGCTAAACCTGCTAGGAAGGCACCATATAGGATAGCGGGAAGTGAAGGCCAACGCTTACCCGACATGGTCCGCGGTAGCCGGACAGAAGTCAGGACACTGGTGGGGCATGAGAAGCCAGAGAAAGGACAGAAGGGGGTCCTGTGCCATACTCCTGAATTGCCTGGGGGTTGACCGAGCCCCTCACCTGGTGGACGCAGCGCGGCTTGGGCAGTCCTTGCTGAAAGAAGTGACTTGGATAACAACTGTTAGTAAAAGACCTGAACTGCATCATTGGACTCTGTGTGATTTCTGCAGCGCCGGCACCATCACCCCCAGCATCCACCTACACTGCCCTGAGGCTACACTCTTCTCGTGGGGAGTTGTCCTACCCCTGTGCTGCACCCCAACACCAGCCTCAGCGGCCTGCCTCGCAGCGGCGGTCATCCCTGACCGCAATCCACGGGTGGCGTAGTCGGACATTCCAAATCTATAAATAGACTGCCACAGCATTTGGTCTGACCACCCTGAGCCACGGGATCGGGTTGCCACTACTACCCCCAGCATCGTACAGAAGCCCGGTTCCGGGTACCCCACGGCCCAGGGGGCGAGTCACCTGTCCTTAGCAGTGGTTTCCTAGCAGCTATTTTGCCATGAAGGCCTGCTGCACAAAGTCTCCTCTTAACAGTTGTTGTAGAGATGAGTCTGCTGCTAGAATTCTGTGTGGCATTGACCTGGTCTCTAATCTGAGCTGCTGTTAACCTGCGATTTCTGAGGCTGGTGACTCAGATAAACTTATCCTCAGAAGCAGAGGTGACTCTTGGTCTTCCTTTCCTGGGGCGGTCCTCCTGTGAGTCAGTTTCTTTGAAGCGCTTGATGGCTTTTGCAACTGCACTTGGGGACACTTTCAAAGTTTTCCCAATTTTTCGGACTGACTGACCTTTATTTCTTAAAGTAATGATGGCCACTCGTTTTTCTTTACTTAGCTGCTTTTTTCTTGCCATAATACAAATTCTAACAGTCTATTCAGTAGGACTATCAGCTGCGTATCCACCTGACTCCTACACAACACAACTGATGGTCCCAACCCCATTTATAGGGCAAGAAATCCCACTTATTAAACCTGACAGGGCACACCTGTGAAGTGAAAACCATTTCTGGTGACTACCTCTTGAAGCTCATCAAGAGAATGCCAAGAGTGTGCAAAGCAGTCATCAAAGCAAAAGGTGGCTACTTTGAAGAACCTAGAATATAAGACATATTTTCAGTTGTTTCACACTTTTTTGTTAACTATATAATTCCACATGTGTTTTGATGCCTTCTGTGTGAATGTACAATTTTCATAGTCATGAAAATACAGAAAAATCTTTAAATGAGAAGGTGTGTCCAAACTTTTGGTCAGTACTGTATATACAGAATAATAACTACTTACACTATGACATCTAGTCCGGTTACCAAACAAAATAATAATACAATAAGTAGAATAAACAATAGCCGACAAAAATATATGCAAACATATATATTTTTTTAAATCTTAATATAAAATAAATACTAACTATACAAATATATACAAGATTAAACTAACCATCAAATACTCAAGCCCACCATTCCCGACCCTGGCACTGTCCTGAGAGCTGGTCCTGCGTCTCAGTCCATGTCCAATGTCCATAGGCCAGATGAGGCAGTGTCAGTTTTTCACCCAAATAATCAGTGTCCCACAAGATGAACCCACCTCCCCCCTTATCCCACCACCCAACCTAACACCTACACCCAAATCCATATCCTTATATACAATATATACAAATACAAACAATACAATAACAAACAATGCAATAACCACAACTAACAAAGCCCAAGTTCGAAGCCTGCCTACATCACTGTCTACTAATCAAAGCAAAGCAAAAATCTACAGTGTCAGACACCACCAGGAGAGGAGATGACCAGACTAGGGCACACTAATAGAAAAGCCCCTCCAGAGGAGAGCGGCCCTTCGTGTACCCAGTCTCTCATACTCCAGAGAACGCACCTTCACCAGGTCACCGAGTATGGTCCTAAAAACATTGTCCACTGGGAGGATTTTCCGTTGCTTCGATACTAAGCACCGTGCATTCCACGTATGATACCTAACCTCACATTGTCCCTCACACACAGTTTCCCATGGAAGCAGCGCCAAGCCAAGTCCCAAAACTTCAAGGGGAACCTGATAGAATTCAAAAGATACAGACCCACCCCAAAATCCTGACTTGGGCAATCCTTGAGCGCCAGAGACCACTGAAAATGGGTCAACAGAACCGTTTTCTCAAGGAGCTTCCTTGGCAGAGTCCTGACCTCCCACATTCCCAGACCCCACCGGTGAATTACCTTCAGTACCAGGGTAGCGTAAGCCGGTAGATGTCCATGCGGTGTGACTAGATCTTTCACTGTCCCTCTTGTCTCCCATTCCTGGAAGAAAGGCTGAAACCATCTCCTACAAGAGAATACCCACGGAGGAGCCCTCTCTTTCCAGAGGTTTGCAATACTGATCTTAATGAAGGAATTCACAAGGAATACCACAGGGTTGACCATACTCAACCCTCCTAGTCTCCTCGTACGGTAAGTAACCTCCCTCTTGACCAGATTCAGCTTATTCCCCCATAACAGTTGGAAGAACAAACTGTAGACCCGAGTCCAGAGAGGCACCGGCAAGAGGCACACACTGCCCAGATAGATCAGCAAAGAGAGCAGGTAAGTTTTGATCAGGTTTACCCTTTCCCTTAGGGTCAAAGACCAACCCTTCCATTGGTTCACCTTCTGATTGGTGATCTCTAGCCTGCTGTCCCAATTTTGTTTGGGGTAATCCCCCTGGCCAAATTTGATGCCAAGAACTTTTGCAGAGACTTTGGGTCCTGGAAAACCAGGATCTCCTCCTCCCAACCAGAGACTTTCACACTTATCCCGGTTGATATTAGACCCGGATGAGTCCGAGTAGCGTTTTACATCAGCCACTCGGCCTCCCCGTCAGAGAAAACAAAAATGGTGACGTCATTGGCATACACCACCACTCTCAGAGTGGCGTCCGCTGCTTCCCGTTCCATCCCAATCCCAGCCAACGGTCCACGCTCCACCCTCCTAAGAAGTAGGTCAACCACAAACACGTACAGCAGCAGGCTCAAGGGACAGCCCTGGCGATCACCACACCCAACCTAGAAAGAGCTGCCAATCCAACCGTTCACAAGCGGGCTCTCTGACCTAGCATACAAGATCTTAAACCAATCAACAAATCCCCCCACGGCAGGCCGTACTCAGAAGGACAAACCACAGGTACTCATTAGTGTTGGGCGAGCATGCTCGACACTGCTCGGTACTCGCCCGAGCATCTCACTACTCGGGCTGTTCGGCGAGCACCGAGCATTTTAGGGTTACTCGGGCGTGAGCTCGGGTCTCCGCCCTGCATGTTTAGCGCTCTTTACCGAGCCAATGAACATGCAGGGATTGCCAGCCAGTCACTGTAATGCCACAGCCATGTTTGTTGTGGGCATTACAGTGATTGGCTGGCCGCACAGCATCACCTCGAGTATTTAAAACCGGGCGCCGCCATCTTGGACACAGTCGCTCCAGATCAGACAGTGTAGGGAGAGTGCTGCTAGGCTAGGGAGAGATTTATACTGCGAAATAGGTAGTGTAGGGTCTCTAAAGCCTGCAAAATCAAACAAACAGTCCTTCTGAGGACTAATATCCATCCCAGATATCAGGCAGGCAGGCAGGTTATATAGGAGACACAGTGGTTATATCAATAAACACTGCATTACAGTCCTGTGTGCTGCTACTGCTCAAAATGCTAGACTTAGCCCCGGTCTCAGGGGCCAGGAAAAATCATTTTTTTTCATCTAAATCCTCTTTTTTTTTTTTCCCTCAGTCAGACTGTACAAATACCCGTCTTAATAACCTTTTTGTATTTTTTCCCCCCAAAAAATAAAATTTAGTGTGTCTGTGAGTGTTCAGACACAAATATATCTGTTTAAAAGAGTCTGGCTTTGGCCAGATAACTAGAACTGTGGTTTTGCAGTTCCACGGTTCAAATCTCTGTATTATCCACTTTTTTGCCTTTTTTCCATAAAAAAACAGTTTGAGTGTCTCGCTGACTATTCAGACACAAATATATCTGTTTAAAAGATTCTGGTGTAGGCCAGAGAACTAGAACTGTGGTTTTCCTCTTCCACGGTTCAAATCTGGGTGTAATCCACCTTTTTGCCTTTTTTCCATAAAATAAAACAGTGTCAGTGTCTCGGTGACTGTTCAGACACAAATATATCTGTTTAAAAGATTCTGGTGTAGGCCAGAGAACTAGAACTGTGGTTTTCCTGTTCCACGGTTCAAATCTGGGTATAATCCACCTTTTTGCCTTTTTTCCATAAAAAAAACAGTTTGAGTGTCTCGCTGACTATTCAGAAACAAATATATCTGTTTAAAAGATTCTGGTGTAGGCCAGAGAACTAGAACTGTGGTTTTCCTCTTCCACGGTTCTAATCTCCTTTTTATTACCCTTTTGCCATTGATAGTGCGAGTGTAAGCTATTTAACTTATTTACAATGGGCAAGGCGCGTGGCAAGGGACGTGGAACTGGACGTTCTGCTGATAGTGCGTATAGAGGACGGGGCCGTGCCCAAGGTGAAAATGTGCCACAACCAACAGCCACATCTTCTCGCTCCCAGTTCTTGACCGAATTGCTAGGGAAGCACACAACAACACCACTACTGATCAATGTGAACAGGTTATTAATTGGATAGCAGATAATACTTCCAGTCACCTGGGCTCCACCACCTCCGGTCTGTCTTCAACATGGTCAACTCTTAGTAGCCGTGAGTCTCGACAGCATACTCCTCCTCACCCTGATGCTCCTGCCTCCCACAATGCCGAGTGTCGTCAGACAGCAACTGATCCCACAGTTGGACACTCTGAAGAGCTGTTCACTGGTCCATTTCCATATTTGGGCCCCTCGCCTGCTCCGCTTGAAGTGGTGGAAGAGGAGATTCCATGTAGCGATGGCCAAATATTTGAACAGCCACAGCCACCGGAAGGCGACGCTGGCAATTTGTCACAAGAGGTGGACGATGATGAGACACAATTGCCAGGAAGTGAGGAGGAGGATTGTGGTGCGCAAGTGGAAGAGGAGGAGGTGGTGGATGATCTAGTAACTGACCCAACGTGGCAGGAGGACACGCAGAGCGAGGACAGCAGCACACAGGGGGAGGGAGGCAGAGTACCCCAACAGGCAGCAAGAAGCAGTGTGGTGGCCGCAGACAGAAGGCTGGCAACCGTTCCCCGTAACACTAACACGAGGGACGTTGCCAGTACAACCGGTAGGTCTTCCAGAGTCTGGAATTTTTTTAAAGACTCTGCTGATAACCCCAAAAAGGCCATTTGTACCACCTGCCAGGCCAGCATCAGCAGGGGTGACAAAACTACCAGCCTGACCACCACCAGCATGATCAGGCACATGTCAGCAAAGCACCCGACTTTGTGGGGCGAACGCCAGGGTCCACGACCAGTGTCAGCGGGTGTCACCACTGCTTCTTCCGCTGTTGTGCATGTAAGAGATCCCCCTGTTGTGCGTGCAAGGCAATCCCCTGTCCTTACAGCATGCAAAGATGGCCCCTCCTCTCAGTCTTCACTTGTTATGGCAGTTTCTCAAGAAACAGCATCAACGTCCACGTCCACGTCCCACCGCAGCGTTGAATTGTCCATATCCCAGACCTTTGAACGAAAGCGGAAATTCGCAGCCCACAGGCCACAGTCCTAAATTCGCACATTTCATGACAGCTTGCGTTGGAAATGCTGCCTTTTAGGCTGGTGGAGACAGAATCCTTCCGCAACTTTATGGCGGTTGCCATCCCTCGGTACTCGGTCCCCAGACGACACTATTTTGCCCGGTGTGCCATCCCCGCACTACACAAGCACGTGTCCCAAAACATCTGCCGTGCCCTCAACAACGCAGTTACTGGGAGAGTCCACCTGACAACGGACACGTGAACAAGTGCTTGTGGCCAGGGACTGTACATCTCGCTGACGGCACACTGGGTAAACATAGTGGAAGCCGGGACCCAGTCGGACCTTGGGATGGAACACATCCTCCCCACACCGAGGATTGCGGGCCCTATGTCAGTCAGAGTTGCCCCCACAGTGTACAGCTCCTGCGCATCCTCCTCCTCCTCCTCATGTTCAGCCTCCATCTCAGATATCATCACATCAGTTACAAGCTGGAAGCACTGCAGTACTGCCTCAGCCAAGCGGCAACAGGCTGTGCTGAAACTCATAAGCTTAGGTGATAAACCTCACACTGCTTGTGAGTTGTGGACAGCTGTGAAAGAGCAGGCATATCTGTGGCTGAGACCGCTGAACCTACATCCAGGCATGGTCGTGTGTGACAATGGCCGTAACCTGGTGGTGGCTCTGAGGCGAGGCGAGATCACACACGTATCATGCCTGGCTCATGTGCTTAACCACGTGGTTCAGCGGTTTCTTAAATCGTACCCCGAGTTGCCTGATCTGCTCGTCAAAGTACGCTGCCTGAAAGCTCATTTTCGGAAGTCGGCTACAGCTTCCGCCGCCCTTGCTGTGTTGCAGCAGCGTTTGCAGCTTCCAGCACACCGACTGGTGTGTGATGTCCCCACAAGTTGGAACTCTATCCTCCACATGTTGCAAAGGATTTGTGAGCAGAAGAGAGCAGTTGTGGAGTACCAGCTGCATCAATGCCGTTGATATTCAGGTCAGACTCCACACATAAGATCTTAGGAGTGTACCTGGATGTCTGACATATGTACCATCCTGACAAAATTTGAGCAGTCCACCAAGATGGTGAGTGGCGATGACGCCATCATTAGCGTCAGCATCCCACTTGTCTGTCTTTTGCAACGCTCTCTGCAGAGAATTAAAGAGGAGGCATTGCAGCCAGAGTATGATGAGATGGATCAAGAAGCCGTAGCGGGCGATTACACACAGCCCAGCCTGATCTCATCCCAACGTGCATTGGGGACAATGAGGGAGAGGAGGAGGAGGAAGAACAGGAGCTGGTGTTATGATCTGCTACAGATACTAAGGAAAGACAGGAGATCTGTCCCTACAATAGAACTAAACTAGATCCCTACGATGTAACAGGGAACCTGATCCTGCGATCAGACCCGCTAAAGTCCTCGGCTAGTCTGTACGAAGACCTATAGATGTGAGGGAGGAATCCCTACAAGAACTAGGGACTGGGAAAAGTTGGACACCTCCTAGCAGAAATCGTAGCAGTCAAAGACAAACACACAACAAAAAGTAAAGAGGTCAGAAGACCTAGCAAAACTAACAGAGAACGGCAACAGAGCACCAAGCTAGCTCAACAGTAGTAAATACAAATGAAGTCCAGCAATGCCAGGAGGGCGGAGCCGGATTAAATAGGCAAAACTGGTCATGTGACCAGCAAACTAAAAAAAACCTAACAGGAGAGTTGTAACAGTACCCCCTCTTCTAAGAGGATCCTCCGGATCCCCTAGGCCCAGGCTTACCAGGAAACCTCCTGTGAAATGCTCGGACAAGTCTGGAAGCAGAAACATCATCCGCCCTCACCCATGAGTTATCCTCAGGTCCGAAACCCTTCCAAGCGACGAGATACTACAAACTCCCTCTATACCGTCTAGAATTTAGGATGCGGGAAATTTCATATTCCCCATCCTCCACCACCGGAGGAACAGTGGAAGAGGCGTCACTATCCGACACATCAGCTTTTTTCAACAGAGAAACATGAAACACCGGATTAATCCTCCAGGACGTAGGAACCTCCAGCCTAACAGCAGATTGGTTAACTATCTGAAGCACCTTAAAGGGCCCTACGAACTTGGTACCCAATTTTTTAGAAGGAATCCTCAATCGCAGATTCTTAGAGGACAACCAAACCATGTCACCAACAGCAAACAAAACCTCTTGCCGTTTCCTATCAAAGTACCTCTTAGATTTTTTGTTAGCCTCCTGAAGATTACCACGCACATCCGTCCAAACTCTCTCCAAATCACCGGAAAAACTCTCCTCCTCAGGCACAGCCGAAACCAATTTGGAGAATGACCCAAAAGACGGATGTCTCCCAGAACAACAAAAAAAAGGCGAACACCCAGCAGAAGAGGATGTATGGTTGTTAAGAGCAAATTCAGCCAGTGGCAGAAACTCAGACCACCCCTCTTGATTGTCTGCCACAAAACAACGCAAGAACTGCTCAACATCCTGGTTCTTCCTTTCTGTCTGGCCATTAGACTCAGGATGATATCCGGATGAAAACGACAAATGGACTCCCAACCTGTCACAAAAGGCACGCCAAAAACGAGCCACGAACTGAGGTCCCCTATCAGAAACAATGTCAGTAGGAACACCATGTAGTCTGACAATCTCCTTGACAAAGGCCTTAGCGAGTGTCTTAGCGCAAGGCAGTTTGATAAAGGGAACCAAGTGACACATCTTGCTAAAACGGTCCACGACCACCCAGATGACCGTGAAACCTTCAGAGGGAGGAAGGTCAGTAATAAAGTCCATAGCCAGATGTGTCCAAGGTGCACTAGGAACCTCCAGAGGGCAAAGCAACCCCGCAGCAGGAGCATGCGAAGACTTGGATCTAGCACACACAGTACATTGGCGCACCCACTTAATGACTTCCTTCTGCCATCCAGGCCAGCAAAAACTGCGACCCACAAGTCTCTTGGTCTCAGAAACTCCTGGATGACCTGCCAACCGAGATTCGTGACACTCAACAAACAAATCTCTCCTAAAGGTCCTAGGCACAAACAACCTCCCATGGGGAGTGTTAGATGGGGCATTCTCCTGTGCTTTAAGAATCTCATCCTCCAAAACGGAGTCCAAAGCAGCAATCACAACACCTTCTTGTAAAATGGTCTCCTCTTCCTCCTCAACACCGACCATGGGAGAAAAGCTGCGAGACAAAGCATCCGCTTTAACATTCTTGGTACCCGGGATGTAAGTAACGGAAAAATTAAACCGCGAGAAAAAAAGTGCCCACCTAGCCTGACGGGCATTCAAGCGCTTGGCAGCATCAAGATAGATCAGATTTTTATGATCAGTGAAAACCTGAATGGGAAAATCAGCACCTTCCAAGAGGTGACGCCAGTGTTCAAATGCGAGTTTAATCGCCAGCAATTCCCGATTACCAATATCGTAATTAAGTTCAGTCTCGGAAAATTTTTTTGAAAAAAAGGCACAGGGATGTACTCCATCCTTGTTTTCCTGAGACAACACCGCACCAACCCCCACCGAAGAAGCATCAACCTCAACCAAAAACAGCTTAGTCACATCAGGCTGCATAAGGATGGGAGCAAAGGTGAACCTCTCCTTTAAAAACACAAAAGCTTCAATGGCCTCAGAAGTCCACTGAACCGCATTAGCACCTTTCCTGGTGAGATCGGTCAGCGGTTTGACAATAATAGAAAAATTTTTTATGAATTTTCTGTAATAATTGGCGAAACCCAAAAACCTCTGTATCGATTTCAAACCAATAGGCCTAGGCCATTCCTGTACAGCCTGAACCTTCACCGGGTCCATCTCAAAACCTTCACTGGAGATAATGTAGCCCAAAAAACTAATTCTCTGTACAGCGAACTCACATTTCTCCAGCTTAGCAAAAAGCGAATTGTCCATTAATAACTGTAATACCTCACGTACGCGCCGCCAATGAGACTCCAGATCAGGCGAATAAATCAAAATGTCATCCAAATACACAACCACATTTTTGCCGATTAAAGGTCTAAGGATATCATTAATAAGATTCTGAAAAAATGCTGGAGCATTGGTGAGACCAAAAGGCATAACCAGATTCTCAAAATGACCCACAGGAGTGTTAAAAGCAGTCTTCCATTCATCACCCTCCTTCATGCGCAACAAATTGTATGCCCCCCGGAGATCAATTTTAGAGAACCACTTGGCCCCCACTAACTGGTTAAATAAATCAGGAATCAATGGCAGTGGGTAAGGATTGCGTACAGTAATTTTATTAATCTCACGAAAGTCCAGACAAGGACGTAAACCGCCATCTTTTTTTTTTACAAAAAAAAATCCAACAGCCACAGGAGACTTGGAAGGCCTAATGTGACCAGCGGCCAAGCTTGTCTGTATGTATTCCTCCAAAGCCTTTCTCTCAGGAATAGTAAGATTAAATAAACGACTCTTAGGAAGAGTCGCTCCAGGGACAAATTCAGTGGTACAATCATAGTCTCTATGAGGAGGCAAAACCTGCGACTCCACCTCAGAAAAAACTCTCCAAAAATCCTGAATAGGTACAGGCAACTCCCCTCTATCCACAGCAGCAATGCGCCCGTTACAACACTTGTCATAACACTTAGGGCTCCAGGACTTAATTTCATTGGTAGACCAATCCAGTACAGGATTGTGCAATTTTAACCAGGGTAACCCCAATATTACTGGAGAAGGCAAATTATCCAATACCACAAAATCCAAATTCTCTTGATGAATACCATTAATAGTGAGGGGAAATTCACAGACCTTGTGAGTAACACTCTTCAAGGGAGAGCCATCGACAGAAACCACAGCAATAGGGGATGACAAAGTTTTAGGTTCCAATCTAAGTTTTTCCAAGAATCCCCCATCAATCACATTCAGAGTAGATCCACAATACACAAATACCCGAAATTCAATTAATTCATCCTGAGCAGCAGTAGTGGCAGATAGGAATACTCCCTTAGAATTTAAACAGGCAATACGGGCATAACTGACCATTTTTTTTTTTCTTTCTTCATACGAAGCACACAGCTCTTAATCAAATGACCAGAATTTCCGCAATAGAAACACAAGCCTTCAGAAAGTCGGCGGTCTTTTTCCTGAGAGCGGGGTGTCATCGCCCCAATTTCCATCGGCTCACCATTGTCAGCACTGAACCTCTCAGGACTCGAAGCTGACATAGCAGAGGATTTGCTCTCATTAACCCTTGCACGCAGTCTCCTGTCCACCCGTATAGCTAATTGCATTGCCTCCTGCAAGTTTCCAGGTGTGGGATAAGCAATCAGTAAATCCTTAACGCTTTCACCTAGCCCTGCAAGAAACAAGCTTTTCAAAGCTGAATCGTTCCACCCCACCTGGGCAGACCACCGATGGAAGTGAGAACAATATTTTTCCACATTACCTGATCCCTGCCTCAAACGTCTTAATTCAAACTCAGCAGATGAGACACGATCAGGATCATCGTATAATAAACCCAAAGCAGAAAAAAAACTATCCACTGATCTAAAGCACGGATCACTAGGTTGGAGAGAGAAGGCCCATCCCTGAGGATCTTTGCGCAAAAGTGACATTATGAACCCTATGCGCTGTGATTCATCACCAGAGGATCCGGGTCTCAAACGAAAATAAAATAGACAAGCATTTTTAAAAGAAAAAAAATCTTGTTGTTCGCCAAAAAATAGATCAGACAGACGTACCTTTGGTTCCACAAAATGCGCTCCAGAACAGCTACTCACGTGTTGTTGGAGCTTGGCCACCTCCAGAGAGAGTCCCTGCAAGCGTTGAGCCAAATCTTGCACCGAGACCATGATGGAAAACTGGAGGTCTTTCCTTAGAGAAAATTTTTTTTTTTTTTTTTTATGGCTGGACTTACTGTTATGATCTGCTACAGAGACTAAGGAAAGACAGGAGATCTGTCCCTACAATAGAACTAAACTAGATCCCTACGATGTAACGGGGAACCTGATCCTGCGATCAGACCCGCTAAAGTCCTCGGCTAGTCTGTACGAAGACCTATAGATGTGAGGGAGAAATCCCTACAAGAACTAGGGACTGGGAAAAGTTGGACACCTCCTAGCAGAAATCGTAGCAGTCAAAGACAAACACACAACAAAAAGTAAAGAGGTCAGAAGACCTAGCAAAACTAACAGAGAACGGCAACAGAGCACCAAGCTAGCTCAAC
The DNA here is from genome assembly GCF_046119375.1 of Phyllobates terribilis. Taxonomy (NCBI): domain Eukaryota; kingdom Metazoa; phylum Chordata; class Amphibia; order Anura; family Dendrobatidae; genus Phyllobates; species Phyllobates terribilis. Next base: position 35,030,221 of record NW_027362767.1, read on the forward strand.
AGTAGTAAATACAAATGAAGTCCAGCAATGCCAGGAGGGCGGAGCCGGATTAAATAGGCAAAACTGGTCATGTGACCAGCAAACTAAAAAAAACCTAACAGGAGAGTTGTAACAGCTGGTATCATGCGCTGTAGACGGTAGTACCTGTACAACTGTCATATCGTCGGTTCAGCGTGGGTGGCCTGAGGACAGGGGGGAGGAGGAGGAGGAGGAGAGCATGGTCAGTCATCATCTTGGTGAGGACACGGAAGTCTTGCCCGTTACCAGTCTGACACGCATGGCTGACTTTATGTTACGCTGCCTTAACCGTGACCCTCGTGTTGTCAAAATTTTGGGTGACAGTCATTACTGGTTGGTGACACTTTTAGACCCCCGCTACAAGGAGAACTTTCATTCTCTTATTCCTGAGGTGGAGAGGTCTACAAAAATGGGGCATTACCAGAAGGCCCTTGCTGCAGAAATGTTAAAAAAATTCCCATCTGAACACGCTAGCGGCAGACGTCACAGTTCGTTGCCCAACCATGGCGTACAGGCAAGAGAGATGCAACTCCAATCCAACAGAGGCAGGGGAACACTGTTAATGTTCTGGGACAGTTTTCTGAGACCCGCCCAGCTTACAGGTCCTGAGGCACGGGGTACTCTCACAAGGAGTGGAAAGTTTCAAAAGATGGTGAGGGAGTACCTTGCCGACCGTACCAGGGTCCTCCGTGATTCCTCTGTGCCTTTTAATTATTGGGTATCCAAGCTGGACACTTGGAATGAACTCGCTCTGTACGCCTTGGAGGTCCTGGCCTGCCCTGCCCCTAGCGTGTTATCAGAGCGTGTTTTTAGTGTCGCTGGGGGAATTACAACTGATAAGCGCACTCGCCTGTCAACTGACAATGCTGACAAGCTGACCCTTATCAAAATGAACAAGGGCTGGATTGGGCCAGACTTCTCATCACCACCAAATGACAGCAGAGTAACATAAAGTCAAATCCACTGTGTTATTTCGGGAGGTGTATTCCCATGCACCGCTTCACACCCACACATGGGTATACGCTTCCTCATTTCGCTGTTTTTTGCCCTTCTCCTTGTCCTCAGCCTCCACCACTATACCACCAGGGTGACTGTGGTCCGTGTTGCCAGCATTGCAAGTTCTTCCGTCCTATTTTTTGGCAGCTTTTGCTTGGAAGGCATAGGCAAAGACTATGGGAGACCCACTCCCCAATAATGGGAATAATGTTTTTAAGATGCTGTACTGCATGGCTCTTGTAAGGGGCATTGCAATTTCCTCCGTCCTAATTATTGGCAGCTTTTGCTTTGAAGGCATAGGCGAAGACTATGGGAGACCCACTCCCCAATAATGGGAATAATGTTTTTAATATGCTGTACTGCATGGCTCTTGTAAGGGGCATTGCAAGTTCCTCCATCCTAATTTTTGGCAGCTTTTGCTTGGAAGGCATAGGCGAAGACTATGGGAGACCCACTCCCCAATAATGGGAATAATGTTTTTAATATGCTGTACTGCATGGCTCTTGTAAGGGGCATTGCAAGCTCCTCCATCCTAATTTTTGGCAGCTTTTGCTTGGAAGGCATAGGCAAAGACTATGGGAGACCCACTTCCCGATAATGGGAATAATGTTTTTAATATGCTGTACTGCATGGCTCTTTTAAGGGTCAATGCAAGTTCCTCCGTCCTAATTTTTGGCAGCTTTTGTTTCGAAGGCATAGGCAAAGACTATGAGAGACCCACTCTCCAATAATGGGAATAATGTTTTTAATATGCTGTACTGCATGGCTCTTGTAAGGGGCATTAAAATCGTCTTGTTAAGCTACTGTTACCTCCACGTCTCTTCCAAGGGTCATTGATATTGTCTTTCTATTCCACTGTGACCTCCACGTCTCTTCCAAGGGGCATTAAAACTGTCTTGTTAAGCTACCGTGACCTCCACATCTCTTCCAAGGGGCATTAAAACCATCTTGTTAAACCACTCTGAACTCCATGTCTCTTCCAAGGGGCATTAAAACCGTCTTGTTAAACCACTCTAAACTCCACGTCTCTTCCAAGGGGCATTAAAATCGTCTTGTTAAGCTACTGTGACCTCCACGTCTCTTCCAAGGGTCATTGATATTGTCTTTTTATTCCACTGGGACCTCCACCACTCTTTCAAGGGGCATTGATATTTTATTCTACTGTGACCTCCACCACTCTTCCAAGGGGCACTGATATTGTCTTTTTATTCCACTGTAACCTCCACCACTCTTCCAAGGGGCATTGATATTGTCTTTTTATTCCACTGGGACCTCCACCACTCTTCCAAGGGGCATTGTTACTGTCTTTTTATTCCACTGGGACCTCCACGTCTCTTCCAAGGGGCATTAAAACTGTCTTGTTAAACCACTCTGAACTCCACAGCTCTTCCAAGGGGCATTGAAATGTTGTTTTTAATTACCTCTAACCTCCACAACTCTTCCAACGGGCACTGCATTTCCTCCTAATTTTAGTCAGCTTTTGCTTTTCAATGCATAGGCGAACACTAAGGGAGACCCACTCCCCAATAATGGGTAGAAGGTTTTCAGTACACTGTATTCCATGTCTGGTTCATGGGGCATTGCAGTGCCTCATAATTTTTGGAACGTCTTCCATTCACTGCTTAGGCCAACAGTGTACAGAAGACCCAGTTGCTATAAATGGAAAAAACGGTTTAGCTAAGGCCCTCTGACCTCCATGTAACTTCCAAGGGGCATTCGAGTGCCTCAAAATTTTTGGTAGGCATTGCACTCACTGTATGCCCTATAACTGTGTAGCCGAACCGCTCCTTTTGGTACAGAAACATATCCTACAAGACATGTGTGATTGATTGGCCTGATATTGATGTGAATGGTCCCTGTTCCTCCTGCTCTTTCTCCTTTGCCACCACCTCATCTATCATTCATCACCTGAAGATTTGTTTTAACAGGAGTCATAGAACTGGGATAGTAGCAGGAAAACATCCAGGAATCCTCGGAGGAGGTAGGATATGCGCCAAAAAGCTGACCATCTCAGGCCTAGCCGCTGCTACATACATGCGCTTGCATTACAAGGAACAGAAAGCTAAGGAGATGGATGGCCTCATGATCATGAATAATTTACTCGTTGTAAAGGAGGCCGACCATTGCTGCTGTCTACCTTCTGAACTTTGTGTTGAAGCCTGACTGACTCAGGACCCCCAATTCTCTATGTCTGGAGGACGTATTGCATCCCAGTGTCAAACTGTGTCCCAGCTTCCACAATATTAACCCAGTGTGAAGGCATCAGTGAGATGGACCATCCCTGGCCACATTCACTTGTCCACGTGTTTGTGGTTAGGCTGTCCTTCCCATTGAATGCACTGGGGAGGGCACAGGTAATGTTTTGGTATGCGCGCATGTGTATAAGGCGCACCGGGACAAATAAGGGCGGCTGGGGACCGTTTATGGACACCCGGCCGCCCCCTGGCGGCTGGGGACCAAGCGTGGACACCCGGCCGCCGGTCGGCTGGGGACTGAGCATGGATACCAGGCCGCCGACGCAGCCATGACGTGGTGGCCAGATTCCGCCTCCACATGCCTAAAAGGCCCAATTTCAAGTGCAAGCAAGCAAGCAGTATGGTATTGCAGCCTGGGGGTGGGTGGGTGGCAGGCTGCATACTTTCGCTTGCATTGCAAGGAATGGGGGAGGTACAATTGAACACTGCCCTGGGACTAGGACTTGCATGGGGATAGTTGCAAGTCTGCATCTTCTGATGCGGCAAGGAACACTTTTAGGCAGTGACCTGGGTGTCAGAGATGCTTCCAGGGGTCTTCCCCATGCTGTTCTCATGTCTTTTCAGCACTGTATGCATGTGTCACGCAGCACATGGCCAGATAAGGTTGTAAAATGCTAAAATGACATTTCCCGGTGAATGCATTTGTCACGGTTGAAAGCAATTCCAAAGTGCAAAAACGTATAAAAAATGCTACTTGTGAACATAGCCCAAGGTGTGGAGGAGTATTTTTGTTTATGGTTATTTATTTTACCTTATACACAAGTCATTACCCTGGAAAGGATGTTCCTTATCATATTTCACAGGAAAACAGTTTCAGTTTAGTTTTTGAACGTTTTATTGTGAGCCCGTAAAAGTGGCTTAATACCTCTGACCATGTTGTTGACAGCAGTGACCTGGGGGTCAGAAATGCTTCCTGGGGCGATACCCATGCTGTTCCCATGTCATTTGAGCACTGTCACTATCGTTTTGGGCACTTTTTAGGCTTTCTACAGACTGCCGGGGGTGCCGCCGCAATAATGCTCGGGTCTCCCAAAGACTAACATTGGGCTCGTTGCTCGGGTCGAGCATCCGAGTATCACTGTGAGCTCGGCCTGAGCTTCGAGCACCCGAGCATTTTAGTGCTCGCTCAACACTAGTGCTGAGCCTTAAGACTGGCAGGATATCCATTGGTAAGGGAGTCTCCACTGTGCTCTGCTCCCTGTGGCATCTTGTGCCCGACTGGGACTTTCCCAGCTCTGTCTGTCAGACAAGAGACTGGAGGTACCTCCCCCTACTGAATCTTCAATTCTCATGTCAGATCTTCACATTGCAAAGGGGATATAAATCATACACTTTTACCAACAGATATGCTGGAGCACAGCAAATAAAAAGTGCATTTATATAACAAATGAAACATATCTGGAACTATGCCTGAAAAGTACACTGGGTATAAATGGATTTACTTGAACTGCATATCTAACACTCAGTAATACTGGTAGGGAGGTAGCTAAGGAGTGAGCTGCAGTATACAGAGGTTACTCATGGTCCAGGGGTACTTAAAGGGGCATACACAGTCTGGATCGGGTCACTACATATTAGCCAAAGAACAATATCTTCAAAAGCTCCAGAAAAGATAAAAGGTGACACCTAAATTTCATCATTAAAAAGTGACTCATTCTGCAAAGTCATGTAAATCTGTCTGGAGGTCCGTGGGAAGTTACCCAGGTCTGAGAAACTTTCTGCTAGGTGCTTGCTGGATCAGAAATGGGTTCTGAGTTATTAGTGGACTCTGTGGTCCCCCATTCTGGTCCAGCTGGGGCTGATGCTGCACAGCATCACCATCAGGCCCAAAGCCTAGCCAATGCATGAGATGTGCAAGTGGTATCTTGTGTATTTGTGCCTAGCAACATGAAGCGCAGGTTGCGGAGGGAGACTAGGCTGCTGCAGCCTAAGTCCGAGAGGCGTCGCACTGAGCATGCCCGTGACCTGGCGGACCGTGATTGGAGGTTTGGCAACCACCTGATCCGGTGACCTGGCACCGCCTGATTTGTTCACGGGTGGCGTCACCAATGGTGCGACGGTGGGCAGAGCTTAGTCTTTAAAAGGCCCGCCCACAAACATGGCGGCGCGCTCTGATCTTTGAGCAGTGATGGTGTTGTGTGGACGCTTGGCATTTTGAGCTCCACGTGTGCTTTAGTGGAAATAGGCAGGCTAGTGGAAATAGGCAGGTAGCTTGGCCGTATAGACTGGCTCTGACAAGGGGGTCGCCATACATCCCGAGCAGTCTGCAGACGCCGTATTCCCGGTGCCGCCTGTGAGCCACTTCAGTCCGGTAGCACGCCGGCTGAGAGCACTTACACGCTGGCGTGAGTCACACATGCATCCTAGCGCCTACTGCGTAGCCCCTGTGTAGTTAACAGGGCTACAGCTGCTTTCCCGGTCGCACATCTCCCGTGCAGTTAACGGAGATAGAGCGAACCGCTATGCCCGTTCCTGTGTGCAGTAACACAGAAGGGTTTATCATTTAAGTTGGTTGTCTTCCTTCTCACCCGTAAGGTGTTCAGCAGCAGTCCTCCAGGCTGCATTGCGGACCCTGGGGTCGGTTGCTTTCCATTATAATAAAGTTTGTTTGCAACCGTCCCCATAACAGTATCAGAGCGCCAGGGTCTTGCCGAACATGGTCGACAACCAACAACTGCAGCGTTACATACAGCAACTGGAGACCAGACTTAGGTCTCTGGAACTAGCTCCGGTCGCTGATATCACTGCAGTAGCTACCCAGGCGGCTACTCTAGCTGCGAATTTGATTAACCCAGCTGTGGTGAATGCTGCGACCACTGCATGTGCTCCATTACCCCGTTTTGCTCTCCCGGAAAAAATTTCGGGGAACAGTAAATTCTGCAGGGGTTTTATTAATGTATGCTCCATTCACTTGGAGATGATGGAGGCACGCTTCCCCTCCGAAAGAGCCAAAGTGGGATATGTCATCTCGTTACTCTCCCACAGGGCTCTGGAGTGGGCTACTCCTTTGTGGGAGCGGAATTACCCGGTAGTGGCCAATGTGGGTCTTTTCCTTAAAACCCTAAAGAGTGTATTCCTGGGGCCTCAAGTCACGCATGATATGGCTCTCAAGCTTCTTGCGTTGATCCAGGGTTCGGGCACCACCAGTCACTATGCCATCCAGTTCAGAACCTTTGCGGCTGAACTGGATTGAGCTGAGCGGTCGCTAATCCCGGTGTTTTGGAAGGGGCTGGCTGGGCATATTAAAGATGCTCTAGCTACCAGGGAGATTCCAACCTCTCTAGAAGAGTTAATAACACTTGCTAACTGAATAGATCTGCGTCATGCAGAACGCAAGTTAAAGCTAGAGGTTTCCAGACCTCGGCTCCGGTTGGCACCCGCTTTCTCTAGGCCTATCTCCAAACCCGCGGTTCCCGACCCGGAGCCTGAGGCTATGGACATATCCCAGACTAAGTCTAAGCCCCCTCGTTCCCGACCTGCACATCCCTTGGAGTACCCCGTTAATAAGGTTTCCAAGCAGTCGGGAAACGAGGGTGTCTAACCACCGTTGGAGGGGGTGTGCTAGATTCAGGGGTTTCTTCCTCCAAATTACTATATGAGGTGACGTTGTCCTTCGGAACAACCATGGTTACTGCCAAGGCGTGGGTGGATTCTGGCACCGATGGCAATTTTTTGTCATCAGCATCTGCCCAGAGACATGCCATTCCTATGGAGTTACTGTCAAGGTCAATGAACATCAGGGTGGTCAACGGTTCTCTGCTGGACACACAAATCACTCACCAGTCTGTTCCCCTCACCATGTCGTTTCCTCAGGGTCACCGGGAGGTTATCTCCTTCCTTATTATCCCCAGGGTATTAGATGAGGTGCTATTGGGTCTACCTTGGCTATGTCGTCACTCTCCACACATTGACTGGAGTACAGGGAGAATTTCTTCCTGGGGTAAAGATTGTGTGCCCCAGTGTATGGTTACAGCCGCCCGGGGGGCAGTCTCAGAGCCTTCTCCCGACTTGTCCGCTCTGCCTGTACAATATCGGAGCTTTGCGGATGTCTTTTCTAAAAAGGCTGCAGAGACTTTACCTCCCCACCGACCGTATGACTGCCCTATTGACCTGGTTCCCGGTACTGAGCCTCCTCGCGGTAGGGCCTACCCTCTGTCTGTACCCGAAACCCAGGCCACGTCTGACTATATCAAAGAGAATCTGGCCCGGGGGTTTATCAGAAAATCGGTCTCCCCTGCGGGAGCGGGGCTTTTCTTTGTCCAGAAGAAAGGGGGCGATTTGCGTCCCTGCATTGATTACAGAGGACTATATGCCATCACAATCAAGAATAAATACCCTCTGCCCCTTATTTCTGAGCTATTTGACAGGTTGCGAGGGGCTCATATCATCACTTAACTGGACTTGTGAGGGGCGTATAATCTGGTGCGAATCCGTGAGGGCGACGAGTGGAAAACATCCTTCAACACTCGTGATGGCCATTACGAGTATCTCGTCATGCCTTTAGGGTTATGCAATGCCCCTGCTGTTTTTCAAGATTTTTGTCAACGATATCTTTCGGGATTTGCTGCTATCTTCCGTGGTAGTCTATCTTGATAATATCCTTATTTTTTCCCGGACCTCTCCACACACCGAGAGGATGTCCGCAGGGTTTTCGAATGATTGCGAGTAAATTCGTTGTACTGTAAGCTGGAGAAGTGTCAGTTTGAACGAGAGTCGCTACCATTCCTGGGCTACATCATATCCAGTAATGGATTGGCTATGGATCCACAAAAGTTGGTGGCGGTACAGAACTGGCAGGAGCCCCATTCTCTTAAAGCGGTACAATGCTTCATGGGCTTTATTAACTACTACCGGCAGTTCATACCAGATTTTTCCACCCTGGTGGCTCCCTTAGCCGCTTTAACCCAGAAGGGTGCCAATCCCAAGAACTGGTCTCAGGAGACATCCGAGGCGTTCCTGGAGATTAAATCCTACTTTGCTAGAGCTCCCATTCTCCATCGCCGGATGTGGACAAGCCATTCTTCCTGGAGGTCGATGCCTCCTCTGTCAGAGCAGGAGCCGTTCTCTCTCAAAAGAATGAACAGGGTCGGACAAGACCATGTTTTTTCTTCTCCAAGACCATCTCTCCAGCAGAGAAGAATTATACGATTGGTGACAAAGAATTGCTTGCTATTAAGATGGCTTTTTCGGAATGGAGGTACCTCTTGGAGGGAGCTAAACATCCTTTCGTGGTATATTCCAATCATAAAAACCTTTCGTACCTACAGACGGCGCAGCGTCTTAACTCGAGGCAGGCCAGGTGGTTTCTTTTCTTTTCCCTATTTAATTTTTCCATTCATTTTTTAAAAGGAGAAAAGAACCCCCGGGCAGACGCTTTGTCCCGGTCTATGGATACGGCTGAGGACGAGCCAAGGCTTATTGTCCCGCCAGAGTGTATGCGGACGGTGGCTCCAGTGTCCCTAAACCAGGTTCCTCCCGGGAGGATGTTCGTTCCTCCAAATTTACAGAATGAGGTACTGTCCTGGGCACATGCCTCTAAGATCGGAGGTCATTTTGGGGTCAAGCGTACCACAGAGCTTCTCCAACGGTTGTATTAGTGGCCCCGGTTATCCCAGGACGTTAAGGAATATGTCCAAGTGTGTGTCTCCTGTGCGAGAAATAAATCGTCCCGTCAGAGGCCGGCTGGTCTTCTTCATCCGTTACCCGTGGCGGATAGACCTTGGGAGCTGGTTGGGATGGATTTTATTGTTGAGTTGCCTAAGTCCCGGGGAAACACGACTATATGGGTGGTGTCTGACCATTTCTCTAAGATGGTTCACCTGGTCCCCCTGCCTAGGGTTCCTTTCTCCCAGGTTCTGGCATCACTGTTCATTCGTCACGTTTTCCGTCTCCACGGAATGCCTGATAGGATTGTCTGTGACCGGGGACCACAGTTTTCCTCCCGGTTTTGGAAAGAATTGTGTAATTTGCTCAGCATTGAGCTGAATCTTTCCACTGCCTATCACCCGGAGACCAATGGTCTGGTGGAATGCACTAACCAGACGCTGGTGACATACTTGCGCCATTTCGTTTCAGCCAACCAGAATGACTGGTCGATATTGCTCCCCTGGGCAGAGTTTGCCTTAAACAATGCAGTGGTGGATTCCACTGGCCAGACTCCGTTTCTCCTAAATAATGGCCAACATCCGCGAGTCCCGGTTCCTATGCTGGTTTCCTCTGTGGAACCTGGGGTCAGAGATTGGGCTCTGGAGGCGCGGGAGGTTTGGGATCATACCCAGGAGGCTATTTTGGCTTCCAAGAATCGGATGAAAGAGTTGGCTGACACTCATCGCCGTCCAGCCCCCGTATTCTCCCCGGGCGACAGACTGTGGCTCGCGGCTCGCAACATCAGAGTACGCGGGGAATCCGCTAAGTTTGCCCCCTGATTTATTGGTCCTTTCAGAATCCTGGCTCAAATAAACCCCGCAGTGTACCGGTTACAATTACCTCGACACATGAGGATTCTCGACACCTTTCATGTGTCGCTTCTCAAGCCGGTTCGTCTGACAGAATTTTCAGAACCCCAACCTGCTCCAGACACCAGGGGTGATGATTTTGAGGTACAGGCGATTGTGGGGTCTAAGATGGGTCGGGGAAAAAATTTTTACCTTGTACACTGGAGAGGTCATGGATCTGAGGATCGCTCCTGGGAGCCTGTGGACCACATTCATGCCCCCCTGCTCATTGAGGAATATGAGCGTCAAGTCGGGGGGGGTTAGAAGGTGGGATAATGTTAGGTGCCGGGCGCTTGCTGGATCAGCAATGGGTTCTGAGTCATCAGTGGATTCTGTGGTCTTCCCATTCTGGTTCAGCCAGGGCTGATCCTGCACAGCAACACCGTTGGTCCAAACGCCTAGCCAATGCACGAGATGTACAAGTGGTATCTTGTGTATTTGTGCCTAGCAACATGAAGCACAGGTTGCGGAGGGAGACTAGGCTACTGCAGCCTAAGTCCGAGAGGCGCCACACTGAGCATGCCCGTGACCTGGCGGACCGTGATTGGTAGTTTGGCAACCACCTGATCCGGTGACCTGGCACCGCCTGATTGGTTCACGGGTGGCGTCAACAATAGTGCGACGGTGGGCAGGGCTTAGTCTTTAGAAGTCCCGCCCACAAACATGGCTGCGCGCTCTGATCTTTGAGCAGTGATGGTGTTGTGTGGACGCTTGGCGTTTTGAGCTCCACGTGTGCTTTAGTGGAAATAGGCAGGCTAGTGGAAATAGGCAGGCTAGTGGAAATAGGCAGGTAGCTTGGCCGTATAGACTGGCTCTGACTAGGGGGTCGCCATACACCCCGAGCAGTCTGCAGACGCCATATTCCCGGTGCTGCCTGTGAGCCACGTGGAGCGATTCTCCACAGTCCGGTAGCACGCTGGCTGAGAGCACTTACACGCCGGCGTGAGTCACACACGCATCCTAGCGCCTACTGCGTAGCCCCTGTGTAGTTAACAGGGCTACAACTACTTTCCCGGTTGCACATCTCCCGTGCAGTTATCGGAGATAGAGCGAACCGCTATACCCGTTCCTGTGTGCAGTAACACGGAAGGGTTTATCATTTAAGTTGGTTGTCTCCCTTCTCACCCGGAAGGTGTTCAGCAGCAGTCCTCCAGGCTGCATTGCGGACCCCGGGGTCGCTTGCTTTCCATTATAATGAAGTTTGTTTGCAACCGTCCCCATAACACTTTCAAGCAAAATTGTCTGCTAAAGGGAACTACAACCGCCACGCTTCTGTACCGTCATAGTGTTGTAACCATCAAGTTTGCTGTGTGTTTGGGTATAAAGAAAAGTCTTTCTGTTGTAACTAACTTTGTACTTGAATAGGACAATGTGCAATACTACATTTGCCCCGGTGGTGGCGCTACAGAGAAACAAATCACTTATTGCCAGGTTTTACCACAGATTACAGCTGATCAATGGAGGTCCCAGCAGGGTGGGGGGAACTTTCGGATCAATTAATGTCATGAGACCATTTTAACAAGAAGGGAATGTTCAAGTGGAGAACGCCTTCAACTGATTTCCATATATGAATTACCATTCAGGGATTTACTTACTGAAGTTTTTCTTACTTTTTTTAAAAAAGTTAAAACTTTTAAAAAGTAAAAACATGAAAATGAAAGAATTTCTTTGAGGTCCTGGAAAAGTCCAACATCCAGTAGAAGACATAGACATCAGTTCCTTCATGTAACAATGTAGGAACTGATTACTTTATAGTTGTTTTTGTCTCTTGTCATTTATTATACCAGTCGTCTTCTTTGAAAAAAAAAAAAACATGGAACCCCAGGGGTCTAACAGCTGGTATACTGAGACACAGATAATGCAAATCTCTGCCACCCATGCAAGCCGCCTTTATTCAGTTCATTAAATGGAAATTAGTAAAACTCGTTACCTTTATTGTTTGCTGTGCTTTAATTTTGCAGCTGGTAAATAAATAATGAAATGTTCTGTCTATAGAAATTGCAGTCATTTTTGATATCTTGTTGTTTTTTTTTTCCCCAGAATTTTCAGAATGAAAAACTGGATGTTTTGCGTAAGTTTTTGGGAAAGTTTTCAACTTTCAAAAAATGAAAGCACAAAAGCAAAACAACTGCTGTTAGTGATTTGCTTATCTGTGTAGACTTTGTCTAAATCTACACAGACATTATCTACAGCTGTAAGAGTCAATGCATATTGGAAAGTCGTGTGCATGGAAATCACGTGGTTCTGCATTGTGATCACCAGCGGACACGACATGCATGGTGCCGAGCCTCTATGGGGAGACGTGCTCTACACAATCTTCTAAGGGAGAATATACCTGAAATTTGGCAGCAGATAATATTGGGGACATGTGGATACATTGTGGTCCTGTAAAGGAGACACTGAGGACCTGTAATGGTGACAATGAGGACCTGTAATGGAGACAATGAGGACCTGCAATGGAGACAATGAGGACCTGTAATGGAGACAATGAGGACCTGTAATGGAGACAATGAGGACCTGTAATGGAGACAATTGTGGCCTGTAAAGGAGACAATGAGGACCTGTAATGGAGACAATGAGGACCTGTAAAGGAGACAATGTGGACCTGTAATGGAGACAATGAGGACCTGTAATGGACATAATGAGGACCTGTAATGGAGAAACTGAGGACCTGTAATGGACACAATGAGGACCTGTAATTCATACAATGAGGACCTGTAATGGAGACAATGAGGACCTGCAATGGAGAGGACCTGTAATGGAGACAATGAGGACCTGTAAAGGAGACAATGTGGACCTGTAATGGAGACAATGAGGACCTGCAATGGAGAGGACCTGTAATGGAGACAATGAGGACCTGTAAAGGAGACAATGTGGACCTGTAATGGAGACAATGAGGACCTGTAATGGACACAATGAGGACCTGTAATTCATACAATGAGGACCTGTAATTCATACAATGACCACCTGTAATTCATACAATGACCACCTGTAATGGAGACAATGAGGACCTGTAATGGAGACAATGAGGACCTGCAATGGAGACAATGAGGACCTGTAATGGAGACAATGAGGACCTGTAATGGAGACAATGAGGACCTGTAATGGAGACAATTGTGGCCTGTAAAGGAGACAATGAGGACCTGTAATGGAGACAATGAGGACCTGTAAGGGAGACAATGTGGACCTGTAATGGAGACAATGAGGACCTGTAATGGACATAATGAGGACCTGTAATGGAGACACTGAGGACCTGTAATGGACACAATGAGGACCTGTAATTCATACAATGAGGACCTGTAATGGAGACAATGAGGACCTGCAATGGAGAGGACCTGTAATGGAGACAATGAGGACCTGAAAAGGAGACAATGTGGACCTGTAATGGAGACAATGAGGACCTGTAATGGACACAATGAGGACCTGTAATTCATACAATGAGGACCTGTAATTCATACAATGACCACCTGTAATTCATACAATGACCACCTGTAATGGAGACAATGAGGACCTGTAATGGAGACAATGAAGACCTGTAATTCATACAATGAGGACCTGTAATGGATACAATGAGGACCTGTAATTCATACAATGAAGACCTGTAAAGGAGACAATGTGAACCTGTAATGGAGACAATGAGGACCTGTAATGGATACAATGAGGACCTGTAATGGACATAATGAGGACCTGTAATGGAGACACTGAGGACCTGTAATGGACACAATGAGGACCTGTAATTCATACAATGAGGACCTGTAATGGATTCAATGAGGACCTGTAATGGACACAATGAGGACCTGTAATGGAGACAATGAGGACCTGTAATTCATACAATGAGGACCTGTAATGGAGACAATGAGGACCTGTAATGGACACAATGAGGACCTGTAATGGAGACAATGAGGACCTGCAATGGAGACAATGAGGACCTGCAATGGAGACAATGAGGACCTGTAATGGAGATAATGAGGACCTTTAATGGAGACAATGAAGACCTGTATGTCACTATAGTACAGATCTGTGATGCTGTAATAGTTTGTGGCCAGTAATATCACCTCCCTCCTCTTAGACCAATTCCAATTTGCAGACCCTCCAAATCTACCTTTTTTTTGGGGGGGTGTATCTTTTTACTGGACTTTATCAAATGTCACCTTAAAAACTCACTTTTTCCAATTTCATGTCATAATAGGTATGATTATTCGGTTCAACAAGTAAAATGCTGAATCTGATTTGTTTGGACCCAAACTGCGAGTACCACCTATAGCTTGGCACTGTGTATATGTATTGAAGGGGGCACTATAAGGGAACCGTACATTGGCTGACACTCCTGGAAACTGTGGCTAAAATGTTTTAATTATTTAAACCGACTCAGTTCTCCTGAGCCAAACAAATATGCCTGTTGTGTGTTTCCAAAATTCGAGGGTCTGAATTTTCAGCTTTAATGTGATTTCCAAAAACAGCCAAATAAGCCCTTGGGTACTCGGTGACAGGGGGGCCACTAATAAATCAGCGTATATTGATAAAGGCCTTGAGCAGAAATCAGAATCTTTGCGTTACCCAACCTCCAGTCTCCAGCGCTTCATCCCTCTTCCCTGGTGGCCATCTCCTTCTGCTTGTAAGTCAATTGGTTTAGCATGGTGACCCATCATGCATGTCTAATTATAGGCTGACTCAGGCAGCGATATGAGTTTTCAGGTAGTTTGCATTCATACCACTAACACATCATTAAACTCAGTTTTTCTTTTCAAGTGTGCCTTTTGACAAATCTAGCTCAGCTTCCACATCCAGACTTTGCTACATTACGACAAGTGTACCACCTGAGAAACACATCTCTGCTACTTCTCTGTGCTCTGCTACATTACCACAAGTGTACCACCTGAGAAACACATCTCTGCTACTTCTCTGTGCTCTGCTACATTACCACAAGTATGTCTGCTGACATACTGATGTGAAAACCTGTATGAAAATGTTTAGGAGAAACTTAAAGGGTTTCACACGTTTGCCAGTTTTGATCAAATCAGGGAGTCGATCGATTGGAGCCAAGAGAAACACGACCAAAACTGTCTGTGTCCCAGACTCATCTGAGTCTCAGATGTCTGGTCACATGTATTTATTACTAAGCACAAGAGATAAGGAAAGTAGAAATGGCTTACATTTCATTACCTAAAAAGGAAAAGTTAAGTTGGGAAAAACAAAGTCGTAAATTATGTAAAAATCCCTTAGAAACTGGCTAAATCTAGTTTTACTATACTTTAAGAACAAAGGAAGGCTTTAATGCAAAGACAGCTCTGAAGATACACCTTATGTTATTTGCTCTTACGAATAACACATATAAAGCTAATATTAAAATACAAAAGATATGTGTGTATATTTAATTGTCTAAATAATTATCAAGGCAAAGTATAAGTATTTAACATATCACATACCAAGCTCTTTTACAGCCACTAGGCAATGCTACAATAAACTAGTGTGCCACCTGACAAACCCAGCTCTGTAATGTTGCTGTGCTCTGCTACATTACCGTAAGTGTGTCTGCTAACAATCCAGGCTTTGCTACATCACTGGGCTCTGCTGTTTCACCAAAAGAGAGTTTCTATTAATACACAGCTCTGATGTTCTGCTTTTCTACTACTTAGCTGCTCTTACCATTGTCTCTCCATGTTGCTTTTCCTAAGTATCCCTATTAACCAGGCTAGATCCAGGTTTGGAGCTTACTTTAGGTGCAGAACCTTTCCAATTCAATTAAGTATACAGCTCTTGAGTTACAGAATGCAAACTGCTGTCCCCACAAATGCTCGGCCTGGAGTCATCAGGAACATCTTTGCTCACGCTTCGGTGGTGCACAGGACTTTCCAGAGTTATTCTTGGTTGTGTTTCCGTTCTTCTAGACGCTGTGCAACCTTAGTTGACCCTTCCGCTGCGCAGTCCTTGTAAAGACATTTGCTGTTTGCATGAACGCTTATCTGCAGTGAATGCGACTATCTCTTATTTTCAAGAGAGAATGTGATGTCTCGTGAAGCGATAAGTAAGATTACAGCCATAACTCACTACAAATGAGAACAGCAAGAATAATCAATAAGGTTATGATAGATAACCCAATTCTTTCCTTACAACTGTGTAGCTGCACTGTCAGCTCCTGAGCTCAAATTAGAGGCTCACATGCCATTTCACAAATTAAAGGGGACGTCTACATACCACTGGTGCAAGGCAATGCTTCGTGCTTATCAAAATGTTTAAGATGCATCAGATATTTGTATCACCCGACATAAGGGGGTGCACACAGTTCTCTTGCACAGGGACCCCCAGTTTGTGTTTATTCTGGTACACAGGAATGTTTACCAGAGTAAACACAAACAACTGGCGGTCCCTGTACAAAAGCACTGTGTGCACCCCCTTGTGTTGGCGTACACCACTCAGCACTTACATTGCCAAAGCTTCTCTTTGCAAATAATCAACTGGTTAATGTGTAAAATTGGTTATATTCCAACTTATGGTGATCTAGGAAAGTGAGAACATCCCTGGTGGTCTAGAGCAGTGAAGGAGTTTTACGATATATCCCTGGTGGTCTAGAACAGTGAAGGAGTTTTTCGATATATCCCTGGTGGTCTAGGGCAGTGAATGAGTTTATGCACACATCCTTGGTGGTCTAGGTAAGTGAAGGACTTTATGCACACATCCCTGTTGGTCTAGGTAAGTGAAGGAGTTTATGCACACATCCCTGGTGGTCTAGGGAAGTGAAGGAGTTTATGCACACATCCCTGGTGGTCTAGGGCAGTGAAGGAGTTTACGCACACATCCCTGGTGGTCTAGGTAAGTGAAGGAGTTTATGCGCACATCCCTGGTGGTCTAGGGAAGTGAAGGAGTTTATGCACACATCCCTGGTGGTCTAGGGCAGTGAAGGAGTTTACGCACACATCCCTGGTGGTCTAGGGCAGTGAAGGAGTTTATGCACACATCCCTGGTGGTCTAGGGCAGTGAAGGAGTTTATGCACACATCCCTGGTGGTCTAGGGCAGTGAAGGAGTTTATGCGCACATCCCTGGTGGTCTAGGGCAGTGAAGGAGTTTATGCGCACATCCCTGGTGGTCTAGGGAAGTGAAGGAGTTTATGCACACATCCCTGGTGGTCTAGGGCAGTGAAGGAGTTTATGCACACATCCCTGGTGGTCTAGGGCAGTGAAGGAGTTTATGCGCACATCCCTGGTGGTCTAGGGCAGTGAAGGAGTTTATGCGCACATCCCTGGTGGTCTAGGGCAGTGAAGGAGTTTATGCGCACATCCCTGGTGGTCTAGGGAAGTGAAGGAGTTTATGCACACATCCCTGGTGGTCTAGGGCAGTGAAGGAGTTTATGCACACATCCCTGGTGGTCTAGGGCAGTGAAGGAGTTTACGCACACATCCCTGCTGGTCAAGGGAAGTGAAGTAGTTTATGCACATGTAGCACCCTGAGGATTCGGCTGCTACAGGGGTATTACACCTCAAGCCAGAGGTGTGGTATTCCACTCCCGGGTAAGCATGGAGTGTGGAACTGAGCTCAGTAGGCTGCATGCACTACACACATCCCATTTCTGGGGGACAGACCAATGGTACTCCCACTAGAGAAATGTGCAGGTACGACAGTGTCTGTCCCTGGCTGGAGTGGGAGGGGGGTGGAACATCCCAGTAGTGTAGGGGCAGATAGGGGGAGCAGTCTGGGTAATGCTAGGAGCTCATTGGGTGCTGGTCACCTGAGCTCACACATAGAGGGAGTATATAAGGTGGGAACCATCTTAGATCAGGGTCAGTCTGTCAGAGTTGAGTCAGAGAAGCAGAGCAGCTCAGCCAGCTCCAAGGCCAAGAGAGAGAGAGAGAGGAGAAAGAAGGACCCAGAGGGGGAGAAGAGGGAACTCCAAGAACCCAAAAAGAGACCAGAGGGTGAAGAGTTGGCACAAGGGTACCGGATCCAAAGCTGGTGGAGGGCCCTAATCCTTAGCCAGAGACCGGAGGTCGTGGGCAGGATCTGCCACGACCACCCACTAAATCCACCCGGAAGGCACACCAAGAATAGGGTCAGGGAACCCAGAGACAAGGGTTTACCAACAAGAGGCCCGAGGGAGCCGGACTTAGGTGGATCCCTGGTGGGGAAGGCCAGAGAGAAGGACAAGTCAGAAAGGGAGCTCAGGACCACGCTCCAGAATCACCTGGGGGTTGGCCGAGTCCAGGACCTGGTGGACGCAGCACGGCTCTGGTGGTCACTCAAGGCCGGAGTGACCAACACAAAAGCAGTAAGTAAAACCCTGAACTCCACAAGCCGACTCGGAGTCTTATTACCACTCTCACTGCACCACCACAACCACCATCCTCTGCAACTGACCCCCTGAGGCTATACCCCTCCCGTTGGGGGTTATACTACCTGAGCTGCACACACACCACCAGCCTCAGCGGACCCTGCTGCCGCGGCGGCCGTAGTGACCGCAAATCAATGGGTGGCGTAGTCGACATTAAAGAACATCCAGCAACATCTGTAGGACTGCCACACACTGAGCTTGACACCCTGGGCACGGACCGGGTCACCGCCACTCGGAGACTACAACCCCCATCTGATCCGGCTCCGGGTATCCCCCAAACAACACTGGCCCAGGGGGCGCGTCAACTTTGGCGTAGTCGGCAGGATTACGTGCCCGCAACAACCGGGTACTGCGTGCCTGAAGAAAAGTTCACCGTTACCTTAAAAAGAAGTCTCCCGCCGGTTCCGGAGGGACCCCGCCAACGGACCCCATCACAGGTCGTTTCCCGCCGGTTGTCCGCCATTTGCAGCTTTTTCCCGCCATCCGTGGAGTTTCCCGCCACTGGGAGACGATTCCCGCCATTTCCAAAGATTTCCCGCCTTGGAAGAGCGGACGCCATTATGGGCGTGCCAGAGGGTGGCAAAAGGCCACCTCCCATCGTGGGCCAGGTCGAAGAATGGCGCCAAAAGCGGAAACCGCGCCCACCAACAGAGACTGTGATGCTGGAAGTGTCCATCAGCGTAAGAGAACTGCCCCTGGAACTGACAATCACAAAGTTGCCCCGGGACCACCCTCAATGTGGGCGGAGACAGAACAAGAGAGCAAAGATGGGTGTCACCTGGAGCAGTCTGGAGAGAGCGCACCCGGAGACAAGAAGTCTGGAGAGGAGTCCAGAGAGAGCCTACCCGGAGATGGAGGGAGAGTCAGGCAGCACCGACCCAGTGGTCAGGAGCCTGCTACAAGCCACAACCCCACTAGGCCTAGTGGAGGTCCTGGCACAGCTCCCCCGAGACCGGGAGTGTGCACAGACTGCGCTGGAGGGCCTCGCACGGAGGATGGCCCGGGTGCAGCGAGAGACGTTGGCGGAGTGGAGCCAGGAGATGGCCCAGCAGACCGGAACCCGTCAGCGGAGCACGCCACCCGAGACGAGGAGACAGACCGCCTCTGAGGATGGTGCAGGAGGAGTGAAGGCCGGAGACGGCGCCGAGAAGGGAGCCGAACGAATGAAGGCAGGTAAAGGGGACGTCTCTACCCCGAGCCGGGAAACCGTGTACCTGCCCCAGCTCCCCGTCGCAGAGCCCGAAATTCCCCCTGCCGTGCCCGTCGCTGCATCGTCACCGCCGCAGACTAGGCCTCAACCGGAAACCGCGGCCGCGACCCCTGTGACGTCACGCGCTTCGACCCTGAGCGCGGCAAAGCAGGAAATACCATCAGCCTGGTCGCAAGGCCTAGTACCCCCGGGCGCCGCCATTCCAACAGCGCCCCCTACCTCCGCGGAGCTACCAACCTGGTCGCAGGGCCGAGTAACCACGGGCGCCGCCGTTCTTACGGTGCCCTTTTCCTTTAGCGTGCCCCAAGCCTGGTCGCAAGGCCTGGTCAACCCGGGCGCCGCTACCACCACAGCGCCCATAACACCTAAAGTACCGCACCTGGGTGAGGACCTGTTCGCCCAGCATACGTGCCCGGATGGGCAGCCCTTCATATGGCCACCGGAGTTTCACCATCCCCGACTCCGGAAAGAAAGACCCCTAGATGAACCCCTGATTCCGGTTCCGAAGCCCGTCAGGAGGACCCAGCCCCCGCTAGAGGAGGCACAGTTTGAGTGGGACCCCACCGGAGGAGACCTCATGGGGTTCACTCAGGAGACTCGGGCGGCCACAGCGGAGCGTGCAGAGTGCTGCCGCCGGCAGCTCGAGGTCTTCGAGAAGGAGCGGAGAGAGAGGCGGGTCCGGGAACAGCAAGCACAGATAAGGAGCGCGGAGCAGAAGAGCCGGACCAGGAGGAACCCCCGTGCAGCTCATGGTCCCCGTACCACCGGGACTGTGATTAAATTCAACCTGCAGCATGGGTGGGGCTTCATAAAAGACCATCATACCCCCGGCGACGTCTTTGTCACACGCAGAGACGTAGAAAGCCATCTGCCGGAGGGACACAGAGGTCGTGACCTGTACGTAGGGGACGAGGTCACCTTCACCCGGCACAAGTGTGCCAAAGGACCCTACGCCCTCCATGTACATCGCCTGACGGAGGAGGAGCTGCGGTGTGAGGAGGAGCAGGAGGACCCGGACGGGTCTAAATCCAAAGAAGGAGCAGGAGGACGCTGTCGTTAAAGTACGGTAAAGAGACTGTAAATAGTTACCCATCGAGGTACAGTGAACTGTTGCTGCTTTAAATAAGTCCCCGTTGGGACAAGAGTGAACTGTTAAACCATGTGTCCCTATTCCCATTACCTGGCCGAGGACTGAGAGCGGCCATATTCCCCTTGTATATAGTTGCGCTTCCTAAGGCGCCCCCTACCGGTTTTATAGTAAACTGTTGTTTTTCTTAAAGAGACTGTCGCGCTTTTCCCGGTCACAAGCTGCACCGTGGCCGGAGGAGCAAGAGTGTTTACAAGGACGTTATTTATGAAGAGTTTTTATGAAAAGTTTTATGTGATGTTTTATATGTTTATGTTTATGAAAAAAAATTGTATGTTTTGGATGTTTTTTATATCTTACAGCCCGAGGACGTGCTGTGATTTACCAGGGGGGAATGTAGCACCCTGAGGATTCGGCTGCTACAGGGGTATTACACCTCAAGCCAGAGGTGTGGTATTCCACTCCCGGGTAAGGATGGAGTGTGGAACTGAGCTCAGTAGGCTGCATGCACTACACACATCCCATTTCCGGGGGACAGACCAATGGTACTCCCACTAGAGAAATGTGCAGGTACGACAGTGTCTGTCCCTGGCTGGAGTGGGAGGGGGGTGGAACATCCCAGTAGTGTAGGGGCAGATAGGGGGAGCAGTCTGGGTAATGCTAGGAGCTCATTGGGTGCTGGTCACCTGAGCTCACACATAGAGGGAGTATATAAGGTGGGAACCATCTTAGATCAGGGTCAGTCTGTCAGAGTTGAGTCAGAGAAGCAGAGCAGCTCAGCCAGCTCCAAGGCCAAGAGAGAGAGAGAGAGGAGAAAGAAGGACCCAGAGGGGGAGAAGAGGGAACTCCAAGAACCCAAAAAGAGACCAGAGGGTGAAGAGTTGGCACAAGGGTACCGGATCCCAAGCTGGTGGAGGGCCCTAACCCTTAGCCAGAGACCGGAGGTCGTGGGCAGGATCTGCCACGACCACCCACTAAATCCACCCGGAAGGCACACCAAGAATAGGGTCAGGGAACCCAGAGACAAGGGTTTACCAACAAGAGGCCCGAGGGAGCCGGACTTAGGTGGATCCCTGGTGGGGAAGGCCAGAGAGAAGGACAAGTCAGAAAGGGAGCTCAGGACCACGCTCCAGAATCACCTGGGGGTTGGCCGAGTCCAGGACCTGGTGGACGCAGCACGGCTCGGAGTGACCAACACAAAAGCAGTAAGTAAAACCCTGAACTGCACAAGCCGACTCGGAGTCTTATTACCACTCTCACTGCACCACCACAACCACCATCCTCTGCAACTGACCCCCTGAGGCTATACCCCTCCCGTTGGGGGTTATACTACCTGAGCTGCACACACACCACCAGCCTCAGCGGACCCTGCTGCAGCGGCGGCCGTAGTGACCACAAATCAACGGGTGGCGTAGTCGACATTAAAGAACATCCAGCAACATCTGTAGGACTGCCACACACTGAGCTTGACACCCTGGGCACGGACCGGGTCACCGCCACTCGGAGACTACAACCCCCATCTGATCCGGCTCCGGGTATCCCCCAAACAACACTGGCCCAGGGGGTGCGTCACACACATCCCTGGTGGTCTAGGGAAGTGAAGGAGTTTATGCACACATCCCTGGTGGTCTAAGACAGGGATTAATGCACGTGTTCAAGGATATTGCGTCACACTCTTCAGATGTATAGATTCTAGGGTATGGTTACTTCTTTTGAAACCTCCTGGGTCCAGAGTCCCGTCTGTCCAGGTCCTAGGTGATTTAGAAAAAGTGAGTAGACGTCACAATTTAGGAATAGAGAAAGGGATAAAAAGACGTAAAGCAATGGCCAAATACTCTAGACTGTAATATGTGGAATAACTGCAGCACTGAAGAATATAACAGTAGTAGTCTGGGAATGATATGAAGTTTCAATTGCTAGAAGGAAAAAGAAATAGGAGAGGTGCCAGCAGCAATGCCAGACTCCTTGTGATTAATCAGTGATTTGGTGCGTCCATCCTGCTGAAGGTGAATTACAATTACATTGTTTTATCTTTATGCACTAGAAAGTAGCAGCAAGAGAGCGTAATATTTTTTATACAATAAAAAAATCTGAAAACAGCGTCAGTAAGAAATGGTGGACTTGCTTGTCACAAGAGTTTGCACTTCATATCTTGTGCAATATTTTTGGGAAGTGAAATAATTATTTTTTAAAAATACAAAAGAAAATTCCCTAAATTTCAAATATTTCACTGCGATTTTCTACCTCACAAAGTGTGTGTGTTGCATTTTTTTCACAAATCTCTTTTTATTAGCTGTTGTAGGTGCTGGCTTTTTTTGGGTTGTGTATCTACCCAGCAATTTTTATCACGCATTTTTGGGGAGGGGTGAATTTTATTAAAAATCAAAAGAAAAAAATGTAGAAATTTTACAATGCATGTCTATTAGTGTTGAGCGAGCATGCTCGACACTGCTCGGTACTCGCCCGAGCATCTCACTACTCGGGATTTTCGGCGAGCACCGAGCATTTCCGGGTTACTCGGGTGGGAGCTCGGGTCTCCGCCCTGCATGTTTGGCGCTCTTTACAGTGCCAATGAACATGCAGGGATTGCCAGCCAGTCACTGTAATGCCGCAGCCATGTTGTTTGTGGGCATTACAGTGATTGGCTGGCCGCACAGTATCACCTTGAGTATTTAAAACCGGACACCGCCATCTTGGACACAGTCGCCTGGGATCAGACAGTGTAGGGAGAGTGCTGCTGAGTTAGGGAGAGATATATAGTGTGAAATAGTTAGTGTAGGGTCTCTAAAGCCTGCAAAATCAAACAAACAGTCCTTCTCAGGACTAATATCCATCCCAGATATCAGGCAGGCAGGCAGGCTGTATAGGAGACGCAGTGGTTATACCAACAAATGCTGCATTACAGTCCTGTGTGCTCCTGTTGGTCAAATTGCTAGACTTATCCCCCGGTCTCAGGGGCAGGAAAAAATCCTTTTTTTTCATCTAAATCCTGTATTTTTTTTTTCCTCAGTCAGACTGTACAAATACGTGCCTAATTAACCTTTTGGTATTTCCCCCCCCCCAAAAAAAAAAAAATTGGGTGTGTCTGTGACTGTTCAGACACCAATAAATCTGTTTAAAAGAGTCTGGTGTAGGCCAGAGAAATAGAACTGTGGTTTTGAAGTTCCACGGGTCAAAGCTCTGAATTATCCTGCTTATGGCATTTTTTGCCGGAAAAAAAAACTGTAATAGTGTCTCCCTGACTGTTCAGACACAAATATATCTGTTTAAAAGAGTCTGGTGTAGGCCAGAGAAATAGAACTGTGGTTTTGCAGATTCACGGGTCAAATCTCTGTATTATCCTGCTTTTGGAATTTTTTGCCGTAAAAAAAAAACTGTAATAGTGTCTCCCTGACTGTTCAGACACAAATATATCTGTTTAAAAGAATCTGGTGTAGGCCAGAGAAATAGAACTGTAGTTTTGCAGTTCCACGGGTCAAATCTCTGTATTATCCTGTTTTTGGCATTTTTTCCGTAAAAAAAAACTGTAATAGTGTCTCCCTGACTGTTCAGACACCAAAATATCTGTTTAAAAGAGTCTGGTGTAGGCCAGAGAAATAGAACTGTGGTTTTGCAGTTCCACGGGTCAAAGCTCTGAATTATCCTGCTTTTGGCATTTTTTGCCGTAAAAAAAACATGTAATAGTGTCTCCCTGACTGTTCAGACACCAATATATCTGTTTAAAAGAGTCTGGTGTAGGCCAGAGAAATAGAACTGTTGTTTTGCAGTTCCACGGGTCAAATCTCTGTATTATCCTGCTTTTGGCATTTTTTGCCGTAAAAAAAAAACTGTAATAGTGTCTCCCTGACTGTTCAGACACCAATATATCTGTTTAAAAGAGTCTGGTGTAGGCCAGAGAAATAGAACTGTGGTTTTGCAGATTCACGGGTCAAATCTCTGTATTATCCTGCTTTTGGAATTTTTTGCCGTAAAAAACAGTAATAGTGTCTCCCTGACTGTTCAGACACAAATATATCTGTTTAAAAGAGTCTGGTGTAGGCCAGAGAAATAGAACTGTGGTTTTGCAGTTCCACGGGTCAAATCTCTGTGTTATCCTGCTTTTGGCATTTTTTGCCTTAAAAAAACAGTAATAGTGTCTCCCTGACTGTTCAGACACAAATATATCTGTTTAAAAGAGTCTGGTGTAGGCCAGAGAAATAGAACTGTTGTTTTGCAGTTCCACGGGTCAAATCTCTGTATTATCCTGCTTTTGGCATTTTTTTCCGTAAAAAAAAACAGTAATAGTGTCTCCCTGACTGTTCAGACACAAATATATCTGTTTAAAAGAGTCTGGTGTAGGCCAGAGAAATAGAACTGTGGTTTTGCAGTTCCACAGGTCAAATCTCTGTATTATCCTGCTTTTGGCATTTTTTGCCGTAAAAAAAAAACTGTAATAGTGTCTCCCTGACTGTTCAGACACCAATATATCTGTTTAAAAGAGTCTGATGTATGCCAGTTAACTAGATCTGTGGTTTTCCTCTTCCATTGTACTATTCTAGTTTTTATTACCTTTTTTCCATGGATAGTGCGAGTGTAAGCTATTTTACTTCATTTACAATGGGCAAGGCGCGTGGCAAGGGACGTGGAACTGGACGTGGAACTGGACGTTCTGGTGATGGTCCGTGTAGAGGATGGGGCCGTGACCAAGGTGAAATTGTGTCACAACAAACAGCCTTATCTTCTCACTCCCACTTCTTGACCGAATTACTAGGGAAGCACACTACAACACCAGTATTGCGAACTGATCAGTGTGAACAGGTTATTAATTGGATAGCAGATAATGCTTCCAGTTACCTGGGCACCATCACCTCCGGTCTGTCTTCCACATGGTCAAGTTTTAGTAGCCGTGAGTCTCGACCACATATGACGCGCCCCCTGGGCCGTGGGGCACCCAGAGCCGGGCCTTGTAGATGCTGGGTGTTGTAGTCACCGTGGCGGTGACCCGGTCCGTGACCCAGGGCGGTCAAACCAGGGTAGTCTATGTGTGTCTGTTATGTATAGTCTGACTATGCCACCTGTGGAATGCGGTTATTGGGAACCGCCGCTGCGGAGCAGTCCGTTGAAGCTGGTGATATGTGCAGCAAGGTGATGTAACTCCCCACAGGAAGAGTGGAGCTTTAGGGCAGCGAGTATGGATGATGGTGGTTGTAGTGCAGGTAGTCAGTAATGACACGGAGTCAGATAGTGCAGTCCCAGGTCTTTTACTCACAATTGTAGCAGTCTCCCTGACGGCACACTGGGTAAACATAGTATAAGCCGGGACGCAGTCGGACCTTGGGACTTAACACATCCTCCCACACCGAGGATTGCGGGCCCTATGTCAGTCAGAGTTGTCCCCACAGTGCACAGCTCCTGCGCATCATTCTCCTCCTCCTCCTCATGTTCAGCCTCCATCTCAGATATCACCACATCAGTTACAAGCTGGAAGCACTGCAGTACTGCCTCAGCCAAGCGGCAACAGGCTGTGCTGAAACTCATAAGCTTAGGTGATAAACCTCACACTGCTTGTGAGTTGTGGACAGCTGTGAAAGAGCAGGCAGATCTGTGGCTGAGACCGCTGATCCTACATCCAGACATGGTCGTGTGTGACAATGGCCGTAACCTGGTGGCGGCTCTGAGGCGAGGCGAGATCACACACGTACCATGCCTGGCTCGTGTGCTTAACCTCGTGGTTCAGCGGTTTCTTAAATCGTACCCCGAGTTGCCAGATCTGCTCGTCGAAGTACGCCGCCTGTCAGCTCATTTTCGGAAGTAATTTTCATGATGTCCCCACACGTTGGAACTCTACCCTCCAAATGTTGCAAAGGATTTGTGAGCAGAAGAGAGCAGTTGTGGAGTACCAGCTGCAACAAGGCCATCGATATTCAGGTCAGACTCCACACATAAGACCTCAGGAGTGGACCTGGATGACTGACATATGTACCATCCTGACAATCTTTGAGGAGTCCACCAAGATGGTGAGTGGCGATGATGCCATCTTTAGCGTCAGCATCCCACTTGTCTGTCTTTTGCAACGCTCTCGGCAGAGAATTAAAGAGGAGGCATTGCAGCCAGAGTATGATGAGATGGATCAAAAAGCCGTAATGGGCGATTACACACAGCCCAGCCTCATCTCATCCCAATGTGCATTGGGGGACAATAAGGGAGAGGAGGAGGAGGAGGAGGAAGAACAGGAGCTGGTATCATGCGCTGTAGACGGTAGTACCTGTACAACTGTCATACAGTCGGTTCAGTGTGGTT
The DNA here is from genome assembly GCF_046119375.1 of Phyllobates terribilis. Classification (NCBI taxonomy): domain Eukaryota; kingdom Metazoa; phylum Chordata; class Amphibia; order Anura; family Dendrobatidae; genus Phyllobates; species Phyllobates terribilis. The sequence goes on from NW_027362767.1 coordinate 35,056,884, forward strand.
GGCCTGAGGACAGAGGGGAGGAGAAGGAGAGCATGGTCAGTCGTCAACTTGGTGAGGACACGGAAGTCTTGCCCCTTACCAGTCAGGGACGCATGGCTGACTTTATGTTACACTGCCTTAACCATGACCCTCGCATTGTCAAAATGTTGGGTGACAGTCATTACTGGTTGGTGACACTTTTAGACCCCCGCTACAAGGACAACTTTCACTCTCTTATTCCTGAGGTGGAGAGGTCTACAAAAATGTGGCAGTACCTGAAGGCCCTTGTTGCAGAACTGTTAAAAAAATTCCCATCTGAACACACTAGCGGCAGAGGTCACAGTTCTTTGACCAACCAAGGCGTACAGGCGTGAGAGACGCAACTCCAATCCAGCAGAGGCAGGGGAACACTGTCAATATTCTGGGACAGTTTTCTGAGACCCGCTCCGCTTACAGTCCCTGAGGCGTGGGGTACTCTCACAAGGAGTGGAAAGTTTCAAAAGATGGTGAGGGAGTACCTTGCCGACCGTACCAGCATCCTCTGTGATTCCTCTGTGCCTTTTAATTATTGGGTATCCAAGCTGGACACTTGGAATGAACTCGCTCTGTACGCCTTGGAGGTCCTGGCCTGCCCTGACGCTAGCGTGTTATCGGAGCATGTTTTTAGTGCCACTGGGGGAATTATAACTGATAAGTGCACTCGCCTGTCAACTGACAATGCTGACAAGCTGACCCTTATCAAAATAAACAAGGGCTGGATTGGGCCAGACTTCTCATCACCACCAAATAACAGCAGAGTAACATAAAGTCAAATCCACTGTGTTATTTCGGGAGGTGTATTCCCATGCACCGCTTCACACCCGCACATGGGTATACGCTTCCTCATTTCGGCTGTTTTATGTTCTTCTCCTTATCCTCAGCCTCCACCACCACTATCACACCAGGGTGACCGTGGTCCGTGTTGCCAGCATTGCAAGTTCCTCCGTCCTAATTTTTGGCAGCTTTTGCTTGGAAGGCATAGGCAAAGACTATGGGAGACCTACTCCCCAATAATGGGAATAATGTTTTTAATAAGCTGTACTGCATGACTCTTGTAAGGGGCATGAAAACTGTCTTGTTAAACTACTATGAACTCCACGTCTCTTCCAAGGGGCATTAAAACCGTCTTGTTAAGCCACTGCAACCTCCATGTCTCTTCCAAGAGGCATTAAAACCGTCTTGCTAAGCTACTGCGACCTCCACTTCTCTTCCAAGGGGCATTAAAACCATCTTGTTAAGCTGCTGCGGCCTCCACTACTTTTACAAGGGGCATTAAAACCATCTTGTTAAGCTGCTGCGACCTCCAACACTTTTCCAAGGGGCATTAAAACCATCTTGGTAAGCTACTACGACCTCAACCACTTTTCCAAGTGGCATTGATATTGTCTTTTTATTCCACTGCGACCTCCACCATTCTTCCAAGGGGCATTAAAACCGTCTTCTTAAGCTACTGCGACCTCCACCACTTTTCCAAGGGTCATTGATATTATCTTTTTAGTCCACTGCGACCTCCACCATTCTTCCAAGGGGCATTAAAACCGTCTTGTTAAGCTACTGCAACCTCCACGTCTCTTCCAAGGGGCATTAAAACCGTCTTTTTAAGCTACGGCAACCTCCACGTCTCTTCCATGGGGCATTAAAACCGTCTTGTTAAGCTACTGCGACCTCCACCTCTTTTCCAAGGGGCATTAAAACCGTGTTGTTAAGCTACTGCGACCTCCACCACTTTTCCAAGGGGCATTGATATTATCTTTTTATTCCACTGCGACCTCCACCATTCTTCCAAGGGGCATTAATACCGTCTTGTTAAGCTACTGCGACCTCCACGTCTATTCCAAGGGGCATTAAATCTGTCTTGTTAAGCTACTGTGACCTCCACGTCTCTTCCAAGGGGCATTAAAACCGTCTTGTTAAGCTACTGCTACCTCCACCACTTTTCCAAGGGGCATTGATATTGTCTTTTATTCCACTGCGACCTCCACCATTCTTCCAAGGGGCATTAAAACCGTCTTGTTAAGCTACTGTGACCTCCACGTCTCTTCCAAGGGGCATTAAAACCGTCTTGTTAAGCTACTGCAACCTGCACCATTCTTCCAAGGGGTATTAAAACCGTCTTGTTAAGCTACTGCGACCTCCACATCTCTTCCAAGGGGCATTAAAACCATCTTGTTAAACCACTCTTAACTCCACAGCTCTTCCAAGGGGCATTGAAATGTTGTTTTTTATTAACTCTAACCTCCACGACTCTTCCAAAGGGCATTGCATTTCCTCCGAATTTTAGCCAGCTTTTGCTTTTCAATGCATAGGCGAACACTAAGGGAGACCCACTCCCCAATAATTGGTAGGAGGTTTTTAGTATGCTGTAATCCACGTCTGTTTCAAGGGGCATTGCAGTTCCTCATAATTTTTGGAAAGCCTTCCATTCACTGCTTAGGCCCACAGTGCACAGGAGACCCAGTTGCTATAAATGGAAAAAATGGTTTAGTTAAGGCCCTCTGACCTCCATGTCACTTCCAAGGGACATTGGAGTGCATCGAAATTTTTGGTAGGCATTGCACTCACTGTATGCCCTATAACTGTGTAGCCAAACCACTCCTTTTGGTACAGAAACATATCCTACAAGACTTGTGTGGTTGACTGGCCTGATATTGATGTGAATGGTCCCTATTCCTCCTGCTCTTTCTCCTTTGCCACAACCTCATCCATCATTCATCACCTGAAGCTTTGTTTTAACGGGAGTCATAGAACTGGGATAGTAGCAGGAAAACATCCAGCAATCCTCGGAGGAGGTAGGATATGCGCCAAAGCACTGACCACCTCAGGCCTAGCCGCTACTACATACATGCACTTTCATTCCAAGAAAACAAAGCAGATGCTAACTTCTATCATCATCATGCTCCTCACCCTGGCACTCTCAACTCCCCTGATGGAGAAGCCAGGGCCCACCGGAGGAGTCTGGTTCTCTGTTGGGCTCGTCCAATGCTGCCCTAAAGCAGGCTAGGCTAAGAAAAGTGTGGGGGAAGTTGACAGGTGAAATAGGGGCGGCTAGGGTCTGTTTATGGACACCCGCTCGCCACCAGGCGGCTGGGGACCGTGTGTGGGACACCCGGCCGCGGGGCGGCTGGGGACCGAGTATAGACACCCGGCCGCCCCCTGGCGGCTGGGAACCGAGCGTGGACAACCGGCCGCCGGGCGGCTGGGGACTGAGTATGGATACCAGGCCACCGACGCAGCCATGACATGGTGGCCGGCGTCTGCCTCCACATGCCTAAAAGGCCCAATTTCAAGTGCAAGCAAGCTAGCAGTATGATATTGCAGCCTGGGGGTGGGTGGGTGGCAGGTTGCACCCTTGCGCTTGCATTTCAAGAAAACAAAGCAGATGCTAACTTCTATCATCATCATCATGCTCCTCACCTTGGCACTCTCAACTCCCCTGATGGAGAAGCCAGGGCCCACCGGAGGAGTCTGGTTCTCTGGTGGGCTCATCCAATGCTTCACTAAAGCAGGCCAGGCTAAGAAAAGTGTGGGGGAAGTTGACAGGAGAAATAGGGGCGGCTTGGGACCATTTATGGACACCCGGCTGCCCCCAGGCAGCTGGGGACCGTGTGTGGACACCCGACCGTGGGGCGGCTGGGGACCAAGTATGGACACCCGGCCACCCCCTGGTGGCTGGGGACCGAGCGTGGACACACAGCCGCCGGGTGGCTGGGGACTGAGTATGGATACCTCGCTGCCCAAGCAGCCATGAGGTAGTGGCCAGCTTCGGCCTTCTCCAAACTAAAAGGCCCCATTTCAAGTGCAACCTAGCAGTATGGTATTGCAGCCTGCGGGTGGGTGGGTGGCAGGCTGCATACTTGCGCTTGCATTGCAAGGAATGGGGGAGGTACAATTGAACACTGCCCTGGGACAAGGACTTGCACGGGGATAGTTGCAAGTCTGCATCTTCTGATGTGGCAAGGATCACTTCTGATGGGCACACTTTTAGGCAGTGACCTGGGTGTCAGAGATGCTTCCAGGGGTCTTCCCCATTCTGTTCCCATGTCTTTTCAGCACTGTATGCATGTGTCTCACAGCACATGGCCATATAAGATTGTAAAATGTTAAAATGACATTTCCCGGTGAATCCATTTGTCACGGTTGAAAGCAATACAAAAGTGTAAAAACGCATAAAAAATGCTACTTGTGAACATAGCCCAAGGTGTGGAGGAGTATTTTTGTTTTTGGTTATTCATTTTACCTTATACACAAGTCTTTACCCTGGAAAGGAAGTTCCTTAGCATATTTCACAGGAAAACCGTTTCAGTTTTGCTTTTGAACGTTTTATTGTGAGCGCGTAAAAGTGGTTTAATACCTCTGACCACGTTGTTGACAGCAGTGACCTGGGGGGCAGAAATGCTTCCTAGGTCGATCCCCATGCTGTCCCCATGTCATTTGAGCACTGTCACTATCGTTTTGGGCACTTTTTAGGCTCTCTGCCGACTGCCGGGGGTGCCGCCGCAAAAATGCTCGGGTCTCCCATTGACTAACATTGGGCTCATTGGTCCGGTCGAGCACCCGAGTATCAAGGTGACCTCGGCCCGAGCTTCGAGCACCCGAGCATTTTAGTGCTCACTCAACACTAATGTCTATCTTTTCACGGCTATTTTACCAGTACAATTTAACAACCGTACTTTCCACCACTGTACTGCGGCCGGCTGCCATGTTTTGCTTTCTATACATGTACCTACCTACCTAGCACTTCGTATTAAATCCTTTTTGGCAAGGGTTTAATAATTGATGTGGAAAAAGATTGTCAGAATCTCATTATACTCTAGTAGAAAATGTATGGAAAAAGAAAAAAGGGCAATGGCAACAGAGTGGGTAGGGAAAAAAAGTGAAAAACATACCAGAGATAACAATGGGGAGCCACTAGCAGAATCACCAACAATACCACTAGCACCAGTGGTTCGGCATTAGTACTACCAAATAAAAGTCACAATTGACCTCCTTTGCCTCTATTAAGCATATTAGTGAGGACAAAGTGGACTGCATTATGGAATATTTGCTTTATCTAACAGCAGAATTATGTTACCTCTGATAGTGACACCATCAGTTTAAGCCTGCCTGATCACAAATAACTAAAAGGGATCATTTTTGGACCATTTTTCAATATAAAAACACATGAAAAGTCAGTGCACTGTATTATTAAATGGGATGTGGAGGTCATTTGGGCATTACTAAAGCTGTGTTTGTGTTAAAGCGCCTGAGAGGAGTTGGATCAAGTCCTAGGAGACCTCAGATCAGAGTGTTAGTCAAGTATTTTCAGGGCAATTGGAGGTTTGCAATATTGTGATTCATGGAAAATCGATTCCCTGTGAATAAATTTAAAAAGAAAAATCCATGAGCTTGGCGAATTCTATTTGCAAAAGATCCCATCATCTCTTGTATCCACCCATGCTTCAGATTGATACATTTTTCCTATGCTGCCAATAACAGTATTAGGATTATACGATTATTCAGCTTCTAAATGTAAGCAGGAATGTACTGATGCCAAGATCGTATATATTTCAGAAATGCTGAAGAATACATTATATATGAGAAAGCTGCAGAAGTTTACTGTGAAATTATACATAACTTCTCTTGTGCTGTTGTTTGAAGAGTCAGTTGATTGGAGTTATTGTAACTTGCAGCATTTAAGAAGAAAGGGTCCCATTCATTTTTTCTTGTACTTTCAGAAAGTATCAGATGGAGATTTAGTTGGTTGGGTAGGTGACACATAGGGGATCTCAATGGAATCTTATGATGAAACAGTCAGGAAGAGAGAATGCATTGAAGCTGGCAGTGGATTAAGGGCACACATCAGAAGGGGCTCCATTTGGAATCCTTCCCTCATCACTGTTTTCCCTTGATAGAAGAAACTTTTCTCCAGTTGTATTCTGTTGAGCATGGAGGACATTTTACTTTTCTGACTATCAGACCCATGAATCCTTCTGTTTTATAAGCTGCTGACGCATCAGTCGTTCTGAATTTCCACCTCATTCCCCACAATGAAACTGCTACTGACAATGAGATGCACAAGCTTTACTATGCATCACTTTGCAAGTTCAGCTAGTTTTCATTTCTTAGCATCGACTGATTGAATTACTTCGGAAAATTAAACATTGCCTGGAAATGAGACATTAAATCTCATTGTGACAAGAGAAAGATACAATGTTGTGGCTGGAAACTGTCAGAAGAAGCATAATATACAGAAGCCAGCTATAACTAACTCACTGCGGAAGGACCCGGGGTGGGGGGGCGGTGAAGTGACCTGTCGTCCTGGATGAGGACGAGGGCCAATCAAATAGGAATAGTGACATTATAATCAGCCGAGTTCTAAATATAGTTTCATCATTTTAAGCAACCCAATATACAGTCATGGCAAAAAGTGTTGGCACCCTTGAAATTGTTGCAGAAATTTTGGTGTTTCTCCCAGGAAATTATTGAAATTCCACATGTTTTGTTATACACATATTTATTTCCTTTGTGTGTATTAGAACAACACAAAAAACAACTGATAAAAAGGCAAATTGGACATAATTACACACAAAACCCCAAAAATGGGCCGGACAAAATTGTTGCCCCCCTCTACTTAATATTTGGTTGCACACCCATTGGAATAAATAGTTGAAATCAATCACTTCCTATAACCATCAGCTTCTTACTACTCTCAGCTGGAATCTTGAACTCTTCTTACAATCTGCTCCAGGTCTCATATCTGAAGGCGTCTTCTCCCAACAGCAATTGTAAGATCTCTCCACAGGTGTTCAATGGGATTTAGATCCGGACTCACTTCAGAACTCTCCAGCTCTTTGTTTCCATCCATTTCTGGGGGCTTCTTGAAGTATGCTTGGGGTCATTGTCCTGCTGGAAGAACCATGACTTAGGACGTAAACCCAGTTTCTGACACTGGGCACTACATTGAGACCCCAAATCCTTTCGTAATCTTCAGATTTCATGATGCCTTGCACTTAGTCAAGGCACCCAGAGACAGCAAAAAAAAAAAAAAACATCTGTGACCCTCCACCATATTTGACTGTAGGTACTGTGTTATTTTCTTTGCAGGCCTCATTCCGTTTTCTGTAAACAGCAGAATGATGTGCTTTACCGAAAAGCTCTATCTTGGTCTCATCTATCCACAAGACGCTTTCCCAGAAGGATTTTGGCTTACTCACGTACATTTTGACATCACAAGACATTTTTTATGTGTCTGTGTCAGCAGTGAGGTCCTCCTGGGTCTCCTGCCATAGCGTTTCATTTCAAATGTTGACGGATAGTTCACACTGACACTGATGCGCCCTGATCCCGCAGGGCAGCTTGGATTTCTTTGGAATTTGATTGGGGCTGCTTATACACCATCCAAACTATCCTGTGTTGCAACTTTTCATCAACTTTTCTCTGCCGTCCACATTCAGGGAGATGAGCTACAGTGCCATGGGTTGTAAACTTCTTGATTATGTTGCGCACTTTTGCGTAATTATTGCATTTTTTTCTGCTGTTATTTTTGCACAGAAAATCTGTTGCGTTTAACAGTTCATTAAAAAAAAAGTGAGTGTGATTTCATGAAAACTCATCCCCACTGTGTATCTAATGACGCTGTAGAATTGGGCATTTTTGGTGCTTTTTTTCCCCAAACGCTGCTTTGTGGAACATGAGAAAATAAATTTAAAAATTGCATTTATATATGCAGAATCTCAACATTTGTGCTCTGAAAAAAATGCATCAAATCTGCACCAAAAATACATCAAAAGGGGGGAAAAAAAAGCAAGAAAATTGCAATAATCAGAGCATATTCTGGTGCAGACACCTGCACAAAAAAGCAGCGGAATAAAAAAATGCAACATTTTCACATTTGGACTAAGAGCCTTAGAACTTGTTTTCTCGCTGTAATTCTTTAATGATACTATTTTGTGGTTCGTATGTCTTTTTGATCGCTCTTTATTCCACTTTTGGAGGAGTCAAGGTGACCAAAGATGTCAATTCTGTCTTTTTTTCCTCTTATTGTTTCTTTGTACAAGATAAATATTATATTTTGAAAGATTGTACTTTTATGGAGTCAACTTTATTTTTAAGTCCCGGTCTTGAACCTGCAATAGTTTGATCACTTTATTCTTGTTTTTTTTTAATCTATGGAGGACCAAAGTAGCTTCCAGTTTTTGTTTTGCTTTTGTCTTTTTTTATATATCACTTCTGTAATGCTCCACTGAATATTTTATATGATAAACATTTTAAAAATAAATACATAGTCTTTTTATAAAAACCATATCTAATGTGATAAAACAAAGAAATGTGATTTTGCTCCCTTTATTTTATTTCAAAGAAGCATAAAATCCAATTAAAAATAACACTTCTGAAGTATGAAATATGGCCCCGGCAAACCTTAAAACCATATTCTATAGGAATTACTCAAGAAGATACAAATTTTAATATAGTGAAACTGACTCCTGAAACTTTCTCTTCCCCAGTCCCCTGAATGTAATCTTTGAAATGACTTTTTGATGTTATTAGTATTCATCATGAATGATGCCCCGAACTCGGAATCTGCATGAGAGCTTCATAGACCCTTTACATTAATGCAGTGGAATATTTCTACCTGTCATGCTGAATACTGATGGGATCTCATAGCAGCTTTTACTGGTAAGATTTTATAACCATTTTTGCATTTAAATATATCTACTTTAGAAGCCAAATACTGCAACTTCACAAAATGAGAAAAAGCTGTAGCCGGAGAAATAGATAAAAAAAATAAATGAAATAAATAAAAAAAATATGAATAATAACAATATAGTAATAGTAAAAGTATTTTAAAACATAATAATAATAATAAAAATAAAATATTAATATAAAAATAATAAAATAATAATTAAAAAATTAGAAAAATAAGTGATTAAACAATAATAATAATAAAATGCTAATAAAATAATAATAACATAATAATAGAGATTAAATAGTAATAATAATATAAAAGTAATTGTCAGGGAAATAATTGGAAATATTGAAAATATTCTTTCTCCCCCTGTCATAGATATTAAGAAGTCTTTCTTCCAAGCCCCTCTTCACCCCTCCCTTATCCCCCATTTGTCACAGGAGAGCTGACAGTCCAACATCTGTCTCTCTGCAAATTATCTCCTACATCAGAAGTGACTTGTAAATCTACAAACTAATTAAAGTGTGAGGGTCTTTCTCCCTGGGAGAAGCAGGGGGTGATTAGACACAGGCTGGCGATCAATTTACATGTAACTGTTGGAGCTTGATTGCTGGGACGTCAAAGGGAGTTTTAGCTGAAGCCCCAGTCCGACCAGAGCCGATATGAAATATGGAATAACTGACGTTCCATAATTCTGATCATAACAGGACCTGTATTTTTAGTGGCAGGGTCAGCCAAGGAGCAATATGCTTATTTTTCCATAGCTGTAATCCCCTCCTGGGGGCTGTGGCGCAAAAGTAAAAAAATAGCAGAGCACAGCTACGCTATGTGTGGTCTCTACAGAAAAGCAAATTCATAACAGAAAAAATGGCATTGCCTGCAAGCTTCTGCGAGCAACCAGGGATAAGTTATCACGGAAGTTAATTATTTTAATAAAATCATGAAGGGTGGAGCCCGAGCCCACATGATGTCACCACAGGGGTGTGTGGGCAGATCACACCTTAGGTATAAGAGAATCCATGGAGGATAGAGGAACATTCTTTATCAGGGGTGTATAGATACTATAAGCAGCGAATCGCGTTCGATAATGCTCAAATCAAACTAGGGAGCCCCTCCTTCACCTATGCTCATTCGTCCCTGCAAAATGTATAGACCAAGTTTCTTCTTTAATCCTTATTATTTTGTGTAACTGCTTATGTATTGTCTTCTTTTGTAAAATCCTTTGTATATTTTTCCTAAACACTGCCTCCCTTTTGGATTAAATATAAAATTTAATAGTTCTGTTTCTTTTGTCCTGTAATCGTTCCCTCCCCCGAAGCCATATACGCTACCAGAATGCAGGCTCCGACCAGGCCTGTATTATATTTTAAATCATCTGGCCACTGGTGGCAGAGAATAATAATAATTGGGCTATCATGAAGCTGACAGTGACCGTACGGTGGCGTATACACATATTCCATGGGTTGATATTCGGAGGTGTGATGCCATATGCTTACTGGTCGCTTGCCAATACCTCCGTAGTGAGTAATGGGGACCGTGTGCTCGCGTGTCCCTTACGAAATCCTGACAGAGTGACGGCACGGTGAGATATTGTGTGATCCCCCTGGTGTCGGCCCTGTGGAATACCTGACAGTAATAATAAAATACTACTACAAATAAGAATAATATCAAAATAATTGAATAATGTACGAAGACATTCTGGATAAAAATCTGCTGACATGTACCAGGATAAAGAAGATGAAACAAGGGTGAACATTTCAGCAAGACAATGATCCCAAACACACAGCCGAGGAATCTCTCAATTGATTTCTGAGAAAAAAAAATCTTCTAGAATGGCCAAGCCGATCACCGGACCTGAATCCAATAGAAAATGTATGCAAGGAACTAAAGCTCAGAGTCCATATAAGGAGCCATGGAAGCTTCAGGATGTGAAGAGTTTTTATGTGGAAGAATGGGCCAAAATCACACCTGAGCAATGCCTGCGACTAGTTTCTTCATACAGGAGGAGTCTTGAAGCTTCATCACCAACAAAGACTTTTGTTTGAAGTATTAAATACATTTCAGCAAGGGTGTGCACTACTTTTCCCTGTGTGATTTCTCATTATTACACATAACTTAATTTCTGAACATCTATGGTGATTTCTTTGTCTGTGTGGATTGGATGGGTTGTTACCGACATCAGGGGAGAATTTCATGCCAATATCACCTTTAGAAATATTGGTGATGTGTTTAGTACTTATTTCATCCTCTATATATTTATATTTGTAAATCCTTTAACCTCTTTCCGACATGTGTGTTCCCGCAAAGCTCCGTATATATACGGTGCGGTGATCCCAAGAGCTCACGCTGAGTGCCACCGCGATTGAGTGCGGGTGTCAGAGCTGAAACTCTGCAGCAATGCCTTCCTTCGGTGCTAACACCGATCAAGTGCGTTTAACCCCTTGCGATGCCGCTATCAATAATGACAGCGATACAGCGGGGCATCGCAGAGAGAGTGAGCGCTTAGCTTCCATCGGCACAATGCGATGCGCCTCCTTCCTGCCTGTCAGACGCTGATCTAATGCTCTGGAGTGCAGAGTATTAGATCAGCGATCAGGGCAGGGAGAGGTGATGTCCCACAATGGAACAAAGTAAAAAAAATTTTTTTTTTTAGAAAAATATAAAAAAAATCACAAAATAAAGAACAAAAAAAAAGAAATAATATTAATCCAATAAATACATTTATCTGTGTAAAAAAAAAGTACACATATTTGGTATCGGCTTGTCCAGAATGATCCAACCTATAAAACTGTCTCACTAGTTAAACCCTTCAGTAAACACCATAAAAAAATAAATGGAAAAACAAGGCAAAAAACTATGCTTTATCATCATACTACTGAACAAAAAGTGGAATAAACCTGATCAAAAAGACAAATGTAAAACATCTCTGAAAACGTCATCTTGTCCTGCAGAAAACAAGCCACCATACAACTCCATTAGCAGAAAAATAAAAAAGTTTCAGCTCTCAGAATACAGCAATGCAAAAATAATTATTTTTTCTATAAAATAGTTTTTATTGTGTAAAAGCGCCAAAACATAAAAAAAAATATAAATGTCGTACTGACCCAAAGAAGAAAGCTGCCTTATCAATTTTACCACAAGCGCAATAGCATAAAAACTATCCTCAAAAAACAATTCCTGAATTGCTGTTTTTTGTTTATTCTGCCAAAAATCAGAATAGAAAGGGATTAAAAGATGTCATTTGGCCAAAAATGGTACCAATACAAACATCAACTTGTCCCACAAAAGACAAGCCCTTACATGACTGTTGGGAGAAATATGGGAAAATTATAGCTATCAAAATATCTCGATGCAAAAACTTGTTTTTACTATGAAAAGCGTCTTTAAGGCCTGTTTCTCACATCCACATATCTCCGATACCGGGAAAAACAGTACCGGAGATATCCATGTCCCGTGTGTCACACATGTAGCAACTGTGTGCCTCATCAGGATCACACGGACCAGTGCCTGGGTATCAGCTCTACAGCTAGCGCTGTTCCCAAGCGCCGGGTGCTGAACGCTGCCCTCATCATGGTTCCCTGCCAGCGCTGCGATCAGCACCAGCAGGCACTATGATGAGGGTAGTAGTGTCTGCTCCCGCAGTGTCCCCAGCTGTAAAAATAAGAATAAAATAATAAAATCCATGTTTTCATCTCTCCTAACTGTCCCCCGTTTTATCCCTGCGACTGCTGCTGCTAAGGAGGCGGGGAGGATGAGCCGCTGCGGAGCTGCAGCTCAGGAGTGGTGTCCTGTCACAAAGCTGCAGCTCTAAAGCCACTCATCCTCCCCAGCTCCTCGGCAGCAGCAGTCGCATGGATACAGGGAGGGACACCTAGGAGAGGTGAGTATATGGATTTTATTATTTTATTCTTAACTTTACAGCTGGGGACACTGCGGGAGCAGACACTACTACCCTCATCATAGTCCCTGCTGGTGCTGATTGCAGCGCCGGCAGGGAACCATGATGAGGGCAGTGTTCAGGATCCGACGCTTGGGGACAGCGCTAGCAGTAGCACTGATTCCCAAGCGCCGGTACATGTCACATGGATGTCATATGTGTGGTACATTTTGTGGACCGTGTGTTCGCAAAAAAAATGAACTTGTATCTGTGTGGAGCACACGGATACACGGTCCATGAAAACACACTGAGGAGTCTAATCACTTATACCGCACAAGCAATGGCATAAAAAATAAATAAAACAAATTCTTCACCTGCTGCTGATTTGTTCATTCTGCCTCCCAAATATCGCAGTAAGGCTCGGCTCACATTTATCCTGTGCTATACGCTGAGCGCTTACACCACGGTTTCTGTCTAAATCTCTGAAATACATGATTCAGATGTATCCCCAGTGGAAGATTCCCTGTAATGAGGCAGATGGAGGCACCGTGAAGAATATCTGGCCTGTGATCCAGCATTGTCCATCTTTTTAGGCGTGCATAAAAGTGCCGTTGACCACAGTTTTGAAAAGAAGGACACTGCTGAACAGAGGCCAGATGGAGTGGAGTCCAGAGTAACTTTGCTGTCTCATTATAGTGAAAGGATCCCTCTGGGGTTTCATCTGATTCACGTCACTCACAGATTTAGATGGAAACCCCGATATAAGTGCTCAGCGTAGAGTGCAGGATAAACATGACCTAAAATGTTATGTAAAATGTTCCTAATAAAAGCTTCAATTCCATTCACAAAAAAGTGTCCATCATCTGCTAACGGAAATATATGTGCTTCCATGTTGCTGGTAGAGATGAGCGGTGTTCGACTAGAACTGTTCGCCAATCTCAAATTCGAGCTGTTTTGGGCGGTGTTCGAGTTGTTCGACGAACCCGAACGATTTGCAAAAAATTCGGCTGTTCGAGGTTATGTTCGATAACTGTTCCTGCACCAAAAGCGTATCCTGCATGTCTGGCGCTATTTAGAGCACCAATCATGCAGGGATTGTCTGCCACTCACTGTAATGCCACAGCCATGGTGGTTGTGGCATTACAGTGATTGCCCAAATCGATGGGAACAGTGCCAACAGTGAAACATGAAAAGCCGGCAATTCATCAGCGGCATACACCTGTACCCGACAATTTAGAACCGAAAGAATAGAGCTTCACACATAGATTAGATAGATAGAAACATGTCAGACACATATATACGAAGTACAGTGACAGTGTTGCTTACTGTACTTGTCATTTAGCGTAAAGGATTTATCAAAAAAAATAATAGTGTTTTCATGCACCGTCTCTTTAAAAAAGCCGGCCGGCAATTCAGCATCTGTACCCGACAATTTAGAATAGAAGGAATAGAGCATCACACATAGATTAGATAGATAGAAACATGTCAGCCACATATATACGAAGTACAGTGACAGTGTTGATTACTGTACTTGTCATTTAGTGTAAAGGATTTATTTAAAAAAATAATAGTGTTTTCATGCACCGTCTCTTTAAGAAAGCCGGCCGGCAATTCAGCATCTGTACCCGACAATTTATAACAGACAGAATAGAGCATCACACATAGATTAGATAGATAGAAACATGTCAGTCACATATATATGAAGTACAGTGATAGTGTTCGTTACTGTACTTGTCATTTAGTATTAAAATAAAGGATTTATTATTAAAAAAAATTGGCGTGGGGTTCCCCTTAATTTTAGGCTCTAGCGGAGGTTAAGCAGACAGCTGGGGCAGATGTTTGAAGCCTGGGAAGGGGGTAATACCCACGGAGCTTCCCAGGCTACTAATATCAGCCCCCAGCTGAATACATAGCCTTTACTAGCTATTAAAATGGGGGACCCCCCAAAAAAAATGACGTGGGGTCCCCCCTAATTTAATAGCTAGCAAAGGCTAGGCAGACAGCTGGGGGCTGATATTAATAGCCCAGGAAGGGAGCCATGAATATTGGCCCCCTCCCAGGCTAGAAACACCAGCCGTCAGCCGCCCCAGAAATGGAGCATCCATAGGATGCGCCAATTCTGGCACTTAGCCTCGCTCTTCCACGCTGCCCTGGTGCGGTGGCAGGGGGTAATAGGGTTGGGGTTGATGTCAGCTTATAATGCCAGCTGACATCAAGCCCAGGTTAGTAATGGAGAGGCGTCTATAAGACACCCCCATTACTAACCCCATAGTCAAAGTTAAAAAAAACACAAACACCCAGAATAAAGTCCTTTAATTGAAATAAAGACACAATCCTTTATTGTTCTAAATTAAACCATACTTACCGTCACGCCCATTCCAGCTGAAGCCAACGATCTCCTGCAATAAAAGAAAAATAATAAAGCAACCTCATCCTTACCTTTCCATGGTTCCCACGACAGCTTCAGCTCTGCTACATCGAGATGACAGGCTGGACCGCAGCAGAACGCTGCCATCCAGCCTCTCATCCCGCAGACACTGAGAAGCGCAGGCTTGCTTGCGCTGCTCAGCGTCTCTCTGTGACGACATCCAGATGAGCCGAGTTCATGTCCAATGAACTCATCTCACCTCATGCACGTCACTGACAGCGTGGGAGAATTCTCCTGCACTCAGCGCTTCAGCGTGAGAATTCTCCCGCTGAAGCGCTGAGTGCAGGAGAATTTTCCCACGCTGTCAGTGACGTGCATGAGGTGAGCCGAGTTCATTGGACATTAACTCGGCTCATCTGGATGCCCTCACAGAGAGACACTGTGGAGCGCAAGCAAGCCTGCGCTTCTGAGTGTCCGCGGGATGACAGGCTGGATGGCAGCGTTCTGCTGCGGTCCAGCCTGCCATCTCGATGTAGCAGAGCTGAAGCTGTCATGGGAACCATGGAAAGGTAAGGATGATGTTGCTTTATTATTTTTCTTTTATTGCAGGAGATTGTTGGCTTCAGCTGGAATGGGCGTGATGGTAAGTATGGTTTAATTTAGAACAATAAAGAATTGTGTGTTTATTTCAATTAAAGGACTTTTTTCTGGGTGTTGTGTTTTTTTTAAATACTTTACTAGAAATTCATGGTGGTCATGTCTAATATTGGCGTGACCCCATGAATTTCGGGCTTAGGGCCAGCTGATAATGCCAAGCTGGCCCTAACCCCTTTATTACCCAGTGAGCCACCGCATCAGGGCCCTGGATGAGTTGGGTACAGCGCCAGAAGATGGCGCTTCTATGAACGCGCCATTTTCCGGGGTGGCTGCGGACTGCAATTTGCAGCGGGGGTGGCCCAGAAAGCTTGGGCCTCCCTGCGCTGCGGATTCCAGCCCCCAGCTGCCTAGTTGTACCTGGCTGGACACAAAAACAGGGCGAAGCCCCACGTCAATTTTCTTTAAATTATTTCATGAAATAATTAAGAAAAAAAGGGCTTCCCTATATTGTTGTGTCCGGCCAGGTACAAATAGGCAGCTGGTGGATGGGGGCAGCCCGTTCCTGCCTGCTGTACCTGACTGGACACAAATATAGTGCGAAGCCCCACTTCAATTTTTTTTAAATTATTTCATGAATTTCCTGAAATAATTTAAAAAAATTGAAGTGGGGCTTCGCACTATATTTGTGTCCAGCCAGGTACAGCAGGCAGGAACGGGCTGCCCCCATCCACCAGCTGCCTATTTGTACCTGGCCGGACACAACAATATAGGGAAGGCCTTTTTTTCTTAATTATTTCATGAATTTCATGAAATAATTAAAAAAAAAGTACGTGGGGCTTCGCCCTATTTTTGTGTCCAGCCAGGTACAACTAGGCAGCTGGGGGCTGGAATCTGCAGCGCAGGGAGGCCCAAGCTTTCTGGGCCCCCCCCCCGCTACAAATTGCAGTCCGCAGCCACCTCGGAAAATGGCGCGTTCATAGAAGCGCCATCTTCTGGCGCTGTACCCAACTCATCCAGGGCCCTGGTGCGGTGGCTCACTGGGTAATAAAGGGGTTAGGGCCAGCTTGGTATTATCAGCTGGCCCCAAGCCCAAAATTCATGGGGTCACGCCAGTATTAGACATGACCACCATGAATTTCTAGTAAAGTATTTAAAAAAAACACAACACCCAGAATAAAGTCCTTTAATTGAAATAAAGACACAATTCTTTATTGTTCTAAATTAAACCATACTTACCATCACGCCCATTCCAGCTGAAGCCAACGATCTCCTGCAATAAAAGAAAAATAATAAACCAACCTCATCCTTACCTTTCCATGGTTCCCACGACAGCTTCAGCTCTGCTACATCGAGATGACAGGCTGGACCGCAGCAGAACGCTGCCATCCAGTCTGTCATCCCGCAGACACTGAGAAGCGCAGGCATGCTTGCGCTCCTCACTGTCTCGCTGTGACGGCATCCAGATGAGCCGAGGTCATGTCCAATGAACTCAGCTCACCTCCTGCACGTCACTGACAGCGTGGGAAAATTCTCCTGCAATCAGCGCTTCAGCGTGAGAATTTTCCCACGCTGTCAGTGACGTGCATGAGGTGAGCCGAGTTCATTGGACATGAACTCGGCTCATCTGGATGTCGTCACAGAGAGACGCTGAGCAGCGCAAGCAAGCCTGCGCTTCTCAGTGTCTGCGGGATGACAGGCTGGATGGCAGCGTTCTGCTGCGGTCCAGCCTGTCATCTCGATGTAGCAGAGCTGAAGCTGTCGTGGGAACCATGGAAAGGTAAGGATGAGGTTGCTTTATTATTTTTCTTTTATTGCAGGAGATCGTTGGCTTCAGCTGGAATGGGCGTGATGGTAAGTATGGTTTAATTTAGAACAATAAAGGATTGTGTCTTTATTTCAATTAAAGGACTTTATTCTGGGTGTTTGTGTTTTTTTTAACTTTGACTATGGGGTTAGTAATGGGGGTGTCTTATAGACGCCTCTCCATTACTAACCTGGGCTTGATGTCAGCTGGCATTATAAGCTGACATCAACCCCAACCCTATTACCCCCTGCCACCGCACCAGGGCAGCGTGGAAGAGCGAGGCTAAGTGCCAGAATTGGCGCATCCTATGAATGCGCCATTTCTGGGGCGGCTGACGGCTGGTGTTTCTAGCCTGGGAGGGGGCCAATATTCATGGCTCCCTTCCTGGGCTATTAATATCAGCCCCCAGCTGTCTGCCTAGCCTTTGCTAGCTATTAAATTAGGGGGGACCCCACGTCATTTTTTTTGGGGGGTCCCCCATTTTAATATCTAGTAAAGGCTAGGTATTCAGCTGGGGGCTGATATTAGTAGCCTGGGAAGCTCCGTGGGTATTACCCCCTTCCCAGGCTTCAAACATCTGCCCCAGCCGTCTGCTTAACCTCCGCTAGAGCCTAAAATTAAGGGGAACCCCACGCCAATTTTTTTAATAATAAATCCTTTATTTTAATACTAAATGACAAGTACAGTAACCAACACTATCACTGTACTTCATATATATGTGACTGACATGTTTCTATCTATCTAATCTATGTGTGAAGCTCTATTCTTTCTGTTCTAAATTGTCGGGTACAGATGCTGAATTGCCGGCCGGCTTTTTTAAAGAGACGGTGCATGAAAACACTATTATTTTTTTTAATAAATCCTTTACACTAAATGACAAGTACAGTAAGCAACACTGTCACTGTGCTTCTTATATGTGTGACTGACATGTTTCTATCTATCTAATCTATGTGTGATTCTCTATTCCTTCTTGTCTAAATTGTCGGGTACCGGTGTATGCCGCTGCTGAATTTGCCGGCCGGCTTTTTTAAAGAGAGTGTCTTCTGAGCAGTTTGTCAGCTTTTGGACACCTTTGCAGGTGTTTTCTATGTGTTTCTATGTGTTTTTGTTTGCCTGCCATTGGTTTTAACGGTGTTCGACGGTGTTCTAAGGTGTTCGACGAACAGTTCGACGAACAGTTCCTCGAACATCCCGGTGTTCGACGAACCGAACCGAACCCGAACACTACGGGGGTGGCTCAACACTAGTTGCTGGTAGTACAAAGGCTCTGGAAAAGCAAAATGGCTCCTCGCCCTTCAGAATAAATCCAGCGAATTCTGCGTTCCAAAATCCAAATGTCCCCCTCCCTTCTGTGCCCCACAGTGTGCCTAAACTGCAGTTAGTATCCACGTGTTTGGCATTTCTGTAGCAATGAGAGCCCGCCTAATTTACAGGTGCATGTCTCCAGAATCACGAACTGGGCACAGTGTACTGGTCACTGCAACATTCTGGTTGCTACAGCATTCTGGTCACTACAACGGCAGTTTGCAATTTTCACTCAGCAACATCCACTGCTGCTTGTTTCCAGAAAACACCAATGGGGTCAAAATCATCACTACACCTGTAGCTAAATTCACAAAGGCATAAAATTTCCAAAATAGGGTCACTTGAGGGGGGATTCTGCTCTTCTAGAACTTATGGGCTCTGTGTATGGAGTCCGCAAACTATTCAAGGAAAATCTACACTCCAGGAGACAAAAAGCGCTCCGTCCCTCCCGAGTCTCACCGTATGGGTAAGCAGTACTGTACAGCCACATATGAGGTATTTCAACAGAAATTGTGGGACAAATTTTGGTGCCATTTTTCCCAGTGAGAAAATGTAAAATCTGGGGCTAAAACAAAATTTTGGTGGTAAAAATGTAATTATTTTTTCTTCACTGCCCAATGGTATAAAATGCTGTGACACACCTGTGGTGTCAATATGGTCACTGCACCCCTAGATTAATTCATTGAGAGGTATAGTTTGTAAAATGGGGTCACTTATAGGGGGTTCGGCTGATCTGGCATCTCAGGGGCTTTGCCAATGTGACATGGTGCCCTCAAACCAGTCCAGCAAATTCTGAACTCCAATATGGCGCTTCTTCCCTTCTGTGCTTTGCACTGTGCGTCAAAAGTTTTCATCCACATATTGGGTATCTGTATATTCGAACTGGGGCCAATTTTCTCCTGTTACCCTTGTAAAAATGCTAAATTAGGGGCTAAAAAACATTTTTTGTGGGAAAATGTGATTATTTTTTATTTTCACGGCTCAACACTATAAACTTCTGTGAAGCACCTGGGGGTTCAAGGTGCTCACTACACATATAGACCCCTCAAAGTCACTTCAAATGTGATGTGGACCCTAAAAAACATGGTTTTGTAAATTTTGTTGTAAAATGAGAAATCACTGGTCAATGTTTAACCCTTATAACTTCCTAACTTTTGTTTCCAAAATTGTGCTGATGTCAAGTAGACATGAGAAATGTTATTTAATAACTATTTTATGTGACATACCTCTTTGATTTAAGGGCATAAAAATTTAAAGTTTGAAAATTGCTAAATTTTCACAATTTTTGCCAAATTTCCGATTTTTTTTCAGAAATAAACATAAGTCATATCAAAGAATTTTTCCACTATCATGAAGTACACTATGTCACGAAGAAAAACAATCTCAGAATCATCAGGATCCGTTGAAGCATTCCAGAGTAATTACCTCATAAAGTGACACTGGTCAGAATTAAAAAAAAAATGGCCTGGTCAGGAAGGTGAAAACAGGCTTCAAGGTGAAATGGTTAAAATGTGCCTTTAGGTAACTGCTCATTGTAAGGGGTCCTGTGTGTGTACATAATGCTATTTTTGGCCATTATATAAATTGTTTCCTGCATTTTTCACCAGTTTTCCACTCTGCAAGCTCTAATTTTCAGTTGTCTCTGAGCTAGTGGGTGGAGACTAGCTGCTATGATGTCTCCCATACACAGCACACACAGACGTGAGGTATTCCTGCTCTCCTGTCTCTATGCAGCCCATTATCACAGCAGCATTAGGGGCGAACATATCATTAGTGTAGCCTATGCAAGTGCACAGGGGCCCAACAGGTAAGGGGCCTCATCTAAAAAAAAAAAGAGAAAAGGTGATCATCCCCTTTAAGTCACTTTGAACTGTATCTATGGAACTTGTGAGCAATGTAAAGCAATTTTAGGTCTAAACAAACATTATGTAACATATTGACAACTGATTCCCTTTCTTCTATCCGTATTTGTTTATACCGCTCGATACGAAATGCCGGCTTTGTCTCAGAAGATAAATTACTTATTGACTTGCTTGGAATAAATTAAATAAAGGTGGAAAGTAGTTGACTTTAAGCGTATTTACCAACCATTGGAAGGAGGATTTCAGATCTAATAAGATTTATTTCTAAAACCAAGATAAAAAAACAAGATAAATGAGTGTATATACGCTTCAGATATACTGTAGCCAAGCCACGTACACCCGGTGTGGCTAAGCTGATGTAGCTCGTAGTGATACCATCGTATGACTTTCCATAAGACTTTATTGTAAACCTATCATAAAGGGGTATCCCCATTGGGAAATTTATATTACATGGACAGGATATACTAGATGCAGGTCCCACATCTATTTCTAGAGCAGAGCCCCAGCGCACGATATCTGGAATGGAGAGATGGCGGCTCTCTCAATTCATTTCTATGGAAGGGTCGGAAAACTGCAGATCAATCTTTGGAACTTTCCCAGAAATGAACAGAGTTGTGTTTTTTTTGGTTTTGCTCATTTGCAGTATAAAATTTGCACCAAAATGTACTCAATTGCAGCAGATTCGCCGTCATGAATTCTCCTGAAGCTTCTTCCAGATTTGCTGCAATTGCGCAATAAACCACTTTAATGCATGGAGGTTGATCGAGAAAGAAAAATGCAAAAAAAAAGACAATTATATATAAATATATATATATATATATATATATATATATAGAAAAATAGAGCAGCACCTTTAAGAAATGAGACTGCAAAGCCTCCATGGTGTAAATCAAACTATCCAGATAAGCAACAAAAACTGGAGGCAGCGTATTAAAAGTGTGTACAAAAGTTGATTATTTATTTATAAGCCCGTTGTGTCGACATTTCGGTTCCAATATGTGAACCTTTTTCAAGCAGTGAGCATAGTGCAAACACCATATATTTAAAGGTGCATCGATTACAAAGATAATTATGCATCATTAATAAAACAAGTGCACATTGCATATAGCATCATCATAATACAAAACTTCATAATATGCCTTCGTGCAAACATATCACAGATATTGCAAACGTTAGTGGACAAATAGCATAGTGTACTATATAAAGTGCAAAGTGCTTATTTCCACAAATAATAGAAAGCGTGTGTGAAATAATAGTGTAAAAAACATAGATGATTAATCGTATCAAAAGAGAGAGATCTATAGATCAAAAGCACGCTTTTACTTCTCATAATTAATCCACTGCACAGGTTAAACCCACTAAGGGAAGGAAAAGTCGCAGGTGTACAGAGCCTGATTGCATTCAGAGGAAGTCCATGAAGGTATGTCAAAGGCTCAGGACACCATTTTGGAAAAGGGAAAGCTGCACAATTTGCTAGCAATGGAACAGGGCAGTTTGCTAGAGGATCAAATCGCCATTTTGGAAAAGGAAAGAACGCCCATAAAGCTAGCAATGAGAAGTGGACAATAAAAATGACTGTGAAAAACCTCAGACTCCAGTTAAAGTAAAGCACCAACTCTATTGTCCGAAGAGAACCCCCTATATACTGGGGCTGGTTCATCAAAGATACCAGGTATCATAAGGAGGTCCGTATCTGTAATGACAGAGAAAATTGCAGCATGAAATTTGCACAAAAATGTACTCAATTGCAGCAGATTCGCTGCTATGAATTTTCCCGACGCCTCCTCCAGAATTGCTACAATTTCCCAATAAACCACTTTAATGCACTTATTTGGAGTTTGATAGAGAAAGAAAACTGCAAAAAAAAGGCAAATAAATACATAAATATATAGACTAGAGAATTTGTTTTGAGTTTCACAAAAAACTTGAATTTGCAAAAACCCAAACTTATTTTGCTAAACGATTCACTGAAATCGAGTAAAATAGCGGCTGCTGGATTTCATTTTCTTGATTCTTTTTAGAGTTATGAAGGGTTTTAAATATTAAAAAAAATCTTACTCCCCTCTCCTGTCTCCTGTCCTGTCTTCTGTCCTGGTGCCCAGCTGCCCGCCCGGTACTCCTCTGGTTCGCTTACTCCCTCCGGTTCCAGGCTTCTCTTCAATCTTTAGACTTCTTCACTCTTCGGTGCTTCCAACGCTAACTAGGCTTCACGTGATGTTATGATGTTGTAGGGTGAGGGATAGTCAGCATAGGAGGTAGTGAAAAATAAGGATGAGAGAAGAGTGGAGTCAGAGGTAGAAAGTGAGCCAGCAAAGGACTGGGCAGGAACTTGGATTGCCAGGATAGGCGAGAAGAGAAGGGAGCACTATGGGACTGGGGTGCCAAGGACACACAAGTAACATTGACATCGAGGGCCCATTGTTCACCTACATGCAAATATCACTTTACCTTCATTCACAAATTTGCCTATACGGCTATGTAATAATACTCCAGGTAGTGTAGAGAAACAATGCATGGTGCCAATATAAGGGGTGGGGTCCCA
Source organism: Phyllobates terribilis (assembly GCF_046119375.1). Taxonomy (NCBI): domain Eukaryota; kingdom Metazoa; phylum Chordata; class Amphibia; order Anura; family Dendrobatidae; genus Phyllobates; species Phyllobates terribilis. The sequence continues at coordinate 35,079,922 of NW_027362767.1, forward strand.
CTCCTGCATCGGAGCTGAACGGGGAGGATTCTTCTGTCCCCCTGTGGTGTTTTTTCATGTTTTTTTTAACCTATCTGTATATTCTAATCTGAGATCTGAAAAATATAATGGAGTTTGAGAGTTTTGGAGTGCAATTAATTTGCTTTTTCTATTAATTTGGTTGGTGTCAAATAAATGTGTCGCAAATCAAATTTCATGGCCAAATTTGAGTAAATCAGGAGAATCAAATTTCATCAGATTTGACCATCTCTTCTGTGTATGAGGCTTGTGCGGATCCTTCTGTTTCATCATGTGATCCCAGAGAGACGAGATGAGATCAGGGCTCCGGGGCCGAGTCATCACCTCCAGGATTCTTTGCTCATAATAACATTGGCTGGATGTCTGGGGTCGTTGTCCGGCTGCAGAATAAATTTGGAGCCAATCAGACACCTCCTGATGATATTACATGATGGGTAAAGATCTGCCGGTATTTCTCAGCATTGAGGACACCATAAATCTCCCCTCCATTTGCTCAAATGTAGCCTCAACCCTGCCGGACCCTCCACCGTGCGTCACTGCTCCTGTTGACCCTCATTATTGTGCCACTCTTCAGCCCTGCTTCTGTTACAGCCAAATATTTCACAATTTACTCCTCAGTCCAGAGACCTGCTGACATTTTTCTGCACCCCGGCTACTATGTTTTCTTGTATAGTTGAGGAACTTGGTCTTGAAGATCTGGGTTGAGTTCTGTAAGATGTTTGAGACAACCTGCTGCCGTGTTCCTTCACAAACTGTGTGACCGAGAAGAAGTGATGGAGGCGACGGGCGGTCACCAGATACTGATGATGGGGGTGACGGGCGGTCACCAGATACTGATGATGGAGGCAACGGGCGGTCACCAGATACTGATGATGGAGGCAACGGGCGGTTACCAGATACTGATGATGGAAGCGGTCACCAGATACTGATGATGGAGGTGACGGGCAGTCACCTCACTAGATACTGATGATAGAGGAAATGGGTGGACACAAGTGATGAGCGAGTGTAATGCACACGCCCGGGCTGAGCGGCGTGTGCGTATATATGTAGTGATTCCACTGGACCGTGCCGGAGAGTGAATGCCTGGAGGGGCGTAACTAAGTATTCACCCGATCCAACCAAGGTCGCACGACGGCATAAGACACCAGTGCACCAGGGAGGAATCAAGCAGAGGGACCAGGGTCTACTCCAGGTCAGACTCCGGACATGGCTGTTGACCCACACCGGGGAATACAGGAACAGGCAGACTGGGTAGGGTCCAGTACAGACTGGGAGGCAAAATTCAGAGCCGCAGATGCGGTCAACAAACAGAGTAAAGCGAAACCGCAGGTGCGGTAGACATGGCTGAGCAGAGCAGAACCGCAGGTGCGGTAGACAAGGCTGAGCAGAGCAGAACCGCAGGTGCGGTAGACAAGGCAGAGCAAAGCGAAACAGCAGACGTGGTAGACAAGGCTGAGCAGAGCAAAACTGCAAACGCGGTAGACAAGGCTGAGCAGAGCGAAACCGCAAACGCGGTGGACAAGGCAGAGCAGAGCGAAACCGCAGACGCGGTAGACAAGGCTGAGCAGAGCGAAACCACAGATGCAGTGGACAGGGCTGAGCAAAGCGAAACCGCAGACGCGGTGGACAGGGCTGAGCAAAGCGAAACCGCAGACCCGGTGGACAGGGCTGAGCAAAGCGAAACCGCAGACGCGGTGGACAGGGCTGAGCAAAGCGAAACCGCAGACGCGGTGGACAGGGCTGAGCAAAGCGAAACCGCAGACGCGGTGGACAGGGCTGAGCAAAGCGAAACCGCAGACGCGGTGGACAGGGCTGAGCAAAGCGAAACCGCAGACGCGGTGGACAGGGCTGAGCAAGCGAAACCGCAGACGCGGTGGACAGGGCTGAGCAGGCAAGAACCGCCGAAGCGGCAAGCAAGGCAGAGCGGAGGGGACAGGGCTCTGTTCACACGGAACAGACTGGATGGGAAAGGCAAAACCAGGTACACACAGGATACTTGCAATGAAGTAGCGAGTGGACTCTAAACTCACAAACGGGAGTACAGAGACAACGAGTTGGAGATAGGTACGGGATCAGATTCTGCAAGAAAAGGGAAGGTACGGACATGGAGAAAAACAGGTAACAGGCTAGGAGAGTATACAGACAAGAACAGGCAAGATACAGGAACAGGTCTAGGTATGCGGCCCCTAGAAGGCGGAAAGAACAGGCTAGGAGCGTGTTCACACGGGCCTGGAAATACAGCCTCCAGGATAGGCAGAAGACAACAGGCTAGAGAGCGTGTACAGACTGCAGGTTAGAGTACACAGGTAGGACACAGTACAGACACGGGAACAGATACTGCAAGACAGGCAACATACACAGGACCTGGCATGTCAGAGACAAGAAGCCAACTGACAGGGCAAGATGCTCAGGCATGGGTTAATTGGAGCAGCTGGTTTAAATACCAGTTGACAGACAGCAATAGGCTGAGGACGCACAAGGGGTGTGCCTGCAGCAGGTACAAAAAGCAGGAAGTGATCGGGCGCCGCCCTTAAGCAGCAGAAACAGAAGCAAACAGACAGCATGGAGGGAAGCCAGAGAGATATTCTGGATTGGAGATCAAGAGCGCCCTCTTGCACAGTGGGAGATGGACCACTATGCAAGGACGGCGCCAGGTATGTTACAGCGAGTATGTTTTGTTAACCCTTTCGCCGAGTATGCTCGGCCGAGCACCGAGTATTGACAGCGTGCTCGGTGATATGTTTGAATCACTCCGTGTGCATGATTTGCGACAGTTTGACTGCTTTAATACATGTGAGGAATGTCTGCTTCCTACACATTCCTCACATGTATTAAAGCTGTCAAACCATTGCAAATCATGCACACGGAGTGATTCAAACATATCACCGAGCACGCTGTAAATACTCGGTGCTCGGCCGAGCATACTCAGCGAAAGGGTTAACAAAACATACTCGCTCATCACTAGCGGTCACCAGATACTGATGATGGAGGTGATGGGCGGTCACCAGATACTGATGATGGAGACGACGGACGGTCACCAGATTCTGATGGTGAAGGCTACACGTGGCCACGAGATACTGATGATGGAGGCGATGGGCGGTCACCAGATACTGATGATGGGGGCGACGAGCGGTCACCAAATAATGATGATGGAGGTGACTGGCGGTCACCAGATACTGATGATGGAGGCGACAGGCGGTCACCAGATAATGATGTTAGGGGCGACGAGCAGTCACCAAATACTGATGATGGAGGTGACGGACGGCCACCAGATACTGATGATGTAAGTCACTGGCGGTCACCGGATACTGATGATGGAGGAGACGGGCGGCCACCAGATACTGATGATGTAAGTCACGGGCGGTCACCAGATACTGATGATGGGGCAATGAGCAGTCACCAAATACTGATGATGGAGGTGACTGGCGGTCACCAGATACTGATGATGGAGGCGACGGGCGGTCACCAGATACTGATGTTTGGGGCAACGAGCGGTCACCAAATACTGATGATGGAAGTGACTGGTGGTCACCAGATACTGATGATGGAGGTGACGGGCGGTCACCAGATACTGATGATAGAGGTGACGGGCAGTCACCAGATACTGATGATGGAGGCGACGGGTGGTCACCAGATACTGATGTTTGGGGCAATGAGCAGTCACCAAATACTGATGATGGAGGTGACTGGCGGTCACCAGATACTGATGATGGAGGCGACGGGCGGTCACCAGATACTGATGTTTGGGGCAACGAGCGGTCACCAAATACTGATGATGGAGGTGACGGGTGGTCACCAGATACTGATGATAGAGGTGACGGGCAGTCACCAGATACTGATGATGGAGGCAACGGGCGGTCATCAGATACTGATGATGGGGGCGACGAGCGGTCACCAAATACTGATGATGAATGGGACGTACGGCCACCAGATACTGATGATGTAAGTCACGGACGGTCACCAGATACTGATGATGGGGGCGATGAGCAGTCGCCAGATACTGATAATGGAGGCGATGGGTGGTCACTTGATACTGATGATGGAGGCAACCGGCGGTCACCAGATACTGATGATGGAGAGATCCATTGCAGACCAAAGGTCTGACTTCGTTGTGGGCAGTGGAGATCCTCCTCGGCAGTTATAGCCTAAGGCTGAGCGATCCCAATGTTCTTTAAATTTCTAAATTAAAAAAAATTGTCAAGGATGAGAAATACAGTGCAATCAGAATGATACACTATCCCCGAATGGAGCCGACTGCAACGCTGAATCACATGCAATCTGTTCAAATGTATCTTGTCGTTGCAGCCGTTTTAATAGAAATAGAATTAATGGGCTACAGGAATTTTTGCAGAAGATTCTAAACATAAAAGCAACATTTTTTTTCTATTATAAATTAGTATTTTTTTCTTTCTGAGGGAATCCAAATTTGTCTCAAAACGTTGTCTGGAGTGACAGTGGATATAATGGCAGAAATAGATTGATCTGAAGAGGAGATGATCTCTGCCTGCAGCACTTATTTCTATGTCAATAAAATCTCTCTTGTAATTCATAAAGTGAACGACAATTTGAAATAATAACATCAGGAAAAAAAAAATCGCCTTTCAGATCTGTAAAAACCAACTCGCTGAGCTTACAATGAGGATATTACCCGAGTTTATTATTAGCTCAAGTGTCGCTGCATTTTCAGATGATGTTGAGGACTTATCTGGAAAGTGATGTTTCTTTTTCAGTGGTTAGTATAGTTTCAATTAACTTTGTATAAATCAACACAAGAGAAACTTTGTAATATATATTAGCAGAAAAATTGGCTTCTTTCTCCACTTATGAGCCACTTCTCCTCCTCTGCCTCCTGGAGTTATTAGCAGATTTTCTTTCAGAGCTAATAATATCTGTCCTTCTCAAAGCAAGATCACCGTGGGATCAGATTATAGCTGCCTCTTAAAGTCTATGAAGAGGGAAAGGGAAGTGCTGAGTGAAAGAGAGAAGCAGAGAGACAAACAGTCCTCTGCTGCTGCTTTCTTGCAAGTGTTTTATCTCATCTCACAGCTGGATTCACAGCTTCACTGCTCAGTATTGCTGTATAATATCCTCCATGCTGGTGAAACAGGAAAGCAGGAATCCCTCATGTCTGTGTGTGCTGTGTATGGAGACATCATAGCAGCTAGTCTGTACCCACTAGCTCAGAGACAACTGATGATCACAAAACAGCCTGCACAGGCTTAAAAGTGGTGAACAATTCAGGATACAAGTCATATAATGACCATAAAAATTATCATTCCTCGTGTACACATGCAACAGCTTACTCTGAATGGTCACCTGAAACAAGATGTACGTGTTTTATGGTGATAAAAGTACTTATAAATGAATAATCTATCTGACCCTATCGGGCCTGGATTTTCAAGCATTCTTGATCTTCCAGGTCACAAAGTAATGGTAGACCCTATAGCAGTAATCAAAATCAAAATTGAATCCCCCACTTTAGACTGGTTTTAGCTATAACCCCTGATCACTAAGTGAAGAGAGGTTGTCAGTACTCACCCTCTACTATCCCTTATTGGAAGGAAAGATGCCATGAATATAAGTTGGTTCCAAGTTCTTTGCTTGCTAATGCTTTAGTATTTAAAGGGAGTACTCCGGTCCTCCCTGACCTTGGGGGAATCAGAGGAGGAAGAATCATAGAATCCTAGAATGTTTGTTGGAAGGGACCTCCGGGGTCCTCGTGTCCAACCCCCGGCTCAATGCAGGATTTACTAAACCATCTCAGACAGATGTCTGTCCAGTATCTGTGTGAAGACTTCTATTGAAGGAGAACTCACCACCTCTCGTGGCAGCCTGGTCCACTCATTGATCACCTCACTGTCAAAAAGTTTTTTCTAATATCTAATCTGTATCTCCTCCCTTTCTGTTTCATCCCATTGCTTCTCGTGTTTCCATGTGCAAATGAGAATAAGGATGATCCCTCTACACTGTGACAGCCCTTCAGATATTTGTAGACAGCTATTAAGTCTCCTCTCAGTCTTTTTTGCAAGCTAAACATTCCTAGATCTTTTAACCATTCCTCGTAGGACATAGTTTATCGTAGGTCAAATGGAATCCATGAAGGACACATTCCCCTGCCCTAAGAGTTCTGAACGTTTTATTCCATTCCACATACTGTAAATACAGTATTCAGTATTCAGTATTCAGACCCCTTTAAATTTTTCACTCTTTGTTTCATTGCAGCCATTTGGTAAATTCTAAAAAGTTCATTTTTTTCTCATTAAAGTACACTCTGCACCCCATCTTGACTGAAAAAGCACCCTGGAAGATGTTTTAATCCAGGATATCTCTGTACTTGGCCGCATTCATGTTTCCTTCAATTGCAACCAGTCGTCCTGTCCCTGCAGCTGAAAAACACCCCCATAGCATGATGCTGCCACCACCATGTTTCACTGTTGGGATTGTATTGGGCAGGTAATGAGCAGTGCCTGGTTTTCTCCACACATACCATTTAGAATTATCCCCAAAAAGTTCTATCTTTGTCTCATCAGACCAGAGAATCTTATTTCTCATAGTCTGGGAGTCCTTCTTGTGTTTTTGAGCAAACTCTATGCAGGCTTTCATATGTCTTGCACTGAGGAGAGGCTTCCGTTGGGCCACTCTGCCATAAAGGCCCGACTGGTGGAGGGCTGCAGTGATAGTTGACTTTGTGGAACTTTCTCCCATCTCCCTACTGCATCTCTGGAGCTCAGCCCCAGTGATCTTGGGGTTCTTCTTTACCTCTCTCACCAAGGCTCTTCTCCCACGATTGCTCAATTTGGCTGGATGGCCAGGTCTAGGAAGACTTCTGGTGGTCCCAAACTTCTTCCATTTAAGGATTATGGAGGCCACTGTGCTCTTAGGAACCTTGAGTAATGCAGAAACTCTTTTGTAACCTTGGCCAGTTCTGTGCCTTGCCACAATTCTGTCTCTGAGCTCCTTGGGCAGTTCCTTTGAGTTCATGTTTCTCATTTGGTCTGACATGCACTGTGAGCTGTGAGGTCTTATATAGATAGGTATGTGCCTTTCTAAATCAAGTCCTATCAGTTTAATTAAACACAGCTGGACTCCAATGAAGAAGTAGAAACATCTCAAGGAGGATAACAAGGAAATGGACAGCATATGACTTAAATATGAGTGTCTGAGCAAAGGGTCTGAATACTTATGACCATGTGATATTTCAGTTATTCTTTTTTAATAAATTTGCAAAAATTTCTGCATTTCTGATTTTTTTCAGTCAAGATGGGCTGCAATGAAACAAAGAGTGAAAAATTTAAAGGGATCTGAATACTTTCCGTACCCACTGTAGCTCTTTGTCAAGTGCTGGAAGTCAACTATTCCTTCAAATTCTCCCCTTCATTGCTGAGGTTGAGAGATCCAAGTGGACTTAATGGAAGGAAGGGAATAAGAAGCCACCAAACAACATCTCCGATGGAGGTTTATCTCCTGTGAAAAGAAATTGATTGCATATGTTGAAATCCAATAACTCCAACCCATCTCCCCCCAACCTCTTAATTACCAATATCTGCAACCGGGTGTACAATGGGAGTACAACCCCATAAACAGTGGATGGTTGGCCAGTTGTAGTTTTACTACAGTTGGCAATAAACAGTCGACATTAATCCAATATGTACGACCCCTAATTTCATAGCATCCTGTCCACTAAGCATGGTAACCAATGTTGGCCATATCTAAACAAAGACTAACATTGCCATTTAGTTTTCTGAGAGTGGCAAAACCTTGGGATAGGTCATCAGTTACAGATCAGTGGTGGCCCAACACCTGGTAATGCTGCTCTGTAGAGGCCATTCATGTAACTCATCACTTATTGAAATGAACTGGACCACCTTCAGTTTCAGGTTGTACCCTCATTGATCTGATGCTGTTTGCTTTTCCTAAAGACAGGTCATCAAAATATTAAGCCTGGACAACTCCTTTAATATCAGATAGGTACGAGTCTGAAATTAGGTCCAACAGCCACCAGAAGTACAAATAGCCAGAATACCACAGCGCCACACAATACAAAGTGGCCATTCTTGTGTACTGCATCTCATCCCCCATTCAATAAGAGCTGAGCTGCAGTACCTAAGAATGGCCACTACACAATATACAGCGCTGTGATGTTCTGGCTCTATTCACTGCATACTTCTGGCCACTTGTGGAATTGGTTACAGCAGATCGTGGTGGTTCTGGGCGTTGGACCACCACTAATCTGGTACTGATGATCTAATCTTATGGATAGATCAACAATGTCTTAGTCCTGGTCAACCCCTTTAAATGTAATCAGAATATCATATAGTTTTGGACAACCATCAGAATCTTTATTTTTTTTTACAAATAGGGGCCTAATTAACCCAATGAACCCAGTAATCCTAAATAAATAAATAAATAAATAAATAAATACATACATAACTAAATGAATAAGAGTCTTGAAAAATATACCTAAAACAAGCCCGACCAAAGAAAAATGAGCCATTTCTTCGCATCTCTGTGTCAGCTTTGACCGGAGTCCGGGAGATTTGCCAGTTTCGAGTCGTTGCCGTTAATTGTCAGACTTTTCTTAACACTGAATCATTGGGAATGTCTGTACAAGAAATACTCTCCCGTGTTTCCAGCTCCTGCGCCGGTTTAGTTTGATTAAGAAGCCGACGAACTTGCAAACAGAAATACTGTATGTTTGGCCATTAAAAAGACCTATTCCAGCTCTCAGAATTATGGATGTTTTGACCAATGGAATACAATAGGAGTATTTGTAAATAACGTAAAAGTGAAAGTGTAAACTTCTCATTTGATTTTAAACTTGTATTTTTTACACTTAAATTACAAAATAAATGACTTTAAAAAAGACCAAAACACCCCGGGCTATAAAATAAGTTGTTATTGATAGAAAACTATTTCAGAATAAGTTTCTTTGTAGCTGAAATAGAAACAAGTAGCAAATGTGAAAAGTATAATGTCTGGTAAGATATGTACCCTGCAGCAGCTATATGTGATAATGGGGGCATTTAAAAGGGCCGGAAAAGGGGTAAAAAAGAATATTAATACTTATCTCTCACCTTGTCGTTCCAAATCCGTCTGCATTCAGGGGTCACCTGTCTTCTCTATGTCTTTGGGTTTTCAGTCCCATGATGCCACTCAATGAAAGCCAACGAGTCCAGCAGGTTTTTGCTGCCAAATGTAGAGACAGAGACCCTGATTCCAGTGATATGTCACTTACTGGGCTGCTGGCTGCAGTTTCAATACAATCAGTGTTTTATAAGCAGAAGATTATCACTAGTTGTCTTGTGCCATGTAGTCCTCCGCCTCTATGTAACCACACCCCCACCACCGATTGGCAGTAAGCTGCCAATCGGTGATGTGGGTGGGGTTATGCAGAGAACTGATAGATCTGCAGCAGATAAAACAGTGATTTTGTCAAAACTGTAGCAAGCGGCCCAGTAAGTGACACTTTGCTGGAATCAGGGTTTCTGTCCCTACAACATGCTGCTCTCAGAAAATACTTGGTGAGAGATTCCCTTTAATTCTATGAATTTAGCATCCTCAAATTGTACGATCCCTTTGTGGACAGTCACTCCGCTAACATTTCATCTAAAATCTTACAAAACAGAATTATATGGACATTACACATACCACAATGCTTTGTTGCAGCGACAAAAAAAATGGAAGCAACCCTGCAGGAAAAAGCTGAAAAACAGAATATTCAATTTATGAGAACATTTTTTTATTTTTTTTTTATTAAGTATATAAAAAAATTATTCCATTTTACATTAGCTAAAAATAAAATGTGTGAAAAGGTCAAATCCTGAAAATTCTGGTTATGTATTTCACTTATGTCCAGCAGAAGATTTACCAGCAGAAATATCCATTTTGCATCCCCTCTAACCATCCGCATTTTCTATTCACGAGGCGCTGAAGAAAATACATTTGACTATTTTTTAATGCATCATTGTGAAGATAATAACATGCGCACCACAGGTAGTTTCGTGCGGGTAAAGAAGACTCTGCTTTTTGATGTATGGTACACTAAATTACAGAGGAAATCATTTCCTTGGCCCAGAATCTGGCACATTAATTAAACGAGAAGTGAAATATAATTTCAACATTAGAAAAAAAAAGAAAAAATTCTCTTATGTATCTTTTTGTTTGATATTGAAAATCTCTTGTTACAATGTTTAACGTTGTAACATTTTAGACAGTTTATACAGTAGCTCAGTGAAGTAACAAAGGCAAGATTTGTCCCATCGGGTTTCAAATAAAATTAATACAAATTATTATAAATTTAAGAGAGCCGTTATGTAATATTAAGCAAAGGCTCAAAGGAGAGAATTTATCAAGACTTTTTAGAAAATAGTTTTCTGGAGTCAAAATGTCGCTAAAGTTGTCACGTGTTATAGCACAAAAATGTGTGAATTTTTGCGATTTTTACGCCACTTTTGAAATGAGAGTGGGAAAGTTGGCGTGATTAGTTACACAAATAGATCTAATTCAGGTATACGCAACTTTTTAAAAAGTTGGACAAAAGTCACAGTGGGTTGGGTAGAAAGTGGAAATAGGTCTAGACACAGGTTTCTAAAGATGCCTCAAATTTATCAAAACTCATGTGAAACTTTGATACATTTGGTGCAATTAAAGGCAACATTGTCTCAAGCAACAATTTCTGCACCAGTAAATTCCCAGGTTGTCCATTTTCTTAAAAATAAAAATGTTGTCATCACTGGTAATGCTCTGAACAAAAAAAATGAGTACAGATGAGAGAACTTTAAAAATTTGTATTCACCAACTCTGTTGAGAATTTCGAAAACATTTGATCTGTACTGCAAATCCTCCAGTTTCTCTTAAAAGACGTGTGTAATACTCTGAAGTCTCTTAGGACTGTATCCGACCCCTTTTAAACTTTCTAAAGACAGTCTTAATAAATGTCAAATGGACCTTCACATATTTGGATAAACAGATGGTAACTGTTCTTCACTGCTGCGCTGTCACACACTATATGTAATGTTTATTCAGTGTTTTATGGCTTTCTCTCTCTTCTTCTATAGCTGAACTGAGAGCTGTGACGCCCTATCACTATCTAGATTCATTAAAAAAATGTCTGCTGTATTCCCTGCCTGCCTCTGCTTTTATACTGGCTACAATACTCCCTACTAATTGGCTGTGCTGTATCATGTGATATTATAGCCGCGAGCAGGGCCGGCGTCAGCACCCGGCGCACCCGGGCAAATGCCAGGGCCCTGAGCAGGCAGAGGGGCCCACTAGCGGTCGCGCACCCCGCTGGGCTATGGGCGGAGGAGAGTGGTGTCAGCGCCCGCCCTTCTCCGCCGCTTGCTCAGGGCCCCGGCAGCTGGATACTTACCTCTCCCCGTGCCTCCGCAGATCCGCTGTCTTCCTGCTCTGCGCTCCCTGTGACGTCTCAGGTCAGAGGGCGCGGTGACGTCTTTACACCGCGCCCTCCCCTGAGCCGTCACAGGGAGCGCTGAGCGGGACAATGCCGACAACGCTGGAGTTCGGACCCGAGCAGCGGGCATCAGGCAGCAGGTGAGGAGAAGGGAGGTGAGTATTTGATTTTTTTTTTTAATGTATGGAGGCATGGGGCAGTATAAAGAGGGGGGGGGGCATCCTCCATGGAGCATTATAAAGAGGGGGGGTGACATCCTGCATGGGGCATTATAAAGAGAGGGGGGGACATCCTGCATGGGGCATTATAAAGAGAGGGGGGGACATCCTGCATGGGGCATTATAAAGAGAGGGGGGTGACATCCTGCATGGGGCATTATAAAGAGGGGGGGTGACATCCTGCATGGGGCATTATAAAGAGAGGGGGGGCATCCTGCATGGGGCATTATAAAGAGAGAGGGGGACATCCTGCATGGGGCATTATAAAGAGGGGGGGTGACATCCTGCATGGGGCATTATAAGGTGGGGAACAGCCTGCATGGGGCATTATAAAGGGAGGGGGGGTGACATCCTGCATGGGGCATTATAAAGAGGGGGGGGTGACATCCTGCATGGGGCATTATAAAGAGAGGGGGGACATCCTGCATGGGGCATTATAAAGAGAGGGGGGGTGACATCCTGCATGGGGCAGTATAAAGAGGGGGGGGCATCCTCCATGCAGCATTATAAAGAGGGGGGGTGACATCCTGCATGGGGCATTATAAAGAGAGGGGGGGACATCCTGCATGGGGCATTATAAAGAGAGGGGGGGTGACATCCTGCATGGGGCATTATAAAGAGGGGGGGGACATCCTGCATGGGGCATTATAAAGAGAGGGGGGGACATCTGTAGCACCCTGAGGATTCGGCTGCTACAGGGGTATTGCACCTCAACCCAGAGGTGTGATATTCCACTCCCGGGTAAGGATGGAGTGTGGAACTGAGCTCAGTTAGCTGCATACACTACATACATCCCATTTCCGAGGGACAGACCGATGGTACTCCCACTAGGTATATGTGCAGGTACGACAGTGTCTGTCCCTGGCTGGAGTGGGAGGGGGGTGGAACATCCCAGTAGTGTAGGGGCAGATAGGGGGAGCAGTCTGGGTAATGCTAGGAGCTCATTGGGTGCTGGTCACCTGAGCTCACACATAGAGGGAGTATATAAGGTGGGAACCATCTTAGATCAGGGTCAGTCAGTCAGTCAGTCTTTTTGTAGAGAGGTCCAGGAGAGCCTGAAGAGAGAGAGAGGAGAAGAGAAGGACCCAGAGGGGGAGAAGAAGGAACCCCAAGAACCCAGAATTAGAACAGAAGGGTGAAGGGTTGGCACGCAAGGGAACCGGATCCCAAATTAGTGGAGGAGAGAAACAACCCTCAGCTAAGAACCGGAGGCTGCGACATTACATGTGGAGCAGCCCCTCACTAAGTCCACTAAGAAGGCACACCAGGCATAGGGTCAGGGAACCCCGAAGAGGTGCACCCACCAAGAGGCCCGAGGGAGCCGGATATAAGTGGACCCCTGGTGAGGAAGGCCAGTAGAAAGGACAGTCAGAAAGGGAGCTCAGGACCACGCTCCAGAATTGCTTGGGGGTTGGCCGAGTCCAGGACCTGGTGGACGCAGCGCGGCTCGGGCGGTCACTCAAGGCCAGAGTGACCACAAGAACAGCAGTAAGTAAAAACCCTGAACTGCACAGCCCGACTCTGAGTCTTTTTACCATCCACACTGCACCTCCACCACAACCACCATCCTCTACACCTGACCCCCTGAGGCTATACCCCTCCCGTTGGGGGTTATACTACCACAGCTGCACATCTACCATCAGCCTCAGCGGACCCTGCTGCAGCGGCGGCCTTTTGACCGCAAAACAACGGGTGGCGTAGTCGACACTAAGAACTAATAACATCTGTAAAGACTGCCACACACTGAGCTTGACACCCTGGGCACGGACCGGGTCACAGCCACTCGGAGACTACAACCCCCATCTGATCCGGCTCCGGGTATCCCCCTAACAACACTGGCCCAGGGGGCGCGTCAACTTTGGCGTAGTCGGCAGGATAACGTGCCCGCAACAACCGGGTACTGCGTGCCTGAAGAAAAGTTCACCGTTACCTCAAAAAGAAGTCTCCCGCCGGTTCCGGAGGGTCCCCGCCAACGGACCCCATCACAGGTCGTTTCCCGCCGGTTGTCCGCCATTTGCAGCTTTTTCCCGCCATCCATGGAGTTTCCCGCCACTGGGAGACGATTCCCGCCATTTCCAAAGATTTCCCGCCTTGGAAGAGCGGACGCCATTATGGGCGTGCCAGAGGGTGGCAAAAGGCCACCTCCCATCGTGGGCCAGGTCGAAGAATGGTGCCAAAAGCGGAAACCGCGCCCACCAACAGAGACTGTGATGCTGGAAGTGTCCATCAGCGTGAGAGAACTGCCCCTGGAACTGACAATCACTAAGTTGCCCCGGGACCACCCTCAATGTGGGCGGAGACAGAACAAAGGAGCGAAGATGGGTGCAGCCTGGAGGAGTCTGTAGAGAGCGCACCCGGAGACAAGAAGTCTGGAGGAGAGTCCAGAGAAAGCGTACCCGGAGATGGAGGGAGAGACAGGCAGCACCGACCCAGTGGTCAGGAGCCTGCTGCAAGCAACAACCCCACTAGGCTTAGTGGAGATCCTAGCACAGCTCCCCCGAGACCGGGAGTGTGCACAGACCGCGCTGGAGGGCCTCGCACGGAGGATGGCCCAGGTGCAGCAAGACACGCTGACGGAGTGGAGCCGTGAGATGGCCCAGCAGACCGGAACCCGTCAGCGGAGCACGCCGCCCGAGACGAGGAGACAGACCGCCTCTGAGGATGGCGCAGGAGGAATGAAGGCCGGAGACGGCGCCGAGAAGGGAGCTGAACGGACGGAGGTAGGTAAAGGGGACGTCTCTACCCCGAGCCAAGAAACCGTGTACCTGTCCCAGCTCCCCGTCGCAGAGCCCGAAATTCCCCCTGCCGTTCCCGTCGCTGCATCGTCACCGTGCCAGACTAGGCCTCAAGCAAAAGCCGCGGCCGCGACCCCTGTGACGTCACGCGCCTCAACCCTGAGCGCGGCAAAGCAGGAAACACCACCGGCCTGGTCGCAAGGTCTAGTACCCCCGGGCGCCGCAGTACCAACAGCGCCCTCTACCTCCACTGAGCCACCGGCCTGGTCGCTGGGCCAAGTAACCCCGGGCGCCGCCGTCTTCACGGTGCCCTTTACGTTCAGGGTGCCCCAGGCCTGGTCGCAAGGCCTGGTCAATCCGGGCGCCGCTTCCACCACCGCACCCTCAACATCTAGAGTGCCACACCTGGGTGAAGACTTGTTTGCCCAGCACACGTGCCCGTATGGGCAGCCCTTTGTGTGGCCACCGGAGTACTATCAGCTGGAACTCCAAAAAGCAAGGCCCCTGTGCGAGCCCCTGATTCCGGCTCCGAAGCCCGTTAAAAGGACCCCGCTCCCGCTGGAAGAAGCGCAGTTTGAGTGGGACCCCACCGGAGGAGACCTCATGGGATTCACCCAAGAAACGCGGGCGGCCGCAGCTGAGCGTGCGGAGTGCTGCCGGCAGCAGTTAGAGGTCTTCGACCGGGAGAGGAGAGAGAGGCGGGTCCGAGAGCAGCGGCTGCAGGAACAGAGCGCAGAGCAGAAGAGCCGGACCAGGAGGAACCCCCGTGCAGCCCACGGTCCCCGAGCCATCGGGACTGTAATTAAATTCCAACTGCAGCACGGTTGGGGTTTCATCAGGGATCATCACACCCCCGGCGACGTCTTTGTCACCCGCAGAGACGTAGAAAGCCATCTGCCGGAGGGACACAGAGGTCGTGACCTGTATGTAGGGGATGAGGTCACATTCACCCGGCACAAGTGTGCCAAAGGACCCTACGCCCTCCATGGGCATCGCCTGACGGAGGAGGAGCTGCGGTGTGAGGAGGAGCAAGAGGACCCGGACGGGTCTGAAGAAGGAGCAGGAGGACGCCGTCATTAAAGTACGGTAAAGAGACTGTACATAGTTACCCGTCGGGGTACAGTGAACTGTTACTGCTGCTAGTTAAAATATAGTCCTCGTTGGGACCAGCAAATTGAACTGAAACCCGTGTGTCCCTATTCCCACTGACCGAGGACTGAGAGCGGTCATTCCTTTCCTAATACCTGGCCGAGGACTGAGAGCGGCCATATCTCCCCTTGTATATAGTTGCGCTTTTTAAGGTGCCCCCTACCGGTTTTATAGGAAACTGTTTTTCTTCCAGAAGAGACTGTGGCACTTACCCGGTCACAATTTGCACCGTGGCCGGAGGAACAAGAAAATTAACAAGAAAGTTTTATATAAAAAGTTTTTGCTGATAATATATATATTGTTTTATATGTTTATGATGTTTATGAAAAAAAAAAAATTGTATGTTTATGGATGTTTTGTTCTCTTACAGCCCGAGGACGTGCTGTGATTTACCAGGGGGGAATGTAGCACCCTGAGGATTCGGCTGCTACAGGGGTATTGCACCTCAACCCAGAGGTGTGATATTCCACTCCCGGGTAAGGATGGAGTGTGGAACTGAGCTCAGTTAGCTGCATACACTACATACATCCCATTTCCGAGGGACAGACCGATGGTACTCCCACTAGGTATATGTGCAGGTACGACAGTGTCTGTCCCTGGCTGGAGTGGGAGGGGGGTGGAACATCCCAGTAGTGTAGGGGCAGATAGGGGGAGCAGTCTGGGTAATGCTAGGAGCTCATTGGGTGCTGGTCACCTGAGCTCACACATAGAGGGAGTATATAAGGTGGGAACCATCTTAGATCAGGGTCAGTCAGTCAGTCAGTCAGTCTTTTTGTAGAGAGGTCCAGGAGAGCCTGAAGAGAGAGAGAGGAGAAGAGAAGGACCCAGAGGGGGAGAAGAAGGAACCCCAAGAACCCAGAATTAGAACAGAAGGGTGAAGGGTTGGCACGCAAGGGAACCGGATCCCAAATTAGTGGAGGAGAGAAGCAACCCTCAGCTAAGAACCGGAGGCTGCGACATTACATGTGGAGCAGCCCCTCACTAAGTCCACTAAGAAGGCACACCAGGCATAGGGTCAGGGAACCCCGAAGAGGTGCACCCACCAAGAGGCCCGAGGGAGCCGGATATAAGTGGACCCCTGGTGAGGAAGGCCAGTAGAAAGGACAGTCAGAAAGGGAGCTCAGGACCACGCTCCAGAATTGCTTGGGGGTTGGCCGAGTCCAGGACCTGGTGGACGCAGCGCGGCTCGGGCGGTCACTCAAGGCCAGAGTGACCACAAGAACAGCAGTAAGTAAAAACCCTGAACTGCACAGCCCGACTCTGAGTCTTTTTACCATCCACACTGCACCTCCACCACAACCACCATCCTCTACACCTGACCCCCTGAGGCTATACCCCTCCCGTTGGGGGTTATACTACCACAGCTGCACATCTACCATCAGCCTCAGCGGACCCTGCTGCAGCGGCGGCCTTTTGACCGCAAATCAACGGGTGGCATAGTCGACACTAAGAACTAATAACATCTGTAAAGACTGCCACACACTGAGCTTGACACCCTGGGCACGGACCGGGTCACAGCCACTCGGAGACTACAACCCCCATCTGATCCGGCTCCGGGTATCCCCCTAACAACACTGGCCCAGGGGGCGCGTCACATCCTGCATGGGGTATTATAAAGAGGGGGGGGGCATCCTGCATGGGGCATTATAAAGAGAGGGGGGGTGACATCCTGCATGGGGCATTATAAAGAGGGGGGGTGACATCCTGCATGGGGCATTATAAAGAGAGGGGGGGACATCCTGCATGGGGCATTATAAAGAGAGGGGGGGACATCCTGCATGGGGCATTATAAAGAGGGGGGGCATCCTGCATGGGGCATTATAAAGAGAGGGGGGGACATCCTGCATGGGGCATTATAAAGAGAGGGGGGGGCATCCTGCATGGGGCATTATAAAGAGAGGGGGGGGCATCCTGCATGGGGCATTATAAAGAGAGGGGGGCATCCTGCATGGGGCATTATAAAGGGGGGGGCATCCTGCATGGGGCATTATAAAGAGGGGGATGGTGACATCCTGCATGGGGCATTATAAAGAGAGGTGGGGAAATCCTGCATGGGGCATTATAAAGAGAGGGGGGACATCCTGCATGGGGCATTATAAAGAGAGGGGGGGACATCCTGCATGGGGCATTATAAAGAGGGGGGGCATCCTGCATGGGGCATTATAAAGAGAGGGGGGGACATCCTGCATGGGGCATTATAAAGAGGGGGGGTGACATCCTGCATGGGGCATTATAAGGTGGGGAACAGCCTGCATGGGGCATTATAAAGGGGGGGCAGCCTGCATAGTGCATTATGTGGGCGGGAACAGCCTGCATGGAGCATTAAAGGGGGGGGGCTGTATGGGGCATTATGTGGGGGGTAACAGCCTGCATGGAGCATTATAAGGGGGGGAACAGCCTGTATGGGGCATTATGTGGGGGGTAACAGCCTGCATGCAGCATTATATGGGGGCCAGTATCCTGTATGGAGCATTATAAGGGGACCGGTATCCTGTATGGAGCGTTATAAGGGGACCGGTATCCTGTATGGAGTGTTATATGGGGGCCAGTATCCTGTATGGAGTTTTATAAGGGGACCAGTATCCTGTATGGAGCGTTATATGGGGGCCAGTATCCTGTATGGAGCCTTATATGGGGGCCAGTATTCCGTATGGAGCCTTATATGGGGGCAAGTATTCCGTATGGGGCCTTATATGGGGGCCAGTATTCCGTATGGAGCCTTATATGGGGGCCAGTATTCCGTATGGAGCCTTATATGGGGGTCAGTATTCCGCATGGAGCCTTATATGGGGGCCAGTATTCCGTATGGGGCCTTATATGGGGGCCAGTATTCCGTATGGAGCCTTATATGGGGGCCAGTATTCCGTATGGAGCCTTATATGGGGGCCAGTATTCCGTATGGAGCCTTATATGGGGGCCAGTATTCCGTATGGGGCCTTTTATGGGGGCCAGTATTCCGTATGAAGCGTTATATGGGGGCCAGTATTCCGTATGGAGCCTTATATGGGGGCCAGTATTCCGTATGGGGCCTCATATGGGGGCCAGTATTCCGTATGGGGCCTTATATGGGGGCCAGTATACTGTGTGGAGCCTTATATGGGGGCCAGTATTCCGTATGGAGCCTTATATGGGGGCCAGTATTCCGTATGGAGCCTTATATGGGGGCCAGTATTCCGTATGGGGCCTTATATGGGGGCCAGTATTCCGTATGAAGCGTTATATGGGGGCCAGTATTCCGTATGGAGCCTTATATGGGGGCCAGTATTCCGTATGGAGCCTTATATGGGGGCCAATATTCCGTATGGAGCCTTATATGGGGGCCAGTATTCCGTATGAAGCGTTATATGGGGGCCAGTATTCCGTATGAAGCGTTATATGGGGGCCAGTATTCCGTATGGAGCCTTATATGGGGGCCAGTATACTGTGCGGAGCGATTCACCGGTTTCTGAGCTATTGTAGAATTTACAATAGATATCGCTCATGTAATGTAAGAAGTGAAATCTTTGCATTGTACTATATATATATATATATATATATATATATATATATATATATATATTTCTCCGCCGTATCTCTGCATCATGAATGGTTGGATGTGTTAAAGGGGCCCACTGAGACTCTTTCGCCCGGGGCCCAGAAAAACCTGGAGCTGGCCCTAGCCGCGAGGCATTATGGGGTCATATGAGTATGAGAATTTTTTTGTGATTTACACAACTCAAACCGCAAATAGTTTGAATTCTCTTGTCTAACAAATTTTCTAAATTTCTACCGACTTTAGTTTGCATCAAATCAATTTGTTCATCTCTATTATTCACCTGCAGCTTCTATTTTTTTAAGTTTTTGTCCAGGACTAATATAATGATGACCTATCTTTACCCATCAATATCAGATCAGTCTGACAGTTTGCATCTAGACTGATCACCTGATACCAGGTCTTTGAGCTGGAATGCCACCGCTCCATACACCGTCTAGTGGCTGTTCTCGGTTCTGCGGCTCAGTTCCTTTTCATGTGAGTGCGATCTGAGCTGCAGTACCTAATCTCAGCCACTACACAGTTAGCGGTGCTATAGCTTTCCAACTCCATACTCTGTGAATTTCCAGTGGCCACAAGACCTGGTAACATCTGATCAGTGGGGATGGCGGATGTCAGGCTACCATTGATCTGATATTTCTGATCTATCCTAACAATTTGTAATCAATATTTTGGACTAGGAATAAATACTATTACATGCCAATTGTATTTTACTATAAATTTTTTTATTATTCTTTTTTTTTTTCTTAAACTTTAATATTTTTCTTTTACAGGTTTTACTCACTATAAAAACTTATCTTCTTTTCTCTGACTTTTTGGAGAAATATTTGGCTCGTGAAATGGAGTCTAAAGTCGATTAAGAACTGTTCTCTGAAGAATTAATTTCTAATTGAAACTCCTAATAAAGTTTTCTCCGCTCGCCCAGACATCCCCTGATATTACTCTTTTGTGAATTATCCTGCCAAGCTATACGAGGATTGATATACATTACAGAAATGTACAAATCATCCTCGAAATTGACGAGATCTTCAGATTATCTGTTAGGAAGTAGTAGAATTCAAAAGATTTTTGGTGTAACCCACTATTTATTGGTTTGTCTGGCGGTAACTTAATGGCACTTTAATTGACAATAAGAATGGCTTTCCTTAAAGGTAATGTCTTTGTTATACTAGAGCTAATAAAATGTGGAGATGGGAGCAGGTCCGCCAAGTAATGAAACTGTCAACGTGAAGGCTCAGATCTGAGAACGTGCGTTACGGTGACTCTCCGTGACCTTGGCTGAGCTGTATCAAGTCACAAATGCTTTGGATAAACTTTGTGCTTTAAAGAGAATGTATCACTGCAGTAAATACAATATTTACGGAAGCGGAATCCTTTTATATTCTTTTCTGCTTTTATAGATTTCCTTCTCTTTTATTTTTACAATTATGGATGCAGTTATTTTTTTCGGAGTTGCTACAACAACAGCACAACAGGAAAGAGGGTTGAAAATAAATTGAATTTGTTTCAAATTTCCCCCAAAATATGGATTCAATCAAGAGTGAAGGGCAGTTTACCATCAGTTTGCTGGATTTGGAGGGTTGGAAGTTATAAAAAAAAAAAAATCTTATACTCACCTCTCCTCTAGTTGCACAACTGCCAGTCCTCCGATGGACTCCTCTGTCTTCTATCTTCCTTCTTCTCACTTTCCACGCCTCCTGGCCTGCCATTCTTCACTAGTCCTCAAGTCATCATATGTCATATAGGGTGAACACACTTTAATGACCTGCATTGTACCTAGTGTCAGATGAGTGTGACAAGAGCCCACCAGTAATGTTGACTCTGGGGATCAACTGTTTAGCTACATGCAAATATTACATTAACCTCTTTCACAAATTCACCTCTTCTTCTATACATTAATAGACTAAGAAGCTTGTTGGATGAATGATGAGACGGTGCTTTTGTCTCTGCATATCTATTGAGCCAACTACTGTTCATGTTGTGGAGTAAGTGACTTACTTCTGCACAGGGGCCTACCAGGGGATTCACCTGATACCCAGTGGGCCAGTCCAAGCCTTGTTGTGCCCCTGTGGTTATGTGGGATTATGACACATATCGTTGACATCAAACATGTTGTAGCATTGGCATCTCTGCCTCCTGCTGGGCAGAGACGCCGTTCCCCTCACCGCCGCAGTCCAGGTCCGGCGTCCTTCCGTTCCCCTGCTGCTGTGGCACGCACTGCCAGCAGCTTCCCGGGCTCTGTGCTTAGGGCGCGTGCGCTCCCTCCCTCTTAAAGGGGCCGCGCGCCGTCCTATAGAGTCCCCAGCCAATGGCCGGAAGACTGCCCCTATAGAGGCAAAATGGAGGTGCCTGTGCAAGATTGTTGTTCCCTGTACTAAAACTTGCTTCAGCCCTCAGGTCCTGCTGCCTGTCAGTCCTGCCCGCCAGTCTGCCTGTCAGTCCTGCCCGCCAGTCTGCCTGTCAGTCCTGCCGCCAGTCTGCCTGCCTGTTACCTGCCGTACTCACCAGCCTGCTTACCTGGAAGCACCTGTCTGTTACCTGTGTTGTGCCCACTAGCCTGCCTACTTGGAGCACCTGCCTGTTACCTGTCATGCCCGCTAGCTTGCCTACAAGTAGCACCCATCTGGCTATCTGCCGAACCAGCCTGCTTATCCACCCGGACCACCCGTCTGCCTTCCAGGTGTGCTCATCTGTTGTTACGGTCAGTTCCTGCCTTCTGACCCGTGGGAGTCACCTGCTCTCACACAAGGTCGGTCCCAGAGTGGCACCTGGTCCCCTTGCTCGGTCCCTCCCTGGTTCACGGAGTCGATTGAGCCACCGTGCGACCTTGGTCAGGCCGAGTAGGCACTTAGTCACGCCCCTCTGGTCCCTCCTTGCACAGAAGCACAGAGGTTCCACCACCTGGACCCGTAACACATGTGTTGTGTCACGTGACAGTGCAGGACCAAGTGAAGAACAACAGCACTGGAGGTGAAGTAAGAGAATAAGATGGAAGAGCCGATTGGAGGACTGAGAGCGATGAGAGACATATTTAGATGGGTGAGAAGAGATGAGTATAGGAGATTGTTGTGGGTTTTTTTCTTCTCGGCAGATTAGACTCACACTGAATTTATTCAATGATCATCCAGTTTCTGGGCCGAATTTGGAAGAATCTGAAAGATTTCAATTTTGACAATTTCACTCATCTCTACCACCCACTTCTTACAAGTAATAAGGATTGTTGTCACCTGAAATGCACTGTTAAATCCTAGATTTTGCTGAACTGTGTTTTTTTATGGTTGATATGTTCTTCCATTGACTTTTCTGTGGAGATACACACTGGATATGTTAGTACTAGTAACTTAATGCACTACATTTGCTAGTGACACAGTATATGACAATGTAGGATTAGTGATAGTTTTCATATCAGCATCTCTGTAAGTGTACAGAGGCAAAAGGGGTTTATGTTTCCCACCAGTACAGATCAGACACAATAGACAGCCTTGTATATGGATGTAAAAGCTGTGCAGTTCAGCAGAAAGTGTCTACATCACAGCTAGCTAGAAGTGGGAGTGAGTGTTACTTGTGTGGTATATGGCGTGCTGCTCCAGGCTACAGAAAGGACCATAAAGTAGGAAGCTCCAGCTGTGGAGGTGATAGTCCATCTGCATGAGAGTACCATCACTAGAAATAAAGGGTAAAGAGTTAAACAATACATGTAAACAGAGAGGCTTATTGCTGGAAGTGAAGAGTATATTTGCTAACAAGGAGATTAGCTGCCATAATGGCGAATATTTACCATGATAGAGTCAAACACATAGGCTTATTCCTGACTGTGAAAGGGCATGAAAGGATCTTAGTTTTGAGGAAATATTACAAAATTACATTTATTTAGACTTGAAAAGAGACATCTAAGGGGAGGACATGATTAACTTGTACAAGTACATGAAAGGCCCATACAAAAAATATAGTCAAATTGTTATGCGATACGCAGAGAGACCCAGTGTAGCGTCGGCGTCCCTGCCTCCTGCTAGGCAGGGACGCTGTTCCCCTGACCTCTCCACTTCGTGCCCGGCGTCCTCCTCCCGCTCTGCTGGCAGCACGCGCTGCTTCCCGGCCACTGTGCTTAGGGCGCGCGCGCGCTCCCCCTCTCTTAAAGGGGCCGCGCGCGCCGTCCTAAGGAGTCCCCCGCCAATGGCCGGAGGACCTCACCATATATAAGGCACCTCCTCCAAAATGGAGGTGCCCGAGCAATGTTGTTGCAAAGCCTTCACTCTGCTTCAGCCCTCAGGTCCCGTTACCAGTTACCTGCCAGTCACCTGCCAGATTCCTGCTTGATACCTGCCTGATATCCGTTTACCTGCTTGCAAGCCTGCGGTCTGACGGTCTGCCTTCCGACACCTGTCAGTCTGTCTATGGACCAGCCTGCCCGCTCACCTGGGAGCGCTCACCTGCTACCTGTCTGCTAGCCTACCTGGAGGCTCCGCCGTCACTTGCCGTGACCACCTGCCTGTCCAGAGACTCTTGCCTGCTCACCTGGGAGTGCTCACCTGCTACCTGTCTGCTAGCCTACCTGGAGGCTCCGCCGTCACTTGCCGTGACCACCTGCCTGTCCAGAGACTCTTGCCTGCTCACCTGGGAGCGCTCACCTGCTACCTGTCTGCTAGCCTACCTGGAGGCTCCGCCGTCACTTGCCGTGACCACCTGCCTGTCCAGAGACTCTTGCCTGCTCACCTGGGAGCGCTCACCTGCAACCTGTCTGTTAGCCTACCTGGAGGCTCTGCCGTCACTTGCCGTGACCACCTGCCTGTCCAGAGACTCTTGCCTGCTCACCTGGGAGCGCTCACCTGCTACCTGTCTGCTAGCCTACCTGGAGGCTCTGCCGTCACTTGCTGTGACCACCTGCCTGTCCAAAGACTCTCGCCCGCTCACCTGGGAGCGCTCACCAGCCACCTGCCTGCTGTCCTTCTACCCAGAGACTGTCCCTGTCACTTGCCGTGAGAACCCGTCCTTCTACCCAGAGACTGTCCCTGTCACTTGCCGTGAGTACCCGTCCTTTTACTCAGAGACTGTCCCTGTCACTTGCCGTGACTACCTGCCCTTCTACCCAGAGACTGGCCCTGTCACTTGCCCTGACTACCTGCCCGTCTACCCTGGGAGCCACCCGCTTCCTTACAAGGACCGCCCCCTTGTATAGTTGCTCAGAGATTCCGCCTCCCAGACCCGTTACAGTTTGCTCGGGCCATGGAACCCGATGGCACCCAAGCTCCCTGGCTCTCGGACCTATGTCATGAACTGTCCCGTCAGAGGTCCCAACAGGAGTCCATCCTGAGTCATCTGCGGAATGTAAACTCTCGACTGGACACTCTGACTGCTCCACCAGCAACCACCGCTAGTTTCATGACTCGCAGCCCGGCAGCGCCGCTGCCCACCAATACCATGGCTTCCTGCCCCGGACCCTGGCTTTCTGCACCTCCACACTTCGGAGGCGACCCCGCTCAAGCTCGGGGCTTCATAAACCAGTGCACCCTGCACTTTGAACTCCTGTCCCACCAGTTTATCTCCGACCGGGCCAAAGTAGCCTTCATCATGTCCCGTCTCACGGGGGAGGCACTGGCTTGGCTAAATCCTCTATGGGAGAGAGGAGACCCCCTGGTGTCCAACCTGCCAGCCTTTCTCACGGCTTTCCGGAAAGTCTTCGACGAACCCGGACGGAAGACCTCATCCGCATCATCTCTGCTACGCCTCCATCAAGGAGATCTCACCGTGGGCCAATATGCCATACGGTTCCGTACCCTTGCTTCGGAGCTGGCCTGGGATAACGACGCCCTGGTGTCTGTCTTTTGGGAGGGTCTGTCCGGCCGTATTAAAGATGAACTCGCCGGTCGGGACATACCTACCACTCTCGACGACTTAATAACTCTTGCCACCCGGATTGACATCCGGTTCCAGGAACGCGCCAAAGAGGTCACCCGTGAGAGGAGGTTTCCATGTCTAGCCTCTACCTTTCAGAAACCTGTCACTTCTCCCGCTACTCCCCAGGCGCACTCACCCGAGCCTATGCAGGTCGACCAGAACAAGATGGTCAAAACCCGTCAAGAGCTACGCCGTGCCGAGGGGAGCTGCTTCTACTGTGGCAGTAAGGAGCACCGGATCCGTTCCTGCCCGGAGAGGTTGGGAAACGCCTGTGTCTAGGATCGCTCAGAGAGGTCGTCCTAGACAAGAGTAAACCCTCTCCATCTCTGTTGCTGTCGGTCTCTATCATCTGCGGGGAGAACCGTTATTTTGAACTAGCCCAACTTGACTCTGGAGCTGCCGGAAATCTCATTTCTCAGTCTCTGGTAGAGAAATACCGCATTCCCACCAAACCTCTAGCTGTACCCTTATCTGTCGCTGCCGTGGATGGGGGCCTCTTACCACATCCCATCCAACTCATCACCGAATCCATAACCCTGCAGGTGGGAATGCTGCACTCTGAGAGCATCTTCTTTCATGTTCTGCCTGGACTCTCTCACGCTCTCTTACTAGGCCTACCTTGGCTTCAGAGACATGCACCCGTGCTTGATTGGCAGACCGGAG
The DNA here is from genome assembly GCF_046119375.1 of Phyllobates terribilis. Classification (NCBI taxonomy): domain Eukaryota; kingdom Metazoa; phylum Chordata; class Amphibia; order Anura; family Dendrobatidae; genus Phyllobates; species Phyllobates terribilis. The sequence goes on from NW_027362767.1 coordinate 35,105,545, forward strand.
AAGTCCTTCGCTGGGGACAGGACTGCCATAAGACTTGTTTAGTTCCCGTCCATCCTGTCCGTCCTTCTCCTACTCCAGCCAATCTACCTGGTCTTCCGGCTTCTTATTGGTCGTATGCGGACGTCTTTAATAAAAAAGAGGCAGAGACTTTACCCCCTCATAGACCATACGACTGCCCAATCGACCTGATGCCCGGCGCTACTCCTCCCCATGGGCGCATTTACCCTTTGTCCGCTGCTGAGACCCGATCCATGTCAGAATATATTGAGGAGAATCTGGCCTGGGGATTCGTCCGGAAATCTACTTCCCCGGCGGGAGCAGGCTTCTTCTTCGTCAAAAAGAAGGATGGCTCACTCCGTCCCTGTATAGACTATAGAGGCCTTAACCAGATCACAGTGAAGAATAAATACCCCCTTCCGCTCATTCCGGAATTATTTGACCGTCTGAGGGGGGCTAGAATCTTCACCAAGCTGGACCTCCGTGGGGCGTATAACCTGGTCCGTATCCATCAGGGGGATGAATGGAAGACGGCATTCAACACCCGGGACGGCCACTATGAATACCTGGTAATTCCCTTCGGTCTCTGTAACGCTCCCGCCGTCTTTCAAGAGTTGGTCAATGACATCTTCCGGGACCTTCTCTACTCCTGCGTAGTGGTGTACCTGGACGACATCTTGGTCTTCTCTCCGGATCTCCCCACACACCGGAGGGATGTTCGTCAGGTTCTGCTCAGGCTCAGGCAGAACCACCTCTACGCTAAATATGAGAAGTGCCTCTTTGAGCAGACCTCGCTTCCGTTTTTGGGCAACATAATTTCTCAGACCGGCCTACGAATGGATCCTGAGAAACTGTCTGCCATCGAGAAGTGGCCTCGACCAGAGGGGTTGAAGGCTATTCAGCGGTTCCTGGGCTTCGCCAACTACTACCGCCTCTTCATACCGCACTTCTCTTCCCGGACTGCCCCAATCTCTGCGCTCACCCGTAAGGGCACTAATCCCAGAGAATGGCCGCCCGAAGCTGAGGAAGCCTTTCTTTCCTTAAAACAGGCTTTCTCTTCCGCCCCGGTGCTGCATCGCCCGGACGGCAACAAGCAATTCTTCCTGGAAGTTGACGCCTCCTCCTCTGGAGCCGGAGCGGTACTTACCCAAAAATCGTCTTCCGGGAGAATGGTAACTTGCGGCTTCTTCTCCAAACACTTCTCCTCTTCCGAGCGCAACTATTCTATAGGAGACCGAGAGTTATTGGCCATTAAGCTGGCAGTGGAGGAGTGGCGTTACCTGCTCGAGGGGGCTCTTCACCCGGTAATAATTTACACGGACCACAAGAACTTGGCTTACCTCCAGTGTGCCCAGAGACTTAACCCGCGCCAAGCTCGGTGGTCCTTGTTTTTTGCTCGCTTTGATTTTGTTCTTCATTTTCGCCCGGCTGACAAAAACATCAAAGCTGACGCCTTGTCCCGATCGTTCCTGGTGTCTGATCTTGAGGAGGAACCTAAACACATCATCGATCCCGCCAGAGTAATGCAGGTGGCCCCCGTGAGTCTAAATCGTCTCCCTCCCGGTAAGACGTTCGTAACGGTACCTGATCGGGAGAAGATCCTACACTGGGGTCACTCGTCTAAGCTTGCTGGCCATGCCGTTCAGAAAAAGACCCTCCAGCTTATCACCCGGCACTACTGGTGGCCTACCTTGCACAAGGACGTAATAGACTTTGTTTCCGCCTGTGTGTCCTGCGCCCGCAACAAGGTTCCGAGACACCTGCCAGCCGGTCGCCTCCTTCCTCTTCCAGTACCTGCTGCCCCCTGGCAGCATATAGCTATGGACTTCATAACAGATCTCCCTGTCTCTGCCGGTTGTACGGTCATTTGGGTGGTCGCTGACCGCTTTTCCAAAATGGCTCATTTCATTCCCCTGCCAGGCCTCTCGTCTGCACCCGAGCTGGCTAAAGACTTTATCCGCCACATCTTCCGTCTCCATGGCCTGCCCCTCCACATCGTGTCGGATCGTGCGGTTCAGTTCACCTCACGCTTCTGGAGAGCCACATGTAAGCTGCTAGACGTCACCCTGGACTTCTCCGCATACCATCCACAGTCCAATGGTCAAGTGGAGCGGATCAATCAAATCCTGACCAGTTACCTCCGGCACTTCGTTAATGCCCACCATTCAGACTGGGTGGATCTCCTGCCATGGGCCGAGTTCTCTTACAATAATCACGAGAGCGAATCTTCCTCCAAATCCCCGTTTTTTGTAGTCTTCGGTCAGCATCCTCGGATCCCATTTCCCTTCTCCACCTCGGTGGACAATCCGGCTGCGGAATCTCTCGTTAGCAAATTTTCCTCCATTTGGGAGAGTACCCGATCCGCACTCCTTCAGTCGTCCGAGCGGATGAAAAAACACGCTGACAAAAAACGCCTGGATCCTCCACAATTCCGTCCTGGAGATAAAGTCTGGCTCTCATCCAAGTATGTCCGGCTCAAGATTCCTTCCTACAAGTTAGGGCCTCGGTTCATCGGCCCACTAGAAGTTATCAAACAAATCAACCCAGTGGCCTATAAATTGAAACTTCCGGCCAACTTGCGGATCCCTAACTCCTTCCATGTATCTCTCCTCAAACCCGTGGTACTTAACTCTTTTTCCAAGTCTACAGGTACGCCTCCTGCTCCGGTTTCCGCTGAAAACGAGTTTGAGGTAGAGAACATTCTGGCCACCAAAAGGGTAAGAGGAAAAACCTTTTTTCTGGTAGATTGGAAGGGGTTTGGTCCTGAGGAGAGAACGTGGGAGCCCCGGGAGAACATCCATGCCCCTCTCATCCTTGATAAATTTCCGTCTGGCCTAAAAAAGGGGGGCCTAAAGGGGGGGGTACTGTAGCGTCGGCGTCCCTGCCTCCTGCCAGGCAGGGACGCTGTTCCCCTCACCTCTCCACTCCGTGCCCGGCGTCCTCCTCCCGCTCTGCTGGCAGCGCGTGCTGCTTCCCGGCCACTGTGCTTAGGGCGCGCGCACGCGCGCTCCCCCTCTCTTAAAGGGGCCGCGCACGCCGTCCTAAGGAGTCCCCGGCCAATGGCCGGAGGACCTCACCATATATAAGGCACCTCCTCCAAAATGGAGGTGCCCGAGCAATGTTGTTGCAAAGCCTTCACTCTGCTTCAGCCCTCAGGTCCCGTTACCAGTTACCTGCCAGTCACCTGCCAGATTCCTGCTTGATACCTGCCTGATATCCGTTTACCTGCTTGCAAGCCTGCGGTCCGACGGTCTGCCTTCCGACACCTGTCAGTCTGTCTATGGACCAGCCTGCCCGCTCACCTGGGAGCACTCACCTGCTACCTGTCTGCTAGCCTACCTGGAGGCTCCGCTGTCACTTGCCGTGACCACCTGCCTGTCCAGAGACTCTTGCCTGCTCACCTGGGAGCGCTCACCTGCTACCTGTCTGCTAGCCTACCTGGAGGCTCCGCCGTCACTTGCCGTGACCACCTGCCTGTCCAGAGACTCTTGCCTGCTCACCTGGGAGCGCTCACCTGCTACCTGTCTGCTAGCCTACCTGGAGGCTCCGCCGTCACTTGCCGTGACCACCTGCCTGTCCAGAGACTCTTGCCTGCTCACCTGGGAGCGCTCACCTGCTACCTGTCTGCTAGCCTACCTGGAGGCTCCGCCGTCACTTGCCGTGACCACCTGCCTGTCCAGAAACTATTGCCTGCTCACCTGGGAGCGCTCACCTGCAACCTGTCTGCTAGCCTACCTGGAGGCTCTGCCGTCACTTGCTGTGACCACCTGCCTGTCCAGAGACTCTTGCCTGCTCACCTGGGAGCGCTCACCTGCTACCTGTCTGCTAGCCTACCTGGAGGCTCTGCCGTCACTTGCCGTGACCACCTGCCTGTCCAAAGACTCTCGCCCGCTCACCTGGGAGCGCTCACCAGCCACCTGCCTGCTGTCCTTCTACCCAGAGACTGTCCCTGTCACTTGCCGTGAGAACCCATCCTTCTACCCAGAGACTGTCCCTGTCACTTGCCGTGAGTACCCGTCCTTCTACTCAGAGACTGTCCCTGTCACTTGCCGTGACTACCTGCCCTTCTACCCAGAGACTGTCCCTGCCACTTGCCGTGACTACCTGCCCATCTTCCCTGGGAGCCAGCCGCTTCCTTACAAGGACCGCCCCCTTGTATAGTTGCTCAGAGGTTCCGCCTCCCAGACCCGTAACACCCAGCAAAACTGGCACCAAACCAGCAAAGGTGCAGCCACAGACGCACTTGGCACAAGCTGCCCAGCTAGGCGAGACCTTGAGGGCTGGCAATACTGTTCGTCTAGCTCCCTTTAAATGAAAGGGAGACTTTGCCAGAGCCCTTCCCAGGCCCACTATCGCCGGACAGTTGGCGTTTGGTGATGCGGCTTGTGCCTAGTTAGGAACCAGGTGAGAACCTCTGCAAGAACCCCAGGAAGTGAAACCAGAAGAGAAAAAGAGAAAACCCATGAAAAGATAGCAACACACTGCAAGCACCACTCACCACCAAGCACATAGGAACTGTAATAAACAGCAAAGGACTGAGCAGGGAGCAGGATTAAATACCCGCCTAATGATCGAGTGTTGAATATGACTCGCCCCCTGGGCCGTGGGGCATTCGGATCCGGGCAGTAGATGGGAGTAGTAGTGGCAACCCGGTTCCGTGGTTCAGGGTGGTCAGGCCAGTGGTAGTCCGTTATGTGCTGTTGATTATGTCCGACTACGCCACCCATGGATTTGGGGTCATTAGGAACTGCCGCTGCAAGGCAGACCGCTGGGGCTGATGATGTATGCAGCTGGGATGGTGTGACTCCCCACGGGAAGAGTGCAGCCCCAGGGCAGTGTAGTGGATGGTGGGAGTGATGGTGGTGAGAGTCCCAGTGCTGATAGTTCTGGAGGAGCAAGGAGCACACAGACAACAGGTTGCAGTCCAGGGTGTTTACTAGAACAGGTAAACTGACCCACAAACAGTCCCGGCTAGGAGGGGACCTGGATGTCTGAGAGCAATGGGGAAATTGGCCCTGGTCAGGGTGAGGGTGTAGGCCTACCGTGCTTTCTGCGCTCCTTCTGGCTATCTCCTCCTGATAGGGTAACAGCCCACGGTTCCGAGCTTTCCTTGTACTCTCGCCTGTATGGCCTGCGACGTGGGTTCCTTTCTGCTCCCGGCCTGGTACGGCTTTACTGGTCCCTTCTGTTGTGGCAGAGCCTCCAGGCTTCTTAGGCCAAGGAATATACAGTCCCCTGCGGACTGGTTATCTGCTGTAGGATGTGGAATCCTCCCAGCCTCAGACACCAAAGTCTGGTAAATTAAGTCCTTTATCTGCCAAGACAGGCTCACTTCGCCTCTTGTCTCTGGCTTGTGGCTCTCCTCCTGCCACACTTCCTCTTAGGTGCAATACAACTTTCTGTCCCTGCTCTGCTCCGGGACACGTCTCAGTACTGAGACAGGTCATCCTGTTCTCCCTAACCCTGCCCCCAGTACCAGCTTTTATAGGGGCAGCCTGCTCCCCCTACTGGCCTGAGACAGGAGGTACTGCATGCTAATGTTCCCCTGACTAGAGAACCTCCCCCTTGCTCTCAGACACAGCTTTATTACATTTTGTGGCATCCAGGCCAGGGTGACACATTCCCCCCCTAGTAAAATTTAGTACTCCGGGACTAAACAGTAAACAAAGACAATATGCATGACAATAAAACATTAACAGACAGACGACGCACAGCTTGAGTTCTTAAGGTCACAGTGTGGTCTGTGACCGGGTGTCCATATCACCAATACAACGGGGAGCCTTAACCAGGTGGGGGTCTGTCCTACCCCAAGTCCTTCACAGTCTTAGTTCATTCCTTGGTTAGGCTCCGAACGCAGTCCATACAAGGTCCCGGTTATAAAAAGTCCATAACCTGTGAGTCCTTACGGTAGCTGCAAGAAACTGAAACACAGAATTACTAATCACGCAGGTAACTTGGCAAACAATTCAACATTTGGTAACAGGGTTATTTACAATTTTAGTGCACTCTATATTCTCCAGCGAGTGGGTATCTGCCCCTTTGTGCTCCTGGTTGATCTCCTTAACCCACTGTCTGGTGGTGGACTGACTTGGCTTTCCCCACTAGCGTTAGGGGTACAGCTACCAGCTGGGTGTACAGGTAGGGCAGGCAGCTGTCTGCGGGTTCTTTGGCTTACCGCAGGCATGGCAGGCTCACTGTCAGCAGAGGGTTGACTCTCCTGGGCTGCTGATACAGGCTCTTCTGCCTCTGGAACCGCTTGCTCCTCTTCACCTTCCGGCTCTGGTGTTGGTTGGTGCTGTGCCGGTTGCAGGAAATGCAGGACGGGTACCACTATAGCATCATTTATTCGAGTCCAGGACTGAGGGAACTCTCCGAGAACGGTGCTGATCATTTCTTCCTTATCCTCTTTGGGTTCAAGGTCACTCTGATCCTCTTCTGCACTACGGAGTTGCTCGGGGCACCTTTTGAGGTGGTCTCTGGAGACGGTACTAGTGGTTTCTCCTCCGTCCTTGGTGATCACGCACACCTTCGGGTTGTCGTGATCAGACTGCAGTACGGTGTAGGGTTCCCTTTCCCACTGGTCGTCCAACTTATGTAGCCTTCTCTTCCGCTTCAGGACCTGCTCACCAGGTTCCAGGGGACCAGCAGGGGCGTGTTGGTTGAAGAGTTTTTCTTGCCTTTCTCTCACCTGGGCCAGGCTCTTCTCCACACTCTCCTGTACCTTCTTGTACTGCAGTTGCCTTTCCGTATCCCAGTCCACATCCGGGGAGGTGTCCTCTGGCGTTAGGACTCCCATCTCCAGGTCTACGGGCAGCTTACCTGGTCTGGCTCGCATCAGGTAAGCCGGGGTGCAGTTGGTAGCATTCACCGGGATATGATTGTATAAGTCTATCAGGTCCGACAGTTTTTCTGGCCACAGGCTGCGTTCCTCCAGGGGCAACGTCTTCAGGAGATCAATGACTATATTGTTCATCTTCTCACACATCCCGTTGGTTTATGGATGGTAAGGCGTTGTCCGAATCTTCTTACAGCCATAGAGGTTGCAGAACTCTTGAAAGATTTCAGCCTCGAACGCTGGACCCTGGTCTTTCAGGACCTGTTCCGGATACCCGTGTGGACGGCATAAGTATTGCTGGAAGGCTCTGGCCGCTGTTTGGGCTGTCAAGTCTTTTACCGGGACCACCACTAGAAAACGGGAATAGTGGTCCACGATTGTCAGGGCATAGATGTATCCTGACCGGCTTGGAGCCAACTTGACGTGGTCTAGAGCTACCAGCGCAAGAGGCTGCGTGGTGACGATGGACCTCAAGGGTGTCTTCTGGCTGGTGCGGTCCTTCCTCCTTAGGTGACAAGGGCCACAGTCTCTGCACCACTTTTCTACAGCTCCTCTCATGCCGATCCAAAAGAACCTTCCTCTTAGCAGGAACTCCAGTTTCTTCCAACCGAAGTGCCCCGCTCTGTCATGGTAAGCCCCCAGGACCATAGCTGCATCCCGCCTTGGGACCACGACTAGCCAGGTCAGCTCGTGCGTCCGGTGTTTGACAATCCTTCTGCACAACTTGCCTTCGTAGAGGAACAGCTTGCTCTTCTCTTTCCATAGCTGCTTGGCTTCCTCTGGGGCGTCCGGATCCATGCGGGCATCTTCTTGGGTCAGCAGATCTTTCACCAGGCGGATGGCAGGGTCACTATCTTGGGTCTCGGCCCAGCTGTGGTGAGGTAGGGGATTGATCATCACGGTTGTTAGATCCTCCTCCTTCACGCGGTGGGAGTATTGAGCGGCTCCATACCGTTGAAATGCGGGGAGTTCTACCTCCTCCAGCTCCTCTGGGTCTTCGTCACCTTCAGGTAAGTGAGGCATCCTCGATAGGGCGTCAGCGTTGGCATTGGTTTTGCCGGCCCGGTACTTGATCACGAAGTCATAGTTGGAGAGACGGGCCATCCACCGCTGTTCTAGGGCACCCAGTCTTGCATTGTCCTGGTGTGTCAGCGGGTTGTTGTCCGTGTACACGGTGAACTTTGCGGAGACCAGGTAATGCTTGAAGCGTTCTGTCACGGCCCACACCACCACCAAGAATTCTAGCTTGAAGGAGCTGTAATTCTCCGGGTTCCTCTCGGTGGGCCTCAGCTTCCGGCTGGCGTATGCGATCACCCTTTCTCTGCCCTGTTGGTTTTGGGACAGTACGGCTCCCAGTCCCACATTACTGGCGTCCGTGTGGAGAATAAAAGGCTGACCATAATCAGGGTAGGCCAGGATCTCATCCCCCGTGAGGGCCATCTACAACTGTCGGAAGGACTCCTCTTCCGGTTTATCCCACTTGAAGGGCGGCTTTTGGCTCCTGGACTTAGACTGTCCGATTAGGAGGTCCTGCATAGGAGCTGCCATCCTAGTGAACCCGGGGATGAACCTTCGGTAGTAGCCTACCAATCCGAGAAACTGTCTCACCTCTTTGATGTTCGAGGGGCTTGGCCAGCTCTTGATTGCCGTGACCTTGTCAGGGTCGGGGGCCACTCCTTCCGCGCTTACCACGTGCCCTAGGTACTGGACCTTTGGTTTCAGCAGGTGACACTTCGATGGTTTCACCTTCAGGCCATAGCCTGCCAGGGCTTCGAACACCTCGGCCAGGTGCTTTAGATGGTCCTCGTAGGTTTTCGAATAGACGATCACGTCATCCAGGTAAAGGAGGACCGTCTCGAAGTTTCGGTGCCCTAGACAGCATTCCATCAGCCGCTGGAAGGTCCCTGGTGCATTGCAGAGCCCGAAAGGCATACAGTTGAACTCGCTCAGTCCCATCGGGGTGGTGAAGGCGGTCTTCTCCTCGTCAGCCTCTGCCACAGGAACGTGCCAGTACCCGCTAGTAAGGTCCAAAGTAGAAAAGAAGTTAGCTGATTTTAGTGCGGCTAAAGACTCCTCTATTCTAGGCAGCGGATATGCGTCTTTGTGGGTGATACGGTTGATTTGTCTATAGTCCACGCACATTCTCATGGTGCTGTCCTTCTTTTTCACCAGAACCAAGGGGGCTGCCCAGGGGCTACAGCTATCTCTAATGACCCCAGCTTCTTTCATTTCTCTTAGCATACCCTTGGCGTTCTGATAATGTGCAGGGGGTACAGGTCTGTGTCTTTCTTTTATCGGTGGGTGGCTCCCTGTGGGGATGTGGTGTTCTATCCCCTTTACTCTGCCGAAGTCTAGCGGGTGCTTACTAAAGACTCTCTCGTACTCCTGTACCACCCGGTAGACTCCTTGTTTTTGGTGCGGGGGAGTGGAGTCAGCACCCACATGGAGTTTCTGGCACCAGTCCTCCTTTTGTTTCTGGGAGCCATTACCCTCCGCCTGGGGAGATGGAGGCAAGGGTTCCACGGCCCTGATAGCTTTGTGTTCGACAACAAACAGTTTGGCGAGTGTAGCGTACCTGGGTAAGTGTACTTCCCTCTCGCCAATGTTGAGGATGCGGACGGGCACCCTCCCATGATGGACATCAACCACCCCCCGGGCTGTCAAAATGGTGGGCCTGCTGTCTGAGTACACAGGTTTTACCATGGCTTGGTAGTCTCTACCTCTCAACCCGATTGCAGTCCGACACCAGATCATCATTTCACTTTTGGGAGGCATGGAAATGGGGAATGGGTCACTCAGTCTTACGCTACCGATCTCACCACCAGACAGTTCTACCTGCTGCCGTCTCATCAGGGCTTTTATCTCCTTGTTGAGCACTCTCTGTTGGCTGGAACTAGCATTCACCGCCACCTGTTGTAGAATTACAATTACCTCTGAAAGACAATTTTCAATCACGTTAGTACCCACAGTTATTTTAGGGTGACTTTCACGATGGTCAATGTCGACAATAATTACTCCCTGTGCCGGCAGTTCAACTTTACCAATCTTAATGGTCATCTCCTTGAACCCCATCTGTGGCACGGGTAAGCCATTACTGGCGATGATGCTCAAGTTACAGTCTGGATACCGTGTGATATCAGCATCAGTCCAATACTGCTTAAAAAGTACATAAGGGATAGTGGTTACTTGCGACCCAGTATCCAGCAAGGCGCTCATGGGGATACCGTCCAGCACCACAGGTAAAACCGGGCGCCCCCCAACATACTTATTATGCCAATTATAAGGGCCTGGTGATCTTATGCCTGGGGGTTGGCCCTCTGCCCCAGGTTGGACCCGTTTAAATTACAGTACCTGGAAATGTGTCCGGGCTGGTTGCATCGACGGCAAATGGGCTGTCCATCCTCTGCGCAGCGGTCTGTGGGCCTCCCTCAGAACGATGGGATCCTCCTCTGTCGACGCCACGGGACATCCTCCGGACTTGAAGCCAGCTCGATGGGTCTTGACGGGTCCACTTGTAACGCCTGGGCGGTCCTGGTCAACGCTGCGACGCTCCTGGTCAGCTCCTGGACTTGGTGGTGCAGATCTTTCGATGGGGCTTGGTTCAGGGCCTGTGCATCAGCCCCCACGGAGTCCATAGAGGAGGGCGCCGCCTACTGGTGGTAGGTGAGAGCAGGGCGCCGGGGGTTTATAGCGCCCCTTGTTGCGGATTCACGGAGCACCCTTATGGCCCTGTCCTTAAATTGGGCAAAGGTCAGATCAGGGTTCTGAAAGAACATGAGGCGCAGCTGGGTCCTGTGGGCGCTAGACAGCAGACCTTCTGTAAACTGTTCTGTTAGTAGCTTATCCGTTTCCAGCACGCTGCCAGGGTCAGCTTGTTGGATGGCCCTCAAGGCTTCCTGCAGATTTAGGACATAGTCTCTGATGCTGTCCTGTGCCCTTTGCTTACAACCATAGAACCTCATTTTAATTTCAGCGGAGGTACGTGTGTCAAACGTACCCCACAGCCGGGCCAGAATACCCTTTACAGTCCTTTTCTCCTCAGCGGGCCATGAATTCACCTCCCTTTGGGCCGCGCCAGTTAACTGCCCTGTTAGTATGCTAACCTTCTGTTCCTCTGTCAGGGGGTAACCTGGAACAAGCTGTACAACTTTTCCTTAAAGTCAGTTAGGTCATGGGGCTCCCCTGAGTACTTGGGCAACCAGGCCGCTCCAGGGATGTAGGGAAGGGAAAATGTCATCACCGCTGCTGCAGCTGTGTTGGTGGTAGTGGGCGCCTCTGTATCCGACATCTTCCTCCCCCCTAGTTAAGCGTGGCCTACCTTCCGACGATCCTCTTCTGTAGGCCGCGGCTCCGCTGCTGCTGCTCTGGACGAGGACCTTGCGTCGCGTCCTGGTGACGTCAGCGTCGCTCTCTCTCCCTTCCAGGACCTTGCGCAGCGTCGGTGCGTGGGGCGGAGCTTCGAGTCTCGCGCGGTTTAAACATCCACGCCCCTCTTCTTCCCGCGCGGCGTCCTGAAGATGGCGTCCGATGGCGGGAAAACGGCTGAAGATGGCGGGAACCGATGGAAGATGGCGGGAGACGGCTGGAAATGGCGGGAAACGGCTTCGGACGGCGGGAAACCTCTTTTCAGGTAAGTGCAAAGTCTTTTTCAGGCACGCAATACCCGTTTGTGGCGGGTTGGTTGCAATCCTGCCGACTACGCCGAAGCTGACTCGCCCCCTGGGCCGTGGGGCACTCGGATCCGGGCAGTAGGGGAACGATGGGAGTAGTAATGGCAACCCGGTTCCATGGCTCAGGGTGGTCAGGCCAGTAGTAGTCCGTTATGTGCTGTTGATTATGTCCGACTACTCCACCCGTGGATTTGCGGTCATTAGGAACCGCCGCTGCAAGGCAGACCGCTGGGGCTGATGATGTATGCAGCTGGGATGGTGTGACTCCCCACGGGAAGAGTGCGGCCCCAGGGCAGTGTAGTGGATGGTGGGAGTGATGGTGGTGAGAGTCCCAGTGCTGATAGTGCTGGAGGAGCAAGGAGCACACAGACAACAGGTTGCAGTCCAGGGTCTTTACTAGAACAGGTAAACTGACCCACAAACAGTCCCGGCTAGGAGGGGACCTTGATGTCTGAGAGCAATGGGGAAATTGGCCCTGGTCAGGGTGAGGGTGTAGGCCTACCATGCTTTCTGCGCTCCTTCTGGCTATCTCCTCCTGATAGGGTAACAGCCCACGGTTCCGAGCTTTCTGTGTACTCTCGCCTGTATGGCCTGCGACGTGGGTTCCTTTCTGCTCCCGGACTGGTACGGCTTTACTGGTCCCTTCTGTTGTGGCAGAGCCTCCAGGCTTCTTAGGCCAAGGAATATACAGTCCCCTGTGGACTGGTTATCTGCTGTAGGATGTGGAATCCTCCCAGCCTCAGACACCAAAGTCTGGTAAATTAAGTCCTTTATCTGCCAAGACAGGCTCACTTCGCCTCTTGTCTCTTGCTTGTGGCTCTCCTCCTGCCACACTTCCTCTTAGGTGCAATACAACTTTCTGTCCCTGCTCTGCTCCGGGACACATCTCAGTACTGAGACAGGTCATCCTGTTCTCCCTAACCCTGCCCCCAGTACCAGCTTTTATAGGGGCAGCCTGCTCCCCCTACTGGCCTGAGACAGGAGGTACTGCATGCTAATGTTCCCCTGACTAGAGAACCTCCCCCTTGCTCTCAGACACAGCTTTATTACATTTTGTGGCATCCAGGCCAGGGTGACACAAATACTTCTCAATCATCCCCAGACTGCCACTCCCTGCTAGCTTGCACAGCAGACTGGACAACATCCCACAACTGCCTAGTGCCAGGCACAGCAGTGTCCTGCGTTGCCTGGCAACTGGGGAAATCAGTGAGAGACACAGCGTCCCGCATCCTCACACATCTTACAACACCAAAACACGATGCTCCATAAGATTGGGACAGGTTCCCTGCACCCGTAGTAGCTCTGCCTCCAAGGTCAGGACAATGGCAGCACCTGCGACTGGAGCAGCGTAACACCAGACCTGCTCCATTCCCAGGTGGCAGCACAGAACCACGAATCCTAGCATAAATAGGGTCAATCACCCTCAAAAAACAGGGGGGCACTCCCTCCATCTGTAGAAAAACAGCTTCAATCTCCAGGGATACAAGGCTTCTTTATCGTAAGAACTATTGATCAACATAAAAGTCGACCTCGGGAGTCAGTCACAGTTAGTCGGGTTTCAAAAAAAGGGCTCAGGTGCTTTTTTAGAAGAAAATATCAATTGTTTATGTAAATGTGTGAAATTCTTTTCTGAATGTTTCGTCCAGCAGATGGCTAATAGGAACCTGGGGGGAAAGATTAACTCTTTTTGGGCGGACTGGATCATGCATTGTGGTTGTGTACATTATGTGCCTCTTCCCATTGACCTTTTTTATCACTTGGTTGAACTTGGAGGAAATGTGTCTTTTATAAACTGTATTAACTTTAAAACCAAGTAAAATATAAGGGTTTACGTAGAAATAAGCGAATCCAAATTTGTTTAGGGTGGATTCACTAAATTCGTCTGGCAGATTCGATTGCATCCAAATAAAATCTGTCTGAATCGAAAATACCTTATTTTTGTTTATTATGCTTAAAAGTTTCTCCAGACCCCAGAGAATAAGAAACCGTTGAGAGAGGGAGGGGTTCAAAAAAATCAAACATATACTTCTCACCTGTCCTTACGTCGCCTCCGCTGCAGCAGCTCCTTGGTTCTCTGTGTTGGTCTTCAGTTCTTCTGCCACTGATTGGTCCCACGGGGTCATTTGGGGACCTGTGCATATCTTTGACATCAATGATGCTTATCATGCCGGGGGCTAGGGGCCCTTCGTGTTTGTCCACCATCAATACCAAGAGCAGCTAAAAAGAGGTGTCTTTCTACACATATTTATTATTGGTTTCACTGTGTAATACTTCATTTCTCCAGTGGGGGTGCTGCAGGGAACTTGAGCAGTGGGAAGTAGGGGGAGGTGGCAGCAGCAGGATGACTTGTAATCATTATTTTGTTGGACTTTTCTTTCACAAAGTAACTTAAAAAAGCAGAAAACTCAAAGAGGAGATTTTTTAATATACAGTGCCTACAAGTAGTATTCAACCCCCTGCAGATTTAGCTGGTTTGATAAGATGCAAATAAGTTAGAGCCTTCAAACTGCAAACGAGAGTAGGATTTATGAACAGAAGCATAAATCTTACAAACCAAAAAGTTATGTTGCTCAGTAGAGATGAGCGTTGTTCTACTCGAACTGTTCGCCAATCTCAAATTCGAGCTGTTTTGGGCGGTGTTCGAGCCGTTCGGCGAACACGAACAATTTGAGAAAAATTCGGCTGTTCGAGGTTATGTTCGATAACTGTTCGTGCACCAAAATCATAACTGGATTTTTTCTCAGTAATGATGAAAATTAATGTTAATACGCAGTTTGAGTGTACAGCGGGGTGGGGGGAGGGGCAGGGGATGGATCTCTGCAGGAACAATGAAGATCTCCATTTTTTTTTTCTCTTTCACGCATTTGCAGTGGGGAGGTGCAGTCTGTCAGCCTATCAGCAGTGCACACACGGAGCGAAGTGCTTTTTTTCACACAAGCAAGGGCATGTGTCATTGGCAGTGTATGTCACATGTCCTTGCCCTATAAGACCCAGCCATTTTCCCCGTCGCCACCATTTTCTCACTGCTGCAGCTGCGTGTTAGACGGCACCGCTGTTGCTGTGTGCGCTATACCTTGTTAATTTCAAGCCAATTTTCGCACAAATCTACAGATAGCTTGGGAGTAGGGAATAGTTGTGATTGCAGTCCTTTTAAGGACTAGGTTACAGCATTTCCTACGACTTTTATCAGGCAGGTCTGTGCTCTTAAATAGATAGATTGTGGGAGTAAAGACTAATTGTAATTGGAGTCCTTTTCAGGACTAGGTTACATCAGTTCCTATCAGTTTTTGCCAGGCAGGTCTGTGCCAGTGCTGTGCAAGTTTTTTTCACAGCATTTGGCTGAATCTAGCAAAGCTAATCCTTTTTGGCCTATTGCAGAGTGTGTTAGTCAGTGGAGTAGCCTATCTGTGTTGCAAGATATACCACCTGTGCATAGAATACCAATTTTTTTACTGCACCTAGTGAAGTAAAATCTTTTGGGCATAGCATCATTCTATTAGTCCATCTATACTGACCTCCATCAGGTTGCAAATTGAATATAATTTTTTTCTGCATCTAGCTCTGAAAAAATATTGGGCTTCTAGCTGTGTGTGGGACTTGTTCTATTAATCCATCTATACAGACCTCCATCAGGTTGCAAACTGAATATATTTTTTTCTGCATCTACCTCTGAAAAAATATTGGGCTTCTAGCTGTGTGTGGGACTTGTTCTATTAATCCATCTATACAGACCTCCATCAGGTTGCAAACTGAATATATTTTTTTCTGCATCTACCTCTGAAAAAATATTGGGCTTGTAGCTGTGTGTGGGACTTGTTGTATTAGTCCATCTATACTGACCTCCATCAGGTTGCAAACTGAATATATTTTTTTCTGCATCTACCTCTGAAAAAATATTGGGCTTCTAGCTGTGTGTGGGACTTGTTCTATTAATCCATCTATACAGACCTCCATCAGGTTGCAAACTGAATATATTTTTTTCTGCATCTACCTCTGAAAAAATATTGGGCTACTAGCTGTGTGTGGGACTTGTTGTATTAGTCCATCTATACTGACCTCCATCAGGTTGCAAACTGAATATATTTTTTTGTGCATCTACCTCTGAAAAAATATTGGGCTTCTAGCTGTGTGTGGGACTTGTTCTATTAATCCATCTATACAGACCTCCATCAGGTTGCAAACTGAATATATTTTTTTCTGCATCTACCTCTGAAAAAATATTGGGCTTCTAGCTGTGTGTGGGACTTGTTCTATTAATCCATCTATACAGACCTCCATCAGGTTGCAAACTGAATATATTTTTTTCTGCATCTAGCTCTGAAAAAATATTTGGCCTTCTAGCAGTGTGTGGGACTTGTTCTATTAGTCCATCTATACTGACCTCCATCAGGTTGCAAATTGAATATAATTTTTTTCTGCATCTAACCCAGCCAATAGTTTTGGCCTAATACCACAGTTTGGCCACTCAGCTCTGCTCGGTTCCCATCCATTGTTTTTTTGTGCAAACAACTCCAGAGTTGTTAATTAGTTAACCACCAAAATGAGTGGAAAAAGGCCTGCTGCTGGTGGAAAGGGGAATAGGCGTGTTGGGAAGGGGAAAAAAGGTTGTGTCCGTGGGGTAGGTGTTAAAGCAACAGTAACATCTGCAGAAGAAAGACCATCTTCCAGCCAAACTAAAATGTCTACTTCTTTTAGCGGACAATGTGATAAGATCCCTTTCTTACGGCCACGCCAATCGCTACAAATTCCAGATGAGGCACAAAAACAGCAGGTGCTTCAACGGATATCAAGTGCTCCTTTAAGTGGGCTCTCCTCCACATCAACTTCAACATCACAAATACTCCAGTCCTCAAAGGTGTCACCCCAATCGCACTTGCTTCCTCACAGCTCCCAAATCTCCAGCTGCCCGTCTGAGTATGAGGTAGAACAGATGGTTGAGTCTGCAGAGCTGTTTACTCATACTATAGCCTGGGAATCAGAGGTCGACTCCAGCGCTTCTGTGAATCCAGACGAGGAAATGATCTGCACTGATGCCCAGAATCTTTATGAGTCGGATCCAGGACCAGACGCAGAAGGTTCTGACCATAATGTAGACCCTCATTCCCAAACTGTAACTCCTGTTGGTGGAGACAATGAGGAAGACGATGATAAGACTCAAATACCTGATTGGAGCGACAACTTTAGTTTTTTGTCAGGGCAGGAACAGGTTGGCTCTGAGGACGACGGGTGTGATAACGCACAGGGTGATGATGATGAGGTTGGAGATCCCACTTACTGTCAACCCACAGTCAGCCAAGAGATGAGGTCAGCAGAGGAGGTGGAGGAAGATGCTAGTGACGACGAGGTCAGGTTGCGCCTTCCTGGACAGAGACGTAGTACTGGAAGCACGTCAACAACTGCATCCTCAAACACAACTCTGCCTCTCACCACAAGTCGTGGTGGCTCTTCAGGTCGCATGGGTGCTAAGCCTTGCATAGCCTGGGCATTTTTTCAGATCGATAAAGATGACCCAACTCGTGTTATCTGTAACATTTGTCAGCAAAAGCTAAGTAGAGGCCAAAAAACACATAGTTTGAGTACTTCATGCATGAACCGGCACATGGACATGAAGCATAAGTTGCAGTGGGAAGCTCAGTGTGCTACAATGCGGCCTAGCCGGCCGGGCCAACCACCGTCTGCCATATCTTGTGCATCCGCGGCCTCTTCATCCTCTGTGACTGGGGGGACAGCAGTCACACCTGTTTTGGGTCGCAGACCTGCCACCTCTTTACCCGCAACAGCCAGCGTGATTGGCAGGTCATCATTTTCTTTGGAGGTGGTAACACCAGCTGGTGTTGAGCGCTGTCCGACATCGATAGCACCACCTTTGGATCAAGGCAACCTAACATGTCCGCCTGCATCTTCCTCACAGACCGGCAGTTTGCCGGGGACACCCTTATCAACCCCGTCTAAGCACAATAGCCAGCCCTCGGTCCCTCAGATGTGGACAAGTAAAAGACCATTTCCTCCTAGCCATGAGAAAGCTAAGAGGTTGAATTTCACCATCTGCAAGTTCTTGGCTACAGAAATGCTGCCTTTCCGCCTGGTGGACACAGAGGATTTTCGAGACCTCATGTCCGTCGCAGTGCCCCAGTACCAGATGCCCAGTCGGCACTACTTCTCAAAGAAAGGTGTGCCTGCGCTCCACCAGCATGTCGCACACAACATCACCGCTTCTTTGAGAAACTCTGTGTGTGACAGGGTGCATTTCACCACAGACACTTGGACGAGTAGGCATGGACAGGGGCGTTACATGTCGCTGACTGGGCACTGGGTAACTATGGTGACAGCAGGACAAGGGGCTGCTGTCCAAGTCTTGCCGTCCCCACGAGTTGTGCGTCAATCCTCTTTATGTCAAAGTTCCTCCACTGCTTCTGCCTCCTCAACCTCCTCTCGGTCTTCCACCTGCACCCAAAGCCTGTCTGGTCATGCCACAAGCTTTCTAACTGCGCAGAAGGGATCCTGCACACCTCCTTACTATGCTGGCAGTAGGGCTCAACGTCATCAGGCGGTTTTTACATTGAAATGTCTGGGAAATGTGAGTCACACAGCTGAGGAGTTGTGGTCAGCTCTGGAGAACCAATTTCATGAATGGTTGTCTCCACTGGACCTGAAACCAGGGAAGGCCGTGTGCGACAATGCTGCAAACCTGGGTGCGGCCCTTCGCCGGGGCAATGTCACACACGTGCCTTGTATGGCTCACGTGTTGAACCTGGTTGTCCAGCAATTTTTAGCCCACTATCCCAGACTAGATGGCCTTCTGCAGAGGGCACGGTCGCTGTGTGCTCACTTCCGCCGTTCGCATCCCGCAGCTCAGCGACTTACATCTCTACAGAAGTCGTTGGGCCTGCCACTTCACCGGCTAAAATGCGATGTGCCTACCCGGTGGAATTCAACTCTGCACATGTTGCAGCGACTGTGGCAGCACCGACAAGCCCTGGTGCAATACGTTCTGACGTATAGCCTGGGCCAACGAGATCCAGAGGTGGGGCAAATCACGCTGGAGGAGTGGTCTCAGATCAGTGACCTATGCACCCTTCTGCACAGTTTTGAAATGGCGACGAAGATGTTTAGTGCTGACGATGCCATTATCAGCATGACTATTCCGGTGATTTACATGCTGGAGCACATGTTAAACAGAATTCGGAGTCAGGTGGTGGCACAAGAGGAGGTGGAGGAAGTAGAGGAGTAGGAGTTGTATGCGGAAGGGCTAACATCTGCAAGGTCCAGACGGTCGGCAGCACCAAGGCGGCAGGCATGTGAGGGTGGGGGAGATGGTTTTACCATGGCGCATGGTAGCAGCCAAACTAGTGAGGAAGGTGCAGGAGCCCAGGAAGAAGTGGAGGACGAACTGATGGAAGACTCATCAGATGAGGGAGACCTTGATCACATTTCTGTTGTGCGAGGTTGGGGGGAGAGGACAGAGGAAGGAAGCATGATTGTTACCTCGCCACCAACACAACAGGGACTTGGTGCTCCTGGATGCGCAACACACATGAGTGCCTTCTTGCTGCACTACCTGCAACATGACCCTCGAATTGTGAGAATTAGAAATAATCCTGACTACTGGGTTGCCACACTGTTAGATCCCCGGTACAAAAGTAAATTTGCAGAAATTATTCCTGCCATAGAAAGGGATGCACGCATGCAGGAGTATCAACAGAGACTGTTGCAGAATCTTACATGTGCTTTTCCACAAAATACCAGTGGTGCACGTAGTGAATCTCACAGTTCCAACTTGCCAACCGTGGGACCGTCAAGTGTTCAGCACTCAAACCGTAACAGAACCACAGTATCTGCTGGTAACATCAATTTTGCGGAATCATTTCACCACTTTTTTAGCCCATCCTTTGCAAGGCCACAGGAGACAAGAAGTCTGACACATAGTCAACGCCTAGAGACGATGGTACAGGAGTATCTCCAAGTAAACATTGAAGCCACGACTGTGTCACTGGACCCTTGCTCTTTTTGGGCTTCCAATCTGGATAAATGGCCGGAGCTAGCCACTTACGCCTTGGAGATCTTGTCATGCCCCGCAGCCAGCGTTCTGTCTGAACGTGTGTTCAGCGCTGCTGGTGGTGTGCTGACAGATAAGCGCACGCGGCTCTCCACTGATAATGTAGACAGACTCACGTTCATAAAGATGAACAAATCATGGATCCGAAACGACTTTTCTACCCCTGTGTCATCCTGGGGAGAGTAAAAGCTTGATGATTGGTTAAAATCACCCTACCAAACGTTTTAAGCTTTCAAATTACTAATCATGTTTATCTGTATCTTGACTGGAAAATAATTTGGGCTTTGTAGCAGTGTGCAGCACTGATCCTATTAGGCCATCTATAATAAGCTTCACCAGATTTAAAATTAAAAATAATTTTTAGCTGCATCTAGCCCGGAAAATAATTTTGGGGCTCCGAGATGCGCAAGACACATAAGTGCCTTCTTGCTGCACTACCTGCAGCATGACCCTCATATTGTCAGAATTCGAAGTAATCATGACTACTGGGTTGCCACACTCTTAGATCCCCCAAACTTTTCGATCAACCTTTTCATTTTAATAAAGACCAAAAAAATGGTCATTTTTGAAATTATAAGCATTAGCAGGTTGTTAGAAACTGAAATCAAACAGTTTTCAACTCAAAACTTTATTCTAGGTGATGTTACATTTTCACATAGGACCCCTTGTTCGAAAGGAGCTTCTGAACTCTCTCGTCCATTGAATTTGTCAGGTTTTGGATGGTTTCTGCTTCAATTGTTTTGCATGAGGACAGAATACCCTCCCAGAGCTGTTGCTTAGATGTGAACTGCCTCCCGCCATCATAGACACTCCTTTTAATGATGCTCCAAAGGTTCTGAATGGGGTAGAGGTCAGGGGAGCATGGGGGTCACACCATAAGTTTGTCCCCTTTTATGCCCATATCAGCCAGAGATGCAGATGTTTTATGTGCAGCATGAGATGGTGCATTATCATGCAGAAAAATGATCTTGCTGTGAAATACACGGTTCTTCTTCTTGAACCATGGCAGGAAGTGCTGTTTGAGAAAATCCACATACATTATGGAGTTCATCTTTAGCGCCTTCAGGGATTCTAAAGGGGCCGACAATCTCTCTCCCCATGATTCCAGCCCAAAACATTACTCCACCTCCTCCTTGTTGGCGCTGTAGCCGTGTTTGCGTGGGGTGTCCATCAACCAGCCATCCTCCACTCCATTCATCTGGACCATCGAGCGCTGCACGGCACTCATCCGTGAACAAAACAGTTTTGAAATCAGTCTTCATGTAATGTTTGGCCCACTGGAGCCGTTTCTGCTTGTCTGAAGTGGATAGAGGAGGTCGACAGGATGGCATATGCACAGCTGCAAACCTCTGAAGGACCCTGCATCTTGTTGTTCGGGGAACGTTGGAGGCACAAGCAGCTTCAAAAACTTGTCTGCTGCTATGACAAGGCTTTTTTGCCGCTGCTGTTTCAACCTGACGTAATTGCCTGTAGGAAAGAGTCCTCAATTTGCCCTTATCAGCACGCACACGTGTGTACTGTGAATCAGCTACATACTTCTTGATTGCCAAGACACTTCATCCTGATCATCGCACAATGTTGATTGTAGTCATGCCTTGACCTAAACACTCCACAATTTGTTGCTTCTCAGCAGCCGACACATCCTTTTTCTTTCCCATTTTGGCAGAAAATGTAGGCTGCTTAATAATGTGAGAGAGCCTTCTTAAGTAGTCTTGCCTTTCATTGGACACACCTGCCAAACTAATTAGCACAGGTGTCTGCAATTGCTTACAGTGATATAAAGAGCCCTGACACACATCACCATCAATGAGTTTAACTGACAAACAAACAAATTCTTCCCTTATCACTCCTAAACACTTTTTGCATAATAATTTGGAACGCGGTGTACATGTGCTTTTCCACAAAACACCAGTGGTTCACGTAGTGAATCTTACAGTTCTAACTTGCCAACCGTGGTCTGTATGGAATTGTTCAATAAAGGGCCCAAAATTAAGATAACATAGATGGGAGAGGTCTCTATGAATAGGAATTCCTAAGTATTTGATACCCTGTGAGGGCCAGGCAAAGGGAAAGTTGGACTGGATGGAATCCTATATGGATTTAGGGAGGGAGACATCGAGGGCCTCAGACTTCGCTGCATTGATTTTAAAATTTTACCATGTAACAAAGTGATCTATTTCAGCCATAACAGCAGGGATGGATATATGTGATTGAGTGATATATACTAGGACATCATCAGCAAATAGAGAGCACTTGTACTCGGTGCCTCCCACCTCAATCCACCTAATATTGGGGTTATGGCGAATTGATGAGAGCAGGTGCTCCGTCACTAGGATGTATAAGAGAGGGGACAGAGGACATCCCTGCCTTGTCCCATTGGTGATTGTGAAAGGTGATGAAAATGTTCTGACGCACCCCCTGGGCCTTGGGACACCCGGAGCCGGACACTTTTTGGTGGATGCTGGTGGTTGTAGTCTTCGTGGCGGCGATCCGGTTCCGTGGCTCAGGGCGGTCAAACCAGTGGCGGAACTATTTATGTGGTTTTGATGTTTAAATGTCCGACTACGCCACCCGTGGATTGCGGTCAGAGTGAACCGCCGCTACAGGGCAGACCGCTAAGGCTGGTGTTGTGGGTGCAGCAGAGCGTAGCATAACTCCCCACGGGAGGAGTATAGCCTCAGGGCAGTGTATGCGGAGGATGGGGGTGATGGTGCAGGGCAGCAGCAGTAATGACACGGAGTCAGTGATGCAGTCCAGGGCCTTTACTCACAGTTCTTATTATCCAGACCACGTCTGCAGGTAACGGCTGCCCACGTCGTACTGTGCTCACCAGGTGAGGGGCTCAGACAACTACCATATAAATTTGGAGTGCTTCACAGGACCCCCTTTGTGTGTCCTTTGTCTGGCCTTTCTTACCAACCCTTCTGTCCGGCTGCCTCGGGCCTCCTCTTGGTAAACTTGGCGCCAGTTTCCCTGACCCTATGTGGTGCCTTCCTAGCGGGTGTAGCGAGGGGCTGCGCCACATAAAATGTCACAGCCTCCTGTTTCTAGCTGAGGGTCGTTTCCTGCCTCCACTAGTTTCGGGGACCGGTCTCCCCCTTTGGCCTGACCCCTCCACGTAGGTGGATTCGGGCGTGCGGTGGCGACTCGCCCGTCCGCACCCCTGAGATCCCTTCGTTCCTCGTTCCTGGAGCCTTCTCCGCTCCTCTTCCTTCCTTCTCCCTCTTCCAGGCCTGGGCCTCTGTTACTAGGCCCGCCTCCGGAGCAGAGCTCATGCAGAGCCCCTGCTCCCTGCCACTTCTGCTCAGACTTCTCTGCACTGAACTAAGATGGTGCCCACCTTTTATACTCCCTTCTCAATGCACCCAGGAACTGCTTCCTCCCTGCTCCTGCACTACAGGGTTCCCCTTCCTCAGTGTTCCCTCCCCCCACTCCAGCCAGGGACAGGGACTGTCGTGCCTATCTCAGGGGCATATTGGTCGCCCTGCCCCACGGCAATGTGGTGTAATGCATGCAGGTGTCGGGTCCTGATCCACACTCCATCCTTACCTGAGAGTGAGATATCACACCTCTGGGTGAGGTGCAATACCTCTGTAGCAACCGAGCCCTCAGGGTGCTACAGTTCCATCTATCTTCAGCCTAGGTGACGTATTGCGATACAGGGCCGTGATTTTGGCTATAAAAGGGTCCCCTAGACCCCTACCCCAAGCTTTTTAAGAGAATCATATATGGCGTGCCAGGAGACTCTATGGAATGCTTTCTCAGCATCCAACGAGAGTATCTAATTACAAATTTTTAACTGCATCTAGCCCAGGAAATACTTTGTGCCTAGTAGCAGTGTCTGCTAGTCAGCGGATTATCCCGGCTGTTAAGCAAGCTACACCACCTGTAGTTTGGACACTTAATTTTTTCAAAGGAAATGCTTCGGGACCACGGGATACTCAGTGAAGAGCATCAGGAGGCACCCCAAGGCATAGGGGCTCGGACTGGCAGTAGGATGCCTTGCGGTGGACAGCCGAGCTCGATCCTTATAAAAGCTTTTTAACTGCAGCAGCTTTAGTGGACGCTACTGGAGCTGGAATTACGTGGCTGCTGGCATGAGACTTGCCCTCCAATAGATCCTTGTAAATGGATTTAAAGTGTATTTATTCAAATTAGAGAGACAATTTAAATTAAAAAGCTTAGAGCTGCCTCCACCACAGGTGGGCTCGCTCGACCCACCAGCGGACAGGCACCAGTATTGGGAGAGGGGGGCTGGCCGTCAGGGTTCACCGCGGCTCTGGCACAAACCCGGCGACACGGAGGTGGCACGGGCAGGAGCGGACTGAACGTGTCGGCTTCTCACTTTTTGGATTTTAGAAGGGCATGACATGCCTATATCTGTGTCTCCCCCTCCTTTTACTCCTCCACCTCTTTTCTTTTCGCATGACTATATGTACTTGTCACTTTTCCATGTGTTAGTTGTGTCTTCTGAGCAGTTTGTCAGCTTTTGGACACCTTTGAAGGTGTTTTCTATGTGTTTCTATGTGTTTTTGTTTGCCTGCCATTGGTTTTAACGGTGTTCGAAGGTGTTCGACGAACAGTTCGACGAACAGTTCGGCGAACACACGGGTGTTCGACGAACCGAACCGAACTCGAACACTACGGGGGTGGCTCAACACTATTGCTCAGTTGAATTTTATTAAATTTTAAACATAAAAGTGTGGGTCAATTATTATACAACCCCTATGTTTAATATTTTGTGGAATAACCCTTGTTTGCAATTACAGCTAATAATCGTCTTTTATAAGACCTGATCAGGCCGGCACAGGTCTGTGGAGTTATCTTGGCCCACTCCTCCATGCAGATCTTCTCCAAGTTATCTAGGTTCTTTGGGTGTCTCATGTGGACTTTATTCTTGAGCTCCTTCCACAAGTTTTCAATTGGGTTAAGGTCAGGAGACTGACTAGGCCACTCCAACACCTTGACTTTTTCCCTCTTGAACCAGGCCTTGGTTTTCTTGGCTGTGTGCTTTGGGTCGTTGTCTTGTTGGAAGATGAAATTACGACCCATCTTAAGATCCTTGATGGAGGAGCGGAGCTTCTTGGCCAAAATCTCCAGGTAGGCCGTGCTATCCATCTTCCCATGGATGCGGACCAGATGGCCAGGCCCCTTGGCTGAGAAACAGCCCCACAGCATGATGCTGCCACCACCATGCTTGACTGTAGGGATGGTATTCTTGGGGTTGTATGTAGTGCCATCCAGTCTCCAAACGTCACGTGTGTGGTTGGCACCAAAGATCTCGATCTTGGTCTCATCAGACCATAGAACCTTGAACCAGTCTGTCTCAGAGTCCTCCAAGTGATCATGAGCAAACTGTAGACGAGCCTTGACATGAAGCTTTGAAAGTAAAGGTACCTTACGGGCTCGTCTGGAACGGAGACCATTGCGGTGGAGTACGTTACTTATGGTATTGACTGAAACCAATGTCCCCACTGCCATGAGATCTTCCCGGAGCTCCTTCCTTGTTGTCCTTGGGTTAGCCATGACTCTTCGGACAAGCCTGGCCTCGGCACGGGAGGACACTTTCAAAGGCTGTCCAGGCCGTGGAAGGCTAACAGTAGTTCCATAAGCCTTCCACTTACGGATGATGCTCCCAACAGTGGAGACAGGTAGGCCCAACTCCTTGGAAAGGGTTTTGTACCCCTTGCCAGCCTTGTGACCCTCCACGATCTTGTCTCTGATGGCCTTGGAATGCTCCTTTCTCTTTCCCATGTTGACCATGTCTGAGTGCTATTCACAAGTTTGGTGAGGGTCTTAAATAGTCAGAAAAGGCTGGCAAAAGAGATCTTTAATCCACACATGTGAAGCTCATTATTCTTGGTGCCTGAACTACTTCTTAATACTTTAGGGGGACCAAACAGAATTCTTGTGGTTTGAGGGGTTGAATAATAAATGACACTCTGAATTAACTTTTTACGTTTTAAAAAAAAAAATAAAAAAAAAAATAAAAAAAAATTTGCTGCAGTGCATTTCCCACTTCCAGGCTGATCTACAGTACAAATGTCACAATGCCAAGTTAATTCCGCATGTGTCAACCAGCTAAATCTGCAGGGGGTTGAATACTACTTGTAGGCACTGTATATATTTAACTAATTGTCACTTATCAGAGGTAAAATCTAATTACTGCAGAGTACTCAACAGTAATGAAAAGTATGTTAGTTTCAATTATTTTATTATGGCATAAATTTAGAATAAAATAAAAAAATAGGTATCTCTCTTCTAATCTCTTGAAAACCAGGTGTGCTTTAATTATTCATTCCAAATTGAATTGGTAATAAGTCAAGAACTGCTGATTAGAGCAAAAATAAGTCGCGTGGGAGGACGATCTCCACTGATATGGATAAACATAACAGAGACTTAAGACAAAAGTCTGGCGTGAGATCCATATAGGAGTGCCAAATCACTGGAAATGACAGGCAATGTTCTGGCTTTAATAACATGGAGGGAAAAAAAGTTTCATAGAAAAGTTGCAGAATGAACCAGATCCAGAAAAAAGAAACATAATTCACATTAGTGCTACATATTGTTGCATATAGGGGAATCATTACTATGTTTTGTAGGTTGATGGAGATGTGAGTATTGGATCAAAGCTGTGTGGCATTTTTAGGAATTCGCTGAAGCCTGCAAACTCAAATAAGTTGCATTTCACTTTGTGGAAATTGTCTACAATTGTCGCTGCCATTTTACACATTGCAGCACACGATCTCCAGCGTGAGGAGGATCGGTGGGGAGCTGTGGCTCCAAGAAAGGAGAAGCACAAGGCAAGAATAATACTTTTATTTAATATCTCCATTTTCTGTTTTTATTTGCTCTGAAATCTGCAGAGACCTCACAGCATAATTTCCCCAACCAAGTTTGAGCTGATCAAATCCACTTTTCTAGGGCACTTGTTGCCAGATGGTATAGGTCCAGATAAAGCTGGTGTTTGGTTTTCTTGTGCTCCATGTCAGGCTTCACAAATAGCCCAGCATTCTCCCATGTAACGAACGTCCTAGGCCTATTTGAAACTCTTAAGACCTATACCTAGGTCTTGGCATTGCTCTAAGACTTAGTAGTTACTCTTTTAGTTGTCTGTCCATAGTCATCAAGACGTTTGCTGTTTGTCTCTGGTTTCCAGTCCCTGAGTTACTTGTCTGCAATTTACAGTAACTTTGCTTCCTGTCAGTGGAGGACTTCACATGTTTGCCTGTGGATTCCAGTAACCCTGATACATGTCAGTAGAGGACTTCCCCTGCTTCTCTGTGGTTTCCAGTATCCGAGCTACCTACCAGTGGTCTTCAGGGCTTTACCTGCCTACCTGGGGTCTCCAGAACGTCTTCCTGGCTGTCTGCGGCATCCAAGGTCTTCAGCAACTCTGTAATCTGTCCGAGATCTTCAGAAACTCTACTGCTTGCCTGTGATCTCCTGGATGTCTCCTACCTGCCAGCGGTTTCTGGCATCCCGCCTGCTTGTCTGTGATCTCCTTGATGTCTCCAAGCTGGCAGCAGTTTTCAGCATCCCACCTACTTTCCTGTGGTCTACTGGATGTCTCCCAGCTGCCAGTGGTTTCCAACGTCCTGCCTGGTTTCCTGTGATCTCCTGGATGTCTACTGCCTGCTGGCGGTTTCCAGCATCATGCTAGTGACGCGCCCCCTGGGCCATATTCTTTAGGGGGAATATCCGGAGCCGGATCAGATGGGAGTTGTAGTCTTCCGAGTGGCTGTGACCCGGTCCGTGCCCAGGGTGTCAAACTCAGTTGTATGTGGCAGTCCTACAGATGTTATAAGTTCTTTATTGTCGACTACGCCACCCGTTGTATTGCGGTCACTATGGCCGCCGCTGCAGCAGGGTCCGCTGAGGCTGATGGTGTAGGTGCAGCTTTTGGTGGTATAACCCCCAACGGGTGGGGTATAGCCTCAGGGGGTCAGGTGCAGAGGATGGGGGTTGTGGTGGTGCAGCATAGGTGTTAAAGGACGACAGAGTCGGGTTGTGCAGTTCAGGGTATTTACTCACTGCTGATGTTCCGGTCACTCCAGCTTCAAGTGACCTCCCGAGCCGTGCTGCGTCCACCAGGTCCTGGATCCAGCCAACCCCCAAGCGAGTCCGGAGCGTGACCCTGAGCTCTCCTTTTGTCCTTTCTCTGGCCGTCCCCACTATTGATCCACCCAGGTCCAGCTCCCTCGGGCCTTCTGTTGGGTGACCCTTGGCCTTGGGTTCCCTGACCCTCCACGTGGTATGCCTTCGTGGTGGATGTGGTGGGTGGCCGTGGCAGACGCTGCCCACGGCCTCCGGTCTCTGGCTGGGGTGTGTTTTTGCCCCCACCAGCTTGGGTTCCGGTACCCTGATGCCGACTCTTCACCCGTTGCTTGAATTTAGGCTCTCAGAGTCCTCTCTTTGTCCCCTCTCTGGGTCTTTCCTTCTTTCTCCTCTCTCTCTCTCTTTGGATCTGCTCTGCTCCTCTTCCTGACTCTGACAGACTGACCCTGATCTCTGATGGTGCCCACCTTATATACACCCTCTATGTGTGAGCTCAGGTGACCAGCACCCAATGAGCTCCTATCTTTACCCAGGCTGCTCCCCCTATCTGCCCCTACACTACTTGGGATGTACCACCCCCCTCCCACTCCAGCCAGGAACAGACTCGGTCGTACCTGCACATTTCTAAGTGGGAGTACCGTCGGTCTGCTCCTCGGAAATGGGATGTGTGTAGTGCATGCAGCCTACCGAGCTCAGATCCACACTCCATCCTTACCCGGGAGTGGAATATCACACCTCTGGGTTGAGGTGCAATACCCCTGTAGCAGCCGAATCCTCAGGGTGCTACATTCCCCCCTGGTAAATCACAGCACATCCTCGGGCTGTAAGACATAAACATCCACAAAACATACAAATTTTTGCATAAACATATAAAACATATAAAACAACATATATTAGCAAATAAAACATTCTCGTCGCCTCTGGCTCCTCCTCCGGTCACTGTGCAACGTGTGACCGGGTAAAGTGCGACAGTCTCTCTGGAAAACTGGTTTTCCTATAAAACCGGTAGGGGGCGCTTTAGGACGCGCAACTATTTACAGGGATATGGCCGCTCTCAGTCCTCGGCCAGGTATTGGGGAGGAATGACCGCTCTCAGTCCTCGGTCAGTGGGATTTAGGGGTTAATCGGGTAACAGTTCACACTTGCTGGTCCCAACGGGGACTATATTTAGCAACAGTTACAGTTTCAGTTCACGGTGCCCCGACGGGCAACTATATACAGCTTCTGCTTCGCTGTACTTAACGACGGCGTCCTCCTGCTCTTTCTTTATGGTTACCTTTGGCTTCAGACCCGTCCGGGTCCTCTTGTTCTTCCTCCTCACACCGCAGCTCTTCCTCCGTCAGACGATACACATGGAGGGCGTAGGGTCCTTTGGCACACTTGTGCCGGGTGAAGGTGACCTCGTCCCCGATGTAAAGGTCACGACCTCTGTGTCCCTCCGGTAGGTGGGACTCAACGTCTCTCCTGGTCACGAAGACGTCGCCTAGGGTGCGGTGGTCTCGGATGAAGCCCCACCCATGCTGCATGTTAAACTTTATCACAGTCCCGGTGGTGCGGGGACTATGCGCTGCACGGGGGTCTCTCCTGGCCCGGCTCATCTGCTCCGCGCTCCTTATTTGAGCTTGCTGTTCCCGGTCCCGCCTCTCTCTCCGCTCCCTCTCAAAGTCCTCGAGCTGTTGGCGGCAGCACTCAGCACGCTCCGCTGCAGCTGCCCGAGTCTCTTGAGTGAACCCCATGAGATCTTCTCCGGTGGGGTCCCACTCGAACTGCGCTTCTGCTAGCGGGGCCGAGATCCTCTTTACGGGCTTTGGAGCCGGGATCAGGGGTTCATCCAGGGGTCTCTCTCTCCGGAGTCGGGGATGGTGAAACTCCGGTGGCCATATAAATGGCTGCCCATCCGGGCACGTATGCTGGGCGTACAGGTCCTCTCCCAGATGCGGCACTTTAGGTCTTATGGGCGCGGTGGTGTTAGCGCCCGGGTTGCCCGGGCCTTGCGGCCAGGCCTGGGGTATCTGGAAGGTGAAGGGCACCGTAAGGACGGCGGCGCCCTGGGCTACTTGGCCCTGCGACCAGGCCGGGGGCTCCGCGGAGGTAGGGGGCGCTGTTGGTATTGCGGCGCCCGGGGGTACTAGGCCTTGCGACCAGGCTGGTGGTACTTCCTGCTTGGTCATGCCCGGGGTCGAGGCGTGTGACGTCACAGGGGTCGCGGCTCCCGTTTGAGGCCTAGTCTGCGGCGGTGACGTTGCAGCGACGGGCACGGCAGGATAGACTTCGGGCTCTGCGACGGGGAGCTGGGGCAGGTACGCGGTTTCCCGGTTTGGGGTATAGACGTCCCCTTTACCTGCCTCCACTCGTTCGGCTCCCTTCTCGGCGCCGTCTCCGGCCTTGAGTCCTCCTGCGCCATCCTCAGAGGGGGTCTGTCCCCTCGTCTCGGGTGGCGTGCTCCGCTGACAGGTCTCGGTCTGCTGGGCCATCTCACGGCTCCACTCCGCCAACGTCTCTCGCTGCACCCGGGCCATCCTCCTTGCGAGGCCCTCCAGAGCGGTCTGCGCACACTCCCGGTCTCGGGGGAGCTGTGCTAGGACCTCCACTAGGCCTAGTGGGGTCGTTGCTTCCAGCAGGCTCCTGACCAACGGGTCGGTGCTGCTCTGCTCTTCTACAGTTGTCTCCAGCAGGCTCCTGGCCAGCGGGCCGGTGCTGCTCTGCTCTCCCTCCTCTGTTTCTAGCAGGCTCCTGGCCAACGGGCCGGTGCTGCTCTGCTTTCTCGCCATCTCCGGGTAAGCTCCTCCGATATTCTTTTCCCGGCTTCTTGCCTCCGGGTGCGCTCGCTCCAGACTGCTCCAGGCGGCACCCATCTTTGCTCTCTCCTTTCGTCTCCTCCCCCTTCGAGGGCGGTCCCGGGGCCACTTGGTGACTGTCAGCTCCAGGGGCTGTTCTTTCACGCTGACAGACACCTCTAGCATCACAGTCTCTGTTGGTGGGGGCGGTTTCCACTTTTGGCGCCATTTTCGGTCCTGGCCCACGATGGGAGGCGGCCTCTCACCACCCTCTGGCACGCCCATAATGGCGTCCGCTCTTCCAAGGCGGGAAACCTTTGGAAATGGCGGGAATCGCTTCCCAGTGGCGGGAAACTCTGCAGATGGCGGGAAAAAGCTGTTAATGGCGGACAACCGGCTGGAATTGACTGGTGATGGGGTCCGATGGCGGGGACCCTCCGGAACCGGCAGGAGACTTCTTTTTGAGGTAAACTTGCACTTTTCTTCAGGCACGCAGTACCCGGGTGTTGCGGGCACGAGATCCTGCCGACTACGCCAAAGTTGACGCGCCCCCTGGGCCATATTCTTTAGGGGGAATATCCGGAGCCGGATCAGATGGGAGTTGTAGTCTTCCGAGTGGCTGTGACCCGGTCCGTGCCCAGGGTGTCAAACTCAGTTGTATGTGGCAGTCCTACAGATGTTATAAGTTCTTTATTGTCGACTACGCCACCCGTTGTATTGCGGTCACTATGGCCGCCGCTGCAGCAGGGTCCGCTGAGGCTGATGGTGTAGGTGCAGCTTTTGGTGGTATAACCCCCAACGGGTGGGGTATAGCCTCAGGGGGTCAGGTGCAGAGGATGGGGGTTGTGGTGGTGCAGCATAGGTGTTAAAGGACGACAGAGTCGGGTTGTGCAGTTCAGGGTATTTACTCACTGCTGATGTTCCGGTCACTCCAGCTTCAAGTGACCTCCCGAGCCGTGCTGCGTCCACCAGGTCCTGGATCCAGCCAACCCCCAAGCGAGTCCGGAGCGTGACCCTGAGCTCTCCTTTTGTCCTTTCTCTGGCCGTCCCCACTATTGATCCACCCAGGTCCAGCTCCCTCGGGCCTTCTGTTGGGTGATCCTTGGCCTTGGGTTCCCTGACCCTCCACGTGGTATGCCTTCGTGGTGGATGTGGTGGGTGGCCGTGGCAGACGCTGCCCACGGCCTCCGGTCTCTGGCTGGGGTGTGTTTTTGCCCCCACCAGCTTGGGTTCCGGTACCCTGATGCCGACTCTTCACCCGTTGCTTGAATTTATGCTCTCAGAGTCCTCTCTTTGTCCCCTCTCTGGGTCTTTCCTTCTTTCTCCTCTCTCTCTCTCTTTGGATCTGCTCTGCTCCTCTTCCTGACTCTGACAGACTGACCCTGATCTCTGATGGTGCCCACCTTATATACACCCTCTATGTGTGAGCTCAGGTGACCAGCACCCAATGAGCTCCTATCTTTACCCAGGCTGCTCCCCCTATCTGCCCCTACACTACTTGGGATGTACCACCCCCCTCCCACTCCAGCCAGGAACAGACTCGGTCGTACCTGCACATTTCTAAGTGGGAGTACCGTCGGTCTGCTCCTCGGAAATGGGATGTGTGTAGTGCATGCAGCCTACCGAGCTCAGATCCACACTCCATCCTTACCCGGGAGTGGAATATCACACCTCTGGGTTGAGGTGCAATACCCCTGTAGCAGCCGAATCCTCAGGGTGCTACACTAGCTTACCTGTGATATCCTGGATGTCTCCCAACTGCAAGCAGTTTCCAGCTTCCCTCTGCTTGACTGTGGTCTCCTGGATGTCTCCTGCTTGCCGGCGGTTTCCAGCATCACGCTAGCTTATCTGTGATCTCCTGGATGTCTCCCGCCTGCAAGCAGTTTCCTGCTTCCCTCTGCTTGCGTGTGGTCTCCTGGATGTCTCCTGCCTGCCTGCAGTTTCCCACATCCTGTTTGCTTGTTTGTAGTTTCCAGGACTTTATTCAAACTTTTAATGTGCCTTCTTTGTGTCCGCCTGCATCTTCTAGGACATCTCCTGTCTGATTGTGGTTTCTAGGACTTTATTAAAACTTTTAGGTTGCATTCTTCGTGTCCATGCTTCGAGTGCTACATATGGCTGATGCACCGACACCCGTGACCCCTGTGCCCACCCAGACCTTGGGCTTAGATGATCCACCTCACCGTGTAAGCCCGCTGTATGTAACAGCAGGATAGTAACAAAAGCAAAGAGGAGAGATCCAGCTTCACGGACATAAACATTTTCTTTAATGGTACATGTTACAATTCCAAGTAACATTCATATCGGCTTACAGCAAAAAAAACAACAAACTGATGCGTTTCTGGTTTTGTAGCCATTAATAAAGGTGCTTGAGGCACCAGAAATTGTAACATGTACCAACAAAGAAGATTTTGATGTCCGTGGAGCTGGATCTCTCCACTTTGCTTCTTGTTTTGGGTATTTTGGACATCTCTGGATTTGGGAATTACTGGTGAGCTGGACTTTATTTCTTCACAGGATAGTAAAAGGCTCTGCACAGTCTCCCCGTCATTTATTAGTTTCTTAGATCTCTGATCGCACTCCTCTACCTAGAGACTGTATTATTATATGGACACCTTTATGTAAATTTGCTTCCTTTAATTGCAACTGCCAAAAATTACCTCCACTTACTCCCTGATGCTTTGAAACATGTTTCGGCCAGAGGAAAGATTTTAAAAATAAAAAAACCTGAATTTCCCAAATTTTCCAAATCATTAAAAATTAATCCACATTTCTACAGACTAAATTAAAATGACAATTGGTGGAATTTTTTCCTTGGGAAATATTAAAGTTTGTTTTTCTTGTGTCTGCTTTGATGTGAATTGTATTAAAATGTATCAAAGTATCGAATGATTTTTGATTAATTTGTAGCACGTTTAGATAAAATAGTTTTGTTTTGAGCTGTGTTTATTCTTTGTTCACTCTCCCCCGTTTATTGGAAAGAAAAATGCAACTTATCTGTAATAAAAAAAAAGACAATTATACATTTGGCTTTAACTTATTTGCATATCACAATACAACCACTTTCTCACCCTCTTCTTAAAAGTTTCAAGAGTGAACTGAAATTGCAAAAAGGTTGCACAAGTTTACTACGTGCAACAAAATCTGCAACATTTTGATGCCAGAAATCAGGTACCAAAATCCACCCCCCCCCCAATAATCTTAAAATCGAAAAATCGAATTAGATTATAGAAGATATTTATCTGAAGGCAATGAAAGCAAAATGACAAAAAAATAATAATGCAAATAATTATTTGGTATTTTAAATACATAAAATAAAGAATTAGAAAATACATATTTTAAATCATCAAATTCCCATCCAACATGATGACTTAAATATTCTTTTTATAAAAATAATAATAATAATAATAATAATGATAATGATAATAACACTAATTCAAATTATTTAGTAAAGATTAAGAGATTAGATTTTGCCGGTCATGTTTTACCGAACATTTGACCAATGCAGCTTCTCCATTGCATAAAAAAATAAACCATAAACAGATATTCTACAAAACTGATAAAAAAAAGATTATGCATCAAACGGCTTTCTTTTTAGCTGAAGGCATTAAAAATATGAAAGATATATTTGTACAGAGTGACACGTAGATGATATTCATTACCCGGCTGAGGTTCAAAGGAGAGAACATAAGCTGCTAAGAGGATTATTGTTCCAGCTCAACTCTGGGAGTTTAACATGACTAAATGCAGCCTGTTAGAGAAATGGAGGGTCAAAAGAAGACATTCACATTTCATTAGCCTCTGCCTATCAACCGGCTATGAGCAGAGCATAAATGTACACAAAGTCTATGAAATCTCTGTACTCCTGGGAGAGAGGAGCTTATGCTGAAAAGGAATAAATACATTGGAGGCAAGAGTGAACATAGACATAATATGGCCCCATAGCAAATTACTAAATTGGACCGGCCTCTCCCCAAACTAATTTAGGTTACAAGGGTAAGAGCACCACAGAAAAATTGCCTCTAATTTCCGTTAGTGGTGCCCCTTAGTGTTCCCATCCAGTATAATACTCCTTTCATGGCACACAATATGATGTCTCTCGACATAGTATGATGTTCCTACAATGCCCTTCCACACAGTATGATGAACCCACAGAAAATTTCACAACACAGTATGTTGTCCCCACAGTGCCCTTCCACACAGTATGATGAACCCACAGAAAATACCACAACACAGTATGATGTCCCCACAATGCCCTTCCACACAGTATGATGAACCCACAGAAAATTCCACAACACACTATGATTTCCCCACAATGCCCTTCCACACAGTATGATGAACCCACAGAAAATACCACAACACAGTATGATGTCCCCACAATGCCCTTCCACACAGTATGATGAACCCACAGAAAATTCCACAACACAGTATGATGTCCCCACAGTGCCCTTCAACACAATATGATGAACCTACAGAAAATTACACAACACAGTATGATGTCCCCACTGTGCCCTTAATACATTGCCTCCAACACATTATGATGTCCGCCAAGTATTATTTACTCACATTATGAGGCCTCCACTGTGCCATGAATACAGTATGATCCCAAAAAGTGTCCACAATACCTACAATGCCCTCAATATAGCATGATGCCCGCCACAGTGCTCCTCAATACAGCATAATGCCCTCAGTGACCCCCAACACAGTATGATGTCACCTAGTAGTTTCCAATGCAGTATGATGCCCCTCACTGTGCCCCCCAACACAGTGTTATACCTTCATTATGTCCCTAAGACAATATGATGCACTCAATGTAACCCCAAACACAGAACAATGATCCCACTCTGCCCCCATATGAGTATGATGCACTGACACAGAAAAAAATTACTTGGCCCTGTTCCCAGGATGCGCTGTTGTAGTCTGTGCTGTGCGTAGACTAATGCTCCGCACAAGGCACCTTCCCTTGAGAAAGCAGTCTGTGAAACGCGCGTCAGGCAGTTGTGGTGGGCTCATCTAATCCTCCCTTATTTCATGGGTAAGCATTACATTGGATACTGTATAGCACATGTTACTTTAGACTTATGTCAATCCACTACCTATACTATTTCAAAGTTATTTTGTCTATTGACTATGGTGGATTATTGGAATTGACCTAAATGGTGGTTTATTGCTGCTAGGTACATGTTTTGACTTTGATTATGATGTTGTCTGAATTATCACCTCCATCTTAGACCTGTGTATGTATTTGTATATCGTATTTTGCGATCTAATGACTTTGCATCTAGAGAGCCGAGAACTCAGATGCATAGGCTGAATGGTGGGGCATGGAGACAATGACTCCTTTCTCCACCATTCTATATAACTGTATCTACATCCTGCCGACTCAGATACCGTTGACATTTAAACTCCAGACTGGGGACAAGGCATTGGGCTTTTCCACAGTTTATGGGTCCCATAGCAGCCAAGTGGTCTGTTGCCATTGAAGTTATATCATCACTGATTGGGTGAGATTTATTAATACCAGCACCACTATCTGCCCTCAGGCAGAGTATGCCAGATTAATCCATAGAGCAAAAAATCTTTCTGCTATAAGCTCGTCTAAACACTGGATTAAAGTTGGTCAAAGTTAATAATTTTTGGTGGGAGCCACTAAAAATCTACCGATTAGGTAAGAAATGACTGTCTTCGAGCAGATGGAATTCAAATGCCCTATTCTGAGAGTTTACTAGGCTTTTTCCTCTATTCACTCTCCTCAATAAAAACATATGAATGCTCAGCCAGAATGCTCATGTGTATAGGATGGAAGACAGAACAGTCGATCGGCAGCCAGCTAAGGTATATGGACACTTTAGAGGGAGTCCAGCTGCCCAAACTAACAGAATAAATTGAGAACATAGGCAAGTAGGGTATATAGCCCTTATAATCAGTTCCTCACTGGGCAGTAACAGAAGTTTAATTATATATGCTAATTAGTGTGTGTCAAGGGGTCCTTCTCCAACATCACACAATCAATAGAGCAAGAGAAGATTGAACAATTCCAAGACCTATATTATAGGCAAAACTGAAAAGTCCATATACAATCCACCACACAGAGAATAATATAGTCCAGAAATACAAATGCAGTCTGGTAACGGGATAAATGTCCCGGGAGATGAGAGTCCAACAATCGAGCAGACAGAGGATAAAATAGTCCATATGCTTCTCCGTATATATTCCTCCAGCATTATTTTTAAATTCACCCAGGTTTCTCCCATTCTCTCTGACATGCTGTCCTCTCGTCATTGTCCCCCACAGCATCTAGCCAGTGTCTCTCCTGGCTGTGATATTTAAAAGTCCCTCTCCTCATTCACAGGGCGGTGGGGGAGGTGGCATTGTTGGTCCTTCCATTGCTTTATAAAATCAACAAGCTAGCCTGGTTCAATATGTCATTAGCATGTTAGCAAACAGCATTATTCACTGACCCTGTGCACACATAGCAGTATAATAAGCTGTGGGATCTGATATCAGATGAAAAATAATACCAGCTATTCATCAATTAACAAATATCAACTCAACCTACAAGAGAAGTCAACATTAGAGGGACACAGAGCAACAAAAGAACACTATGAAAATCAGTAAAATATAAATATACACAAAATGATACCTACATACCATATTACACCATCACAACCTCTCCCCCCTCATAATAAGTGAGCGCGCCATGAGGTCTACACAGACCTCTGGCCTGCTCACTTTAGTCCACATGGCTCAAATGTTTATAGTTCCTCATACAGCGGTAGAGGTAGGTCAGCCTGAGGGAGTCTATGGTTCTTCTTGTAGGGTCAGTCCATTCATGTTCTGGTGTTAGCTTCCCCATTTGTATTGGTTGGAGAAGCTGTAGGGTTGTAAAGCCAAACTCCACTAAGGCCATCTCCTCACACTCCTCCATTCTTTTTCAGCACCGACACAAATGTAAGAGGTCTCATTTTTATGAGAACGAAACTTTGTATCATCCAGTTCCCTCAAAGCATATTCCATGTCGTCCTTGTGAATATACTCCACAGTCTCCATTCCACCCTGGTACACATCAGCTTAGTAGACATCTCCAGCTTCTCTCATATGATCTCTCAGATCCTGACAACTCCCCAATGGCGCAAGCCCTGAGACGAGGACTCTGTATTTATTTTGCTGGGACAGAGGTCTGAATCTCCCTCGGGGTCCCCCATATCCTCCCCCTGTTCCCCAATTTGTCCTGGGAAGCTCCACACATACCCGGCGAAAGCCTAACTTTTATCCATTGCATCCAACCCCCGAGTGCTGACCCCCAGCTAGGGGGATGGTCACTTGGTGGCCTTGTAAATAGTGTTCTGGGGGGACAATATCTGGGCTGACCGGGTGTTGGTAGCCCCAGTGTCCTGAAGTCCCTGGGTCTCCTCCCAAATGCCATTTACCTTCCCCAGGTCACATTCCTTCATGGTAACAATCATTGCATTTTGTGCATTACTCACCACAGATGGGAGGTCAGTTAAGATCTGCTACAAGCACTAAGGAAAGAAAGGAGATCTGTCCCTACAATAGAACTAAGCTAGATCCCTACGATGTAACGGGGAACCTGATCCTGCGATCAGACCCGCTAAAGTCCTCTGCTAGTCTGTACGAAGACCTATAGATGTAAGGGAGGGATCCCTACAAGAACTAGGGACTGGGATAAAGTTGGACACCTCCTAGCAGAAATTGTAGCAGTAAAAGACAAACACACAACATAGAACATAAAGGTCCGAAGACCTAGCTAAACTGACTGAGATAGGTAACTAAGCACCAAGCTAGCTTAAGAGTAGAAATTCCAATGAAGTCCAGCAAGGCCAGGAGGGCGGAGCAGGACTAAATAGGCAAAAAAGGTCATGTGACCAGCAAGATAGAAAAAACCTATCAGGAGAGTTCTAACAGTACCCCCTCTTCTATGAGGATCCTCCGGATCCCCTAGGCCCAGGCTTTTCAGGAAACCTCTTGTGAAACGCTCTGACAAGTCTGGAAGCAGAAACATCATCCGCCCTCACCCATGAGTTATCCTCGGGTCCGAAACCCTTCCAAGCGACGAGATACTGCAAACTCCCTCTATACCGTCTAGAATTTAGGATGCAGGAAATTTCGTATTCCCCGTCCTCCACCACCGGAGGAACAGTGGCAGAGGCGTCACCATCTGACACATAAGCTCTTTTCAACAGAGAAACATGAAACACCGGATTAATCTTCCAGGAGGTAGGAACCTCCAACCTAACAGCAGATTGGTTAACTACCTGAAGCACCTTAAATGGCCCTACAAACTTGGGACCCAATTTATTAGAAGGAATCCTCAACCGCAGATTCTTAGAGGACAACCAAACCATGTCACCAATAGCAAACAAAACCTCTTGCCATTTCCTATCAAAGTACCTCTTAGATTTTTTGTTAGCCTCCTGAAGATTACCACGCACATCCGTCCAAACTCTCTCCAAATCACCGGAAAAACTCTCCTCCTCCAGCACAGCCGATACCAATTTGGAGAATGACCCAAAAGACGGATGTCTCCCAGAACAACAAAAAAAAGGCAAACAACCAGCAGAAGAGGATGTATGGTTGTTAAGAGCAAACTCAGCAAGAGGCAGAAACTCAGACCACCCCTCCTGATTGTCTGCCACAAAACAACGCAAGAACTGCTCAACATCCTGATTCTTCCTTTTTGTCTGGCCATTAGACTCAGGATGATATCCGGATGAAAACGACAAATGAACTCCCAACCTGTCACAAAAAGCACGCCAAAAACGAGCCACGAACTGAGGTCCCCTGTCCAAAACAATGTCAGTAGGAACTCCATGTAGTCTGACAATTTCCTTGACAAAGGCCTTAGCGAGTGTCTTAGCGCAGGGCAGTTTGATTAAAGGAACCAAGTGACACATGTTGCTAAAACTTTCCACGACCACCCAGATGACCGTGAAACGCTCAGAGGGGGGAAGATCAGTAATAAAGTCCATAGCCAGATGTGTCCAAGGTGCACTAGGAACCTCCAGAGGGCAAAGCAACCCCGCTGCAGGAGTATGTGAAGACGTAGATCTAGCACACACCGTACATTGACGCACCCACTTAATGACTTCCTTCTGCCATCCAGGCCACCAAAAACTGCGACCCACAAGTCTCTTGGTCTCAGAAATTCTTGGATGACCTGCCAACCGCGACTCATGACACTCGACAAGCAAATCTCTCCTAAAGGTCCTAGGCACAAACAACCTCCCATGGGGAGTGTTAGATGGGGCATTCTCCTGTGCTTTAAGAATCTCATCTTCCAAAACGGAGTCCAAAGCAGCAATCACAACACCTTCTTGTAAAATGCTCTCCTCCACCTCAGCACCGACCATGGGAGAAAAGCTGCGAGAAAAAGCATCAGCTTTAACATTCTTGGTGTCCGGGATGTAAGTAACGGAATAATTAAACCGCGAGAAAAAAAGTGCCCACCTAGCCTGACGAGCATTCAAGCGCTTGGCAGCATTAAGATAGATCAGATTTTTATGATCAGTGAAAACCTGAATGGGAAATTCAGCACCTTCCAAGAGATGACGCCAGTGTTCAAATGCGAGTTTAATAGCCAGCAATTCCCGATTACCAATATCGTAATTAAGTTCAGTCTCAGAAAATTTTTTTGAAAAAAAAAGCACAGGGATGTACTCCATCCTTGTTTTTCTGAGACAACACCGCACCGACCCCCACCGAAAGAGCATCAACCTCAACCAAAAACGGCTTAGTCACATCAGGCTGCATAAGGATGGGAGCAGAGCTGAACCTCTCCTTTAGAAACACAAAAGCTTCAATGGCCTCAGTAGTCCACTGAACCGCATTAGCACCTTTCCTGGTGAGATCGGTCAGTGGTTTGACAATAATAGAAAAATTTTTAATGAATTTTCTGTAATAATTGGCGAAACCCAAAAACCTCTGTATCGATTTCAAACCAATAGGCCTAGGCCATTCCTGCACAGCTTGAACTTTCACCGGGTCCATCTCAAAGCCCTCGCTGGAGATAATGTAGCCCAAAAAACTAATTCTCTGTACAGCGAACTCACATTTCTCCAGCTTAGCAAAAAGCGAATTGTCAATTAATAACTATAATACCTCACGTACGCTGCGCCAATGAGACTCCAGATCCGGTGAATAAATCAAAATGTCATCCAAATACACAACCACATTTTTGCCGATCAAAGGTCTAAGGATGTCATTAATAAGATTCTGAAAAAATGCTGGAGCATTGGTAAGACCAAAAGGCATAACCAGATTCTCAAAATGACCCACAGGAGTGTTAAAAGCAGTCTTCCATTCATCACCATCCTTCATGCGCAACAAATTGTATGCCCCCCGGAGATCAATTTTAGAGAACCACTTGGCTCCCACTAACTGGTTAAACAAATCAGGAATCAATGGCAGTGGGTAAGGATTGCGTACAGTAATTTTATTAATCTCACGAAAATCCAGACAAGGATGTAAACCGCCGTCCTTTTTTTTACAAAAAAAAATCCAACAGCCACAGGAGACTTGCAAGGCCTAATGTGACCGGAGGCCGAGCTTGTCTGTATGTATTCCTCCAAAGCCTTTCTCTCAGGAATAGTAAGATTAAATAAATTACTTTTGGGAAGAGTCGCTCCAGGGACAAATTCAATGGTACAATCATAGTCTCTATGGGGAGGCAAAATTTGTGACTCCTCCTCAGAAAAAACTCTCCAAAAATCCTGAATAGGTACAGGTAATTCCCCTTTTTACACCGCAGCAATACGTCCTTTACAATACTTGTCATAACACTTAGGGCTCCAGGACTTAATTTCATTGGTAGACCAATCCAGTACAGGATTGTGCAATTTTAACCAGGGAAATCCCAAAACTACTGGAGAAGGCAAATTATTTAATACTGCCAAATCCAAATTCTCTTGGTGAACACCATTAATAGTGAGGGGAAATTCACAGACCTTGTGAGTAACACTCTTCAAGGGAGAGCCATCGACAGAAACCACAGCAATAGGGGATGACAAAGGTTTGGGTTTTAATTTAAGTTTTTTCCAAGAATCCCCCATCAATCACATTCAGAGTAGAACCACAATCCACAAATACCCGAAATTCAATTAATTCTTCCTGAGCAGCAGTAGTAGCAGAAAGAAATACACCCTTAGTGTTTAAACAGGCTATACCGGCGTAACTGACCTTTTTTTTTCCTTTGTTCATAAGAAGCACACAGTTCTTAATAAAATGGTCAGATTTCCCGCAATAAAAGCATAAACCTTCAGAAGACCTGCGGTCTTTTTCCTGAGAGCGGGGTGCCATCGCCCCAATCTCCATCGGCTCTCCAATGTCAGTACAGACCCTCTCAAGACTCGGAGCTGAAATGGCAGAGGATTTACTCTCATTAACCCTTGCATGCTGTCTCCTGTCCACCCGTATAGCTAATTGCATTGCCTCCTGCAAGTTTCCAGGTTTGGGATAAGCAATCAGCAAATCCTTAACCCTTTCACCTAGCCCCACAAGAAACAAACTTTTCAAAGCTGAATCGTTCCACCCCACCTGGGCAGACCACCGACGGAAGTGAGAACAATATTTTTACAAATTACCTGATCCCTGCCTCAAACGTCTCAATTCAGTCTCAGCTGATGAGACACGATCAGGATCATCATACAACAAACCCAAAGCAGAAAAAAAACTATCCACTGATCTAAAGCATGGATCACTAGGTTGGAGAGAAAAGGCCCATCCCTGAGGTTCTTTGCGCAAAAGTGACATTATGAACCCTATGCGCTGTGATTCATCACCAGAGGATCTGGGTCTCAAAGGAAAATACAACAAACAAGCATTTTTAAAGGAAAAAAATTCTTGTTGATCACCAAAAAATAGATCAGGCAAACGTA
This sequence comes from Phyllobates terribilis, assembly GCF_046119375.1. Lineage (NCBI taxonomy): Eukaryota > Metazoa > Chordata > Amphibia > Anura > Dendrobatidae > Phyllobates > Phyllobates terribilis. Next base: position 35,147,832 of record NW_027362767.1, read on the forward strand.
CCTTTGGCTCCACAAAATGTGCTCCAGAACAGCTACTCACGTGTTGTTGGAGCTCGGCCACCTCCAGAGAGAGAGCCTGCAGGTGTTGAGCCAAATCCTGAACCGACACCATGATGGAAACTGGAAGTCTTTCCTTAGAGATATTTTTGGGCTGGACTTACTGGTAAGATCTGCTACAAGCACTAAGGAAAGAAAGGAGATCTGTCCCTACAATAGAACTAAGCTAGATCCCTACGATGTAATGGGGAACCTGATCCTGCGATCAGACCCACTAAAGTCCGCGGCTAGTCTGTACGAAGACCTATAGATGAAAGGGAGGGATCCCTACAAGAACTAGGGACTGGGATAAATTTGGACACTAGAGATGAGCGTTGTTCTACTCGAACTGTTCGCCAATCTCAAATTCGAGCTGTTTTGGGCGGTGTTCGAGCCGTTCGGCGAACACGAACAATTTGAGAAAAATTCGGCTGTTCGAGGTTATGTTCGATAACTGTTCGTGCACCAAAATCATAACTGGATTTTTTCTCAGTAATGATGAAAATTAATGTTAATACGCAGTTTGAGTGTACAGCGGGGCGGGGGGAGGGGCAGGGGATGGATCTCTGCAGGAACAATGAAGATCTCCATTTTTTTTTCTCTTTCCCGCATTTACAGTGGGGAGGTGCAATCTGTCAGCCTATCAGCAGCGCACACACGGAGCGAAGTGCTTTTTTTCACACAAGCAAGGGCATGTGTCATTGGCAGTGTATGTCACATGTCCTTGCCCTATAAGACCAAGCCATTTTCCCCGTCGCCACCATTTTCTCACTGCTGCAGCTGCGTGTTAGACGGCACCGCTGTTGCTGTGTGCGCTATACCTTGTTAATTTCAAGCCAATTATCGCACAAATATACAGATAGCTTGGGAGTGGGGAATAGTTGTGATTGCAGTCCTTTTAAGGACTAGGTTACAGCATTTCCTACGACTTTTATCAAGCAGGTCTGTGCTCTTAAATAGATAGATTGTGGGAGTAAAGACTAATTGTAATTGGAGTCCTTTTCAGGACTAGGTTACATCAGTTCCTATCAGTTTTTGCCAGGCAGGTCTGTGCCAGTGCTGTGCAAGTTTTTTTCACAGCATTTGGCTGAATCTAGCAAAGCTAATCCTTTTTGGCCTATTGCAGAGTGTGTTAGTCAGTGGAGTAGCCTATCTGTGTTGCAAGATATACCACCTGTGTATAGAATACCAATTTTTTTACTGCACCTAGTGAAGTAAAATCTTTTGGGCATAGCATCATTCTATTAGTCCATCTATACTGACCTCCATCAGGTTGCAAATTGAATCTAATTTTTTTCTGCATCTAGCTCTGAAAAAATATGTGGCCTTCTAGCAGTGTGTGGGACTTGTTCTATTAGTCCACCTATACTGACCTCCATCAGGTTGCAAACTGAATATATTTTTTTCTGCATCTACCTCTGAAAAAATATTGGGCTTCTAGCTGTGTGTGGGACTTGTATTAGTCCATCTATACTGACCTCCATCAGGTTGCAAACTGAATATATTTTTTTCTGCATCTACCTCTGAAAAAATATTGGGCTTCTAGCTGTGTGTGGGTCTTGTTCTATTAATCCGTCTATATAGACCTCCATCAGGTTGCAAACTGAATATAATTTTTTTCTGCATCTAGCTCTGAAAAAATATTTGGCCTTCTAGTAGTGTGTGGGACTTTCTCTGTTAGTCCATCTATACTGACCTCCATCAGGTTGCAAACTGAATATATTTTTTCCTGCATCTACCTCTGAAAAAATATTGGGCTTCTAGCTGTGTGTGGGTCTTGTTCTATTAATCCATCTATACTGACCTCCATCAGGTTGCAAACTGAATATAATTTTTTTCTGCATCTAGCTCTGAAAAAATATTTGGCCTTCTAGTAGTGTGTCGGACTTTCTCTATTAGTCCATATATACTGACCTCCATCAGGTTGCAAATTAAAAATAATTTTTATCTGCATCTACAGTACCTCTGAAAAAATATTTGGGCTTCTAGCTGTGTGTGGGACTTGTTGTATTAGTCCATCTATACTGACCTCCATCAGGTTGCAAACTGAATATATTTTTTTCTGCATCTACCTCTGAAAAAATATTGGGCTTCTAGCTGTGTGTGGGACTTGTTCTATTAATCCATCTATACAGACCTCCATCAGGTTGCAAACTGAATATATTTTTTTCTGCATCTACCTCTGAAAAAATATTGGGCTTCTAGCTGTGTGTGGGACTTGTTCTATTAATCCATATATACAGACCTCCATCAGGTTGGAAACTGAATATATTTTTTTCTGCATCTACCTCTGAAAAAATATTGGGCATCTAGCTGTGTGTGGGACTTGTTGTATTAGTCCATCTATACTGACCTCCATCAGGTTGCAAACTGAATATATTTTTTTCTGCATCTACCTCTGAAAAAATATTGGGCTTCTAGCTGTGTGTGGGTCTTGTTCTATTAATCCATCTATACAGACCTCCATCAGGTTGCAAACTGAATATAATTTTTTTCTGCATCTAGCTCTGAAAAAATATTTGGCCTTCTAGTAGTGTGTGGGACTTTCTCTGTTAGTCCATCTATACTGACCTCCATCAGGTTGCAAACTGAATATATTTTTTTCTGCATCTACCTCTGATAAAATATTGGGCTTCTAGCTGTGTGTGGGTCTTGTTCTATTAATCCATCTATACTGACCTCCATCAGGTTGCAAACTGAATATAATTTTTTTCTGCATCTAGCTCTGAAAAAATATTTGGCCTTCTAGTAGTGTGTCGGACTTTCTCTATTAGTCCATCTATACTGACCTCCATCAGGTTGCAAATTAAAAATAATTTTTATCTGCATCTACAGTACCTCTGAAAAAATATTTGGGCTTCTAGCTGTGTGTGGGACTTGTTGTATTAGTCCATCTATACTGACCTCCATCAGGTTGCAAACTGAATATATTTTTTTCTGCATCTACCTCTGAAAAAATATTGGGCTTCTAGCTGTGTGTGGGTCTTGTTCTATTAATCCATCTATACAGACCTCCATCAGGTTGCAAACTGAATATAATTTTTTTCTGCATCTACCTCTGAAAAAATATTGGGCTTCTAGCTGTGTGTGGGACTTGTTGTATTAGTCCATCTATACTGACCTCCATCAGGTTGCAAACTGAATATATTTTTTTCTGCATCTACCTCTGAAAAAATATTGGGCTTCTAGCTGTGTGTGGGACTTGTTCTATTAATCTGTCTATACAGACCTCCATCAGGTTGCAAACTGAATATATTTTTTTCTGCATCTACCTCTGAAAAAATATTGGGCTTCTAGCTGTGTGTGGGACTTGTTCTATTAATCCATCTATACAGACCTCCATCAGGTTGCAAACTGAATATATTTTTTTCTGCATCTACCTCTGAAAAAATATTTGGCCTTCTAGTAGTGTGTCGGACTTTCTCTATTAGTCCATCTATAGTGACCTCCATCAGGTTGCAAATTAAAAATAATTTTTATCTGCATCTACAGTACCTCTGAAAAAATATTTGGGCTTCTAGCTGTGTGTGGGACTTGTTGTATTAGTCCATCTATACTGACCTCCATCAGGTTGCAAATTGAATATAATTTTTTTCTGCATCTAACCCAGCCAATAGTTTTGGCCTAATACCACAGTTTGGCCACTCAGCTCTGCTCGGTTACCATCCATTGTTTTTTTGTGCAAACAACTCCAGAGTTGTGAATTAGTTAACCACCAAAATGAGTGGAAAAAGGCCTGCTGCTGGTGGAAAGGGGAATAGGCATGTTGGGAAGGGGAAAAAAAGTTGTGTCCGTGGGGTAGGTGTTAAAGCAACAGTAACATCTGCAGAAGAAAGACCATCTTCCAGCCAAACTAAAATGTCTACTTCTTTTAGCGGACAATGTGATAAGATCCCTTTCTTACGGCCATGCCAATCGCTACAAATTCCAGATGAGGCACAAAAACAGCAGGTGCTTCAACGGATATCAAGTGCTTCTTTAAGTGGGTTCTCCTCCACATCAACTTCAACATCACAAATACTCCAGTCCTCAAAGGTGTCACCCAAATCACACTTGCTTCCTCACAGCTCCCAAATCTCCAGCTGCCCGTCTGAGTATGAGGTAGAACAGATGGTTGAGTCTGCAGAGCTGTTTACTCATACTATAGCCTGGGAATCAGAGGTCGACTCCAGCGCTTCTGTGAATCCAGACGAGGAAATGATCTGCACTGATGCCCAGAATCTTTATGAGTCGGATCCAGGACCAGACGCAGAAGGTTCTGACCATAATGTAGACCCTCATTCCCAAACTGTAACTCCTGTTGGTGGAGACAATGAGGAAGACGATGATAAGACTCAAATACCTGATTGGAGCGACAACTTTAGTTTTTTGTCAGGGCAGGAACAGGTTGGCTCTGAGGACGACGGGTGTGATAACACACAGGGTGATGATGATGAGGTTGGAGATCCCACTTACTGTCAACCCACAGTCAGCCAAGAGATGAGGTCAGCAGAGGAGGTGGAGGAAGATGCTAGTGACGACGAGGTCAGGTTGCGCCTTCCTGGACAGAGACGTAGTACTGGAAGCACGTCAACAACTGCATCCTCAAACACAACTCTGCCTCTCACCACAAGTCGTGGTGGCTCTTCAGGTCGCATGGGTGCTAAGCCTTGCATAGCCTGGGCATTCTTTCAGATCGATAAAGATGACCCAACTCGTGTTATCTGTAACATTTGTCAGCAAAAGGTAAGTAGAGGCCAAAAAATACATAGTTTGAGTACTTCATGCATGAACCGGCACATGGACATGAAGCATAAGTTGCAGTGGGAAGCTCAGTGTGCTACAATGCGGCCTAGCCGGCCGGGCCAACCACCGTCTGCCATATCTTGTGCATCCGCGGCCTCTTCATCCTCTGTGACTGGGGGGACAGCAGTCACACCTGTTTTGGGGCACAGACCTGCCACCTCTTTACCCGCAACAGCCAGCGTGATTGGCAGGTCATCATTTTCTTTGGAGGTGGTAACACCAGCTGGTGTTGAGCGCTGTCCGACATCGATAGCACCACCTTTGGATCAAGGCAACCTAACATGTCCGCCTGCATCTTCCTCACAGACCGGCAGTTTGCCGGGGACACCCTTATCAACCCCGTCTAAGCACAATAGCCAGCCCTCGGTCCCTCAGATGTGGACAAGTAAAAGACCATTTCCTCCTAGCCATGAGAAAGCTAAGAGGTTGAATTTCACCATCTGCAAGCTCTTGGCTACAGAAATGCTGCCTTTCCGCCTGGTGGACACAGAGGATTTTCGAGACCTTATGTCCGTCGCAGTGCCCCAGTACCAGATGCCCAGTCGGCACTACTTCTCAAAGAAAGGTGTGCCTGCGCTCCACCAGCATGTCGCACACAACATCACCGCTTCTTTGAGAAACTCTGTGTGTGACAGGGTGCATTTCACCACAGACACTTGGACGAGTAGGCATGGACAGGGGCGTTACATGTCGCTGACTGGGCACTGGGTAACTATGGTGACAGCAGGACAAGGGGCTGCTGTCCAAGTCTTGCCGTCCCCACGAGTTGTGCGTCAATCCTCTTTATGTCAAAGTTCCTCCACTGCTTCTGCCTCCTCAACCTCCTCTCGGTCTTCCACCTGCACCCAAAGCCTGTCTGGTCATGCCACAAGCTTTCTAACTGCGCAGAAGAGATCCTGCACACCTCCTTACTATGCTGGCAGTAGGGCTCAATGTCATCAGGCGGTTTTTACTTTGAAATGTCTGGGAAATGTGAGTCACACAGCTGAGGAGTTGTGGTCAGCTCTGGAGAACCAATTTCATGAATGGCTGTCTCCACTGTACCTGAAACCAGGGAAGGCCTTGTGCAACAATGCTGCAAACCTGGGTGCGGCCCTTCGCCGGGGCAATGTCACACACGTGCCTTGTATGGCTCACGTGTTGAACCTGGTTGTCCAGCAATTTTTAGCCCACTATCCCAGACTAGATGGCCTTCTGCAGAGGGCACGGTCGCTGTGTGCTCACTTCCGCCGTTCGCATCCCGCAGCTCAGCGACTTACATCTCTACAGAAGTCGTTGGGCCTGCCACTTCACCGGCTAAAATGCGATGTGCCTACCCGGTGGAATTCAACTCTGCACATGTTGCAGCGACTGTGGCAGCACCGACAAGCCCTGGTGCAATACGTTCTGACGTATAGCCTGGGCCAACGAGATCCAGAGGTGGGGCAAATCACGCTGGAGGAGTGGTCTCAGATCAGGGACCTATGCACCCTTCTGCACAGTTTTGAAATGGCGACGAAGATGTTTAGTGCTGATGATGCAATTATCAGCATGACTATTCCGGTGATTTACATGCTGGAGCACATGTTAAACAGAATTCGGAGTCAGGTGGTGGCACAAGAGGAGGTGGAGGAAGTAGAGGAGGAGGAGTTGTATGCGGAAGGGCTAACATCTGCAAGGCCCAGACGGTCGGCAGCACCAAGGCGGCAGGCATGTGAGGGTGGGGGAGATGGTTTTACCAGGGCGCATGGTAGCAGCCAAACTAGTGAGGAAGGTGCAGGAGCCCAGGAAGAAGTGGAGGACGAACTGATGGAAGACTCATCAGATGAGGGAGACCTTGATCACATTTCTGTTGTGCGAGGTTGGGGGGAGAGGACAGAGGAAGGAAGCATGATTGTAACCTCGCCACCAACACAACAGGGACTTGGTGCTCCTGGATGCGCAACACACATGAGTGCCTTCTTGCTGCACTACCTGCAACATGACCCTCGAATTGTGAGAATTAGAAATAATCCTGACTACTGGGTTGCCACACTGTTAGATCCCCGGTACAAAAGTAAATTTGTCGAAATTATTCCTGCCATAGAAAGGGATGCACGCATGCAGGAGTATCAGCAGAGACTGTTGCAGAATCTTACATGTGCTTTTCCACAAAACACCAGTGGTGCACGTAGTGAATCTCACAGTTCCAACTTGCCAACCGTGGGACCGTCAAGTGTTCAGCACTCAAACCGTAACAGAACCACAGTATCTGCTGGTAACATCAATTTTGCGGAATCATTTCACCACTTTTTTAGCCCATCCTTTGCAAGGCCACAGGAGACAAGAAGTCTGACACATAGTCAACGCCTAGAGACGATGGTACAGGAGTATCTCCAAGTAAACATTGAAGCCACGACTGTGTCACTGGACCCTTGCTCTTTTTGGGCTTCCAATCTGGATAAATGGCCGGAGCTAGCCACTTACGCCTTGGAGATCTTGTCATGCCCCGCAGCCAGCGTTCTGTCTGAACGTGTGTTCAGCGCTGCTGGTGGTGTGCTGACAGATAAGCGCACGCGGCTCTCCACTGATAATGTAGACAGACTCACGTTCATAAAGATGAACAAATCATGGATCCGAAACGACTTTTCTACCCCTGTGTCATCCTGGGGAGAGTAAAAGCTTGATGATTGGTTAAAATCACCCTACCAACCGTTTTAAGCTTTCAAATTACTAATCATGTTTATCTGTATCTTGACTGGAAAATAATTTGGGCTTTGTAGCAGTGTGCAGCACTGATCCTATTAGGCCATCTATAATAAGCTCCACCAGACTTAAAATTAAAAATAATTTTTAGCAGCATCTAGCCCGGAAAATAATTTTGGGGCTCCGAGATGCGCAAGACACATAAGTGCCTTCTTGCTGCACTACCTGCAGCATGACCCTCATATTGTCAGAATTCGAAGTAATCATGACTACTGGGTTGCCACACTCTTAGATCCCCCAAACTTTTCGATCAACCTTTTCATTTTAATAAAGACCAAAAAAATGGTCATTTTTGAAATTATAAGCATTAGCAGGTTGTTAGAAACTGAAATCAAACAGTTTTCAACTCAAAACTTTATTCTAGGTGATGTTACATTTTCACATAGGACCCCTTGTTCGAAAGGAGCTTCTGAACTCTCTCGTCCATTGAATTTGTCAGGTTTTGGATGGTTTCTGCTTCAATTGTTTTGCATGAGGACAGAATACCCTCCCAGAGCTGTTGCTTAGATGTGAACTGCCTCCCGCCATCATAGACACTCCTTTTAATGATGCTCCAAAGGTTCTGAATGGGGTAGAGGTCAGGGGAGCATGGGGTCACACCATAAGTTTGTCCCCTTTTATGCCCATATCAGCCAGAGAAGCAGATGTTTTATGTGCAGCATGAGATGGTGCATTATCATGCAGAAAAATGATCTTGCTGTGAAATACACGGTTCTTCTTCTTGAACCATGGCAGGAAGTGCTGTTTGAGAAAATCCACATACATTATGGAGTTCATCTTTAGCGCCTTCAGGGATCCTAAAGGGGCCGACAATCTCTCTCCCCATGATTCCAGCCCAAAACATTACTCCACCTCCTCCTTGTTGGCGCTGTAGCCGTGTTTGCGTGGGGTGTCCATCAACCAGCCATCCTCCACTCCATCCATCTGGACCATCGAGCGCTGCACGGCACTCATCCGTGAACAAAACAGTTTTGAAATCAGTCTTCATGTAATGTTTGGCCCACTGGAGCCGTTTCTGCTTGTGTGAAGTGGATAGAGGAGGTCGACAGGATGGCGCATGCACAGCTGCAAACCTCTGAAGGACCCTGCATCTTGTTGTTCGGGGGACGTTGGAGGCACAAGCAGCTTCAAAAACTTGTCTGCTGCTATGACAAGGCTTTTTTGCCGCTGCTCTTTCAACCTGACGTAATTGCCTGTAGGAAAGAGTCCTCAATTTGCCCTTATCAGCACGCACACGTGTATACTGTGAATCAGCTACATACTTCTTGATTGCCAAGACACTTCATCCTGATCATCGCACAATGTTGATTGTAGTCATGCCTTGACCTAAACACTCCACAATTTGTTGCTTCTCAGCAGCCGACACATCCTTTTTCTTTCCCATTTTGGCAGAAAATGTAGGCTGCTTAATAATGTGAGAGAGCCTTCTTAAGTAGTCTTGCCTTTCATTGGACACACCTGCCAAACTAATTAGCACAGGTGTCTGCAATTGCTTACAGTGATATAAAGAGCCCTGACACACATCACCATCAATGAGTTTAACTGACAAACAAACAAATTCTTCCCTTATCACTCCTAAACACTTTTTGCATAATAATTTGGAACGCAGTGTACATGTGCTTTTCCACAAAACACCAGTGGTTCACGTAGTGAATCTTACAGTTCTAACTTGCCAACCGTGGTCTGTATGGAATTGTTCAATAAAGGGCCCAAAATTAAGGTAACATAGATGGGAGAGGTCTCTATGAATAGGAATTCCTAAGTATTTGATACCCTGTGAGGGCCAGGCAAAGGGAAAGTTGGACTGGATGGAATCCTATATGGATTTGGGGAGGGAGACATCGAGGACCTCAGACTTCGCTGCATTGATTTTAAAATTTTACCATGTAACAAAGTGATCTATTTCAGCCATAACAGCAGGGATGGATATATGTGATTGAGTGATATATACTAGGACATCATCAGCAAATAGAGAGCACTTGTACTCGGTGCCTCCCACCTCAATCCACCTAATATTGGGGTTATGGCGAATTGATGAGAGCAGGTGCTCCGTCACTAGGATGTATAAGAGAGGGGACAGAGGACATCCCTGCCTTGTCCCATTGGTGATTGTGAAAGGTGATGAAAATGTTCTGACGCACCCCCTGGGCCTTGGGACACCCGGAGCCAGACCCTTTTTGGTGGATGCTGGTGGTTGTAGTCTTCGTGGCGGCGACCCGGTTCCGTGGCTCAGGGCGGTCAAACCAGTGGCGGAACTATTTATGTGGTTTTGATGTTTAAATGTCCGACTACGCCACCCGTGGATTGCGGTCAGAGTGAACCGCCGCTACAGGGCAGACCGCTGAGGCTGGTGTGGGTGCAGCAGAGCGTAGCATAACTCCCCACGGGAGGAGTATAGCCTCAGGGCTGTGTATGCGGAGGATGGGGGTGATGGTGCAGGGCAGCAGCAGTAACGACACGGAGTCAGTGATGCAGTCCAGGGCCTTTACTCACAGTTCTTATTATCCAGACCACGTCTGCAGGTAACGGCTGCCCACGTCGTACTGTGCTCACCAGGTGAGGGGCTCAGACAACTCCCAGATAACTTTGGAGCACTTCACAGGACCCCATTTGTGTGTCCTTTGTCTGGCCTTTCTTACCAACACTTCTGTCCGGCTGCCTCGGGCCTCCTCTTGGTAAACTTGGCGCCAGTTTCCCTGACCCTATGTGGTGCCTTCCTAGCGGGTGTAGCGAGGGGCTGCGCCACATAAAATGTCAGAGCCTCCGGTTTCTAGCTGAGGGTCGTTTCCTGCCTCCACTAGTTCGGGGACCGGTCTCCCCCTTTGGCCTGACCCCTCCACGCAGGTGGATTCGGGCGTGCGGTGGCGACTCGCCCGTCCGCACCCCTGGGATCCCTTCATTCCTCGTTCCTGGAGCCTTCTCCGCTCCTCTTCCTTCCTTCTCCCTCTTCCAGGCCTGGGCCTCTGTTACTAGGCCCGCCTCCGGAGCAGAGCTCATGCAGAGCCCCTGCTCCCTGCCACTTCTGCTCAGACTTCTCTGCACTGAACTAAGATGGTGCCCACCTTTTATACTCCCTTCTCAATGCACCCAGGAACTGCTTCCTCCCTGCTCCTGCACTACAGGGTTCCCCTTCCTCAGTGTTCCCTCCCCCCACTCCAGCCAGGGACAGGGACTGTCGTGCCCATCTCAGGGGCATATTGGTTGCCCTGCCCCACGGCAATGTGGTGTAATGCATGCAGGTGTCGGGTCCTGATCCACACTCCATCCTTACCTGAGAGTGAGATATCACACCTCTGGGTGAGGTGCAATACGTCTGTAGCAACCGAGCCCTCAGGGTGCTACAGTTCCATTTATCTTCAGCCTAGGTGACGTATTGTGATACAGGGCCGTGATTTTGGCTATAAAAGGGTCCCCTAGACCCCTACCCCAAGCTTTTTAAGAGAATCATATATGGCGTGCCAGGAGACTCTATGGAATGCTTTCTCAGCATCCAACGAGAGTATCTAATTACAAATTTTTAACTGCATCTAGCCCAGGAAATACTTTGTGCCTAGTAGCAGTGTCTGCTAGTCAGCGGATTATCCCGGCTGTTAAGCAAGCTACACCACCTGTAGTTTAGACACTTAATTTTTTCAAAGGAAATGCTTCGGGACCACGGGAAACTTAGTGAAGAGCATCAGGAGGCACCCCAAGGCATAGGGGCTGGGACTGGCAGTAGGATGCCTTGCGGTGGACAGCCGAGCTCGATCCTTATAAAAGCTTTTTAACTGCAGCAGCTTTAGTGGACGCTACTGGAGCTGGAATTACCGCGGCTGCTGGCATGAGACTTGCCCTCCAATAGTTCCTTGTAAATGGATTTAAAGTGTATTCATTCAAATTAGAGAGACAATTTAAATTAAAAAGCTTAGAGCTGCCTCCACCACAGGGGGGCTCGCTCGACCCACCAGCGGACAGGCACCAGTATTGGGAGAGGGGGGCTGGCCGTCAGGGTTCACCGCGGCTCTGGCACAAACCCGGCGACACGGAGGTGGCACGGGCAGGAGCGGACTGGCCGTGTCGGCTTCTCACTTTTTGGATTTTAGAAGGGCATGACATGCCTATATCTGTGTCTCCCCCTCCTTTTACTCCTCCACCTCTTTTATTTTCGCATGACTATATGTACTTGTCACTTTTCCATGTGTTAGTTATGTCTTCTGAGCAGTTTGTCAGCTTTTGGACACCTTTGAAGGTGTTTTCTATGTGTTTCTATGTGTTTTTGTTTGCCTGCCATTGGTTTTAACGGTGTTCGAAGGTGTTCGACGAACAGTTCGACGAACAGTTCGGCGAACACACGGGTGTTCGACGAACCGAACCGAACTCGAACACTACGGGGGTGGCTCAACACTATTGGACACCTCCTAGCAGAAATTGTAGCAGTAAAAGACAAACACACAACATAGAACATAAAGGTCCGAAGACCTAGCTAAACTGACTGAGATAGGTAACTAAGCACCAAGGTAGCTTAAGAGTAGAAATTCCAATGAAGTCCAGCAAGGCCAGGAGGGCGGAGCAGGACTAAATAGGCAAAAAAGGTCATGTGACCAGCAAGATAGAAAAAACCTAACAGGAGAGTTCTAACAAGGTCAATCTCAAGGTTGAGAATGCTCCATTCCCTCTCGGTGGATGCAGGATGAACTGCTCCTTGGCTGTGGGTTACAACATTGGCCCAGTGGCACACCAACCCTGCTCCTAGGTCGTTTCCCAGCAACACATCTACTGGTAGGTGACGCACTACTCCTACATCCATAATTTCACGACTGTGACCCCAGTATAAATGTAGTCGGGCCCTTCAAATGTTCAAAGATTCTCCTCGAGGTATGTTCACCAACATACGGCTGCCAGGAACAATACATTGGTTGGGTACTAAATGTTCTTTGATCAATGTGACTGTGACTCCGGAGTCATGGAGTCCTGCAGCCCCCACATCCTCTACCCAGACCGACTGCAGATGCTGGTTCATGGTCGCTGAGTAGTGTTGAGCGAGCATGCTCGACACTGCTCTTTACTCGCCAGAGCATCACGCTACTCGGGATGTTCGGCGAGCACCGAGCATTTCCGGGTTAATCGGGCGGGAGCTCGGGTCTCCGCCCTGCTCGTTTGGCGCTCTTTACAGAGGCAATGAACATGCAGGGATTGCCAGCCAGTCACTGTAATGCCGCAGCCATGTTGTTTGTGGGAATTACAGTGATTGGCTGGCCGCACAGCGTCACCTCAAGTATTTAAAACCGGGCGCCGCCATCTTGGACACAGTCGCTCCGGATCAGACGGTGTAGGGAGAGTGCTGCTGAATTAGGGAGAGATATATAGTGCGAAATAGGTAGTGTAGCGTCTCTAAAGGCTGCCAAATCAAACAAACAGTCCTTCTCAGGACTAATATCCATCCCAGATATCAGGCAGGCAGGCTGTATAGGAGACGCAGTGGTTATACCAGCAAATGCTGCATTACAGTCCTGTGTGCTCCTGTTTGTCAAATTGCTAGATTTATCACCCCGGTCTCAGGGGCCAGGAAAAATTATTATTTTTTTCATCTAAATCCTGTATTTTTTTTTTCCTCAGTCAGACTATCCAAATACACGTCTTATTAACCTTTTGGTATTCCCTCCCCCCCCCCAAAAAAAAATTGAGTGTGTCTGTGACTGTTCAGACACCAATATATCTGTTTAAAAGAGTCTGGTGTAGGCCAGAAAAATAGAACTGTGGTTTTGCAGTTCCACGGGTCAAATCTCTGTATTTTCCTGTTTTTGGCATTTCTTGCCGTAAAAGAAAACTGTAATAGTGTCTCCCTGACTGGTCAGACACAAATATATCTGTTTAAAAGAGTCTGGTGTATGCCACATAACTATAACTGTGGTTTTGCAGTTCCACGGGTCAAATCTCTGTATTATCCTGCTTTCGGCATTTTTTGCCGTAAAAAAAAGCAGTAATAGTGTCTCCCTGACTGGTCAGACACCAATATATATGTTTAACCCTAGAACGCATACCTGGGGCCTCGCAGGCCCACCCTGTTAATTGTTTTCTATTTTCTGCAAGATTTCTTTAGTTAGAATTTTGAAACTCTAAGTATTCCTCGGGTATATAGTTGTTTGTCATTTCCAGTTGGTCATTTATTTATCATTTGCACACGGGCCTAACAGGCCCCAGGTATGTGAAAGTGTAGATTTTTATGGTCATGCGTTCTAGGGTTAAAAGAGTCTGGTGTAGGCCAGAAAAATAGAACTGTGGTTTTGCAGTTCTACGGGTCAAATCTCTGTATTATCCTGTTTTTGGCATTTTTTGCTGTAAAAAAAACTGTAATAGTGTCTCCGTGACTGGTCAGACACCAATATATCTGTTTAAAAGTGTCTGGTGTACACCACATGACTATAACTGTGGTTTTGCAGTTCCATGGGTCAAATCTCTGTATTATCCTGCTTTTGGCATTTTTTGCCGTAAAAAAAACAGTAATAGTGTCTCCCTGACTGGTCAGACACCAATATATCTGTTTAAAAGAGTCTGGTGTAGGCCAGAAAAATAGAACTGTGGTTTTGCAGTTCCATGGGTCAAATCTGTGTATTATCCTGTTTTTGGCATTTTTTGCTGTAAAAAAACTTTAATAGTGTCTACCTGAATGGTCAGACACCAATATATCTGTTTAAAAGAGTCTGGTGTACGCCACATAACTATAACTGTGGTTTTGCAGTTCCACGGGTCAAATCTCTGTATTATCCTGTTTTTGGCTTTTTTTGCAGTAAAAAAAATGTAATAGTGTCTCCCTGACTGGTCAGACACCAATATATCTGTTTAAAAGAGTCTGGTGTACGCCACATAACTATAACTGTGGTTTTGCAGTTCAACGGATCAAATCTCTGTATTATCCTGCTTTTAGCATTTTTTGCCGTAAAAAAAGACTGTAATAGTGTCTCACTGACTGGTCAGACACCAATATATCTGTTTAAAAGAGTCTGGTATGCGCCACATAACTATAAATGTGTATTTGCAGTTCCACGGGTCAAATCTCTGTATTATCCTGCTTATTGCATTTTTTGCCGTAAAAAAAACTGTAATAGTGTCTCCCTGACTGGTCAGACACCAATATATCTATTTAAAAGAGTCTGGTGTATGCCACATAACTATAACTGTGGTTTTGCAGTTCCACGGGTCAAATCTCTGTACTATCCTGTTTTTGTCATTTTTTGCCGTAAAAAAAAACAGTAATAGTGTCTCCCTGACTGGTCAGATACCAATATATCTGTTTAAAAGAGTCTGGTGTTGGCCAGAAAAATAGAACTGTGGTTTTGCAGTTCCACAGGTCAAATCTCTGTACTATCCTGTTTTTGGCATTTTTTGCCGTAAAAAAAACACAAATAATGTCTCCCTGGCTGGTCAGACACCAATATATCTGTTTAAAAGAGTATGGTGTAGGCCAGAAAAATAGAACTGTGGTTTTGCTGTTCCATGGTTCAAATCTCTGTATTATCCAGCTTTTGGTATTTTTTCCGTAAAGAAAAACAGTAATAGTGTCTCCCTGACTGTTCAGACACAAATATATCTGTTTGAAAGATTCTGGTGTACGCCACATAACTATAACTGTGGTTTTGCAGTTCCATGGGTCAAATCTCTGTGTTATCAACTTTTGGGCCTTTTTTACATAAAAAACAGTTTGAGTGTGTCGCTGACTGTTCAGCCCCAAATATATCTATTTAAAAAAGTCTGGTATACGCCAGTAAATTAGAACTGTGATTTTGCAGTTCCACTGTTCAAATCTCTGTATTATACAGCTTTTGGCCTGTTTTACATAAAAAAAAACAGTAATAGTCTCTCCCTGTCTGTTCAGTCACAAATATATCTGTTTAAAAGATTCTGGTGTAGGCCAGAGAAATAGAACTGTGGTTTTCCTCTTCCACGGTTCTAATCTCCTTTTTATTACCCTTTTTCCATTGATTGTGCGAGTGTAAGCTATTTTACTTCATGTAAGATGGGCAAGGCGCGTGGCAAGGGACGTGGAACTGGACGTTCTGGTGATGGTGCGTGTAGAGGACAGGGCCGTAGCCAAGGTGAAAATGTGCCACAACCAACAGCCACATCTTCTCGCTCCCACTTCTTGACCGAATTACTAGGGAAGCACACTACAACACCAGTATTGCGAACTGATCAGTGTGAACAGGTTATTAATTGGATAGCAGATAATACTTCCAGTCACCTGGGCACCACCACCTCCGGTCTGTCTTCCACACGGTCAAGTTTTAGTAGCCATGAGTCTTGACCGCATACTCCTCCTCACCATGATGCTCCTTCCTCCCACCATGCCGAGTGTCGTCAGACAGCAACTGATCCCACACTTGGACACTCTGAAGAGCTGTTCACTGGTCCATTTCCATACATGTGCCCCTCGCCTGCTCCGCTTGAAGTGGTGGAAGAAGAGATCCCATGTAGCGATGCTCAAATATTTGAACAGCCACGGCCACAGGAAGTCGACGCTGGCAATTTATCACAAGAGGTGGACGATGACGAGACACAATTGCCAGGAAGTGAGGAGGAGGATTGTGGTGCGCAAGTGGAAGAGGAGGAGGTGGTGGATGATCTACTAACTGACCCAACGTGGCAGGAGGACACGCAGATCGAGACCAGCAGCACACAGGGGGAGGGAGGCAGAGTACCCCAACAGGCTGGAAGAAGCAGTATGGTGGCCGCACACAGAATGCAGGCAACAGTTCCCCGTAACACCAACACGATGGACGTTGCCAGTACAACCGGTAGGTCTTCCAGAATCTGGAATTTTTTTAAAGACTGCTGATAACCCCAAAAAGGCCATTTGTTCCACCTGCCATGCCAGCATCAGCAGGGGTGACAAAACTACCAGCCTGACCACGACCAGCATGATCAGGCACATGACAGCAAAGCACCCGACTTTGTGGGGCGAACCCCAGGGTCCACGACCAGTGTCAGCGGGTGTCACCACTGCTTCTTCCGCTGTTGTACGTGTAATAGAATGCCCTGTTGTGCGTGCAAGGCAATCCCCTGTCCATAATGCATGCAAAGATGCCCCCTCCTCTCAGTCTTCACTTGTTATGGCAGTTTCTCAAGAAACAGCATCAAAGTCCACGTCCCACCGCAGCGTTCAATTATCCATATTCCAGACCTTTGAACGAAAGCACAAATTCGCAGCCAACGCCCCACAGGCCACAGTCTTAAATTCACACATTTCACGACTGCTTGCGTTGGAAATGCTGCCTTTTAGGCTGATGGAGACGAAATCCTTCTGCAACCTTATGGCAGTGGCCATCCCTCGGTACTCAGTCCCCAGCCGACACTATTTTGCCCAGTGTGCCATCCCCGCACTACACAAGCACGTGTCCCAAAACATCTGCCATACCCTCAACAACGCAGTTACTGGGAGAGTCTACCTGACAACGGACACGTGGACAAGTGCTTGTGCCCAGAGACGGTACATCTCCCTGATGGCACACTGGGTAAACATAGTGGAAGCCGGGACCCAGTCGGACCTTGGGACGGAACACATCCTCCCCACACCGAGGATTGCGGGCCCTATGTCAGTCAGAGTTGCCCCCACAGTGTACAGCTCCTGCCCATCATCCTCCTCCTCCTCCTCATGGTCAGCCTCCATCTCAGATATCACCACATCAGTTACAAGCTGGAAGCACTGCAGTACTGCCTCAGCCAAGCGGCAACAGGCTGTGCTGAAACTCATAAGCTTAGGTGATAAACCTCACACTGCTTGTGAGTTGTGGACAGCTGTGAAAGAGCAGGCAGATCTGTGGCTGAGACCGCTGATCCTATATCCAGGCATGGTCGTGTGTGACAATGGCCGTAACCTGGTGGCGGCTCTGAGGCGAGGCGAGATCACACACGTACCATGCCTGGCTCATGTGCTTAACCTCGTGGTTCAGCCGTTTCTTAAATTGTACCCCGAGTTGCCAGATCTGCTCTTCAAAGTACTCCGCCTGTCAGCTCATTGTCGCAAGTCAGCTACAGCTTCCGCCGCCCTTGCTATGTTGCAGCAGCGTTTGCAGCTTCCGACACACCGACTGGTGTGTGATGTCCCCACACGTTGGAACTCTACCCTCCACATATTGCAAAGGATTTGTGAGCAGAAGAGAGCAGTTGTGGAGTACCAGCTGCAACAAGGCCGTCGATATTGAGGTCAGACTCCACATATAAGACCTCAGGAGTGGACCTGGATGTCTGACATATGTACCATCCTGACAAACTTTGAGGAGTCCACCAAGATGGTGAGTGGCGATGATGCCATCATTAGTGTCAGCATTCCACTTGTCTGTCTTTTGCAACGCTCTCTGCAGAGAATTAAAGAGGAGGCATTGCAGACAGAGTATGATGAGATGGATCAAGAACCCGCAATGGGTGATTACACACAGCCCAGCCTCATCTCATCCCAACGTGCATTGGGCGACAATGAGGGAGAGGAGGAGGAGGAGGAAGAACAGGAGCTGGTATCATGTGCTGTAGACAGTAGTACCTGTACAACTGTCATACAGTCGGTTCAGCGTGGGTGGCCTGAGGACAGGGTGAGGACACAGAAGTCTTGCCCGTAACCAGTCTGGCACGCATGGCTGACTTTATGTTACGCTACCTTAACCGTGACCCTCGCGTTGCCAAAATGTTGGGTCACAGTCATTACTGGTTGGTGACACTTTTAGACCCCCGCTACAAGGAGAACTTTCACTCTCTAATTCCTGAGGTGGAGAGGTCTACAAAAATGTGGCAGTACCAGAAGGCCCTTGCTGCAGAACTGTTAAAAAAATTCCCATCTGAACACGCTAGCGGCAGACATCACAGTTCGTTGACCAACCAAGGCATACAGGCGAGAGAGACGCAACTCCAATCCAGCAGAGGCAGGGGAACACTGTCAACATTCTGGGACAGTTTTCTGAGACCCGCCCAGCTTACAGGCCCTGAGGCGCAGGGTACTCTCACAAGGAGAGGAAAGTTTCAAAAGATGGTGAGGGAGTACCTTGCCGACCGTACCAGTGTCCTCCGTGATTCCTCTGTGCCTTTTAATTATTGGGTATCCAACCTGGACACTTAGAATGAACTCGCTCTGTACACCTTGGAGGTCCTGGCCTGCCCTGCCGCTAGCGTGTTATCGGAGCGTGTTTTTAGTGCCGCTGGGGGAATTATAACTGAAAAGCGCACTCGCCTGTCAACTGACAATGCTGACAAGCTGACCTTTATCAAAATGAACAAGGGATGGTTTGGGGCAGACTTCTCATCACCACCAAATGACAGCAGAGTAACATAAAGTCAAATCCACTGTGTTATTTCGGGAGGTGTATTCCCATGCACCCGCTTCACACACACACATGGGTATAAGCTTCCTCAATTCGGCTTTTTTTTTGCTCTTCTCCTTATCCTCAGCCTCCACCACAACTATACCACCAGGGTGACCGTGGTCCATGTTGCCAGCATTGCAAGTTCCTCCGTCCTAATTTTTGGCAGCTTTTGCTTGGAAGGCATAGGCAAAGACTATGAGAAACCCACTCCCCAATAATGGGAATAATGTTTTTAAGATGCTGTACTGCATGGCTCCTGTAAGTGGCATTAAAGCCGTCTTGTTAAGCTACTGCGACCTCCACCACTTCTCCAAGCGGCATTAAAACCGTCTTGTTAAGCTACTGCAACCTCCACATCTCTTCCAGGGGGCATTAAAACCATCTTGTTAAGCTAATGCGACCTCCACCACTGTTCCCAGGGGCATTGATAGTGTATTTTTATTCCACTGCGACCTCCACGCCTCTTCCAAGTGGCATTAAAACCATCTTGTTAAGCTACTGTAACCTCCACCACTCTTCCAAGGGGCATTTAAACCATCTTGTTAAGCTATTGCAACCTCCACGTCTCTTCCAAGGGGCATTAAAACCGTCTTGATAAGCTACTGCGTCCTCCACCGCTTTTCCAAGGGGCATTAAAACCGTCTTGTTAAACCACTCTGACCTCCACGTCTCTTCCAAGGGGCATTAAAACCGTCTTGTTAAGCTACTGCGACATCCACCACGTCTCCAAGCGGCATTAAAACCGTCTTGTTAAGCTACTGCAACCTTCACATCTCTTCCAGGGGTCATTAAAACCATCTTGTTAAGCTAATGCGACCTCCACCACCGTTCCCAGGGGCATTGATATTGTCTTTTTATTCCACTGCGACCTCCACGCCTCTTCCAAGGGGCATTAAAACCATCTTGTTAAGCTACTGTAACCTCCACCACTCTTCCAAGGGGCATTAAAACCATCTTGTTAAGCTACTGCAACCTCCACGTCTCTTCCAAGGGGCATTAAAACCGTCTTGTTAAGCTAATGCAACCTCCACCACTTTTCCCAGGTGCATTGATATTGTCTTTTTATTCCACTGCGACCTCCACGTCTCTTCCAAGGGGAATTTAAACCGTCTTGTTAAGCTACTGTGACCTCCACCACTCTTCCAAGGGGCATTAAAACCGTCTTGTTGAGCTAATGCGACCTCCACCACTTTTCCCAGGGGCATTGATATTGTCTTTTTATTCCACTGTGACCTCCACCACTCTTCCAAGGGGCATTGCATTTCCTCATAATTTTAGTCAGCTTTTACTTTTCAATGCATAGGCGAACACTAAGGGAGACCCACTCCCCAATAATGGGTAGAAGGTTTTTAGTATGCTGTAATCCACGTCTGTTTCAAGGGGCATTGCAGTTCCTCATAATTATTGGAAAGCCTTCCATTCACTGCTTAGGCCAACAGTGTACAGGAGACCCAGTTGCTATAAATGGAAAAAACGGTTTAGTTAAGGCCCTCTGAGCTCCATGTCACTTCCAAGGGGCATTGGAGTACCTTGAAATTTTGGGTAGGCATTGCACTCACTGCATGCCCTATAACTGTGTAGCCGAACCTCTCCTTTTGGTACAGAAACATATCCTACTAGACACGTGTGGTTGACTGGCCTGATATTGATGTGAATGGTCCCTATAACTCCTGCTCTTTCTCCTTTGCCACCACCTCATCCATCATTCATCACCTGAAGCTTTGTTTTAACGGGAGTCATAGAACTGGGATAGTAGCAGGAAAACATCCAGCAATCATCGGAGGAGGTAGGATATGCGCCAAAACGCTGACCACCTCAGGCCTAGCCACTACTACATACATGCGCTTGCATTCCAAGAAAACAAAGCAGATGCTAATTTCAATCATCATCATCATGCTCCTCACCTTGGCAATTTCAACTCCCCTGATGGAGAAGCCAGGGCTCACCGGAGGAGTCTGGTTCTCTGGTGGGCTCATCCAATGCTGCCCTAAAACAGGCTGGGCTAAGAAAAGTGTGGGGGGATGTTCCAAGAAGAAATAGGGGAGGCTGGGGACCGTTTATGGACACCCGGCCGCCCCCAAGCAGCTTGGGACCGTGTGTGGACACCCGGCCGCGGGGTGGCTGGGACCGTGTATGGACACCCGGCCGCCCCCTGGCGGCTGGGGACCGACCGTGGACACCCGGCCGCCGGGCGGCTGGGGACTGAGTATGGATACCAGGCCGCCGAAGCAGCCATGAGGTAGTGGCCAGCTTCGGCCTCCTCCAAACTAAAAGGCCACATTTCAAGTGCAAGCAAGCTAGCAGTATGGTATTTCAGCCTGGGGGTGGGTGGGTGGCAAGCTGCACACTTACGCTTGCATTCCAATAAAACAAAGCAGATGCTAACTTCTATCATCATCATCATGCTCCTCACCTTGGCACTCTCAACTCCCCTGATGGAGAAGCCAGGGCCCACCGGAGGAGTCTGGTTCTCTGGTGGGCTCGTCCAATGCTGCCCTAAAGCAGGCCGGGCAAAGAAAAGGGTGGGGGGATTTTCCAAGGAGAAATAGGGGCGGCTGGGGACCGTTTATGGACACCCGGCCGCCCCCAGGCGGCTGGGGACCGTGTGTGGACACCTGGCCGCGGGGTGGCTGGGGACTAAGTATGGACACCCGGCCGCCCCCTGGCGGCTGGGGACCGAGCGTGGACACCCGGCCGCCGGGCGGCTGGGGACTGAGTATGGATACCTCGCTGCCGAAGCAGCCATGAGGTAGTGGCCAGCTTCGGCCTCCTCCAAACTAAAAGGCCCCATTTCAAGTGCAAGCAAGCTAGCAGTATGGTATTGCAGCCTGGGGGTGGGTGGGTGGCAGGCTGCATACTTGCGCTTGCATTGCAAGGAATGGGGGAGGTGCAATTGAACACTGCCCTGGGACAAGGACTTGTACGGGGATAGTTGCAAGTCTGCATCTTCTGATGCGGAAAGGATCACTTCTGATGGGCACACTTTTAGGCAGTGACCTGGGTGTCAGAGATGCTTCCAGGGGTCTTCCCCATGCTGTCTCTATGTCTTTTCAGCCCTGTATGCATGTGTCACACAGCACATGGCCAGCTAAGGTTGTAAAATGTTAAAATGACAATTCCCGGTGAATGCATTTGTCACGGTTGAAAGCAATACAAAAGTGCAAAAACGCATAAAAAATGCTACTTGTGAACATAGCCCAAGGTGTGGAGGAGTATTTTTGTCTTTGGTTATTTAATTTACCTTATACACAAGTCTTTACCCTGGAAAGGATGTTCCTTAACATATTTCCCAGGAAAACCGTTTCAGTTTCGTTTTTGAACGTTTTCTTGTGAGCCCGTTAAAGTGGCTTAATACCTCTGACCACATTGTTGACAGCAGTGACCTGGGGGTTAGAAATGCTTCCTGGGGTGATGCCCATGCTGTGCCATTGTCTTTTGAGCACTGTCACTATCGTTTTGGGCACTTTTTAGGCTTTCTACAGACTGCCGGGGGTGCCGCCGCAAAATTGCTCGGGTCTCCGATAGACTAACATTGGGCTCGTTGCTCGGGTCGAGAACCTGAGTATCACGGTGAGCTCGGCCCAAGCTTCGAGCACCCGAGCATTTTAGTGCTCGCTCAACACTATCGTTGAGGGGTCCCATCTAGTCTGAGACACTTGTCCTTCAACCACATATGCCTCTTCTTCTTCCGGTCGGGTTTGTTGGATCCTCTCTCCTCCTGCATTCCAACCACATTACGGCACAGTTTTTGCCGGTTGTGAATGTGGATTATGCAGGCTAGAACGTTCCTGGCATTCCCTAGCAAAATGACCCTGTGCACAGATAACAGTATAATAAGATGTGGGAGCTGATATTACATGATAAATAACAGCTATTCATCAATTAACCAATATCAACTCATCCTACAAGAGAAGTCAACATTAGAGGGACACAAAACAACAAGAGAACACTATGAAAATCAGTAAATTATAAATATACACAAAATGATACAAACATACCATATCACACCATCACAGGGTGCTCAGTGCATTCTGGGTGTGGCCAAGAGGCTCAGTGCACTGTTCTGCCCCGCTTTCTGGACTAGTGACTGACAGCACTGCCTTGCTTGAGTTTGTGCTCCTATTTTTCGATCAAAACAATAATTCTAGAAGAGAGCAGCAATAGTTTCCAACATATATACTAAGGAATGTGTTCCTCAGACTCTCAGACCTGTGAGGGCATCACAAAACTGGACACAGGACAATAAAACCTTCACACTCCTTATCTATTAACTGCTAAAATATTTATAGCCAGAACTGTTTATTTCTTCCATAAAAACTCTGTTTTTCATCACCTGTCTTACCTATTGCATTTTTTTTTCCTCTTGTGTGTCTTATTGTGTATAAATATGTGACTCTTCAGATTTTGTGTTATACTAGCCTGATGAAGAGACCTGAGTAGTCTCGAAAGCTTGCAATTTGTTACCATCTTTTCAGTTAGCCATTAAAAGGTATCAACCACTGAGGACTCTCAAATCTAAATGTTTTTCTATCCACTGGCTAACACGGTACAAGAATATATATTTTCCCAACATATATAGAAAGTTTATTCCCATTGACAAGTGATGACTATAAACAGTGATTTCTTTTGGTGAAAGAGAAGCGCTAGTTAGACCCCAAGTCTTTATTTTATTTTTTTTATTATAAATTATGCTCCACCCACGAGGAACCTCAACTTCATACTTTTAAGAAAGTAATTAATATAAAATCCCCCCTCAAAAAAAATTAATATCAAGTTGAAAGTTTTGTAGCATTAACATTTCACACAATAATTTTTATTTCCTCTATGCCAAGTAGCTTGTTTTAACTCTTTTCTTTTCCAAAACATACAGTACAGACCAAAAGTTTGGACACACCTTCTCATTTAAAGATTTTTCTGTATTTTCATGACTTTGAAAATTGTACATTCACACTGAAGGCATCAGAACTTTGAATTAACACATGTGGAATTATATACTTAACAAAAAAGTGTGAAACAACTGAAAATATGTCTTATATTCTAGTTTCTTCAAAGTAGCCACCTTTTGCTTTGATGACTGCTTTGCACTCTCTTGGCATTCTCTTGATGAGCTTCAAGAGGTAGTCACCGGAAATGGTCTTCCAACAATCTTGAAGGAGTTCCCAGAGATGCTTAGCACTTGTTGGCCCTTTTGCCTTCACTCTGCGGTCCAGCTCACCCCAAACCATCTCGATTGGGTTCAGGTCTGGTGACTGTGGAGGCCAGGTCATCTGGCGTAGCACCCCATCACTCTCCTTCTTGGTCAAATAGCCCTTACACAGCCTGGAGGTGTGTTTGGGGTCATAGTCCTGTTGAAAAATAAATGATGGTCCAACTAAACACAAACCGGATGGAAGAGCATGCCGCTGCAAGATGCTGTGGTAGCCATGCTGGTTCAATATGCTTTCAATTTTGAATAAATCCCCAACAGTGTCACCAGCAAAGCACCCCCACACCATCACACCTCCTCCTCCATGCTTCACGGTGGGAATCAGGCATGTAGAGTCCATCCGTTCACCTTTTCTGCGTCACACAAAGACACAGTGGTTGGAACCAAAGATCTCAAATTTGGACTTATCAGACCAAAGCACAGATTTCCACTGGTCTAATGTCCATTCCTTGTGTTCTTTAGCCCAAACAAGTCTCTTCTGCTTGTTGCCTGTCCTTAGCAGTGGTTTCCTAGCAGCTATTTTACCATGAAGGCCTGCTGCACAAAGTCTCCTCTTAACAGTTGTTGTAGAGATGTGTCTGCTGCTAGAACTCTGTGTGGCATTGACCTGGACTCTAATCTGAGCTGCTGTTAACCTGCGATTTCTGAGGCTGGTGACTCGGATAAACTTATCCTCTGAAGCAGAGGTGACTCTTGGTCTTCCTTTCCTGGGGCGGTCCTCATGTGAGCCAGTTTCTTTGTAGCGCTTGATGGTTCTTGCAACTGCACTTGGGGACACATTCAAAGTTTGCCCAATTTTTCGGACTGACTGACCTTCATTTCTTAAACTAATGATGGCCACTCGTTTTTCTTTACTTAGCTGCTTTTTTCTTGCCATAATACAAATTCTAACAGTCTATTCAGTAGGACTATCAGCTGTGTATCCACCTGACTTCTGCACAACACAACTGATGGTCCCAACCCCATTTATAAGTCAAGAAATCCCACTTATTAAACCTGACAGGGCACACCTGTGAAGTGAAAACCATTTCCGGTGAGTACCTCTTGAAGCTCATCAAGAGAATGCCAAGAGTGTGCAAAGCAGTCATCAAAGCAAAAGGTGGCTACTTTGAAGAACCTAGAATATAAGACATATTTTCAGTTGTTTCACACTTTTTTGTTAAGTATATAATTCCACATGTGTTAATTCATAGTTTTGATGCCTTCAGCTTGAATGTACAATTTTCAAAGTCATGAAAATAGAGAAAAATCTTTAAATGAGAAGGTGTGTCCAAACTTTTGGTCTGTACTTTATGAAAGGAGCGTTGCAAAAAATAAAAGCCCTGAATCATCATTTCCTTTGTTCTTGTTTTCTTGTCTAGTTTTGTGTGTTCTGCCCCTTTTTATTCTTAGCACCTAATTTTGCAACTATTCAATTTGCCCCTTTTTTAAAGTCTATCTTACATGTGCTCACTTGTTTTAACTAGAGATGAGCGGTGTTCGACTAGAACTGTTCGCCAATCTCAAATTCGAGCTGTTTTGGGCGGTGTTCGAGTCGTTCGACGAACGCGAACGAGTTGCAAAAAATTCGGCTGTTCGAGGTTATGTTCGATAACTGTTCGTGCACCAAAAGCGTGTCCTGCATGTCTGGCATTTAGAGCACCAATCATGCAGGGATTGTCTGCCACTCACTGTAATGCCACAGCCATGGTGGTTGTGGCATTACAGTGGTTGCCCAAATCGATGGGAACAGTGCTCACAGTGAAACATGAAAAGCCGGCAATTCAGCAGCGGCATACACTGGTACCCGACAATTTAGAACCGAAAGAATAGAGCATCACACATAGATTAGATAGATAGAAACATGTCAGTCACATATATATGAAGGACAGTGACAGAGTTGCTTCCTGTACTTGTCATTTAGTGTAAAGGATTTATTAAAAAAAATATTAGTGTTTTCATGCACCGTCTCGTTAAAAAAGCCAGTCTGCAATTCAGCATCGGTACCCGAGAATTTATAACAGAAAGAATAGAGCATCACACATAGATTAGATAGATAGAAACATGTCAGTCACATATATAATAAGTACAGTGATAGTGTTGATTAATGTACTTGTCATTTAGTGTTAAAATAAAGGATTTATTAAAAAAAAAATTGGCGTGGGGTTCCCCCTATTTTAATAGCTAGCAAAGGCTAGGCAGACAGCTGGGGGCTGATATTAATAGCCCAGGATGGGTGCCATGAATATTGGCCCCCTCCCAGGCTAGAAACACCAGCCGTCAGCCGCCCCAGAAATGGCGCATCCATATGATGCACCAATTCTGGCACTTAGCCTCGCTCTTCCCACCTCCCTGTAGCGGTAGCAGTGGGGTAATAGGGCTGGGGTTGATGTCAGCTAATAATGCCACCTGACATCAAGCCCAGGCTAGTAATGGAGAGGCATCTATAAGACACTCCCATTACTAACCCCATAGTCAAAGTTACAAAAAAACACAAACACCCAGAATAAAGTCCTTTAATTGAAATAAAGACACAATTCTTTATTGTTCTAAATTAAACCATACTTACCATCACGCCCATTCCAGCTGAAGCCAACGATCTCCTGCAATAAAAGTAAAATGATAAAGCAACATCATCCTTACCTTTCCATGGTTCCCACGACAGCTTCAGCTCTGCTACATTGACATGACAGGCTGGATCGCAGCCGAAAGCTGCCATCCAGCTTGCCACGCCACAGACACTGAGAAGCGCAGGCATGCTTGCACTCCTTAGTGTCTGGCTGTGATGGCATAAAGATGAGCCGAGGTCAAGTCCAATGAACTCAGCTCACCTCTTGCACGTCACTGACAGCGTGGGAAAATTCTCCTGCGCATGCGGTGAGTGCAGGAGAATTTTCCCACGCTATCAGTGACGTGCATGAGGTGAGCTCATGTCCAATGAACTTGGCTCACCTCATGCACGTCACTGACAGCGTGGGAAAATTCTCAGCGCTCAGCGCTTCAGCAGGAGAATTCTCCCACGCTGGGATGGCATTGAGATAACAGGCTGGATCACAACTGAGCGCTGCCATCCAGCTTGTCATCCTTCATAGACAATGCAGAGCGCAGGCATGTGTCTCCGAAGGATGCTTGCGCTCTGCAGTGTCTCTGAAGGTTGACAAGCTGGATGGCAGCGCTCAGCTGTGATCCAGCCTGTCATTTCAATGCCATCCCAGCGTGGGAGAATTCTCCTGCTGAAGCGCTGAGCGCTGAGAATTTTCCCATGCTGTCAGTGACGTGCATGAGGTGAGCCGAGTTCATTGGACATGAGCTCACCTTATGCACGTCACTGACAGCGTGGGAAAATGCTCCTGCACTCACCGCATGCGCAGGAGAATTCTCCAACGCTGTCAGTGACGTGCATGAGTTGAGCTGAGTTTATTGGACATGACCTCGGCTCATCTTTATGCCGTCACAGCCAGACACTGAGGAGCGAAAGCATGCCTGCGCTTCTCAGTGTCTGCCGCATGGCAAGCTGGATGGCAGCGTTCTGTTGTGATCCAGCTTGTCATGTGAATGTAGCAGAGCTGGAGCCATCGTGGGAACCATGGAAAGGTAAGGATGAGGTTGGTTTATTATTTTACTTTTATTGCAGGAAATCGTTGGCTTCAGCTGGAATGGGCGTGATGGTAAGTATGGTTTAATTTAGAACAATAAAGAATTGTGTGTTTATTTCAATTAAAGGACTTTATTCTGGGTGTTTGTGTTTTTTTGTAACTTTGACTATGGGGTTAGTAATGGGGGTGTCTTATAGACGCCTCTCCATTACTAACCTGGGCTTGATGTCAGCTGCCATTATAAGCTGACATCAACCCCAGCCCTATTACCCCACTGCCACCGCTACAGGTCAGTGGAAAAAGCGAGGCTAAGTGCCAGAATTGGCGCATCCTATGGATGCGCCATTTCTGGGGCGGCTGACGGCTGGTGTTTCTAGCCTGGGAGGGGGCCAATATTCATGGCACCCTTCCTGGGCTATTAATATCAGCCCCCAGCTGTCTGCCTAGCCTTTGCTAGCTATTAAAATAGGGGGGACCCCACGTCATTTTTTTGGGGGTCCCCCCATTTTAATAGCTAGTAAAGGCTAGGTATTCAGCTGGGGGCTGATATTAGTAGCCTGGGAAGCTCCGAGGGTATTACCCCCTTCCCAGGCTTCAAACATCTGCCCCAGCCGTCTGCTTAACCTCCGCTAGAGACTAAAATTACGGGGAACCCCACGCCAATTTTTTTTTTAATAAATCCTTTATTTTAACACTAAATGACAAGTACAGTAATCAACACTGTCACTGTACTTATTATATATCTGACTGACATGTTTCTATCTATCTAATCTATGTGTGATGCTCTATTCTTTCTGTTCTAAATTGTCGGGTACAGATGCTGAATTGCAGGCCGGCTTTTTTAATGAGACGGTGCATGAAAACACTATTATTTTTTTTAATAAATCCTTTAACACTAAATGACAAGTACAGTAAGCAACACTGTCACTGTACTTATTATATATGTGACTGACATGTTTCTATCTATCTAATCTATGTGTGATGCTCTATTCCTTCTTGTCTAAATTGTCGGGTACCGGTGTACGCCGCTGCTGAATTGCCGGCCGGCTTTTTTGAAGAGAGTGTCTTCTGAGCAGTTTGTCAGCTTTTGGACTCCTTTGAAGGTGTTTTCTATGTGTTTCTATGTGTTTTTGTTTGCCTGCCATTGGTTTTAACGGTGTTCGATGGTGTACTAAGGTGTTCGACGAACAGTTCCTCGAACAACCCGGTGTTCGACGAACCGAACCCGAACACTACGGGGGTGGCTCAACACTAGTTTTAACCCCCCACTTTTTTTCATCGTTTAGCAATTCTAGATGTTTTCGCTAAGGTTTTAGGTGGGACTTTTTAAAAAATTGCAAAATTTGGCACAACTCCACTGCAGCTCCCCGGTGTGTTTTTGAGTATGCTAGTATTTTAGCTCCCTTTTTGTGTTACTTTCTGAAACATGCAACACTTCGCACTAAACAGTTTGAAAAAACAGCTCAAGACAGAGAAAAGCCTGGTTTTCAATTTGCACAAAATTCATGAACCACGTCCACCATTTTGAAAAATGTAGCACTAAAATCAGCAACTAATACCACAAGACGAAAAAGGAAAAGTAATTTAAAAAAAATCTATCAAGCAAGTGTAATTCACACATTTTTAGGATTCAAGCAGTGTCATCATAGTGATTTTAATTTTTTTTTATTTGTAGTTATATATTGAAAAAAAAACTAAAATATAGTCATATTAATATTTTAACCAAATTTATATTCAGATTTGTAATATTCTTTTCACAAAATGCACAGATTATTCCCTGGACTATTTGCTGATGCAATGCTATGATGTGCAATATTAAAAAAATACATATCTTTTCAGTTAATATTTGAATATAAGGTATATAGAATAAAAAAATAAAAACTTCTAAAATCACACATTTTCTGCTAGGATATGACCATCTATCACATGAAGTCTCTCGGGTACAACCTACCCACTTCTGCAGCCAGCTTGTAGAGATTCAAAAAAAGACATGTTTTTTGTCCCTGCATTAACACAGAAGAGAAATATAGTTGGTGATATATATAAGCTGTAGCTGCGGCTTGCTGGAAAACGCATAACTCACTGAAGAATAAATAGAAAATCCAAAGCAAAAAATATTTTACATGCACTTTATTTCTTGCCAGTAGCTGGATTTTTCAATATCTTGTGACACAGGAGCTGTAATAAATGAACAAGATTGCAAAACTTTTTGGATAAGTCTGAAGAAGTAGAATGTTTGCTTTTACGTTTGAAACCTTGGCTGTGAGATCATCATTAGAGGACGAGTATATCTGCCGCCATTTTGTACTCAAAATTCATGAGCTCTGTATAACCTATCCCCACCACTAATTGGCAGAAATAGAACTACTATAATGCTGCCCCTATGTACAAGAATATAACTACTATAATACTGCCCCTATGTACAAGAATATAACTACTATAATACTGCCCCTATGTACAAGAATATAACTACTATAATACTGCACCCTATGTACAAGAATATAACTACTATAATACTGCTCCTATGTACACGAATATAACTACTACAATACTACACCTATGTACAAGAATATAACGATTATAATACTGCTCTTATATACAAAAATATAACTATTATAAAACTCCTCCGATGTACAAGAATATAACTAATGTAATACTGCCCCCTATGTACCAGAATATAACTACTATAATACTGTCCCTATGTACAAGTAATACTGCTACTATGTACAAGAATATAAATACTATAATACTGCCCCTATGTACAAGAATATAACTACTATAATACTGCCCCATATGTACAAGTATATAACTACTATAATACTGCTCCCTATGTACAAGAATATAACTACAATAATACTGCTACTATGTACAACAATATAAATACTATAATACTGCTCCCTATGTACAAGAATATAACTACTATAATACTGCCCCATATGTACAAGTATATAACTACTATAATACTGCTCCCTATGTACAAGAATATAACTACTATAATACTGCTCCTATGTACAAGAATATTACTACTATAATACTGCTCCTATGTACAAGAATATAACTACTATAATACTGCTCCCTATGTACAAGAATATAACTACTATAATACTGCTCCTCTGTACAAGAATATAAATACTATAATACTGCCCCCTATGTACAAGAATATAACTACTAAAATACTGCTCCCTATGTACAAGAATATTACTACTATAATACTGCTCCTATGTACACGAATATAACTACTATAATACTGCCCCCTTTGTACAAGAATATAACTTCTATAATACTGCCCCTATGTACAAGAAATGTCCTAGTATAACACTGCTCCCTATGTACAAGAATATAACTACCATAATACTGCTCTTATATGCAAGATTTTAACTACTATAATACTGCTGCCTATGTACAAGAATATAACTAATATAATACTACCCCAACGTACAAGAATATATGTACTATAATAATGCTCCTATGTGCAAGAAAATAACTACTAAAATACTGCCCCCTATGTACAAGAATATAGCTACTATAATACTGCCCCTATATATAAGAAAATAACTACTATAATACTGCCCCTATATACAAGAATATAACTACTATAATACTGCCACTTATATACAAGATTATAACTACTATAATCCTACTCCTATGTACAAGAAAATACATAGCATAATACTGATCCCTATGTACAAGAATATAACTACTATAATATTGTTCCTATATACAGCAATATAAGTACAATAATACTGCCTCTATGTACAAGAATATAACTACTATAATACTGCTTCTATGTACAAGTATATAACTACTATAATACTGTCCTAGGTATAAGAATATAACTACTTAAATACTGCTTCTATGTACAAGAATATAACTACTATAATACTCTCCTAGGTATAAGAATATAATTACTATAATACTGTCCCTTATAAACAAGAATATAACTACTATAATACTGCCCCTATGTACAAGAATATAACTACTATAATACTACCCCTATGTACAAGAATATATCTATTATAATACTGCCCTCTATATACAAGAATATAACTACTATAATACTGCCCCTATG
Organism: Phyllobates terribilis; assembly: GCF_046119375.1. Taxonomy (NCBI): domain Eukaryota; kingdom Metazoa; phylum Chordata; class Amphibia; order Anura; family Dendrobatidae; genus Phyllobates; species Phyllobates terribilis. The sequence goes on from NW_027362767.1 coordinate 35,179,554, forward strand.
TACAAGAATATAACTATTATAATACTGCCCCTTATGTACAAGAATTTAACTACTATAATACTGCTCCCTATGTGCAAGAATATAACTACTATAATACTGCCCCTATGTACAAGAATATATCTACTATAATACTGCTCCTATGTACAAGAATGAAATTACTATAATACTGCCCCCATGTACAAGAATATAACTACTATAATACTGCCCCCTATATACAAGAATATAACTACTATAATCCTACTCCTATGTACAAGAAATTACCTAGTATAACACTGCTCCCTAGGTACATGAATATAACTACTATAATACTGCTCTTATATGCAAGATTTTAACTACTATAATACTGCTGCCTATGTACAAGAATATAACTGCTATAATACTGCTCCAATGTACACGAATATATCTACAATAATACTGCTCCTATGTACAAGAATATAACTATTATAATACTGCCCCCTATGTACAAGAATAGATCTAGTATAATACTGCCCCTATGTACAAGAATATAAGTAATATAATACTGCCCCAATGTACAAGAATATATCTACTATAATAATGCTCCTATGTGCAAGAATATAACTACTAAAATACTGCCCCCTATGTACAAGAATATAGCTACGATATTACTGCCGCTATGTACAAGAATATAACTACTATAATACTGCCCCTATATACAAGAATATAACTACTATAATACTGCTCCCTATGTACAAGATTATAACTGCTATAATTTTGTTCCTATATACAGCAATATAAGTACTATAATACTGCCTCTATGTACAAGAATATAACTACTATAATACTGTCCTATGTAGAAGAATATAATTATTATAATACTATCCCCTATATACAAGAATATAACTACTATAATACTGCCCCTATGTAATAGAATATAACTACTATAATACTGCTCCTATGTACAAGAATATAACTATTATAATACTACCCCCTATGTACAAGAATATATCTAGAATAATACTGCCCCTATGTACAAGATTATAACTAATATAATACTGCCCCAATGTACAAGAATATATCTACTATAATAATGCTCCCATGTGCAAGAATATAAATACTAAAATACTGCCCCTTATGTACAAGAATATAGCTACTATAATACTGCCCCTATATACAAGAATATAACTACTATAATACTGCCCCTATATACAAGAATATAACTACTATAGTACTGTAACTTATCTACAAGATTATAACTACTATAATCCTACTCCTATGTACAAGAAAATACCTTGTATAATACTGCTCCCTATGTACAAGAATATAACTACTATAATACTGCTCCCTATGTACAAGATTATAACTGCTATAATTTTGTTCCTATATACAGCAATATAAGTACTATAATACTGCCTCTATGTACAAGAATATAACTACTATAATACTGCCTCTATGTACAAGAATATAACTACTATAATACTGCTTCTATGTACAAGAATATAACTACTATAATACTGTCCTAAGTAGAAGAATATAATTATTATAATACTATCCCCTATATACAAGAATAAAACTACTATAATACTGCCCCTATGTAATAGAATATAACTACTATAATACTGCTCCTATGTACAAGAATATAACTATTATAATACTACCCCCTATGTACAAGAATATATCTAGAATAATACTGCCCCTATGTACAAGATTATAACTAATATAATACTGCCCCAATGTACAAGAATATATCTACTATAATAATGCTCCCATGTGCAAGAATATAAATACTAAAATACTGCCCCTTATGTACAAGAATATAGCTACTATAATACTGCCCCTATATACAAGAATATAACTACTATAATACTGCCCCTATATACAAGAATATAACTACTATAGTACTGTAAATTATCTACAAGATTATAACTACTATAATCCTACTCCTATGTACAAGAAAATACCTCGTATAATACTGCTCCCTATGTACAAGAATATAACTACTATAATACTGCTCGCTATGTACAAGAATATAAGTACTATAATACTGCCTCTATGTACAAGAATATAACTACGATAATACTGCCTCTATGTACAGGAATATAACTACTATAATACTGTCCTTCGTATAAGAATATAACTACTATAATACTGCCCCTATGTAAGAGAATATAACTACTATAATACTGCTCCCTATGTACAAGAATATATTTACTATAATTCTGCTCCTATGTACAAGAATATATTTACTATATTACTGCTCCTATGTAGAAGAATATATCTACTATAATACAGCTCCTATGTACAAGAATATAACTACTATAATACTGCCCCTATGTAAGAGAATGTAACTACTATAATACTGCTCCCTATGTACAAGAATATATTTACTATAATTCTGCTCCAATGTACAAGAATATAACTACTATAACACTGCTCCTTGTTGCATCGGCGTCTCTGCCTCCTGCTAAGCAGAGACGCCGTCCCTCTCACCTTCCTGCCCAGCGCGCGGCGTCCTCCTGCGCTCCTTCCCTCGCTGCTGCCGGCACGCGCTCCTTCCTGGGCACTGTCCTTAGGGCGCTCGCGCGCTCCCCCTCTCTTAAAGGGACCGCGCGCGCCGTCCTAAGGAGTCCCCGGCCAATAGCCAGAGGACTTCCCATATATAAGGCACGTCCTCCAAAATGTAGGTGCCCGAGCAAAGTTGTTGCAAAGCATACTCACCTCTGCTTCAGCCCTTACATCCCGTTGCCAGCTTGACTTCCAGTCCTGTCTGCCTGCTTGTCTTCCCTTCAGCCCGACAGTCTGTCTCCTGCATCCGCCAGTCTGTCTATGGGCAAGTCCACCTGCGGAACAGGAAGCACTTGCCAGTTACCTGCCTGCTATCTGCCGTATCTGCTTACCCGCTCACCTGGGAGCGCTCACCTGCTACCCGCCTGCTAGCCTACCTGGAGGCTCCGCCGTCACTTGCCGTGACCACCTGCCTGCCAGCCAAGAGACTCTTACCCGCTCACCTGGGAGTGCTCACCTGCTACCCGCCTGCTAGCCTACCTGGAGGCTCCGACGTCACTTGCCGTGACCTCCCGCCAGCCAGCCAAGAGACTCTTACCTGCTCTTCCGTCACTTCCCGTGACCACCCGCCTGCTCACCCAGAGACTGCCATCTACCTGTTGTGTCCACCCGCTACTCCGGTCAGTCCCAGCTATCTGACCCGTGGGAGCCACCTGCTCTAATACAAGGTCATCTTCAGTATAACACCTGCCCCTAGGGGTCCCTCCTTGTTCCAGGGCACAGAGGTTCCACCACCCGGCCCCGTTACAGTTTGCTCGGGCCATGGAATCCAGGGGCGCCCAAGCTCCCTCGCTCTCTGACCTGTTCCACGAAGTCTCCCGTCAGAGATCCCAACAGGAATCCATCCTGAACCACCTGCGTAATGTCAACTCCCGCCTGGACACACTGACTGCTCCACCTGGACCTGCCTCCAGTCGTACGATTCATGTCCCGGCAGCACTGCTACCCATCAATGCCATGGTACCCGGTCCGGGTCCCCGGCTCTCTGCACCGCCACCTTTTGCTGGAGATCCCGCCTTGGCTCGAGGCTTCATTAACCAGTGCTCCCTGCATTTTGAACTCTAGGCACATCACTTTACCACCGACCGGGCCAAAGTGGCTTTCATCATGTCCCATCTCACTGGGGAAGCACTGGCTTGGCTAAATCCCCTGTGGGAGATAGAGGATCCCCTGGTATCCAACTTGTCAGCTTTCCTCACTGCTTTCTGGAAAGTCTTTGATGAACCGGGACGAAAGACCTCGTCAGCCTCCTCTCTGCTACGTCTCTGCCAAGGGAGTCTCACCGTAGGCCAATATCCCATACAGTTCCGTACCCTCGCTTCTGAGCTTGTCTGGGATAATGAGGCCCTGCTGTCCGTCTTCTGGGAGGGTCTTTCCGGTCGGATTAAAGATGAACTTGCCGGTCGGGACATCCCTACCACCCTAGACGACCTGGTGTCACTTGCTACCCGGATTGACATCCGGTTCCAGGAACGTACCAAGGAGACCACCCGTGAGAGAAGGTTTCCCTGCCTTGCTCCTAACTTCCAGAGACCTGTCTCTTCTTCAGTCACTCCCCGGGCGCACTCACCCGAGCCCATGCAGGTCGACCAGACCAAGTTGGTCAAATCCCGCCAGGAGTCACGCCGGGCCGAGGGGAGCTGTTTCTATTGTGGCAGTAAGGAGCACCTGATCCGTTCCTGCCTGGAGAGGCCGGGAAACGCCGGTGTCTAGGATCACTCGGAGAGGTCGTCCTAGACAAAAGTAAGTCCTCTCCCTCCCTGACTTTGTCTGTCTCTCTCTCCTGGGGAGAGGATCGGCACTTTGAAATCGCCCACCTGGACTCTGGAGCTGCTGGGAACCTCATCTCCCAGTCCTTAGTAGAGAGATACCATATTCCCACCAAGCCTCTCACTGAACCTTTGTCAGTTGCCCCCGTGGATGGTAAACTCCTTCCAGCGCCCATCCTGCTCGTCACTGAACCCTTAACTCTGCAGGTGGGAATGCTGCACTCTGAGAAGATCTCCTTCCATGTGCTATCCGGACTCTCTCACTCCCTGTTGCTAGGTCTACCTTGGCTCCAGACACATGAACCCGTATTGAACTGGCGATCCGGTGAAGTACTCCGGTGGGGTCCAGACTGCCATAAAACCGGCCTGGTTCCGGTCCGTCCAGCTCGCCCTCCGCCTACTCCAGCTAATCTACCCGGTCTCCCGGCTCCATACTGGCCCTATGCGGACGTCTTCGGTAAAAAGGAAGCAGAGACGTTGCCACCCCATAGACCATATGACTGCCCGATCGACCTGGTACCTGGCGCCACTCCTCCTCGTAGGCGTATCTACCCGTTGTCTGCGGCCGAAACCCGGGCCATGTCAGAATACATTGAAGAAAATCTGGCTAGGGGATTTATCCGAAAATCTACCTCCCCGGCTGGAGCCGGATTCTTCTTTGTCAAAAAGAAAGATGGCTCGCTACGTCCCTGTATAGACTACAGAGGACTCAATCTAATCACTGTAAAAAACAAATACCCCCTGCCGCTCATCTCCGAATTGTATGACCGTCTCAAGGGCGCTAGGATCTTCTCCAAGCTGGATTTACGAGGAGCATATAACCTGGTCCGTATCCGTCAAGGAGACGAGTGGAAGACAGCATTCAATACCCGGGACGGTCACTATGAGTACCTTGTGATGCCCTTTGGTCTCTGTAACGCCCCCGCTGTCTTTCAAGAGCTGGTCAACGACATCTTCCGTGACCTCCTGTACTCCTGCGTAGTGGTATACCTGGACGATATCTTGGTCTTCTCTCCGGATCTCCCCACACACCGGAGTGATGTTCGTCAGGACCTGCTTAGGCTTCGGCAGAACCACCTCTATGCCAAATACGAGAAGTGCCTCTTCGACCAGACCTCCCTTCCATTCTTGGGCTACTTTATCTCCCAGACAGGTCTGCAAATGGATCTCGAGAAGCTCTCTTCTGTTCTTAAATGGCCCCATCCTGAAGGTTTGAAGGCGATACAGCGATTCCTGGGCTTCACCAATTACTATCGTCTTTTCATCCCACACTTCTCGTCACGGACTGCCCCCATATCTGCGCTTACCCGTAAGGGGGCAAATCCCAAGGTATGGTCGCCTGAAGCCGAGGAGGCCTTCCTTTCCTTAAAGAGAGTCTTCGCCTCTGCCCCCGTCCTGCACCGTCCGGACTGTAATAAGCAATTCTATCTGGAGGTTGATGCCTCCTCCTCCGGAGCCGGAGCGGTACTCACTCAAAAATCTTCTACCGGGAGAATGATAACCTGCGGCTTCTTCTCCAAACTCTTCTCCTCGTCTGAGCGCAACTACTCCATAGGAGACCGTGAATTGCTAGCCGTCAAATTGGCATTGGGGGAGTGGCGCTATCTGCTTGAAGGGGCTCTTTACCCAGTAATCATCTACACGGATCACAAAAACCTGGCATATCTCCAAAATGCCCAGAGACTCAATCCTCGCCAGGCCCGGTGGTCGTTGTTTTTTGCCCGCTTCGACTTCATTCTTCATTTCCGCCCGGCGGACAAGAACGTCAAAGCTGATGCTTTGTCCCTGTCCTTCCTGTCCTCCGATCAAGAGGAGGAGCCTACGCACATCATTGACTCCTCCAAGGTGATGAATGTCGCCCCCTTGGATTTGACTCGTCTTCCACCCGGTAAGACGTTTGTAGCAGCTCATTACCCGGCATTACTGGTGGCCTACCCTGCGAAAGGATGTTGTAGACTTCGTCACGGCCTGTTCATCCTGTGCCCATAACAAAGTTCCCAGACATCTACCAGCTGGCCATCTCCTGCCCCAGCCCGTACCTGCTGCTCCATGGCAGCACATTGCTATGGATTTTATCACGATCTTCCTGTTTCTGCCGGTTGTACAGTCATTTGGGTGGTCGCTGACCGCTTTTCTAAAATGGCCCACTTCATTCCCCTACCTGGTCTCCCATCTGCACCCGAGCTGTCTAAAGGCTTTATCCGCCACATCTTCCGTCTCCATGGCCTACCCCTCCACATCGTGTCGGATCGTGGGGTTCACCCGCCTGCCAGCCAAGAGACTCTTACCTGCTCACCCAGAGACTGCCATCTACCTGTTGTGTCCACCCGCTACTCGGGTCATTCCCAGCTATCTGACCCGTGGGAGCCACCTGCTCTAATACAAGGTCGTCTTCAGTATAACACCTGCCCCTAGGGGTCCCTCCTTGTTCCAGGGCACAGAGATTCCACCACCCGGCCCCGTTACACTCCTATTTACAAGAATATAACTACTATAATAGTGCCACTTATATACAAGATTATAACTACTATAATCCTACTCCAATGTACAAGAAAATACCTAGTATAATACTGCTCCTTATGTACAAGAATATAACTACTATAATACTGCTCCTATATACAAGAATATAACTACTATAATGCTGCCCCTTTGTACAAGAATATAACTACTATAATACTGCTCCTATATACAAGAATATAAGTACTATAATACTGCCTCTATGTACAAGAATATAACTACTATAGTACAGTCTCTATGTGCCAGAATATAACTACTATAATACTGTCCCCTAGGTACAAGAATATAACTACTATAATACTGCTCTATAATACTGCCCCTATGTACAAGAATATAACTACTATAATACTGCTCCTATGTACAAGAAAATAACTACTATAATACTAACCATTTGTATAAGATTATAACTACTATAATACTGCCTCTATGTTCAAGAATATAAGTACTATAATACTGCTCTTATATGCAAGCTTTTAACTTCTATAATACTGCTCACTATGTACAAGAAAATAACTACTGTAATACTGCTCCTACAGTGGTGGCCAAAAGTATTGGCACCCCTGCAATTCTGTCAGATAATACTCAGTTTCTTCCTGAAAATGATTGCAATCACAAATTCTTTGGTATTATTATCTTCATTTAATTTGCTTGCAAGGAAAAAACACAAAAGAGAATGAAGCAAAAATCAAATCATTGATCATTTCACACAAAACTCCAAAAATGGGCCAGAAAAAAGTATTGGCACCCTCAGCCTAATACTTGGTTGCACAACTTTTAGCCAAAATAACTGCGAACAACCGCTTCCGGTAACCATCAATGAGTTTCTTACAATGCTCTGCTGGAATTGTAGACCATTCTTCTTTGGCAAACTGCTCCAGGTCCCTGATATTTGAAGGATGCCTTCTCCAAACTGCCATTTTGCGATCTCTCCACAGGTGTTCTATGGGATTCAGGTCTGGACTCATTGCTGGCCACCTTAGAAGTCTCCAGTGCTTTCTCTCAAACCATTTTATGGTGCTTTTGGAAGTGTGTTTTGGGTCATTGTCCTGCTGGAAGACCCATGACCTCTGAGGGAGACCCAGCTTTCTCACACTGGGCCCTACATTATGCTTCAAAATTTGTTGGTAGTCTTCAGACTTCATAATGCCATGCACACGGTCAAGCAGTCCAGTGCCAGAGGCAGCAAAGCAACCCCAAAACATCAGGGAACCTCCGCCATGTTTGACTGTAGGGACCGTGTTCTTTTCTTTGAATGCCTCTTTTTTTTCCCTGTACACTCTATGTTGATGCTTTTTCCCAAAAAGCTCTACTTTTGTCTCATCTGACCAGAGAACATTCTTCCAAAACGTTTTAGGCTTTCTCAGGTAAGTTTTGGCAAACTCCAGCCTGGCTTTTTTATGTCTCGGGGTAAGAAGTGGGGTCTTCCTGGGTATCCTACCATACAGTCCCTTTTTATTCAGACGCCGACAGATAGTACGGGTTGACACTGTTGTACCCTCGGACTGCAGGGCAGCTTGAACTTGTTTGGATATTAGTCGAGGTTCTTTATCCACCATCCGCACAATCTTGCGTTGAAATCTCTCGTCAATTTTTCTTTTCCGTACACATCTAGGGAGGTTAGCCACAGTGCCATGGGCTTTAAACTTCTTGATGACACTGCGCACGGAAGACACAGGAACATTCAGGTCTTTGGAGATGGACTTGTAGCCTTGAGATTGCTCATGCTTCTTCACAATTTGGTTTCTCAAGTCCTCAGACAGTTCTTTGGTCTTCTTTCTTTTCTCCATGCTCAATGTGGTACACACAAGGACACAGGACAGAGGTTGAGTCAACTTTAATCCATGTTAACTGGCTGCAAGTGTGATTTAGTTATTGCCAACACCTGTTAGGTGCCACAGGTAAGTTACAGGTGCTGTTAATTACACCAATTAGAGAAGCATCACATGATTTTTCAAACAGTGCCAATAATTTTGTCCACCCCCTTTTTTAGGTTTGGTGTGAAATTATATCCAATTTGGCTTTAGGACAATTCTTTTTGTGTTTTTTCATTGACGACAAATTAAATGAAGATAATAATACCAAAGAATTTGTGATTGCAATCATTTTCAGGAAGAAACTGAGTATTATCTGACAGAATTGCAGGTGTGCCAATACTTTTGGCCACCACTGTATGTACAAGAATATAACTACTATAATACTGCCACTTATATACAAGAATATAACAACTATAATACTGTCCCTATGGACAAAAACATAACTACTATAATACTGCTCTTATATGCAAGATTTTAACTACTATAATACTGCTCCATATGTACAAGAATATAACTATTAAAATACTGCTCCTATGTATAAGAATATAACTACTATAATTCTGCTCCTATGTACACGAATATATCTATTATAATACTGCTCCTATGTACAAGAATATAACTACTATAATACTGCTCCTATGTTCAAGAACAAAGCTACTGTAATACTGCCCCTTTGTACAAGAATTTACCTACTATACTACTGCCCCCTATGTACAAAAATATAACTACTATAATACTGCCCCTATATACAAGAATATATCTACTATAATACTGCCCCCTATGTACAAAAATATAACTACTATAATACTGACCCTATGTACAAGAATATATCTACTATAATACTGGCCCTATGTACAAGAATATAACTACTATAATACTGCCCCCTTTGTACAAGAATATAACTACTATAATACTGCTTCTATGTACAAGAATATAACTACTATAATACTGCTTCCTATGTACAAGAATATAACTGCTATAATACTGCCCCCTATGTACAAGAACATAACTACTATAATACTGCTCCTATGTACATGAATATAACCGCTCTAATACTGCGCCCTATGTACAAGATTATAACTACTATAATACTGCTCCTATGTACAAGAATATAACTGCTATAATACTGCCCCCTATGTACAAGATTATAACTACTATAATACTCCTCATATATACAAGAATATAACTACTATAATTCTGCTCCTATGTACACGAATATATCTATTATAATACTGCTCCTATGTACAAGAATATAACTACTATAATACTGCTCCTATGTTCAAGAACAAAGCTACTGTAATACTGCCCCTATGTACAATAATATACCTACTATAATACTGCCCCCTATGTACAAAAATATAACTACTATAATACTGCCCCTATATACAAGAATATATCTACTATAATACTGCCCCCTATGTACAAAAATATAACTACTATAATACTGACCCTATGTACAAGAATATATCTACTATAATACTGGCCCTATGTACAAGAATATAACTACTATAATACTGCCCCCTATGTACAAGAATATAACTACTATAATACTGCTTCTATGTACAAGAATATAACTACTATAATACTGCTTCCTATGTACAAGAATATAACTACTATAATACTACCCCTATGTACAAGAACATAACTACTATAATACTGCTCCTATGTACAAGAATATAACTGCTATAATACTGCCCCCTATGTACAAGATTATAACTACTATAATACTGCTCCCTATGTACAAGAATATAACTACTATAATACTCCTCATATATACAAGAATATAACTACTATAATACTGCTCCTATGTACAAGAATATAACTACTATAATAATGCTCCTATGTACAAGAATAAAACTACTGTAATACTGCCCCTATGTACAAGAATATAACTATTATAATACTGCCCCCTATGTACAAAAATGTAACTACTATAATGCTGCCCCTATATACAAGAATATATCTACTATAATACTGCCCCCTATGTACAAAAATATAACTAGTATAATACTGATCCTATATACCAGAATATAACTACTATAATACTGCTCCTATGTACAAGAATATAACTACTGTAATACTGCCCTCTATGTACAAGAATATAATTACTATAATACTCCCCCTATGTACAAGAATATAACTAGTATAATACTGCTCCTATGTACAAGACTATAACTACTATAATACTGCCCCTATGTGCAAGAATATAACTGCTATAATACTGCCCTCTATGTACAAGAATATAACTACTATAATACTCTCACCTATGTACAAGAATATAACTACTATAAAACTGCCCCTATGTACAAGAATATAATTACAATAATACTGCCCCCTATGTACAAGCATATAACTACTATAATACTGCCCCTATATACAAGAATATAACTACTATAATACTGCCCCTATATACAAGAATATATCTACTATAATACTGCTCCTGAGTACAAGAATATAACTACTATAATACTGCCATGTATGTACAAGAATATAACTACTATAATACTGCCCTCTATGTACAAGAATATAACTACTATAATACTGCCACGTATGTACAAGAATATAACTACTATAATACTGCCCCCTATATACAAGAATATAACTACTATAATACTGCCTCTATGTACAAGAATATAACTTCTATGAAACTGACCCTATGTACAAGAATATATCTACTATAATACTGCTTCCTATGTACAAGAATAAAACTACTATAATACTGACCCGATGTACAAGAATATATCTACTATAATACTGCTCCTATGTACAAGAATATAACTACTATAATACTGTCCCCTATGTACAAGAATATAACTACTATAATACTGCTCCCTATGTACAAGAATATAACTACTATAATACTGCCCTCTAAGTACAAGAATATAATTACTATAATACTGCCCCTATGTACAAGAATATAACTACTATAATACTGCCCCTATATACAAGAATATAAATACTATAATACTGCCCCTATGTACAAGAATATAACTACTATGAAACTGCCTCTTATGTACAAGAATATAACTACTGTAATACTGCTCCTATGTACAAGAATATAACTACTATAATACTGCTCCTATGTACAAGAATATAACTACTATAATACTGCTCCCAATGTACCAGAATATAACTACTATAATACTGTCCCTATATACAAGAATATAACTAGAATAATACTGCTCCTATGTACATGAATCTATCTACTATAATGCTGCCCCCTATGTACAAGAATATAACTACTATAATACTTCTCCCTATGTACAAGAATATAACTACTATAATACTGCCCTCTATGTACAAGAATATAATTACTATAATACTGCCCCCTATGTACAAGAATATAACTTCTATAATACTGCCCCTATATACAAGAATATAACTACTATAATACTGTCCCTATGTACAAGAAAATTACTACTATGAAACTGACCCTATGTACAAGAATATATCTACTATAATACTGCCCTCTATGTACAAGAATATAACTACTATAATACTGACCCTATGTACAAGAATATATCTACTATAATACTTCTTCCTATGTACAAGAATATAACTACTATAATACTGACCCTATGTACAAGAATATATCTACTATAATACTGCTCCTATGTACAAGAATATAACTACTATAATACTGTCCCCTATGTACAAGAATATAACTACTATAATACTGCTCGCTATGTACAAGAATATAACTACTATAATACTGCCCTCTAAGTACAAGAATATAATTATTATTATAATACTGCCCCCTATGTACAAGAATATAACTACTATAATACTGCCCCTATATACAAGAATATAACTACTATAATACTGCCCCTATGTACAAGAATATAACTTCTATGAAACTGACCCTATGTACAAGAATATATCTACTATAATACTGCTTTTTATGTACAGGAATATACCTACTATAATACTGACCCTATGTACAAGAATATATCTACTATAATACTGCTTCCTATTTACAAGACTATAACTACTATAATACTGCCCCTATATACAAGAATATAACTACAATAATACTGCCCCTATGTACAAGAATATAACTACTATGAAACTGCCTCTTATGTACAAGAATATAACTACTGTAATACTGCTCCTATGTACAAGAATATAACTACTATAATACTGCCCCCTATGTACCAGAATATAACTACTATAATACTGTCCCTATATACAAGAATATAACTAGAATAATACTGCTCCTATGTACATGAATCTATCTACTATAATTCTGACCCCTATGTACAAGAATATAACTACTATAATACTTCTCCCTATGTACAAGAATATAACTACTATAATACTGCCCTCTATGTACAAGAATATAATTACTATAATACTGCCCCCTATGTACAAGAATATAACTTCTATAATACGGCCCCTATATACAAGAATATAACTACTATAATACTGTCCCTATGTACAAGAAAATTACTACTATGAAACTGACCCTATTTACAAGAATATATCTACTATAATACTGCCCTCTATGTACAAGAATATAACTACTATAAAACTGGCCTCTATGTATAAGAATATAATTACTATAATACTGCCCCCTATGTACAAGCATATAACTACTATTATACTGCCCCTCTATACAAGAATATAACTGCTATAATACTGCCCTCTATGTACAAGAATATAACTACTATAATACTGCCACTTATGTACAAGAATATAACTACTATAATACTGCCCTCTAAGTACAAGAATATAATTACTATAATACTGCCCCTATGTACAAGAATATAACTACTATAATACTGCCCCTATATACAAGAATATAACTACTATAATACTGCCCCTATGTACAAGAATATAACTACTATGAAACTGCCTCCTATGTACAAGAATATAACTACTGTAATACTGCTCCTATGTACAAGAATATAACTACTATAATACTGCTCCTATGTACAAGAATATAACTACTATAATACTGCCCCCTATGTACCAGAATATAACTGCTATAATACTGTCCCTATATACAAGAATATAACTAGTATAATACTGCTCCTATGTACATGAATCTATCTACTATAATGCTACCCCCTATGTACAAGAATATAACTACTATAATACTTCTCCCTATGTACAAGAATATAACTACTAAAATACTGCCCTCTATGTACAAGAATATAATTACTATCATACTGCCCCCTATGTACAAGAATATAACTTCTATAATACTGCCCCTATATACAAGAATATAACTACTATAATACTGTCCCTATGTACAAGAATATTACTACTATGAAACTGACCCTATGTACAAGAATATATCTACTATAATACTGCCCTCTATGTACAAGAATATAACTTCTATGATACTGACCTTATGTACAAGAATATATCTACTATAATACTGCTTCCTATGTACAAGAATATAACTACTATAATACTGACCCTATGTACAAGAATATATCTACTGTAATACTGCTCCTATGTACAGGAATATAACTACTATAATACTGTCCCCTATGTACAAGAATATAACTACTATAATACTTCTCCCTATGTACAAGAATATAACTACTATAATACTGCCCCCTATGTACAAGAATATAACTTCTATAATACTGCCCCTATATACAAGAATATAACTACTATAATACTGTCCCTATGTACAAGAATATTACTACTATGAAACTGAACCTATGTACAAGAATATATCTACTATAATACTGCCCTCTATGTACAAGAATATAACTACTTTAATACTGACCCTATGTACAAGAATATATCTACTATAATACTGCTTCCTATGTACAAGAATATATCTACTATAATACTGACCCTATGTACAAGAATATATCTACTATAATACTGCTCCTATGTACAAGAATATAACTACTATAATACTGCCCCCTATGTACCAGAATATAACTACTATAATACTGTCCCTATATACAAGAATATAACTAGTATAATACTGCTCCTATGTACATGAATCTATCTACTATAATGCTGCCCCCTATGTACAAGAATATAACTACTATAATACTTCTCCCTATGTACAAGAATATAACTACTATAATACTGCCCTCTATGTACAAGAATATAATTGCTATAATACTGCCCCCTATGTACAAGAATATAATTTCTATAATACTGCCCCTATATACAAGAATATAACTACTATAATACTGTCCCTATGTACAAGAATATTACTACTATGAAACTGACCCTATGTACAAGAATATATCTACTATAATACTGCCCTCTATGTACAAGAATATAACTACTATAATACTGACCCTATGTACAAGAATATATCTACTATAATACTGCTTCCTATGTACAAGAATATAACTACTATAATACTGACCCTATGTACAAGAATATATCTACTATAATACTGCTCCTATGTACAAGAATACAACTACTATAATACTGTCCCCTATGTACAAGAATATAACTACTATAATACTGCTCCCTATGTACAAGAATATAACTACTATAATACTGCCCTCTATGTACAAGAATATAATTACTATAATACTGCCCCTTTATACAAGAATATAACTGCTATAATACTGCCCTCTATGTACAAGAATTTAACTACTATAATACTGCCACGTATGTACAAGAATATAACTACTATAATACTGCCCCCTATATTCAAGAATATAACTACTATAATACTGCCCTCTATGTACAAGAATATAACTACTATAATACTGCTCCTATGTACAAGAATATAACTACTATAATACTGCCCTCTATGTACAAGAATATAACTACTATAATACTGCCCCTATGTACAAGAATATAAGTTCTATGAAACTGACCCTATGTACAAGAATATATCTACTATAATACTGCTTCCTATGTACAGGAATATAACTACTATAATTCTGACCCTATGTGCAAGAATATATCTACAATAATACTGCTTCCTATGTACAAGACTATAACTACTATAATACTGCCCCTATGTACGAGAATATAACTGCTATAATACTGCCCTCTATGTACAAGAAAATAACTACTATAATACTGTCACCTATGTACAAGAATATAACTACTATAAAACTGCCCTCTATGTACAAGAATATAATTAGTATAATACTGCCCCCTATTTACAAGCATATAACTACTATAATACTGCCCCTATATACAAGAATATAACTGCTATAATACTGCCCTCTATGTACAAGAATATAACTACTATAATACTGCCACGTATGTACAAGAATATAACTAATATAATACTGCCCCCTATATACAAGAATAAACTACTATAATACTGCCCCTATGTACAAGAATATAACTTCTATGAAACTGACCCTATGTACAAGAATATATCTACTATAATACTGCTTCCTATGTACAAGAATATAACTACTATAATACTGACCCTATGTACAAGAATATATCTACTGTAATACTGCTACTATGTACAGGAATATAACTACTATAATACTATCCCCTATGTACAAGAATATAACTACTATAATACTTCTCCCTATGTACAAGAATATAACTACTATAATACTGCCCCCTATGTACAAGAATATAACTTCTATAATACTGCCCCTATATGCAAGAATATAACTACTATAATACTGTCCCTATGTACAAGAATATTACTACTATGAAACTGAACCTATGTACAAGAATATATCTACTATAATACTGCCCTCTATGTACAAGAATATAACTACTTTAATACTGACCCTATGTACAATAATATATCTGCTATAATACTGCTTCCTATGTACAAGAATATATCTACTATAATACTGACCCTATGTACAAGAATATATCTACTATAATACTGCTCCTATGTACAAGAATATAACTACTATAATACTGCTCCCTATGTACAAGAATATAACTACTATAATACTGCCCTCTATGTACAAGAATATAATTACTATAATACTGCCCCTTTATACAAGAATATAACTGCTATAATACTGCCCTCTATGTACAAGAATATAACTACTATAATACTGTCACCTATGTACAAGAATATAACTACTACAAAACTGCCCTCTATGTACAAGAATATATTTACTATAATACTGCCCCCTATGTACAAGCATATAACTACTATAATACTGCCCCTATATACCAGAATATAACTGCTATAATACTGCCCTCTATGTACAAGAATATAACTACTATAATATTGCCACGTATGTACAAGAATATAACTACTATAATACTGCCCCTATGTACAAGAATATAACTTCTATGAAACTGACCCTATGTACAAGAATATATCTACTATAATACTGCTTCCTATGTACAAGAATATAACTACTATAATACTGACCCTATGTACAAGAATATATCTACTGTAATACTGCTCCTATGTACAGGAATATAACTACTATAATACTGTCCCCTATGTACAAGAATATAACTACTATAATACTGCTCCCTATGTACAAGAATATAACTACTATAATACTGCCCTCTATGTACAAGAATATAATTACTATAATACTGCCCCTTTATACAAGAATATAACTGCTATAATACTGCCCTCTATGTACAAGAATATAACTACTATAATACTGCCACGTATGTACAAGAATATAACTACTATAATACTGCCCCCTATATACAAGAATATAACTACTATAATACTGCCCCTATGTACAAGAATATAACTTCTATGAAACTGACCCTATGTACAAGAATATATCTACTATAATACTGCTTCCTATGTACAGGAATATAACTACTATAATAGTGACCCTATGTGCAAGAATATATCTACTATAATACTGCTTCCTATGTACAAGACTATAACTACTATAATACTGCCCCTATGTACAAGAATATAACTGCTATAATACTGCCCTCTATGTACAAGAATATAACTACTATAATACTGCCACGTATGTACAAGAATATAACTACTATAATACTGCCCCCTATATACAAGAATATAACTACTATAATACTGCCCCTATGTACAAGAATATAACTTCTATGAGACTGACCCTATGTACAAGAATATATCTACTATAATACTGCTTCCTATGTACAAGAATATAACTACTATAATACTGTCCCCTATGTACAAGAATATAACTACTATAATACTGTTCCCTATGTACAAGAATATAACTACTATAATACTGCCCCCTATGTACAAGAATATAACTACTATAATACTGCCCCTATATACAAGAATATAACTACTATATTACTGCCCCTATGTACAAGAATATAACTACTATGAAACTGCCTCCTATGTACAAGATTATAACTACTGTAATACTGCTCTTATGTACAAGAATATAACTACTATAATACTGCTCCTATGTACAAGAATATAACTACTATAATACTGCCCCCTATGTACAAGAATATAACTACTATAATACTGTCCCTATATACAAGAATATAACTAGTATAATACTGCTCCTATGTACATGAATCTATCTACTATAATGCTGCCCCCTATGTACAAGAATATAACTACTATAATACTTCTCCCTATGTACAAGAATATTACTACTATAATACTGCCCTCTATGTACAGGAATATAATTACTATAATACTGCCCCCTATGTACAAGAATATAACTTCTATAATACTGCCCCTATATACAAGAATATAACTACTATAATACTGTCCCTATGTACAAGAATATTACTACTATGAAACTGACCCTATGTACAAGAATATATCTACTATAATATTGCCCTCTATGTACAACAATATAACTACTATAATACTGACCCTATGTACAAGAATATATCTACTATAATACTGCTCCTATGTACAAGAATATAACTACTATAATACTGTCCCCTATGTACAAGAATATAACTACTATAATACTGCTCCCTATGTACAAGAATATAACTACTATAATACTGCCCTCTATGTACAAGAATATAATTACTATAATACTGCCCCCTATGTACAAGAATATAACTACTATAATACTGCTCCCTATATACAAGAATATAACTACTATAATACTGCCCCTATGTACAAGAATATAACTACTATAATACTCCTCCTATGTACAAGAATTTAACTACTATAATACTGCCCCTATATACAAGAATATAACTACTATAAAACTATTCTTATGTACAAGAATATAACTACTATAATACTGCCCCCTATGTACAAGAATATAACTACTATAATACTGCCCCTATGTACAAGAATATAACTACTATAATACCGCTCCTATGTACAAGAATATAACTACTATAATACTGCCCCTATGTACAAGAATATAACTACTATAATACCGCTCCTATGTACAAGAATATAACTACTATAATACTGCTCCTATGTACAAGAATATAACTTCTATAATACTGTCCCTATGTACAACAATATAACTACTATAATACTGCCCCTATGTACAAGAATATAACTACTATAATACTGCCCCTATGTACAAGAATATAACTACTATAATACCGCTCCTATGTACAAGAATATAACTACTATAATACTGCCCCCTATGCACCAGAATATAACTACTATAATACTGCTCCTATGTACAAGAATATAACTACTATAATACTGCCCCCTATGCACCAGAATATAACTACTATAATACTGCCCCCTATGCACCAGAATATAACTACTATAATACTGCCCCTATGTACAAGAATATAACTACTATAATACTGCCCCCTATGCACCAGAATATAACTACTATAATACTGCTCCTATGTACAAGAATATAACTACTATAATACCGCTCCTATGTACAAGAATATAACTACTATAATACTGTCCCTATGTACAAGAATATAACTACTATAATACTGCTCCTATGTGCAAGAATATAACTACTATAATACTGCTCCTATGTACAAGAATATAACTACTATAATACTGCTCCTATGTACAAGAATATAACTACTATAATACTGCCCCTATGTACAAGAATATAACTACTATAATACTGCTCCTATGTACAAGAATATAACCACTATAATACTATTCCTATATATACGGGAATATAACTACTATAGCATTGTTCTCATAGATATGTCAATAACTATATTAACTGGCACTAGCATTTTCTTGCATTGTACACATACACATCTATGTTATTTTTCCTTAGCTGACTGTGTATACAGTAGGTTGTCTTTGTGGGTCTGTCATGTGTGCATCCTTCATTCGGCAGACGTTAGTTTGTCCTATAACACAGTTCTGGCCATTGCTGGTCCTTACTACAGTCAGATTTACACCAGTCTGGATAATACAAGTTTTATCAGGAAAATAACAGGAGAATTTATCACTTGCTGTTTATATATGATCTTCCTGTTACGCGCTTTACACATGCTTGCATCTTTTTTCCTCCAGGACACATTAATAAATTACATACCATAAAATTGCATATTTGGATGATTCAATTGGATTTCATTAATTCTGCTCATTATGCAATTTCAGCACAGGTAGTGAGCTATAATTACTGCACCATAATAGTAATTACACAAGTCTGTGACTAAGTACGCTTCAGATGCCAGGCGCATGTCAACTTCATGCTATGGGATAAGATTCCGGGCTAAAACAATAACAGAATGTTACTTAGAAGTCTAGAATAAACAGTATCAATGTTAGGAAGGAGGAAACAAACACCAAGAAATGATGTTGGAACTGAGAGAGTGACATTTGTCTGGTTATACGTTGTCTTCCTAGTCTAGAAAGAGGAGACTAGCAAATCAATTCTAAATGTATGAAAGATGCTCCAAATTTCCCACAAAAATGTTAGAAGAATCCAATTTTTTAAATTCAGACGACCTCCACTTTGCTTGATTCTGAGTGCTCAGATTGGGTTACAAAAACAGTAACTTATAGAGTCGGGGCAAATCAATTCACTAGACCTGATTAATCAGCCACGTCAGTAATCTCTGGATGCTGGACGGGAGCCTTGAGAACGGCCTCTTACACTGATGGTTCACGGCTCTCCTTTTGAGTAGCCGGCGTGACATCACCAAGAAGTCATGAGTGCTTCTCACCACCGTGACATCGTGGAGCCAAGAATGCCATCAGATAAGAGTCTGTTCTCAGGTCTCCCATCTATTGGTCACAAATTACTAACGTGGCCCTAACGTGGTCCTACAAATTGATGCACCCTAAGCTATTATAGGCACCTCTCCTCAGCCCTACCCATACCTTTCCCATCGCCTCCTGGTTCCCACATCACTCCTCTTCAACCTTCTAGTTCCAAGCATTCGGCTCTTGTATTCTTCACTAGTGATGCACATATGACATAGTGGAATATCTGTAGCACCATAGGCTAAGAAGGAGAAGACGATACAAGATAGAAGACAAAAGAAAGGAGACAAAAGAACCGATCAGAGAACTAGCAGTGGTAGATGTGGTGGTCAGATGGCCAAAGACAGGGGAGTATAAGATTTTTTTCATGGCAAATTCAATTTGAACTACATTTATTCGATGTCAAAAAAATTTGAGCAAATTTGATAAACTCAAATCTTGACAAATTTATTCATCTGTACTGGAAATTGATATGTCCCACAGATAAAGCCGCCAACAAATGAGCTTTCGTGACCTGTACACTACTGTGACTCCTGTCCATCTCGAAAAAGGTGCCACGAAATGTCTTATTTGAATAAAACAATGCATACATGTGCACTCCACTCCATTTATTGTCTTGATGATATTGCTGAGTGCTGTAGTTCTATTGATAAAAAATGGAGCATTGATGCGTATGCGCCACAATTACTTCATTCAAAAATTGGCTGAGATTCCCAGCAATCAGCAAGTTATTGAAAGAAGAAACCTGAGCTGTGGATAGGTAATAACTTGCTAAGAGATTACTCTATGTAATAAAGAGAGGGCTCTACCAATAACAAAAATAATAAGAGAATGCAATATGTAATAAAGGACATTGCTATAAATAACAAGTGAGTACATTATATACTAAGGGATGGTGCTATACATAACAAGAGATGACACTATGTAATAATGGGATAAAGCTTTACATAACTACAGTGGATGCTATGTAATGGGGGGCAGCACACAGAATAACTAGAGAAGATGCTACTAAAAGGGATAGCACTGTACATAACAAGAGAGGATGCTGTGTAATTAGGGATGTTGCTATATATAATAAGAAGGAAACTTTGTCCTAAGAGACAGCACTATACATAAGAATACTATGCTAAAATACAGCACTACACCATTAATATACACTTAATCATGCACCATTCAAAATATAAATTGAAAAGCCAGAATTGTGCCCCCCATAAATTATAAAGTCAAATAAATATCAATTAATTAATCCCCTTCCAATTCATTCTAATTCCTTTCCATAATTCATTACAACTCCCTGTACAGTGTCCTCCTTTACCCCCCACTTAATTTTAAAGCCTCCTATCCCCATTTCCAACTTTGTGCTATCCCCACCATGTTAAAAAAAAGAAAAAAGTATCCACTCACCTCTCCAGATAATCCCCAATGGCATTGTTTCCTCTTCTGGTTGGGCACTTTCTAAATGACACATGCAGCCTGTTGACGTCATCATGCCACACATGTACTTAAGTTATAGGAAAAGAGCTGGGCAGGAAACTGAGGATAGTTTTCTGCAGCTCCTCTGCTGTTTTTTAGTGTAGGCAGTGGAGCTGCAGGAACACTCCCTATCTAGCCACGGGCCCTCCAAAACCTTGGACCCCGAGTGACAGCCCAGATTACATAGTTACATAGTTACATAGTTTATAAGGCCGAAAAAAGACAAGCGTCCATCCAGCTCAGCCTATTTCTTGTGCACTGCAGCTATTCCGCAGCGTTGATCCAGGGGAAGGCAACAAAAAACCATGCGGTATAGGCCAATTTACATCATTGAGGAAAAATTCACTTCCCGACACCAATCTGGCAGTCAGATTAAATCCCTGGATTAATTAACTAAGCATAAAATGTAATTTTATTGTTCTCAAGAAAGGCGTCCAGGCCTCTCTTGAACTCATTAAGTGAGTTGGACATCACCACTTCCTCTCCCAGAGAGTTCCAGAGTCTCACGGCTCTTACCGTAAAGAATCCCCTTCTATGCTGGTGCAGGAACCTCCTTTCCTCCAGACGCATAGTGTGCCCCCTCGTCTTTGTCACCATCCTTGGTATAAACAGGTCATGGGAGAGATCTCTGTACTGCCCCCTGATGTATTTATACATGTTTATGAGGTCTCCCCTAAGCCTTCTCTTTTCCAACGTAAATAGGCCTAATTTTGACAACCTCTCTGGGTATTCTAGGCCCTCCATTCCCTTTATTACCTTAGTCGTCCTCCTTTGTACCCCCTCTAGCTCCAATATGTCTTTCCTGAGCACCGGAGCCCAGAACTGTGCACAATATTCTAAGTGCGGCCTTACCAGCGCTTTATACAGAGGAAGAACAATGTTCTCATCATATGCCCCTATTCCTCTTCTGATGCATGCCATGACTCTATTTGCCTTCGCTGCTGCTGCCTGACACTGGGCACTCCAATTTAATTTGCTATTAACCAAGACGCCCAGGTCCTTCTCCATGTCAGATTTCCCCAACGGTTTCCCATTTAATATGTATGGGTGACTGCTGTTTTTCTTTCCCATGTGCATGACCTTACATTTATCGGCATTGAACCCCATTTGCCATTTTTTGGCCCAACTCCCCAATTTATCTAAATCCTCCTGTAGCTGTGCCCTATCCTCATCTGTATTAACTACTTTACAAAGTTTAGTATCATCTGCAAATATTGCTATTTTACTATGCAACCCTTCCACTAGATCATTAATAAATATATTAAATAATATAGGGCCCAAGACAGACCCTTGAGGCACCCCGCTAGTAACCCTGACACCCCCTGAGCTTACTCCATTGATAACCACCCTCTGCTTTCTATCACTCAGCCAGCTATTTACCAACTTGCACACATTATCCCCCAGACCAAGCATTCTCATTTTATAGACCAACCTTTTGTGTGGCACGGTATCAAACGCTTTGGAGAAGTCAAGGTATACAACATCCACTGACTCTCCCCGGTCCAGCTGTGAGCTCACCTCCTCGTAGAAGGCGATCAGGAGCGATCCCTCATGAATCCATGTTGACATGGAGTTAGACTGTTATTATCATTAAGATATTCTACAATAGCATCTCTAAGAAATCCTTCAAACAATTTACCCACAACAGACGTTAAGCTGACTGGTCTATAGTTCCCAGGGTCACTTTTAGACCCCTTTTTGAATATTGGTACCACATTTGCTTGGCGCCAGTCTAGTGGGACAGTCCCTGTCCATAAAGAGTGCTTGAATATAAGATACAGCGGCCTGTCTATCACATTACTTAATTCTTTTAGTACCCGGGGGTGTATGTCATCTGGGCCTGGTGACTTGTCTATCTTGATATTATTTAGGCGTTTCTGAACTTCCTCCTGGGTTAGGTGGGTGATATTTAGCGGAGGGTTTACTTTATCACTCTGCATTTCCTCCGATAAATTGTTTTCTTTTGTGAAAACAGTGGAGAAGAAGCTATTGAGTAGGTTTGCTTTACCCTCATCGCCCTCTATGATTTTACCCAGGTTATTTTTCAATGGGCCAACTCCATCAGTTTTAATCCTTTTACGGTTTATATAGTTAAAGAACAGTTTGGGATTCGTTTTACTTTCCTTGGCAATTAGTCTCTCTGTCTCCTCTTTTGCTATTCTTATTTGTTTCTTACAGATTATGATTTTTTCCCTATAAGATATTAGCGCTTCCTCGCTGCCTTCATGTTTAAGTTTACCGGAAGCCCTTTTTTTGTTTTTCATTGCCCTCTTGACTTCCTTATTTAGCCACATTGGCTTCCTCCTATTCCTAGCCCTTTTATTCCCATAAGGTATGTACCTTCTACAGTAACTATGTAGGACTGTTTTGAAAATTTCCCATTTTCTCTCCGTGCTCCTATTACTGAAGATACTATCCCAGTCTATAAGGTGAAGGGCATCTCTTAGCTGATCAAACTTTGCCCTCCTGAAGTTCAGTGTTTTTGTGACTCCCTTGCTGGGCTCCCTACTGAAGCACATGTGGAATTGTATAATGTTGTGGTCACTATTTCCCAGGTGCCCCCCGACCTGCACCTCAGTTATTCTGTCTGGCCTGTTAGTTAATATTAAGTCTAAAAGGGCCGTCCCTCTAGTTGGTTCCTGCACAAGTTGTGACAAATAATTGTCTTTGATAATTGACAGAAACCTGTTTCCTTTCTGAGATCTACAGCTTTCGGTTTCCCAGTCTATATCAGGGTAGTTGAAGTCCCCCATAATAATCACCTCGTTATTTTTTGCTACTTCGTCTATTTGTCTCATTAATAGACTTTCCGTGGCTTCTGCTATATTTGGTGGTTTATAACAGACTCCTATGATAATTTTATTATTGTTTTTTGCCCCATGTATCTCCACCCATAAGGACTCGACCTCCTCATTTCCCTCCCATACATCCTCCCGTATTGTAGGCTTTAGACACGTCTTTACATATAGACAGACTCCACCCCCTTTCTGACTTCTTCGATCCCTTCTAAACAGACTGTAACCCTGTAAGTTAACTGCCCAGTCATAGCTTTCATCTAACCATGTCTCGGTTATTCCCACTATGTCATAGTTACCTGTAGATATTTCTGCTTCCAGTTCATCCATCTTGTTTGTCAGGCTCCTGGCATTTGCTAGAATGCAGTTTACACGATTTTGTTTTGTTCCAATCTTCTCCCTGTGGATTGTATTAGAAATGTTCTTACCTCCCTTCCAAGTATCTTGTCTTGGACCTTCTTTGTCGCACTTCATATCTTTCATTAGTATGTTCCCTGGTTGCATGTTCGTGTCCGGCATTTTTCTTCCCATCCCCTCTTCTTCTAGTTTAACGCCCTCCTGATGAGTGTTGCGAGTCTCCTGGCGAATGTGTGTTTCCCGGGTTTGTTGAGGTGTAGTCCGTCTCTGGCAAGGAGTCCGTCATAGAGGTAATTCACACCGTGGTCCAGGAATCCAAATCCTTGTTGTCTGCACCATCGTCTCAGCCAGTTGTTCACATCAAGGATCCTGTTCCATCTCCTGACGCCATGCCCGTCTACTGGAAGGATAGAAGAAAAAACTACCTGCGCATCCAGTTCTTTTACTTTCTTCCCCAATGCTTCAAAGTCCTTGCAAATTGTCATTAGGTCCTTCTTTGCCGTGTCATTGGTGCCAACATGTATCAGAAGAAATGGGTGGACATCCTTGGACCTGATGAGCTTCGGTATCCTATCGGTAACATCCTTGATCTTCGCCCCTGGGAGGCAGCATACTTCTCTTGCGGTTATGTCCGGTCTGCAGATAGCTGCTTCTGTTCCTCTCAGTAGTGAGTCTCCCACCACCACCACTCTTCTTCCCTTCTTGGCTGTCCTTTTTCTTGTCGCTTCTGAGTGTCTCTGGGTGCTCTTTTCTTTTTTGCTTGCTGGTAGTTCCTCATCCTTAGGTGTGCCATCTTCGTCCTCCACAAGTCCTTGGAATCTGTTTCTCAGTTGTGTGGTTGGTGGTGTCTCCATGGTCTTCTTGCTTCTTTTGGTCACTTGCCTCCATTTGTCTGCCTCTGGAGGTTCTCTGACACTTCCTTCACTTTCCGTGACCAGTAGTGACGCTTCTGTTCTTTCCAGGAAGTCTTCATTTTCCTTGATGAGTTTTAATGTCGCAATTCTTTCTTCCAGTCCCCGCACCTTTTCTTCTTAAAGAGCCAGTAGTCTACACTTCTGGCAGGTGAAGTTGGTTTCAGCTTCTGGTCGATCTGTGAACATCTAGCACATGTTGCAGCTCACCATGTAGGTTGTCACATCTGCCATGCTGCTCCTTGTCCCTGCTGACTGGATGTCTGTCTTCTTTCTTGTGATACCCTAGGATAAACAAATTAAACAAATTCACGCGCCGTCAGGCGCGCAGTTTGGCGATGCTTTCCAAGCAGCTGATCCCGGCTGTACCCAACGATCTTCTAGCTGAAGGAGACTCTTCGCTTTTCCCAGAAGGCACCTGGAATATGCAAATTGTCCTCTTCAAGCTTCAATCCCTGGTTTGGCGATGCTTTCCAAGCAGCTGATCCCGGCTGTACCCAACGATCTTCTAGCTGAAGGAGACTCTTCGCTATTCCCAGAAGGCACCTGGAATATGCAAATTGTCCTCTTCAAGCTTCAATCCCTGGTTTGGCGATGCTTTCCAAGCAGCTGATCCCGGCTGTACCCAACGATCTTCTAGCTGAAGGAGACTCTTCGCTTTTCCCAGAAGGCACCTGGAATATGCAAATTGTCCTCTTCAAGCTTCAATCCCTGCTTTGGCGATGCTTTCCAAGCAGCTGATCCCGGCTGTACCCAATGATCTTCTAGCTGAAGGAGACTCTTCGCTTTTCCCAGAAGGCACCTGGAATATGCAAATTGTCCTCTTCAAGCTTCAATCCCTGGTGTGGCGATGCTTTCCAAGCAGCTGATCCCGGCTGTACCCAACGATCTTCTAGCTGAAGGAGACTCTTTGCTTTTCCCAGAAGGCACCTGGAATATGCAAATTGTCCTCTTCAAGCTTCAATCCCTGGTTTGGCGATGCTTTCCAAGCAGCTGATCCCGGCTGTACCCAACGATCTTCTAGCTGATGGAGACTCTTCGCTTTTCCCAGAAGGCACCTGGAATATGCAAATTGTCCTCTTCAAGCTTCAATCCCTGGTTTTGGATTGCCCTCATTATTAGCCACCACTGCATAACTGGCATAAACCCCCATCCACCCCTGGGTCGCTGTGCAGCTGTATGGCAGTATATCCATCCCTGACTTGAACCTACGCTTCTATTATGGGAAAATCTATGTATACTCCATCTTTTTAGTAACATTTCTTGAACACCAGCATTCTTATAAATGATTTGAAATTGTTCACCACTGTAAAGGAGTTACATTTACATAAAGGGGTGTGATATTATAAATTGTATAGCTAAGAGTAAATTGGAAGCGCCTCAAATTTTTCAGCTGTTTTTGAGCAAATCTGTTAAAATCTAAGTTTGGCAGATTTGCTATTACTTACAAACTAGTGCTGAAATCAAAATAAGTCCTTAAGCTGCCAAGAATAACCATGAGAATGAGGAACATTTTCAAAACCAATTTGTCAGTTTTTGCAAAATCGGACTATGGCAACAAAACCATACCAGTGAACTACTGGAAAAACTTACGTGAGCCACTCTAAACTTTTAATTTCCTTTTAGATTTCTTAGCAAAGGTTTTGTCTTCTTATCTTAAAGACAACCTGGCTGTGATACATGAGATTTATGGGATCCTATCATAATAGGACAAGCTTTTGATTATATGCGACATGAAATCATTGTATTCATCATTCAGACACTCAGCTTGGACATGGTTTTCTAGCTTCTCTCAATGCTTAGTCTGGAAAATGTAATAAGTTTGTGTTGAAATCCTTGGCATTCAGACTGATACACAATTTCTTTCTATTTTGGAAATATTTCTACCTGGGGTACTAGGGAACTGCCATGGGGCTGCTTGCGCACCCTCATATGAAAATGTCTTTTTGGGGCTATGAGACAGTAGGATTACTTGGACAGATTTGACTCCAAGATTCAAAAAGGTTAACATTTTTGGCAATATATAGATGATGTTCCTTTGATATAACAAGGCTCAAGATCGGACTCAAAGATTTGATCAAATCCCTAAAGAAGATACTATCTTTGAAAAAAGTATATTTGCTCGGATATTACATCCATTGAGGCCCAAGATCAAGACTTATGTAGAAAATTTAATGAATGGTGTTCTGTTGAGAAAGGATATCAGCGGCCGATCAAACACAATAAAAAACAAAAGTTAAGATTTGTCTTCATTTTTGTTATGCACACCCCCGGACTGACTGGCGTGAGTGTGGTTAGTGATCCCACTGGACCATGAACCGAGGAGTGCCTGGAGGGGCGTGACTAAGTATCAACTCGGTCCGACCAAGGTCGCACGGCGGCTCAGTCGACTCCGTGAACCAGGGAGGTACCGAGCAGAGGGACCAGGTGCTGCTCCAGGTCAGACCCCGGTCACAGCTGTTGACCCACACCGGGGAATGCAGGAACAGGCAGGTTAGGCTGGCATACTGACAGGTGGGTACTGGCAGGCACGGCTGGTATACAGACAGGTGGGTACTGGCAGGCACAGCTGGTATACAAACAGGAGGGGACTGGCAGACACGGCTGGTATACAGACAGGTGGATACTGGCAGGTAGAAACGCAGGCAGGATAGGGACCAGTACAGACTGGAATACAGAAACAAAGCCGCAGGTGTGGCAGACAAGCAGAGCAGAGCAAAACCCGCAGGTGCGGTAGACAAGCAGAGCAGAGCAAAACCCGCAGGTGCGGTAGACAAGCAGAGCAGAGCAAAACCCGCAGGTGCGGTAGACAAGCAGAGCAGAGCAAAACCCGCAGGTGCGGTAGACAAGCAGAGCAGAGCAAAACCCGCAGGTGCGGTAGACAAGCAGAGCAGAGCAAAACCCGCAGGTGCGGTAGACAAGCAGAGCAGAGCAAAACCCGCAGGTGCGGTAGACAAGCAGAGCAGATACACACAAGGTACTTACAATGAAGTAGCGAGTGGACACTAAACTCACAAACAGAAGTACAGAGACAATAAGTTGGAGTTAGGTGCAGGTTCAGACACTGCAGGAAAAGAGAAGATACGAACATAGAGATAAACAAGTAACGGGCTAGGACACTGTTCAGACAGGAACTGAACCAGGAGCAAGATACAGGAACGAGCCCGGGTTCTCAGCCCCCAGGGTGGCGGAAACAGACTAGAAGTCACAGATACAGGCAACGGGCCTGGGTATACAGCCCCTAGGGTGGCGGAACAGACTAGAAGTCACAGATACAGGTAACAGGCCTGGGTACTCAGTTCCCAGGGTGGCAGAAACAGACAAGCTACAGAACAGGACCTGGCAACTCAGTTGCAAGAACACACTGAAAGAAAGTATTGCTCAGGCATCTCCTACTGGGTGGAGGGGGTTTAAATATCCAGTGACTCACAACAATAGGCTGGGGATGCATTAGGAGTGCGCACACAGTAACTATAAGAATCAGGCAGTAACCACGCCGCCGCCCTAAGCAATCAGACAAGAGACGTGCACACAGCAAGTACTGGAGCAAAGTGTGCAGCCTGGACTGATAGGTAAGATTGGCGGTCTTGCATGGTGGGAGGTGGTAAACCATGCCAGCACACCGCCAGGGATGTTACAATTTTTAAATCACAATAGTAGAATATAAAGCAGAGGTTGGACAAGTATTGGAGCTTATAATTGATGGATGAAGTGGTTCAGAAACACTTCACTCCCCACTTAGCTACTTTGTATATTCAAAATGGACGTACCTCCTGAACAATGTGTTCCAATGTGGCCTCAGTAAAATCTGAATTTTGCCCTGTATTTTCATTATTTTATATTGTAGTTCTGTAGGATGTTGCATTGTGAACATATTGCCATGTATCCCTTTGAGCGTTATTGTTTTTTACATATATTTTATTGTTATTTGATTTTTCATCTCATTTCCTGATTCCATTCCAGCCTTCAAACTTGCAGTATTGCTTAGAGACCAAGGGACGGAACGCATCTGTATCATGTGTAAAGTGCTGCGCAGCGTTCGGGACCTAAAGAAGATTCAATCATTCTGGCTTCATCATATTCTAAGCTGTAATCTTGGAGGGCCTACTCTTTACTTCACCCCACTGTAATATATGTGCCATGTATTTACAAAACTTCTTGTATATTTTAAGCGACTAAAATAGTTACATTTTATAATTATTGAAATATTATATTGGCATTATTAAGCATCATTGTGATAACTAAACACTTTCCAGGTTAAAAGATCATCACTTTAAATGAAAAGTATTTATCAATTTAAATTTATTTTTAATCCACTGAACACAGACATTTTCTCTATCACTCCCTTTTTCCTAAGGCTAGCTATTCTAAAGTGTAACCTTATTCAATTTACATTTTTCTTTATTCAGCCTTATGTATAGTTCACCCCACTATAATATCAAGGGTTCTGTAAAAAAATACTTGTATTATATCTAGATACAATTATTAAAATACTGCCGCTATGTACAATAATAAAACAACTAAAATATTGCTCCTATGTACAAGAATATAACAACTATAATACTGCCCCCTATGTACAAGAATATAACTACTATAATACTGCTCTTATGCACAAGAATATAACTACTATAATACTGTCCCTATGTACAAAATATAACTACTATAATACTTCCCCTATGTACAAGAATATAACTACTATAATACTGCTCCTAAGTACAAGAATATAACTACTATAATACTGTCCCTTATGTACAAGAATATAACTACTATAATACTGCCCCCTATGTACAAGAATATAACTATATAATACTGCTTCTATGTACAAGAATATAACTATCATAATACTGCTCCTATGTACAAGAATATAACTACTGTGGTAAAGCGTTTTGCTCAGCTCTCCAGAGGCAGACACAGGACACACGGTTTGGGTAAACTTCCTGCGGGTTTATTGTGCGGCAAAAACTCCAGCAGCGTCCCATAAAAATAAACAGTCCCTCTTGGGGTTAACGGGAAAACGAAAGATGAAATATAACAGAGTACTCTAGCCAGCAAGGCCTTTGCCAGCTGCAGATAGTCCTGTGAAGTTTCAGCAACACCAGTCCTCCAGTGTTGCTCTCTGGGATCAGCCACACACAGCCTGGAGACTTCAATCTCCAGACCACACACTCCACACAGGAAAACAAACTGCCTGAACATTTAAACCCTGTTCAGCCACACCCTGAGGGGGAGGTATGGGGAATGACTTCCCTCCCATCTCTACGTCATTCCCATAAAACAACACCCTTTTAAAGAGGTAACCCGCAGCATATAACATGCTGGCAGAAAGTTGATTGGTTTTAGTTCACACAGGCTAGCAACCTGCGTGACACATACCTCTCCTCATATATTATACCAGTGACTCTGTCACATATTCCCCCCCCCTCTGCCCAAAGCCGGGGGTTTGGGCACCTTCCAATACCAGACAGGGAACTCTAGAAAGGGCATCAGCATTCCCGTGTAACTTCCCGGGCCTATGCTCTACGTGAAAGTTGAAGACCTGAAGAGCTAGGAACCTTCTAGTGACCCTGGCATTTTTACCACTCTTTTCCCTCAACCATCTCAATGGGGCATGGTCTGACACCAACTTAAACTTCCGGCCTAGTAGGTAATATCTAAGAGTATCTACGGCCCACTTTATGGCTAGACACTCTTTCTCTAATATTGCATAGTTCTTCTCGCATGATGAAAGTTTTCAGCTCAGATAGAGAATGGGATGCTCTTCCCCATTTATCTCTTGAGAGAGTACAGCTCCTAGACCAACCTCTGAAGCGTCTGTCTGGACCACAAACTCTTTCTTAAAGTCTGGTGCGACCAGGACCGGCTGTTTACACAGTGCTGACTTAAACAGTTGAAACGTGGTCTCGATCTCCTCCGACCACTTCACCATGGTTGACCTGATGCCTTTTAGGAGATCTGTCAGTGGCATGGCCATCATAGCAAAATTTGGGATAAACCGCCGGTAATATCCCACCATTCCCAGGAACGCTCTTGTTCCTTGGAAAGCGGTTGCGGCCAGTTCTGGATTGCCTCCACTTTATTGACTTGCTGTTTTATTTCACCTCTCCAGACAACATAACCGAAGTACTTGGCCTCCTCTTTTCCGACGGCACATTTTCTCGGATTTATGGTAAATCCCGCCTTTCTTAGAGCATCCAAAATGGCCTGTAGTTTAGGTATATGGCTAGCCCAGTCTGGGCTAAAGATTACAATGTTGGTAGGCTGCAGCATACTTCTTATGTGGGGCTAGGATCTGATCCATAGCCCTCTGGAAGTTGGCTTGGGCCCCCTGTAGTCCGAACGGCATCCGAATGTACTGGAAGCACCCATCAGGTATTGAGAAAGCCATCTTCTCCTTGGCCGTCTGGGACATGAGCAGCCCTTTGTCAGGTCAAGAGTGGTGAAGTACCTCGCCGGTCCAAGCCTCTCTATGAGTTCGTCAACGCGGGGCATTGGGTACGTGTCACACTTGGATACATCATTCAACCGGTGGTAGTCATTACAAAATGCTTAATAAGCTCCTCCATGTTGCTGGACATCGCTGCCTGGCTGACAGCCTTCACCCACGCACATCCACCATTTTCTGTGGCAGAAACAAGTGTTCCTGGATCTTTGCCTGCGTTCTCCACCAACTGTGGTAAAGCAATTTGCTCTGCTCTCCAAAGGCAGACACAGGACACACGGTTTGGGTAAACTTCCTGCAGGTTTATTGTGCGGCATAAACTCCAGCAGCATCCCATAAAAATAAACAGTCCCTCTTGGGGTTAACGGGAAAACAAAAAATGAAATATAACGGAGTCCTCTAGCCAGCAAGACCTTTGCCTGCTGCAGATAGTCCTGAGAATTTTCAGCAACACCAGTCCTCCAGCGTTACTCTTTGGCATCAGCCACACACAGCCTGGAGACTTCAATCTCCAGACCACACACTCCACACTGGAAAACAAACAGACTGAACATTTAAACCCTGTTCAGCCACACCCTAAGGGGGAGGTATGGGGAATGACTTCCCTCCCATCTCTACGTCATTCTCATAAAACCACACCGTTTTTTAAAGATGTAACCCCCAGCATATAATATGCTGGCAAAAAGTTGACTATAACTACTATAATACTGCCCCCTATGTACAAGAATATAACCACTATAATACTGCCCCTATGTGCAAGAATATAACTACTATAATACTGCTCCTCTGAACAAGAATATAACTACTATAATACTGCTCCCATGTACAAGAATATAACTATTATAATACTGCCCCCTATGTACAAGAATATAACTACTATAATACTACCTCCTATGTACAAGAATATAACTACTATAATACTGCCCCTATGTACAAGAATATAACTACTATAATACTGCCCATATATGTACAAGAATATAACTACTATAATACTGACCCTATGTATAAGAATATAACTACTATAATACTGCCCCCTATGTACTAGAATATAACTACTATAATACTGCCCATATATGTACAAGAATATAACTACTATAATACTGACCCTATGTACAAGAATATAACTACTATAATACTGCCCCTATGTACTAGAATATAACTACTATAATACTGCCCCTATGTACAAGAATATAACTACTATAATACTGCTCCTCTGAACAAGAATATAACTACTATAAGGCTGTGTGCCCACGATGCGTTTTTAATGCGTTTCCGCAGCGTTTTTGCAGCTGCGGAACTCTGCGGAAACGCATTAAAAATGCATGGTAGAAGGGCAGCAATGTTCCCCAATTATAATCCGCATGTGCTGTGCACATGCTGTGGAAATTTCCGCTGCGGATTATCATTGCGGAAAAAAACGCCGCCATTGACTTGCATTAGAATGCGCCAATTCCGCAAGACTGCATCTGTGCTTGCGTAATTGGCGCGTTCTAATGTGCGGATGATACCCGGGTGTAGAGGAGAGGAGAGTCTCATCCACACCCGGGTACCATTAAAAAAGTTGTAAAAAAAAGAATAAAATAAAAAATAAATATATACTTACCTTCCGGCGGCCCGCGCTGCGCTCCTCCTTGCTTCCCGGCACTTCGCGATGGAATGAAGGACCTTCGCTGACATCAGAGTCATGTGACGGGTCACGCGACGCTGACGTTGGTAGGTCCTTCAATCCACCGCTGCCGGCAGCCGGGACGGTGAAGCAAGCCAGCGCGGGCCATCGGAGGGTAAGTATGTATTTATTTTTTTATTTTTTGACATTCTCTCGGTCACACTATATAAATCCATGCTGTTTGCATAGATTTATATAGTGTGACCTAGTTGTCAAGCACTTTCCAAGTGATGCTAAAATCGCTTGGGAAGCGCTTGTCAACGTGCATGCGGAAATGCAAGTGAAGAACGCTTCACATCCGCTTGTCCCTGGCAGGAAAACGCATGTACAATCCACATGTACAATCCGCATGTACAATCCGCATGTACAATCTGCATGTACAATCCGCATGTACAATCTGCATGTACAATCCGCATGCATTTTTTTCTGCCAGGGAGATGCAGAAACGCTCAGGAAAAAATCCTGAGCATTTCTGCATCGTGGGCACATAGCCTAATACTGCCCCTATGTACAAGGATATAACTACTATAATACTGCCCCTATGTACAAGAATATAACTACTATAATACTGCTCCTGTGTACAAGAATATAACTACTATAATACTGCTCCTGTGTACAAGAATATAACTACTATAATACTGCTCCTATGTACAAGAATATAACTACTATAACACTACCCCCTATGTACAAGGATATAACTACTATAATACTGCCCCTATATACAAGAATATAACTACTATAATACTGCTCCTGTGTACAAGAATATAACTACTATAATACTGCTCCTGTGTACAAGAATATAACTACTATAATACTGTTCCTATGTACAAGAATATAACTACTATAATACTGCTCCTATGTACAAGAATATAACTACTATAATACTGCCCCCTATGTACAAGAATATAACTACTATAATACTGCTCATATATACAAGAATATAACTACTATAATACTGCCTCTATGTACAAGAATATAACTACTATAATACTGCCTCTATGTATAAGAATATAACTACTATAATACTGCTCCCTATATACAAGAATATAACTACTATAATACTGCTCCCTATGTACAAGAATATAACTACTATAATACTGCCCCTATGTACAAGAATATAACTACTATAATACTGCCCCCTATGTACAAGAATATAACTACTATAATACTGCCCCTATGTATAAGAATATAACTACTATAATACTGCTCCCTATATACAAGAATATAACTACTATAATACTGCTCTCTATGTGCAAGAATATAACTACTATAATACTGCCCTCTATGTACAAGAATATAACTACTATAATACTGCCCCTATGTTCAAGAATATAACTACTATAATACTGCTCCTATGTACAATAATATAACTACTATAACACTACCCCCTATGTACAAGGATATAACTACTATAATACTGCCCCTATGTACAAGAATATAACTACTATAACACTGCTCCTATGTACAAGAATATAACTACTATAATACTGCCCCTATGTACAAGAATATAACTACTATAATACTGCCCCCTATGTACAAGAATATAACTACTATAACACTGCTCCTATGTACAAGAATATAACTACTATAATACTGCTCCTATGTACAAGAATATAACTACTATAATACTGCTCCTATGTACAAGAATATAACTACTATAATACTGCTCCTATGTACAAGAATATAACTACTATAATACTGCCCCTATGTACAAGAATATAACTACTATAATACTGCCCCCTATGTACAAGAATATAACTACTATAACACTGCTCCTATGTACAAGAATATAACTACTATAATACTGCTCCTATGTACAAGAATATAACTACTATAATACTGCCCCTATGTACAAGAATATAACTACTATAATACTGCCCCCTATGTACAAGAATATAACTACTATAACACTGCTCCTATGTACAAGGATATAACTACTATAATACTGCCCCTATGTATAAGAATATAACTACTATAACACTACCCCCTATGTACAAGGATATAACTACTATAATACTGCCCCTATGTACAAGAATATAACTACTATAACACTGCTCCTATGTACAAGAATATAACTACTATAATACTGCCCCTATGTACAAGAATATAACTACTATAATACTGCCCCCTATGTACAAGAATATAACTACTATAATACTGCCCCCTATGTACAAGAATATAACTACTATAATACTGCCCCCTATGTACAAGAATATAACTACTCTAATACTGCCCCTATGTACAAGAATATAACTACTATACTACTGCCCCCTATGTACAAGAATATAACTACTATAATACTGCTCCTATGTACAAGAATATAAC
Organism: Phyllobates terribilis; assembly: GCF_046119375.1. Lineage (NCBI taxonomy): Eukaryota > Metazoa > Chordata > Amphibia > Anura > Dendrobatidae > Phyllobates > Phyllobates terribilis. The sequence goes on from NW_027362767.1 coordinate 35,216,162, forward strand.
TACTATAATACTGCTCCTATGTACAAGAATATAACTACTATAATACTGCTCCTATGTACAAGAATATAACTACTATAATACTGCCCCTATGTACAAGAATATAACTACTATAATACTGCCCCCTATGTACAAGAATATAACTACTATAACACTGCTCCTATGTACAAGAATATAACTACTATAATACTGCTCCTATGTACAAGAATATAACTACTATAATACTGCCCCTATGTACAAGAATATAACTACTATAATACTGCCCCCTATGTACAAGAATATAACTACTATAACACTGCTCCTATGTACAAGGATATAACTACTATAATACTGCCCCTATGTATAAGAATATAACTACTATAACACTACCCCCTATGTACAAGGATATAACTACTATAATACTGCCCCTATGTACAAGAATATAACTACTATAACACTGCTCCTATGTACAAGAATATAACTACTATAATACTGCCCCTATGTACAAGAATATAACTACTATAATACTGCCCCCTATGTACAAGAATATAACTACTATAATACTGCCCCCTATGTACAAGAATATAACTACTATAATACTGCCCCCTATGTACAAGAATATAACTACTCTAATACTGCCCCTATGTACAAGAATATAACTACTATACTACTGCCCCCTATGTACAAGAATATAACTACTATAACACTGCTCCTATGTACAAGAATATAACTACTATAATACTGCTCCTATGTACAAGAATATAACTACTCTAATACTGCCCCTATGTACAAGAATATAACTACTATAACACTGCCCCCTATGTACAAGGATATAGCTACTATAATACTTCATCCTTTATATAATTATTACTGCTTCCAAGGTAAATCTGTATTGAATAACCTAAATTGCGAGAAACATTCTGTAAATTATTGCGATTTTCGTTTCATCTATAATTTAATAATTTATTGGACTGTTAATAGAAATAATCATCTTTTTTATGCTCAACAGGAAAAATTGCCTTCAAGAATAATTGAATGTATCACTCCATGCTCTGGACATAGTGACCTTTCCAAAAATAAGAGGCTGATAATGTTCTTGTCTGGTACATTGTGGATTCCTCCTGACCTGTCTGCACAGCCCATAATGCCTTATTATTTGTTCATGCTGATAAATGATGTTTTTCTGTAGATATTTTTTTATACTGAACATGTTCTCCGATTATTTATTCTACTAATAAAGTACACATTACTATATAATGAAATATCTTGCATTATCTTAAGCGGTCTAACTCTCTGCAGTCCATAAACAAAATTCAATTATAGAAATTCTGAAATAGGAAAATAAGAAATGTTTCTCTATGGTATTCTGTTCGGTTATGTATGGATTCATTGTGCTTTATAAAAAAAGCATGCAGAAGAGCCAAGTATTTTTTAAGTTTTGACAAACATTACTTTTTTGTGAATGGCTTTCTGAGCAGCCTACTGTCACTGACATATGAAGTCAATCTCAGTGTGAACAGGGCAGCATACAGATCAAGCTTATAAAAATGACTGCAACATTTTTTCATGATGGCTCGATAAATGTTGTCCACTCTGCCATTCTCTTCCATTTTAGCCTGGGGCTACAAGGTAACAGTCAGTAAGCCAATCGCTTTATGTTTCCATGCCGATTATATACCTCGTTTGTCAAGTATTTCAAGTGAAAGTCTACTGTTTTTTGTATACAGCTCCTGTGCAGACCTAAAAGGACAGCTTCCTTCCGCTAAGATCTGAGCCATTTCTGTAGCATCAGGTCTAGTAGTTTTCTTCTGTTATCCCTTTTCATTTTATGTAATTGTATACACTGTATTGTTTTGTGCCCTTTTGTAGTATCTTTTGCCTACTTTTCGAATTAAATATGTAAAATTTAAAAGCTTTGTTCCTTTTGCTCTGTACACCGGAGCTCTGAAGTCATACGCTACGTGTAACAGGTGTCCAATTGGTCTGTATAAACAATTGGTGGTGGCAAGTAGTTTTTATTGGGTTATTGCGAAGTTCGGCAGTGAACTATGTATACTGAAGAATATATATATATATATATTCCATGCTTGGAATCGTAGGTGTATATACCATACACTCACTGTTAGTTCCCCAATAACTGGCCAAGTAACGAAAGCAGCCGCGGTCTTGTCAGTCAATCGTCAGTCAATTGTGTAATTGTCCTGACAATTGGAGGTAGCGGAGTGTTGTTCGTGATAACTTGGTAACAACGGACGGATATCTGCGGGATCTCCGGGCTGTTCCTCTGACAATTATTATTATTAAATATCAAGGAGTTGATTTTACCTATAGTTAATATTAATAATAATAATACATTAATAATAATAATGATACTACTACTACAACTAATAATAAATAACAATACAAATAATTATAATAAATAATAATGTCAATATTAATTATATAAATAATAATAACACAATTACCGAATTTTTTGGACTATAAGACGCACCGGACCCCGAGACGCACCTAGGTTTTAGAGGAAGAAAATAGGGGAACAAATTTAAGCAAAAAATGTGGTCATAATACCTTGTTATGGGGAGAGGGTCTGCTGCTGACACTGGTATTGGGGTAATGTCCCCCAATTCTGTTAATATGCTCCATCCAGGTATATATGGTCCCTCCTTCCTGATATACGTGGCCCCCATCCCCATCCTGGTATGCATGGTACCCCTTGATCCCCCATCCTGGTATGCATGACACCCCTTGGTCCCCCATCCTGGTATGCATGGCACCCCTTGACCCCCCTTCCTGGTATGCATAGCACCCCCTGATCATCATTCTAGTATTCATGGCACCCCTTGATCCCCCATCCTGGTATGCATGGCACCCCTTGATCCCCCATTCTGGTATTCATGGCACCCCCTGATCCACATCTTAGTATTTATGGCACCCCTTGATCCCCCATCCTGGTATGCATGGCACCCCTTGATCCCCCATCCTGGTATGCATGACACCCCTTGGTCCCCCATCCTGGTATGAATGGCACCCCTTGACCCCCCTTCCTGGTATGCATAACACCCCCTGATCATCATTCTAGTATTCATGGCACCCCTTGATCCCCCATCCTGGTATACATGGCACCCCTTGATCCCCCATTCTGGTATTCATGGCACCCCCTGATCCACATCTTAGTATTTATGGCACCCCTTGATCCCCCATCCTGGTATGCATGGCACCCCTTGATCCCCCATCCTGGTATTCATGGCACCCCTTTATCCCCCATCCTGGTATTCATGGCACCCCTTGATCCCCCATTCTGGTATTCATGGCACCCCCTGATCCCCATCTTAGTATTTATGGCACCCCTTGATCCCCCATCCTGGGATGCATGGTACCCCTTGATCCCCCATCCTGGTATTCTTGGCACCCCTTTATCCTCCATCCTGGTATTCATGGCACCCCTTGATCCCCCATCCTGGTATTCATGGCACCCTTGATTCCCCATCCTGCTATGCATAGCACCCCTTGATCCCCCATCCTGGTCTGCATGGCACCCTCTGAGCCCCCATCCTGGTATGCATGGCACCCTCTGAGCCCCCATCCTGGTATGCAGGGCACACCTAGAGCCCCCATCTTGATATGCATGGCACCCCTTGAACCCCCATCCTGGTATGCATGGCACCCCTAGAGCCCCCATCCTGGTATGCATGGCACCCCTTGAACCCCCATCCTGGTATGCATGGCCCCCCTTGAGTCCCGATCCTGGTTTGCATAGCACCCCTTGAGCCCCCATCCTAGTATGCATGACACCCCTTGATCCCCCATCCTGGTATTCTTGGCACCCCTTTATCCTCCATCCTGGTATTCATGGCACCCCTTGATCCCCCATCCTGGTATTCATAGCACCCTTGATTCCCCATCCTGCTATGCATAGCACCCTCTGAGCCCCCATCCTGGTATGCATGGCACCCTCTGAGCCCCCATCCTGGTATGCAGGGCACACCTAGAGCCCCCATCTTGATATGCATGGCACCCCTTGAACCCCCATCCTGGTATGCATGGCACCCCTAGAGCCCCCATCCTGGTATGCATGGCACCCCTTGAACCCCCATCCTGGTATGCATGGCCCCCCTTGAGCCCCCATCCTGGTATGCATGGCACCCCTTGAACCCCCATCCTGGTATGCATGGCCCCCCTTGAGCCCCGATCCTGGTTTGCATAGCACCCTTTGAGCCCCCATCCTAGTATGCATGACACCCCTTGAGCCCCCATCCTGGTATGCATGGCAACCCTTGAGCCCCCATCCTGGTATGCATGGCACCCTCTGAGCCCCCATTACGCTGCCCACAAAAAAAATAAACAATCCTACTCACCTCCTCTCTCCTCCAGCGCAGCCCCGCTCTGCTGCCGACACTCTCACTGTGTGAGCCGCGCATGGCAGGGCGCGCATGGCATCCCTGCCATGCGCCCTCACACAGTGTGAGAGCGTGCACACTGTACCGCAGCACGACTCCTGCTGCCGCTCTGCGGTCAGTGTGCCCGCTATTAAAGACCATGGATATTCACTACAACCCATGGGCGTGGGGAGCAGGGAATATTCATTTTCTTTAGTAGCGGTCACAGCGTAGGCTGCAGCAGGCGGCTGCTGCCTCCTGTGCCACGCTGATCCCCCACTGCTGCTCCCACCACCACGCACAGCCAGGTATACAGTATTCGGACTATAAGATGCACCCCCCACTTTCCTCCAAAATTTTGGAGGAAAAAAGTGCGTCTTATAGTCCGAACCATGAAGTATTATTATTCATATAATTAATATTTATTTTATTATTTATTATTATTTATATTGTTATTTTATTATTATTATTATTATTATTATTATTTTATTTTTATTATTATTATTATTATTATTATTATTATTATTAAATTTATGTATTATTGTTATTATTATTATTATTACTTAATCTAGAGAAATAAAAGTAGATTTCATGTCTACTTTATTATATTATTACCATTATTACTAATTATTTATATATTATTAATATATTTCTTATATTTATAATTGTTAATATTTATATTATAATTTGTATTATTATTTATCACTGTTTATTATTATTATTAATAGTAATATAATTAGTATTATAATTATCATTATATTTATAATAGTATTTTGTTCCTATTATTATTATTTTCATTCTTATTATTTAGATTTTTATTATTATTAAATCTTGAGAAGTAGATTTTAATTCCATATTGGAAAGAAAATGAAAATGTCGAGATAACCGTTTAAAAAGAAAAGTTGCTTTCCGTCTAGCACTTAGCTGCCCTCAGAATAGCACAGTGCAGCATCCTCCTGAAGCCGTGTGTCCAGCCAGACTGTCTCCGCTGCACGTTCTGCTGTTTCAGAGCATTTCATTGTTCTTCGCGGCACCAGCAGTTTTCTCGGGTTCACAGCCGCGTTGTAACGTGAGGAATCATCTCTGCAAAGGCGTTTCTGTGTTAAAGGTGCAGTCAGTCCAGACTTCCCCTCATTTCATTATAGGTTTGTGGTTTGTTCGTTTCAAAAATTGCAATATATTAAGAAGAGCTAAAAATAATATTTTTCTGATGATATGATAGGAGACGCTGCTAGAAGAATGTACATTTTATGTAAAAATAGCAAGAAAATGTATTCAAGTCAGTTTTATAAAATTGAGGGGGGAAAGGCGGGTGGGTTTGCCCTTCTTTGTAGGGAGGGAAAATTAAAATGCAAACCCACCCGCCTTTCCCCCCTCAATTTTATAAAACTGACATGAATACATTTTCTTGCCATTTTTACATAAAATGCTGTGAAGGAATATATATACTGTTTGTCTTTTAATTCTCTATAATGTCATTTCAGATCTTTAAATTTCTATACATACAAGTCAAGGCCGAAAGTGTTGGCACCCTTGAAATTGTTCCAGAAAATGAAGTATTTCTCCCAGAACATTATTGCAATTCCACATGTTTTGTCATACACATGTTTATTTCCTTTGTGAGTATTGGAACGACACAAAAAACTAAGTAAGAGGGCAAATTGGACAGAATTTCACTCAAAACCCCCAAAATGGGCCAGACAAAATTGTTGGCACCCTCTACTTAATATTTGGTTGCACATCCTTTGGAATAAGTAACTGCAATCAATCGCTTCCTATAACCATCAAGAAGCTTCTTACACCTCTAAGCTGGAATTTTAGACGACTCTTCTTAGAGCTGTCAATTCTGACTTAGATTGGGCGGTAGAAATGTCACTCACAATCCTGACAGCTCAGCCAGCCCTCGATCCTATAGGACAGCAGAGCTGTCATTCACAGTGTCCCTAGGACACCGTGAGTGGTGGAATCAGGACAACAGCTTTCTGACACTGGGCACTACATTGTGACCCAAAATCCTTTGGTAATCTTCATATTTCATGATGCCTTGCATACAATCAGGGCACCCAATGCCAGAGGCAGGAAAACACCCCCAAAACATCTTTTACCCTCTATCATATCTGACTGTAGGTATTGTGTTCTTTTCTTTGTAGGCCTCCTTCTGTTTTCTGTAAACAGTAGAATGATGTGCTTTACCATAAAGCTCTATCTTGGTCTCATCTATCCACAAGACACTTTCCCAGAAGGATTTTGGCTTACTCACCTACATTTTGGAAATCTGCAGTCTAGCTTTTTTATGTCTGTGTCAGCAGTGGGCTCCTCCTGGGTCCCCTGCCATAGCGTTTCCTTTCATCTAAATGTTGACAATTAGTTCGTGCTGACACTGATGAACCCTGAGCCTGCAGGACAGCTTGGATTTCTTTGGAACTTGATGGTGGCTGCTTATCCAACATCCGGACTATCCTGCGTTGCACTTTTTCATCAATTTTTCTCTGCCGTCCACGTCCAGAGAGATTAGCTGCAGTGCCATGGGTTGTAAACTTCTTGATTATGTTGTGCACTCTGGACAAAGGAACATCAAGATCTCTGGAAATGAACTTGTAACCTTTAGATTGTTGATATTTTTGAACAATTTTGGTTCTCAAGTCCTCAGACAGTTCTCTCCTCCTCTTTCTGTTCTCCATGCTTAGTGTGACACCCACAGACACACAATGCAAAGACTGAGTCAACTTCTCCCCTTTTTAGCTGGTTTCAGGTGTGATTTTCATATTGTCCACACATGTTACGTGTCACAGGTGAATGTGAACGAGCATCACAGTTGTTTTCCCACAATTTTGGAAAGATGGCAGCAATTTTGTCTGGCCTATTTTGGAGTTTTGTGTGAAATTATGACTAATTTGCCTTTTTTTTCTCATTTTTTTATGTTATTCCAACACAGAAAGGAAGTAAACAAACATGTGTACAATAAAACATGTGTAACTGCAATAATTTTCTGGGAGAAATACTTCATTTTCTGGAGTGCCAACATTTTTGGCCATGACAATACTAGTACATAAAATTGAATAATAAAAAAAGAAAACAGCGTAAAAGAGGGGGAAAAGGAAAAAGGGGGAATAAGGGGAGAAAGGGAAACAATAATTATATTACCAGCATTCTCAAATGCTATCTACCATGGGGATATCTTCAATAACAGATACTCCAATACCCACCCTCCTAATAGTAAAAGAGAACGAGAATAAGGGAAAAAAAGGTGTATTCTCCTCTGCCGTCCTGCAATTACTGGGGACTAACCAATAGCCTTCCCTGCCGTTCTCAAGTAAGTAGATGAGTTTAATCTGCCATATATTCCTGGTCGGGTTGAATCATTCTGGGCGTGTACTTTCGTTAATGAATTGGAAAATGTGTCTATGTTTAAGTTTATATGTATATTATAATGCTGTTTTTTTGCCCTTTGCTATATAAATGCATATATACTACTGACTATTCCATCAGCTATGTCTTCATGATTGCTTTTATATGATTGTTTTTACAATTTTGTTTTATTTATGTAGTGTCTTTATGGTTATGGAGGTTGGACAATAGGAGGAACTAGAGGGAGCGGTCTACAACTGACTTATTATAAATTGTACCTGTTTTGTATTATGTTAATGACTCGCCCCCTGGGCCGTGGGTCACCCGGAACCGGGCTTCTATGCGATGCTGGGGGTAGTAGTGGCAACCCGATCCCGTGGCTCAGGGTGGTCAGACCAAATTGTGGCAGTCTATTTATCAGTGTTTTGAATGTCCGACTACGCCACCCGTGGATTGCGGTCAGAGATAACTGCCGCTGCGAGGCAGACCACTGAGGCTGGTGTTGGTGTGCAGCACAGGGGTAGGACAACTCCCCACGGGAAGAGTGTAGCCTCAGGGCAGTGTAGGTGAATGCTAGGGGTGATAGTGCAGGCTGCAATAGTAAGAGTTCAGAGTCCGCTTCAAACAGTCCAGGGTCTTTATTGCAGATGTTATTACTGACCCAACAGGAGTACCGGTTAGGAATGGGCCTGGGTATCTGAGAGCATTCGGGCGAGCCCCACTGGTCAGGGTGAGTGTGTAGGCCTACCGTTCTCTCTCTATGCTCTTGCTGACTATCCTCCTTTTCGTGGTGTAATAGCCCACGTCCCTTAGCTGGCCGTGTACTTTGCCTGTATGGCTTGCGACTCGGGCTTTGGGTACCTATTGCTTCTCCTTGCTGTACTGGTCCCTCTGTGTGGCGGAGCCTCCAGGCTTCTTAGGCCAAGGGACCTGAAATCCCTCGCGGGTTGGTTCTCTGCTGCTGGGCTTGCAACCCTGACAGCCTCGGACCCCAATGTCCGGTGGTGATTCTCTTAGCCAGGATCGGCTCTCGTCGCCTCTGTCCCTGGCTCGCAGTCTCTCCTCTGCCTCACGGACTCCTCAGCTGCTGCTGACCTGTCCCTCTTCTCTGAGAACCCTTCTGGACACTTCAGAAGTGGGTTCTGGTCTCTCTAACCCTGCCCCTGTTCCAGCTTTTATAGGGGCAGCCTGCTCCCCCTACTGGCCTGGGACAGGAGGTGCTGCATGCTAATGGTCCCTGACCAGGAAACCTCCCTCCTGCTCTCAGACACAGCCTTTATTATTTGTGGCATCCAGGCCTGGGGTGACACATTCCCACCTAGTAAAATGTAATACTCTGGGACTAAACAGGAAGCACAATTACAGGGTATAAACAATAACATAACATATTTACAAGTACATTTTGTCCTTAAGGTCACGGCGCTTCCGTGACCGGGTGTCCATATCACCCAACAAGGTGAAGTTTTCCACAGTGTGGGGACCTGTCTCCATAAACCCCAAGTTCCTGGCCTTGGGCGTGGCGACAAGGCCGAGCTAACTACTTTGGGCCCCAAGGGAGCCACGCCGGACAGGTTTTTCTTCTGTGGCCATCTTCACAAGAGGGCACCTCGTGCAACTATCTACAAGACAGTTCCGGCCATTCAGTGTCCATGACCTGTCAGTCCATTGAACTAGGAAAAACTGGAAAAACATTTTTAATTATCAGGTAACAACCATAAAACATTAACTACATACTTTACATTCAGATTTTCCAGCGAGCTGGTGTTTGACCCCTAGTGCTCCGGGTTGACCTGCGTAACCCACTGTCTGGTGGTGGTCTAACCTGGCTTTCCCCACTAGCATTTAGGGTACAGCTACTAGATGGGTTTACAGGCAGGGCAGGCAGCTGTCTGCGGGTCCTTTGGCTTACCGCAGGCATGGCAGGCTCACTGTCAGCAGAGGGTTGACTCTCATGGGCTGATGGCATGGGTTCTTCTGCCTCCGGGGCTGCTCCTTCCTCTTGCTCTTCCTGCTCTCCTGTAGGTTCCTGCTGGGTAGGTTGAAGGAAGTGTAGGACTGGTACCACTATGGCATCGTTTATCCGAGTCCAGGACCGGGGAAACTCTCTGAGAACGGTGCTGACCATTTCTTCCTTGTCCACTGCGGGCTCAAGGTCATCTTGATCTTCACTTGGACTCTGCAGTTGCTCGGGGCACTGTTTTAGGTGGTCTCTGGAGACAGTGCTAGTGGTTTCTCCTCCATCCTTGATAATTACACATACCTTCGGGTTGTCGTGGTTGGACGGCAGTACTGTGTACGGGTCGCTCTCCCACTAGTCAGCTAGCTTGTGAAGCCTTCTCTTCCGCTTCAGGACCTGCTCACCAGGTTCCAGGGGACCAGCAGGGGCATGTTGGTTGAAGAGCCTCTCTTGTTTTTCTCTCGCTTGAGCCAGACTCCTCTCCACACTCTCCTGTACCTTCTTGTACTGTAGCCGCCGTTCCGTATCCCAGGCCGCATCTGGGGAGGTGTCCTCGGGTGTCAGGACTCCCATCTCCAGGTCCATAGGCAGCTTACCTGGTCTCGCTCGCATCAGGTAAGCCGGGATGCAGTTGGTAGCATTCACCGGGATATGGTTGTACAAGTCTATCAGGTCTGGCAGCTTCTCTGGCCACAGGCTGCGTTCTTCCAGGGGCAACATCTTGAGGAGATCAATGATGATATTATTCATTTTCTCACACAGCCCGTTGGTTTGCGGGTGGTAAGGCGTTGTCCGAATCTTCCTACAGCCGTAGAGGTTGCAGAACTCCTGGAAGACTTCCGCCTCAAACGCTGGACCTTGATCTGTCAAGACCTGTTCCGGATACCCGTGTGGACGGCAGAAGTGTTGTTGGAAGGCTCTGGCCGCCGTTTGGGCTGTTAAGTCTTTAACCGGGACCACCACCAAGAACCGGGAGTAATGGTCCACAATCGTGAGGGCATAGATGTAGCCGGACCGGCTTGGAGCCAACTTCACATGGTCCAGAGCTACCAGCTCAAGAGGCTGCTGGTGACGATGGGCCTCAAGGGTGTCTTCTGGCTGGTAAGGTCGTTCCTTCTGAGGTGACATGAGCCGCAGTCCCTGCACCATTTCTTTATGGCCCCTCTCTTACCGATCCAGTAGAACCGCTCTCTCAGTAGGAACTCCAGTTTCTTCCACCCGAAGTGTCCCGCTCTGTCATGGTAGGCCTCCAGGACCATTGCTGCATCCCGTCTCGGGACCACTACCTGCCAGGTCAGCTCGTGCATCCGGTGGTTGACAAGCCTTCTGCACAGCTTACCTTTGTAGAGGAATAGCCTGCTTTTCTCCTTCCACAACTGTTTGGCTTCCTCTGGAGCATCCGGGCCAGGGCTAGCGTCTGCCTGGGTTAACAGGTCTTTCACCAGGCGAGCTGAAGGGTCATTATCTTGCGTTTCAGCCCAGCCGTGGTGGGGTAAGGGGTTGAACATGACGGTGGTTAGGTCTTTGTCTCTTACCCGGTGAGAATACTGAGTGGCCCCATACCGGTGGAACGCAGGGAGCTCTACTTCCTCCAGCTCTTTCGAGTCTTCCTCTCCTTCGGGTAGGTGGGGCATTCTTGATAGGGCATCTGCGTTGGCGTTGGTTCTGCCTGCCCGGTATTTGATTGTGAAGTCATAATTTGATAGCCGGGCCATCCACCGCTGTTCTAGGGCACCAAGTCTTGCATTGTCCAGGTGTGTCAACGGATTGTTGTCCGTGTACACAGTGAACTTTGCGGAGGCCAGGTAATGTTTAAACCTTTCTGTGATGGCCCACACCACTGCCAAGAATTCTAGCTTGAAGGAGCTGTAATTCTCCAGGTTCCTTTCAGTGGGCCTCAGCTTCCGGCTGGCGTACGCGATCACCCTTTCTCTGCCCTGTTGGTTTTGGGACAGTACGGCTCCTAGCCCCACATTACTGGCGTCTGTGTGGAGGATAAAAGGCTGGCCATAATCGGGGTAGGCCAGGATCTCATCCCCCGTGAGGGCCATCTTCAGCTGGCGGAAGGACTCCTCTTCCGGCTTGTCCCACTTGAAGGGTGGCTTGTGACTTCTGGATTTAGACTGACCTATCAGGAGGTCCTGCATTGGAGCTGCCATCTTAGTGAACCCGGGGATGAACCTTCGGTAGTAGCCTACCAACCCGAGGAATTGCCTCACTTCTTTGATGTTAGAGGGGCTTGGCCAGTTCTTGATGGCTGTAACCTTGTCGGGGTCGGGGGCTACTCCCTCAGCACTCACCACGTGCCCCAGGTACTGTACCTTCGGCTTTAACAGATGGCACTTGGAGGGTTTCACTTTCATGCCAAAGCCTGCCAGGGCCTTGAACACCTCGGCCAGGTGCTTTAGATGGTCCTCGTAAGTCTTTTAATGGACAATCACATCGTCCAGGTAAAGTAGGACCGTCTCAAAGTTTCGGTGCCCTAGACAGCATTCCATCAGCCTCTGGAAGGTCCCGGGTGCATTGCAGAGCCCGAATGGCATACAGTTGAATTCACTTAATCCCATCGGGGTGGTGAAGGCGGTCTTTTCCTTGTCAGCTTCTGCCACAGGAACCTGCCAGTACCCGCTAGTAAGATACAAAGTAGAGAAGAAGTTAGCTGAGAGCATTCGGGCGAGCCCCACTGGTCAGGGTGAGTGTGTAGGCCTACCGTTCTCTCTCTATGCTCTTGCTGACTATCCTCCTATTCGTGGTGTAATAGCCCATGTCCCTGAGCTGGCTGTGTACTTTGTTGTATGGCTTGCGACTCGGGCCTTGGGTACCTATTGCTTCTCCTTGCTGTACTGGTCCCTCTGTGTGGCGGAGCCTCCAGGCTTCTTAGGCCAAGGGACCTGAAATCCCTCGCGGGTTGGTTCTCTGCTGCTGGGCTTGCAACTCTGACAGCCTCGGACCCCAATGTCCGGTGGTGATTCCCTCAGCCAGGTCCGGCTCTCGTCGCCTCTGTCCCTGGCTCGCAGTCTCTCCTCTGCCTCACGGACTCCTCAGCTGCTGCTGACCTGTCCCTCTTCTCTGAGAACCCTTCTGGACACTTCAGAAGTGGGTTCTGGTCTCTCTAACCCTGCCCCAGTTCCAGCATTTATAGGGGCAGCCTGCTCCCCCTACTGGCCTGGGACAGGAGGTGCTGCATGCTAATGGTCCCTGACCAGGGAACCTCCCTCCTGCTCTCAGACACAGCCTTTAATATTTGTGGCATCCAGGCCTCGGGTGACACATTAACATGTGCCTTAAAACATTCTCTCTCTCTCATTATTCTGGCATTTGGCAAATATTAAAAATTTTGCTAATCCTAATTGTCCTAAAACGGGAAAGGTTTATTCTGATTTTATGTCAGATATTGAGAAAAACATGCAGATGTATCTTTTTATATAGTGTAAGGAAACTTCTGGTTTCAACTGTACATCTCTTGCTTGGCTGTTTCCGAATCGTCGCATGTCAGTGTATTTTTTTGTGTGTCCACTAGTGTCAACAAAACTTTTTGAAGAAGATTTCTAGGTGCCTTGGATTTCCGAATATTTACAAAATGACTCACCCTGCAGAATTACCAAATGCCACAGAGGCCTGAAGCAAAGGACGTCAGCATCGCATCACATCACATCACAGGCAAATGTCGTAACTGCATTTCAATGCCTGTGTCAGAAAGAAAGAAAAGTGTGAGAGTGAGGACAGAAGCGATTCATTACCACTTGATAGGGGCCACAAAGAGGGATATTACAAGTATGATGGGCCACAAGTATGGATTTTATTTTTGAGCAAAGTTCGTGATTGTTTTTTTTTGGGGGGTACATAAAACTTGTGACTATTACTCTGTTTAGCACTCGGGGGCATAATGATGTTTGTTGGAGAAAAGTAAGCTGGGTCCTGGAAAAGTGATGATGGAAAGATGTTGCGCATTATATACTGCTTAAATGAGCTGTAGGTAAGAGAAGTTGTCATCGAGGTCTGGGTCGGATGGAGAAAATAAAGGAAAATAAATGAATACAAGCAGAAAAGACATAACCTTTGAGTCATTGGATTTTTACTGTTGTTTATTAAATTGAAAGGTTAGCAGATCACTTGTGCATAATTGTAATCCATATGTTCCCAGTATGCTATTAAAATTGGGCCTTGTATAGTGATTTTTTTTCAGTAGCAGTATTGTGGTATTATTAAATATCTGCCATATGTACTGTTGACACGAAGTCATAGCATTGCTGTGCTAAGCCAAAGCAGTTTTCCTTGCACTGCTGTCAGACTCATGCGGACAGATTCAAGAGATGGAGGAGTTCAAGTTGTAGTGTTTATTTAAATGGTTACAAAGTCAACGCGTTTCCAAGTCATCTAACTTCTTCTTTAGGACATAAGCATAGAGTATGGTTATTTACGAGGTCCATTTATGTGAGCAATATCCTTAAGGAAGTGGGGGCATAGATCCAAAAATATGTCCTTGAGCCCACTAGACTTTCAAATATTCTGAACTTTCAATTTGCAATATTTGGCAAATTTTTCCCCGATTCGCTGTCAATCACAAGCAAGATAAAGACAATTGCCCTAAATAGACGTGTGTAATGTTCTGAGGTCTCTTAGGACTGTATCCAACCCCTTTCTACACTGTAAAGCAAACAGAATCTTAATAATGTCAAAGTGACTGCAACATACTGTATCTGTCTATGGGTAAACGGATTGTAACAGTTCTTCATTGCTGTGCTGTCACACACTATGTGTAATGTTTATTCAGTGTTTTTTTGGCTTTCTTTCCCTATCTCTTTTAAGAGCTATGAGCTGTGACGTCCTCTCACTTTCCAGATTCACTACAAATATCTGCTGCATTCCCACCCTTAGCTCGGATATAGACTATGATAGTCCCCTCTGATTCGCTGTTGTATACCATGTGATGTGATGGCTAGAGATGAGCGTTGTTCGACTCGAACTGTTCGCCAATCTCAAATTCGAGCTGTTTTGGGCGGTGTTCGAGCCGTTCGGCGAACACGAACGATTTGAAAAAAATTCGGCTGTTCGAGGTTATGTTCGATAACTGTTCGTGCACCAATATCATAACTGGATTTTTTCTCAGTAATGCTGAAAATTAATGTTAATACGCAGTTTGAGTGTACAGCGGGGTGGGGGGAGGGGCAGGGGATGGATCTCTGCAGGAATAATGAAGATCTCCATTTTTTTTTCTCTTTCCCGCACTTACAGTGGGGAGGTGCAATCTGTCAGCCTATCATCAGCGCGCACACGGAGCGAAGTGCTTTTTTTCACACAAGCAAGGGCATGTGTCATTGGCAGTGTATGTCACATGTCCTTGCCCTATAAGACCAAGCCATTTTCCCCATCGCCACCATTTTCTCACTGCTGCAGCTGCGTGTTAGACAGCACCGCTGTTGCTGTGTGCGCTATACCTTGTTAATTTCAAGTCAATTTTCGCACAAATCTACAGATAGCTTGGGAGTAGGGAATAGTTGTGATTGCAGTCCTTTTAAGGACTAGGTTACAGCATTTCCTACGACTTTTATCAGACAGGTCTGTGCTCTTAAATAGATAGGTTGGGAGTAAAGACTAATTGTAATTGCAGTCCTTTTCAGGACTAGGTTACATCAGTTCCTATCAGTTTTTGCCAGGCAGGTCTGTGCCAGTGCTGTGCAAGTTTTTTTCACAGCATTTGGCTAAATCTAGCAAAGCTAATCCTTTTTGGCCTATTTCAGAGTGTGTTAGTCAGTGGAGTAGCCTATCTGTGTTGCAAGCTACACCACCTGTCTATAGAATACAAATTTTTTTACTGCACCTAGTGAAGTAAAGCATTTTGGGCATAGCATCATTCTATTAGTCCATCTATACTGACCTCCATCAGGTTGCAAATTGAATATAATTTTTTTCTGCATCTAGCTCTGAAAAAATATTTGGGCTTCTAGCAGTCTGTGGGACTTGTTCTATTAGTCCATCTATACTGACCTCCATCAGGTTGCAAATTAAAAATAATTTTTATCTGCATCTAGCTCTGAAAAAATATTTGGCCTTCTAGCAGTGTGTGGGACTTGTTCTATTAGTCCATCTATACTGACCTCCATCAGGTTGCAAATTGAATATAAATTTTTTCTGCATCTAGCTCTGAAAAAATATTTGGGCTTCTAGCAGTGTGTGGGACTTGTTGTATTAGTCCATCTATACTGACCTCCATCAGGTTGCAAATTAAATATAATTTTTTTCTACATCTAGCTCTGAAAAAATATTTGGCCTTCTAGCAGTGTGTGGGACTTGTTCTATTAGTCCATCTATACTGACCTCCATCAGGTTGCAAATTGAATATAATTTTTTTCTGCATCTAACCCAGCCAATAGTTTTGGCCTAATACCACAGTTTGGCCACTCAGCTCTGCTCGGTTCCCATCCATTGTTTTTTTGTGCAAACAACTCCAGAGTTGTGAATTAGTTAACCACCAAAATGAGTGGAAAAAGGCCTGCTGCTGGTGGAAAGGGGAATTGGCGTGTTGGGAAGGGGAAAAAAGGTTGTGTCCGTGGGGTAGGTGTTAAAGCAACAGTAACATCTGCAGAAGAAAGACCATCTTCCAGCCAAACTAAAATGTCTACTTCTTTTAGCGGACAATGTGATAAGATCCCTTTCTTACGGCCACGCCAATCGCTACAAATTCCAGATGAGGCACAAAAACAGCAGGTGCTTCAACAGATATCAAGTGCTCCTTTAAGTGGGCTCTCCTCCACATCAACTTCAACATCACAAATACTCCAGTCCTCAGAGGTGTCACCCCAATCGCACTTGCTTCCTCACAGCTCCCAAATCTCCAGCTGCCCGTCTGAGTATGAGGTAGAACAGATGGTTGAGTCTGCAGAGCTGTTTACTCATACTATAGCCTGGGAATCAGAGGTCGACTCCAGCGCTTCTGTGAATCCAGACGAGGAAATGATCTGCACTGATGCCCAGAATCTTTATGAGTCGGATCCAGGACCAGACGCAGAAGGTTCTGACCATAATGTAGACCCTCATTCCCAAACTGTAACTCCTGTTGGTGGAGACAATGAGGAAGACGATGATAAGACTCAAATACCTGATTGGAGCGACAACTTTAGTTTTTTGTCAGGGCAGGAACAGATTGGCTCTGAGGACGACGGGTGTGACAACACACAGGGTGATGATGATGAGGTTGGAGATCCCACTTACTGTCAACCCACAGTCAGCCAAGAGATGAGGTCAGCAGAGGGGGTGGAGGAGAATGCTAGTGACGACGAGGTCAGGTTGCGCCTTCCTGGACAGAGACGTAGTACTGGAAGCACGTCAACAACTGCATCCTCAAACACAACTCTGCCTCTCACCACAAGTCGTGGTGGCTCTTCAGGTCGCATGGGTGTTAAGCCTTGCATAGCCTGGGCATTTTTTCAGATCGATAAAGATGACTCAACTTGTGTTATCTGTAACATTTGTCACCAAAAGCTAAGTAGAGGCCAAAAAATACATAGTTTGAGTACTTCATGCATGAACCGGCACATGGACATGAAGCATAAGTTGCAGTGGGAAGCTCACTGTGCTACAATGCGGCCTAGCCGGCCGGGACAACCACCGTCTGCCACATCTTGTGCATCCATGGCCTCTTCATCCTCTGTGACTGGGGGGACAGCAGTAACACCTGTTTTGGGACGCAGACCAGCCACCTCTTTACCCACAACAGCCAGCGTGATTGGCAGGTCATCATTTTCTTTGGAGGTGGTAACACCAGCTAGTGTTGAGCGCTGTCCGACATCGATAGCACCACCTTTGGATCAAGGCAACCTAGCATGTCCGCCTGCATCTTCCTCACAGACCGGCAGTTTGCCGGGGACACCCTTATCAACCCCGTCTAAGCACAACAGCCAGCCCTCGGTCCCTCAGATGTGGACAAGTAAAAGACCATTTCTTCCTAGCCTTGAGAAAGCTAAGAGGTTGAATTTCACCATCTGCAAGCTCTTGGCTACAGAAATGCTGCCTTTCCGCCTGGTGGACACAGAGGATTTTCGAGACCTTATGTCCGTCGCAGTGCCCCAGTACCAGATGCCCAGTCGGCACTACTTCTCAAAGAAAGGTGTGCCTGCGCTCCACCAGCTTGTCGCACACGACATCACCGCTTCTTTGAGAAACTCTGTGTGTGACAGGGTGCATTTCACCACAGACACTTGGACGAGTAGGCATGGACAGGGGCGTTACATGTCGCTGACTGGGCACTGGGTAACTATGGTGACAGCAGGACAAGGGGCTGCTGTCCAAGTCTTGTCGTCCCCACGAGTTGTGCGTCAATCCTCTTTATCTCAAAGTTCCTCCACTGCTTCTGCCTCCTCAACCTCCTCTCGGTCCTCCACCTGCACCCAAAGCCTGTCTGGTCATGCCACAAGCTTTCTAACTGCGCAGAAGGGATCCTGCACACCTCCTTACTATGCTGGCAGCAAGGTTCAATGTCATCAGGCGGTTTTTACTTTGAAATGTCTGGGAAATGTGAGTCACACAGCTGAGGAGTTGTAGTCAGCTCTGGAGAACCAATTTCATGAATGGTTGTCTCCACTGGACCTGAAACCAGGGAAGGCCGTGTGCGACAATGCTGCAAACCTGGGTGCGGCCCTTCGCCGGGACAATGTCACACACGTGCCTTGTATGGCTCACGTGTTGAACGTGGTTGTCCAGCAATTTTTAGCCCACTATCCCGGACTAGATGGCCTTCTGGAGAGGGCACGGTCGCTGTGTGCTCACTTCCGCCGTTCGCATCCCGTAGCTCAGCGACTTACATCTCTACAGAAGTCGTTGGGCCTGCCACTTCACCGGCTAAAATGCGATGTGCCTACCTAGTGGAATTCAACTCTGCACATGTTTCAGCGACTGTGGCTGTACCGACAAGCCCTGGTGCAATACGTTCTGACGTATAGCCTGGGCCAACGAGATCCAGAGGTGGGGCAAATCACGCTGGAGGAGTGGTCTCAGATCAGGGACCTATGCACCCTTCTGCACAGTTTTGAAATGGCGATGAAGATGTTTAGTGCTGACGATGCCATTATCAGCATGACTATTCCGGTGATTTACATGCTGGAGCACATGTTAAACAGAATTCGGAGTCAGGTGGTGGCACAAGAGGAGGTGGAGGAAGTAGAGGAGGAAGAGTTGTATGCTGAAGGGCTAACATCTGCAAGGTCCAGACGGTCGGCAGCACCAAGGCGGCAGGCATGTGAGGGTGGGGGAGATGGTTTTACCAGGGCGCATGGTAGCAGCCAAACTAGTGAGGAAGGTGCAGGAGCCCAGGAAGAAGTGGAGGACGAACTGATGGAAGACTCATCAGATGAGGGAGACCTTGATCACATTTCTGTTGTGCGAGGTTGGGGGGAGAGGACAGAGGAAGGAAGCATGATTGTTACCTCGCCTCCAACACAACAGAGACTTGGTGCTCCTGGATGCGCAAGACACATGAGTGCCTTCTTGCTGCACTACCTGCAACATGACCCTAGAATTGTGAGAATTAGAAATAATCCTGACTACTGGGTTGCCACACTGTTAGATCCCCGGAACAAAAATAAATTTGCAGAAATTATTCCTGCCATAGAAAGGGATGCACGCATGCAGGAGTATCAGCAGAGACTGTTGCAGAATCTTACATGTGCTTTTCCACAAAACACCAGTGGTGCACGTAGTGAATCTCACAGTTACAACTTGCCAACCATGGGACCGTCGAGTGTTCAGCACTCAAACCGTAACAGAAACACAGTATCTGCTGGTAACATCAATTTTGCAGAATCATTTCACCACTTCTTTAGCCTATCCTTTGCAAGGCCACAGGAGACAAGAAGTCTGACACATAGTCAACGCCTAGAGACGATGGTACAGGAGTATCTCCAAGTAAACATTGAAGCCATGACTGTGTCACTGGACCCTTGCTCTTTTTGGGCTTCCAATCTGGATAAATGGCCGGAGCTAGCCACTTACGCCTTGGAGATCTTGTCATGCCCCGCAGCCAGCGTTCTGTCTGAACGTGTGTTCAGCACTGCTGGTGGTGTGCTGACAGATAAGTGCACGCGGCTCTCCACTGATAATGTAGACAGACTCACGTTCATAAAGATGAACAAATCATGGATCCGAAACGACTTTTCTACCCCTGTGTCATCCTGGGGAGAGTAAAAGCTTGATGATTGGTTAAAATCACCTCACCAACCGTTTTAAGCTTTCAAATTACTAATCTTGTTTATCTGTATCTTGGCTGGAAAATAACTTGGGCTTTGTAGCAGTGTGCAGTACTGATTCTATTAGGCCATCTATACTAAGCTCCATCAGATTTAAAATTACTAATCATGTTTATTTGTATCTTGGCTGGAAAATAATTTGGTTATTGTAGCAGTGTGCAGCACTGATTCTATTAGGCCATCTATACTAAGCTCCACCAGATTTAAAATTACTAATAGTGTTGAGCATTCTGATACTGAAATATCGAGTATCGGCCGATATTCGCGGTATCGGAATTCCGATACTTAATTCCGATACTTTTACAATATCGAATACCGGAATCGGAAGTTCCCATAATGCCTGCGCTCTGCAGTGTCTCTGAAGGATGACAAGCTGGGTGGCAGCGCTCAGCTGAGATCCAGCCTGTCATCAGAATGCCATCCCAGCGTGGGAGAATTCTCCTGATTGTTTAAAAGCCGGCGGGCGGTAAAAAGCCGCCGGCTTTTAAACAATCACACGGCCCCATACTGCTTCCCCGCAGCCTCCCATCCCGATCGTAAGTTAGGACCGGGCGGGGAGCACAGCACCAAGGAGCGGGGAGCGAAGGACCCGGGCGGGGAAGCCGGCAGTGAAAAGACTTCACCGCCGGCTTTCCCGTTCTGTGCTGCGCTTTCCCGCCGGTTATTTCAAATGAACAGCTGAGGTATCAGGTGATGCCGATCAGCTGTTCATTTGAAGTAGCCGCGGTGCCCTCAGAGGGTTCATGTGAGTTCATGCTTGACTGCATTGCATGAACTCACATGAACTTTCCCACGGCCACACAGGTCAGCCTCACCTCCCAGACCATCAGCCCGTCATGATTGGTGTGTGCGGGTGTGCGCGGTGTCTGTGCGATGTCTGCGAGTGTGTGCGGGTGTGCGCTGTGTCTGTGCGATGTGTGCGGGTGTGTGCGTGCAGGCAGACATAGGCCGATGTGACACTACTACTCCCATCGGCCTATGTCTGTCCCTGGTCCACTCCTGCCAGCAGGATCAGCTCGATGGGAGCAGTAGTTCCCATCAGCCTGATCCTGCTATTTAAATTGCCCTACTGTGTCCCCAATAAATTTTAAATACATGTCATTGGTGGCCAGTGGTTACCTACAATAAATTAGTTTATACATTACCTGTCCCCGCCGATCGCCACCTAAAATAAAGTAAAAAATGAAAAACTACACCAATACTCACCTAGACACCTAATTCCCCGAAGTCATCGATCTCCTGTAATAAAGTATAAAATAATAAACCACAACCTTATCCTTACCCCTCCGTAGTAGTCCACGAGTGTCCCACGAAGATCTCCAGTTCAGAGCGGCCACATAGAATGTGACCGCTCTGAACCGCTGCCACCGCTAAAATGACGGGGCCGTAAAGCAGCCCCGTCATTGCATAAGCGGGTTCACCGGAGTTCAGGCAGCGCTGCTCCGGTCAGCTCCTTTACGGCCCTGCTGTATCGTGAGAAATTCCCACGGTACAGCAGTGCCGTAAAGGAGGTCTCCGGAGCAGCGCTGACTGAATGCACTCCGGTGACCTCAGTCAGTGGCTCCCGCTGCCGGGAGCGGACGTGTTCCCGGCAGCGTGAGCTTACAGCAGCCATGCACAGCTGTCACCATCTCCAGATGTGACAGCTGTGCATGGGAGATCAGCGCAGGAACGTGGACAGGTAACTATTTTTTTTTAGTAAACTAAGAATTAAATAAAATGGTGTGTTTTATTTCAAATAAATTCTTTTTTTCTGGGTGTAGTGTGTTTTTTCTTTTTAACACTTTGTAGGTTAGTAATGGGGGTGTCTTATAGACGCCCATCATTACTAACCTGAGCTTCATGGCAGCTGGTGCTGACATGAACCCCACCACTATTACCCCCTGCCACCGCACCAGGGCAGCGTGGAAGAGCGAGGCTAAGTGCCAGAGTTGGCGCATCCTATGGATGCGCCATTTCTGGGGCGGCTGACGGCTGGTGTTTCTAGCCTGGGAGGGGGCCAATATTCATGGCACCCTTCCTGGGCTATTAATATCAGCCCCCAGCTGTCTGCCTAGCCTTTGCTAGCTATTAAAATAGGGGGGACCCCACGTCATTTTTTTGGGGGGGTCCCCCATTTTAATAGCTAGTAAAGGCTAGGTATTCAGCTGGGGGCTGATATTAGTAGTCTGGGAAGCTCCGTGGGTATTACCCCCTTCCCAGGCTTCAAACATCTGCCCCAGCTGTCTGCTTAACCTCCTCTAGAGACTAAAATTATGGGGGATCCCACGCCAATTTTTTTTTTTAAATAAATCCTTTATTTTAACACTAAATGACATTTGAGGAGTTAATAAAGATGCAGTCCCTAAATTATTATTTATTTTTGAATTAATTTTTCCCAAAAATTTTGACGTGGGCTTTGCTATATTTTTGTATGCCAGCCAGGTACAGCATCCAGCTTCTATGAACGCGCCATTTTCCGGGGTGGCTGCGGACTGCAATTTGAAGCGGGGGGGGCCCAGAAAGCTTGGGCCTCCCTGCGCTGCAGATTCCATCCCCCAGCTGCCTAGTTGTACCTGGCTGGACACAAAAATAGGGAGAAGCCCCACGCATTTTTTTTTTTAATTATTTCATGAAATTCATGAAATAATAAAGAAAAAAAGGGCTTCCCTATATTGTTGTGTCCGGCCAGGTACAAATAGGCAGCTGGTGGTTGGGGGCAGCCCGTTCCTGCCTGCTGTACCTGGCTGGACCACCCAAATATAGTGCGAAGCCCCACGTCAATTTTTTTTTAATTATTTCAGGAAATTCATGAAATAATTAAAAAAAAATTGATGTGGGGCTTCGCCCTATATTTGTGTCCAGCCAGGTACAGCAGGCAGGAACGGGCTGCCCCCAACCACCAGCTGCCTATTTGTACCTGGCCGGACACAACAATATAGGGAAGCCCTTTTTTTCTTAATTATTTCATGAATTTCATGAAATAATTTAAAAAAAAAATACGTGGAGCTTCGCCCTATTTTTGTGTCCAGCCAGGTACAACTAGGCAGCTGGGGGCTGGAATCTGCAGCGCACGGAGACCCAAGCTTTCTGGGCCCCACCCGCTGCAAATTGCAGTCCGCAGCCGCCCCGGAAAATGGCGCGTTCATAGAAGCGCCATCTTCTGGCGCTGTACCCAACTCATCCAGGGCCCTGGTGCGGTGGCTCACTGGGTAATAAAGGGGTTAAGGCCAGCTTGACATTATCAGCTGGCCCTAAGCCCGAAATTCATGGGGTCACGCCAATATTAGACATGACCACCATGAATTTCTAGTAAAGTATTTAAAAAAAACACAACACCCAGAAAAAAGTCCTTTAATTGAAATAAAGACACAATTCTTTATTGTTCTAAATTAAACTATACTTACCATCACGCCCATTCCAGCTGAAGCCAACGATCTCCTGCAATAAAAGAAAAATAATAAACCAACCTCATCCTTACCTTTCCATGGTTCCCATGACAGCTTCAGCTCTGCTACATCGAGATGACAGGCTGGACCGCAGCAGAACGCTGCCATCCAGCCTGTCATCCCGCAGACACTGAGAAGCGCAGGCATGCTTGCGCTCCTCAGTGTCTCTCTGTGACGGCATCCAGATGAGCCGAGGTCATGTCCAATGAACTCGGCTCACCTCATGCACGTCACTGACAGCGTGGGAAAATTCTCACGCTGAAGCGCTGAGTGCAGGAGAATTTTCCCACGCTGTCAGTGACGTGCATGAGGTGAGGTCATGTCCAATGAACTCGGCTCACCTCATGCACGTCACTGACAGCGTGGGAGAATTCTCCTGCACTCAGCGCTTCAGCGTGAGAATTCTCCCACGCTGTCAGTGACGTGCATGAGGTGAGCTGAGTTCATTGGACATGACCTCACCTCATGAACGTCACTGACAGCGTGGGAAAATTCTCACGCTGAAGCGCTGAGTGCAGGAGAATTCTCCCACGCTGTCAGTGACGTGCATGAGGTGAGCCGAGTTCATTGTCGGCTCATCTGGATGCCGTCACAGAGAGACACTGAGGAGCGCAAGCATGCCTGCGCTTCTCAGTGTCCGCGGGATGACAGGCTGGATGGCAGCGTTCTGCTGCGGTCCAGCCTGTCATCTCGATGTAGCAGAGCTGGAGCTGTCCTGGGAACCATCGAAAGGTAAGGATGAGGTTGCTTTATTATTTTTCTTTTATTGCAGGAGATCGTTGGCTTCAGCTGGAATGGGCGTGATGGTAAGTATGGTTTCATTTAGAACAATAAAGAATTGTGTGTTTATTTCAATTAAAGGACTTTATTCTGGGTGTTTGTGTTTTTTTTTTAACTTTGACTATGGGGTTAGTAATGGGGGTGTCTTATAGACGCCTCTCCATTACTAACCTGGGCTTGATGTCAGCTGGCATTATAAGCTGACATCAACCCCAGCCCTATTACCCCACTGCCACCGCTACAGGGCAGTGGGAAGAGCGAGGCTAAGTGCCAGAATTGGCGCATCCTATGGATGCGCCATTTCTGGGGCGGCTGACGGCTGGTGTTTCTAGCCTGGGAGGGGGCCACTATTCATGGCACCCTTCCTGGGCTATTAATTTCAGCCCCCAGCTGTCTGCCTAGCCTTTGCTAGCTATTAAATTAGGGGGGACCCCACGTCATATTTTTGGGGGGGGTCCCCCATTTTAATAGCTAGTAAAGGCTATGTATTCAGCTGGGGGCTGATATTAGTAGCCTGGGAAGCTCCGTGGGTATTACCCCCTTCCCAGGCTTCAAACATCTGCCCCAGCTGTCTGCTTAACCTCCGATAGAGACTAAAATTAAGGGGAACCCCACGCCAATTTTTTTTTAAATAAATCCTTTATTTTAACATTAAATGACAAGTACTGTCACTGTACTTCATATATATGTGACTGACATGTTTCTATCTATCTAATCTATGTGAAGCTGTATTCATTCTATTCTAAATTGTCGGGTACAGATGCTGAATTGCAGGCCGGCTTTCTTAAAGAGACGGTGCATGAAAACACTATTATTTTTTTTAATAAATCCTTTACACTAAATGACAAGTACAGTAAGCAACACTGTCACTGTACTTCATATATATGTGACTGACATGTTTCTATCTATCTAATCTATGTGTGGTGCTCTATTCTTTCTGTTGTAAATTGTCGGGTACCGGTGTATGCCGCTGATGAATTGCCGGCTTTTCGCATAATACATTCTACATTATTCTTAGTTGTTTTACTTCATGTAGAATTAACCTGCAAGGAAAGAATGGGTTTATTTTCATTCCGATATTAGTGTCCCATTGACTTGCATTGGTTTCCGGTATCGGAATCGGCGATATCCGATACTTTTTGAGTATCGGTCCGATCCAATCCGATACGATATTTCCTGATATCGGAAGGTATCGCTCAACACTAATTACTAATCATGTTTATCTGTATCTTGGCAGGAAAATAATTTGGGCTTTGTAGCAGTGTGCAGTACTGATTCTATTAGGCCATCTATACTCAGGAAAGACATATTGGAGCTAGAGAGGGTACAAAGGAGGGCGACTAAGGTAATAAAGGGAATGGAGGGACTAGAATACCCAGAGAGGTTGTCAAAATTAGGCCTATTTACATTGGAAAAGAGAAGGCTTAGGGGAGACCTCATAAACATGTATAAATACATCAGGGGGCAGTACAGAGATCTCTCCCATGACCTGTTTATACCAAGGATGGTGACAAAGACGAGGGGGCACACTATGCGTCTGGAGGAAAGGAGGTTCCTGCACCAGCATAGAAGGGGATTTTTTACGGTCAGAGCCGTGAGACTCTGGAACTCTCTGGGAGAGGAAGTGGTGATGTCCAACTCACTTAAAGAGTTCAAGAGAGGCCTGGACGCCTTTCTTGAGAACAATAAAATTACATCTTATGCTTAGTTAATTAATCCAGGGATTTAATCTGACTGCCAGATTGGTGTCGGGAAGTGAATTTTTCCTCAATGATGTAAATTGGCCTATACCGCATGGTTTTTTGTTGCCTTCCCCTGGATCAACGCTGCGGAATAGCTGCAGTGCACAAGAAATAGGCTGAACTGGATGGACGCTTGTCTTTTTTCGGACTTATAAACTATGTAACTATGTAACTATGTAACTATATACTAAGCTCCACCAGATTTAAAATTAATAATAATTTTTAGCTGCATCTAGCCCGGAAAATAATTTTGGGGCTCCGAGATGCGCAAGACACATAAGTGCCTTCTTGCTGCACTACCTGCAACATGACCCTCAGATTGTCAGAATTCGAAGTAATCCTGACTACTGGGTTGCCACACTCTTAGATCCCCCACACTCTTCGATCAACCTTTTCATTTTAATAAAGACCAAAAAAATGGTCATTTTTGAAATTATAAGCATTAGCAGGTTATTAGAAACTGAAATCAAACAGTTTTCAGCTCACAACTTTATTCTAGGTGATGTTACATTTGCACATAGGACCGCTTGTTCGAAAGGAGCTTCTGAACTCTCTCGTCCATTGAATTTGTCAGGTTTTGGATGGTTTCTGCTTCAATTGTTTTGCATGAGGACAGAATACCCTCCCAGAGCTGTTGCTTATGTTAGAACTCTCCTGTTAGGTTTTTTTTAGTTTGCTGGTCACATGACCATTTTTGCCTATTTAATCCGGCTCCGCCCTCCTGGTCTTGCTGGACTTCTTTGTATTTACTACTCTTGAGCTAGCTTGGTGCTCTGTTGCCGTTCTCTGTTAGTTTTGCTAGGTCTTCTGACCTCTATGCTTTTTGTTGTGTGTTTGTCTTTGACTGCTACTATTTCTGCTAGGAGGTGTCCAAACTTATCCCAGTCCCTAGTTCTTGTAGGGATCCCTCTGTAACATACCTGGCGGCGTCCTTGCAGAGTGGTCCATCTCCCACTGTGCAAGGGCGCGCACTTGATCTCCAGTCCAGGGTGTCTCTCTGGCTTCCCTCCATGCTGTCTGTTTGCTTCTGTGTCTGGTGCTTAAGGGCGGCGCCCGATCACTTCCTGCTTTTTGTACCTGCTGCAGGCACACCCCTTGTGCGTCCTCAGCCTATTGCTGTCTATCACCTGGTATTTAAACCAGCTGCCCCAATTAACTGATGCCTGAGCATCTTGCCCTGTCAGTTGGCTTTTGTCTCTGACATGCCAGGTCCTGTCTATGTTACCAGTCTTGCAGTATCTGTTTCCATGTCTGTACTGTGTCCTATCTGTGTACCTTAACCTGCAGTCTGTACTCGTTCCTTGCCTGTTCGTCCTGCCTCTCTGGGGGCCGTATTCCCAGACCCGCTCCTGTATCCCGCTGCAGTGTCGGTCTCCTCCGTACACTCAGTTCCAGTCTGAACTCTCTCCTATCTTTTACCTGTTTTTTCTCTATGTCCGTTCCTTTCCTTTTTCTGCAGAGTCTGTACTCGTACCTAACTCCTGCTCATTGTCACTGTACTTCCGTTTGTGAGTTTGTGGTCCACTCGCTACTTCTCTGCAAGTACCCTGTGGGTATCTGGTTCTGCCTTTCTCTTCTAGTCTGTTCTGTGTGAACAGAGCCTTGTCCACCGCGTCTGCGGTTTTCGCTTTGCTCAGCTCTGTCCACCGCGTCTGCGGTTTTCGCTTTGCTCAGCTCTGTCCACCGCGTCTGCGGTTTTCGCTTTGCCCAGCTCTGTCCACCGCGTCTGCGGTTTTCGCTTTGCTCAGCTCTGTCCACCGCGTCTGCGGTTTTCGCTTTGCTCAGCTCTGTCTACCGCGTCTGCGGTTTTCGCTTTGCTCAGCTCTGTCCACCGCGTCTGCGGTTTTCGCTTTGCTCAGCTCTGTCCACCGCGTCTGCGGTTTTCGCTTTGCTCAGCTCTGTCCACCGCGTCTGCGGTTTTCGCTTTGCTCAGCTCTGTCCACCGCGTCTGCGGTTTTCGCTTTGCTCAGCTCTGTCCACCGCGTCTGCGGTTTTCGCTTTGCTCAGCTCTGTCCACCGCGTCTGCGGTTTTCGCTTTGCTCAGCTCTGTCCACCGCGTCTGCGGTTTTCGCTTTGCTCAGCTCTGTCCACCGCGTCTGCGGTTTTCGCTTTGCTCAGCTCTGTCCGCCGCGTCTGCGGTTTTCGCTTTGCTCAGCTCTGTCCGCCGCGTCTGCGGTTTTCGCTTTGCTCAGCTCTGTCTGCCGCGTCTGCGGTTTTTGCTTTGCTCAGCTCTATCCGCCGTGTCTGCGGTTTTTGCTTTGCTTAGCTCTGTCCACCGCATCTGCGGTTTTCGCTTTGCTCGGCCCTGTCCACTGCGTTGGCGGTTTCGCTTTGCTCGGCCCTGTCCACCGCGTCTGTGGTTTCGCTTTGCTCGGCCCTGTCCACCGCGTCTGCGGTTTCAAATTTGTCTCCCAGTCTGTACTGGACCCTACCCAGCCGGCGCTCTAGTCTGCCTGTCTCTGTATTCCCCAGTGTGGGTCAAAAGCCGTGTCCGGAGTCTGACCTGGAGTAGACCCTGGTTCCTCTGCTCGGTTCCTCCCTGGTGCACTGGCATCGTATGCCGTCATGCGACCTTGGTCGGATCGGGCAGATACTTAGTTACGCCCCTCCAGGCACTCTCCGGTTCATGGCACAGTGGAATCACTACATAAACACGCACACGCCAGTCAGTCCGGGCGTGTGCATTACACCCTCCCTCACATCTATAGGTCTTCGTAGAGACTAGCCGAGGACTTTAGCGGGTCTGATCACAGGATCAAGTTCCCCGTTACATCGTAGGGATCTAGTTTAGTTCTATTGTAGGGACAGATCTCCTGTCTTTCCTCAGTCCCTGTAGCAGATCATAACAGTAAGTCCAGCCCTAAAAGAAAAAAAAAAATAATAATTTTCTCTAAGGAAAGACCTCCAGTTTTCCATCATGGTCTCGGTTCAAGATTTGGCTTAACGCTTGCAGGGACTCTCTCTGGAGGTGGCCGAGCTCCAACAACACGTGAGTAGCTGTTCTGGAGTGCATTTTGTGGAACCAAAGGTACGTCTGCCTGATCTATTTTTTGGCGAACAACAAGATTTTTTTCTTTTAAAAATGCTTGTTTATTGCATTTTCGTTTGAGACCCGGATCCTCTGGTGATGAATCACAGCACATAGGGTTCATAATGTCACTTTTGCGCAAAGAACCTCAGGGGTGGGCCTTCTCTCTCCAACCTAGTGATCCGTGCTTTAGATCAGTGGATAGTTTTTTTTCTGCTTTGGGTTTGTTGTATGATGATACTGATCGTGTCTCATCTGCTGAGTCTGAATTGAGACGTTTGAGGCAGGGATCAGGTAATGTGGAAAAATATTGTTCTCACTTCCGTCAGTGGTCTGCCCAGGTGGGGTGGAACGATTCAGCTTTGAAAAGCTTGTTTCTTGCAGGGCTAGGTGAAAGGGTTAAGGATTTACTAATTGCTTATCCCACACCTGGAAACTTGCAGGAGGCAATGCAATTAGCTATACGGATGGACAGGAGACTGCGTGCAAGGGTTAATGAGAGCAAATCCTCTGCTATGTCAGCTCCGAGTCCTGAGAGGGTCTGTGCTGACAATGGAGAGCCGATGGAGATTGGGGCGATGACACCCTGCTCTCAGGAAAAAGACCGCAGGCTTTCTGAAGGCTTGTGCTTCTATTGCGGAAATTCTGGTCATTTTATTAAGAACTGTGTGCTTCGTATGAAGAAAGAAAAAAAAATGGTCAGTTATGCCCGTATTGCCTGTTTAAATTCTAAGGGAGTATTCCTATCTGCCACTACTGCTGCTCAGGATGAATTAATTGAATTTCAGGTATTTGTGGATTGTGGTTCTACTCTGAATGTGATTGATGGGGGATTCTTGGAATAACTTAGATTAGAACCTAAAACTTTGTCATCCCCTATTGCTGTGGTTTCTGTTGATGGCTCTCCCTTGAAGAGTGTTACTCATAAGGTCTGTGAATTTCCCCTCACTATTAATGGTATTCACCAAGAAAATTTGGATTTGGTGGTATTGGATAATTTGCCTTCTCCAGTAATATTGGGGTTGCCCTGGTTAAAATTGCATAATCCTCTACTGGATTGGTCTACCAATGAAATTAAGTCCTGGAGCCCTAAGTGTTATGAAAAGTGTTGTAACGGACGTATTGCTGCTGTGGATAAAGGGGAATTGCCTGTACCTATTCAGGATTTTTGGAGAGTTTTTTCTGAGGAGGAGTCACAAATTTTGCCTCCCCATAGAGACTATGATTGTACCATTGAATTTGTCCCTGGAGCGACTCTTCCTAAAAGTCGTTTATTTAATCTTACTATTTCTGAGAGAAAGGCTTTGGAGGAATACATACAGACAAGCTTGGCCGCCGGTCACATTAGGCCTTCCAAGTCTCCTGTGGCTGTTGGATTTTTTTTCGTAAAAAAAAAAGATGGCGGTTTACGTCCTTGTCTGGACTTTCGTGAGATTAATAAAATTACTGTACGCAATCCTTACCCACTGCCATTGATTCCTGATTTATTTAACCAGTTAGTGGGGGCCAAGTGGTTCTCTAAAATTGATCTCCGGGGGGCATACAATTTGTTGCGCATGAAGGAGGGTGATGAATGGAAGACTGCTTTTAACACTCCTGTGGGTGATTTTGAGAATCTGGTTATGCCTTTTGGTCTTACCAATGCTCCAGCATTTTTTCAGAATCTTATTAATGACATCCTTAGACCTTTAATCGGCAAAAATGTGGTTGTGTATTTGGATGACATTCTGATTTATTCGCCTGATCTGGAGTCTCATTGGCGGAGCGTACGTGAGGTATTACAGTTATTAATTGACAATTCGCTTTTTGCTAAGCTGGAGAAATGTGAGTTCGCTGTACAGAGAATTAGTTTTTTGGGCTACATTATCTCCAGTGAAGGTTTTGAGATGGACCCGGTTAAAGTTCAAGCTGTGCTGGAATGGCCTAGGCCTATTGGTTTGAAATCGATACAGAGGTTTTTGGGTTTCGCCAATTATTACAGAAAATTCATAAAAAAATTTCTATTATTGTCAAACCGCTGACCGATCTCACCAGGAAAGGTGCTAATGCGGTTCAGTGGACTTCTGAGGCCATTGAAGCTTTTGTGTTTCTAAAGGAGAGGTTCACCTCTGCTCCCATCCTTATGCAGCCTGATGTGACTAAGCCGTTTTTGGTTGAGGTTGATGCTTCTTCGGTGGGGGTCGGTGCGGTGTTGTCTCAGGAAAACAAGGATGGAGTACATCCCTGTACCTTTTTGTCAAAAAAAATTTCTGAGACTGAACTTAATTACGATATTGGTAATCGGGAATTGCTGGCGATTAAACTCGCATTTGAACACTGGCATCACCTCTTGGAAGGTGCTGAATTTCCCATTCAGGTTTTCACTGATCATAAAAATCTGATCTATCTTGATGCTGCCAAGCGCTTGAATGCCCGTCAGGCTAGGTGGGCACTTTTTTTCTCGCGGTTTAATTTTTCCGTTACTTACATCGCGGGTACCAAGAATGTTAAAGCGGATGCTTTGTCTCGCAGCTTTTCTCCCATGGTCAGTGTTGTGGAGGAAGAGGAGAGCATTTTACAAGAAGGTGTTGTGATTGCTGCTTTGGACTCCATTTTGGAGCATGAGATTCTTAAAGCTCAGGAGAATGCCCCATCTAACAAGCCCCATGGGAGGTTGTTTGTGCCTAGGACCTTTAGGAGAGATTTGTTTGTTGAGTGTCATGAGTCTCGGTTGGCAGGTCATCCAGGAATTTCTGAGACCAAGAGACTTGTGGGTCGCAGTTTTTGGTGGCCTGGATGGCAGAAGGAAGTCATTAAGTGGGTGCGCCAATGTACTGTGTGTGCTAGATCCAAGTCTTCGCATGCTCCTGCTGCGGGGTTGCTTTGCCCTCTGGAGGTTCCTAGTGCACCTTGGACACATCTGGCTATGGACTTTATTACTGACCTTCCCCCCTCTGAAGGTTTCACGGTCATCTGGGTGGTCGTGGACCGTTTTAGCAAGATGTGTCACTTGGTTCCCTTCATCAAACTGCCTTGCGCTAAGACACTCGCTAAGGCCTTTGTCAAGGAAATTGTCAGACTATATGGTGTTCCTACTGACATTGTTTCTGATAGGGGACCTCAGTTCGTGGCTCGTTTTTGGCGTGCCTTTTGTGACAGGTTGGGAGTTCATTTGTCGTTTTCATCTGGATATCATCCTGAGTCTAATGGCCAGACAGAAAGGAAGAACCAGGATGTTGAGCAGTTCTTGCGTTGTTTTGTGGCAGACAATCAAGAGGGGTGGTCTGAGTTTCTGCCACTTGCTGAATTTGCTCTTAACAACCATACATCCTCTTTTGCTGGGTGTTCGCCTTTTTTTTGTTGTTCTGGGAGACATCCGTCTTTTGGGTCATTCTCCAAATTGGTTTTGGCTGTGCCTGAGGAGGAGAGTTTTTCCGGTAATTTGGAGAGAGTTTGGACGGATGTGCGTGGTAATCTTCAGGAGGCTAACAAAAAATCTAAGAGGTACTTTGATAGGAAACGGCAAGAGGTTTTGTTTGCTGTTGGTGACATGGTTTGGTTGTCCTCTAAGAATCTGCGATTGAGGATTCCTTCTAAAAAACTGGGTCCCAAGTTCGTAGGGCCCTTTAAGGTGCTTCAGATAATTAACCAATCTGCTGTTAGGTTGGAGGTCCCTACGTCCTGGAAGATTAACCCGGTGTTTCATGTTTCTCTGTTGAAAAAGCTGATGTGTCGGATGGTGACGCCTCTGCCACTGTTCCTCCGGTGGTGGAGGACGGGGAATAGGAAATTTCCCGTATCCTCAATTCTAGATGGTATAGAGGGAGTTTGCAGTATCTCGTCGCTTGGAAGGGTTTCGGACCTGAGGATAACTCATGGGTGAGGGCGGATGATGTTTCTGCTTCCAGACTTGTCAGAGCGTTTCACAGGAGGTTTTCTGGTAAGCCTGGGCCTAGGGGATCCGGAGGATCCTCTTAGAAGAGGGGGTACTGTTAGAAATCTCCTGTTAGTTTTTTTTTAGTTTGCTGGTCACATGACCATTTTTGCCTATTTAATCCGGCTCCGCCCTCCTGGTCTTGCTGGACTTCATTGTATTTACTACTCTTGAGCTAGCTTGGTGCTCTGTTGCCGCTCTCTGTTAGTTTTGCTAGGTCTTCTGACCTCTATGCTTTTTGTTGTGTGTTTGTCTTTGACTGCTACTATTTCTGCTAGGAGGTGTCCAAACTTATCCCAGTCCCTAGTTCTTGTAGGGATCCCTCCCTCACATCTATAGGTCTTCGTACAGACTAGCCGAGGACTTTAGCGGGTCTGATCGCAGGATCAGGTTCCCCGTTACATCGTAGGGATCTAGTTTAGTTCTATTGTAGGGACAGATCTCCTGTCTTTCCTTAGTCCCTGTAGCAGATCATAACAGCTTAGATGTGAACTGCCTCCCGCCATCATAGACACTCCTTTTGATGATGCTCCAGAGGTTCTGAATATGGTAGAGGTCAGGGGAGCATGGGGGTCACACCATAAGTTTGTCCCCTTTTATGCCCATATCAGCCAGAGATGCAGATGTGTTATGTGCAGCATGAGACGGTGCATTATCATGCATGAAAATGATCTTGCTGTGGAATACACGGTTCTTCTTCTTGAACCATGGCAGGAAGTGCTGTTTGAGAAACTCCACATACATTATGGAGTTCATCTTTACCCCTTCAGGGATCCTAAAGGGACCGACAATCTCTCTCCCCATGATTCCAGCCCAAAACATTACTCCACCTCCTCCTTGTTGGCGCTGTAACCGTGTTTGCGTGGGGTGTCCATCAACCAGCCATCCTCCACTCCATCCATCTGGACCATCGAGCGCTGCACGGCACTCATCCGTGAACAAAACAGTTTTGAAATCAGTCTTCATGTAATGTTTGGCCCACTGGAGCCGTTTCTGCTTGTGTGCAGTGGATAGAGGAGGTCGACAGGATGGCGTATGCACAGCTGCAAACCTCTGAAGGACCCTGCATCTTGTTGTTTGGAGGACGTTGGAGGCACCAGCAGCTTCAAAAACTTGTCTGCTGCTATGACAAGGCTTTTTTGCCGCTAACCTGACGTAATTGCCTGAAGGAAAGAGTCCTCAATTTGCCCTTATCAGCACGCACACGTGTGTACTGTGAATCAGCTACATACTTCTTGATTGCCAAGACACTTCATCCTGATCATCGCACAATGTTGATTGTAGTCATGCCTTGACCTAAACACTCCACAATTTGTTGCTTCTCAGCAGCCGACACATCCTTTTTCTTTCCCATTTTGGCAGAAAATGTAGGCTGCTTAATAATGTGGGACAGCCTTCTTAAGTAGTCTTGCCTTTCATTGGACACACCTGCCAAACTAATTAGCACAGGTGTCTCCAATTGCTTACAGTGATATAAAGAGCCCTGACACATATCACCATCAATGAGTTTAACTGACAAACAAACAAATTCTTCCCTTATCGCTCCTAAACACTTTTTGCATAATAATTTGGAACACAGTGTACATGTGCTTTTCCACAAAACACCAGTGGTTCACGTAGTGAATCTTACAGTTTTAACTTGCCAACCGTGGTCTGTATGGAGTTGTTCAATAAAGGGCCCAAAATTAAGATAACATAGATGGGAGAGGTCTCTATGAATAGTAATTCCTAAGTATTTGATACCCTGTGAGGGCCAGGCAAAGGGAAAGTTGGACTGGATGGAATCCTGTATGGATTTGGGGAGGGTGACATCGAGGGCCTCAGATTTCGCTGCATTGATTATAAAATTTGACCATTTAACAAAGTGATCTATTTCAGCCATAACAGCAGGGATGGATATATGTGATTGAGTGATATATACTAGGACATCATCAGCAAATAGAGAGCACTTGTACTCGGTGCCTCCCACCTCAATCCACCTAATATTGGGGTTATGGCGAATTGATGAGAGCAGGTGCTCCGTCACTAGGATGTATAAGAGAGGGGACAGAAGACATCCCTGCCTTGTCCCATTGGTGATTATGAAAGGTGATGAAAATGTTCTGACGCGCCCCCTGGGCCATGGGACACCCGGAGCCGGACCCTTTTTGGTGGATGCTGGTGGTTGCAGTCTCCGTGGCGGCGACCCGGTTCCGTGGCTCAGGGCGGTCAAACCAGTGGCGGAACTATTTATGTGGTTTTGATGTTTAAACGTCCTACTACGCCACCCGTGGATTGCGGCCAGAGTGAACCGCCGCTGCAGGGCAGACCGCTGAGGCTGGTGTTGTGGGTGCAGCAGAGCGTAGCATAACTCCCCACGAGAGGAGTATAGCCTCAGGGCAGTGTATGCGGAGGATGGGGGTGATGGTGCAGGGCAGCAGCAGTAACGACACGGAGTCAGTGATGCAGTCCAGGGCCTTTACTCACAGTTCTTATTATCCAGACCACTTCTGCAGGTAACGGCTGTCCACGACTTACTGTGCTCACCAGGTGAGGGGCTCAGACAACTCCCAGATAACTTTGGAGCGCTTCACAGGACCCCCTTTGTGTGTCCTTTGTCTGGCCTTTCTTACCAACCCTTCTGTCCGGCTGCCTCAGGCCTCCTCTTGGTAAACTTGGCTCCAGTTTCCCTGACCCTATGTGGTGCCTTCCTAGCGGGTGTAGTGAGGGGCTGCGCCACATAAAATGTCACAGCCTCCGGTTTCTAGCTGAGGGTTGTTTCCCGCCTCCACTAGTTTCGGGGACCGGTCTCCCCCTTTGGCCTGACCCCACCACGCAGGTGGATTTGGGCGTGCGGTGGCGACTCGCCTGTCCGCACCCCTGGGATCCCTTCGTTCCTCGTACCTGGAGCCTTCTCCGCTCCTCTTCCTTCCTTCTTCCTCTTCCAGGCCTGGGCCTCTGTTACTAGGCCCGCCTCCGGAGCAGAGCTCATGCAGAGCCCCTGCTCCCTGTCACTTCTGCTCAGACTTCTCTGCACTGAACTAAGATGGTGCCCACCTTTTATACTCCCTTCTCAATGCACCCAGGAACTGCTGCCTCCCTGATCCTGCTCTACAGGGTTCCCCTTCCTCATTGTTCCCTCCCCCCACTCCAGCCAGGGACAGGGACTGTCGTGCCCATCTCAGGGGCATATTGGTCGCTCTGCCCCACGGCAATGTGGTGTAATGCATGCAGGTGTCGGGTCCTGATCCACACTCCATCCTTACCTGAGAGTGAGATATCACACCTCTGGGTGAGGTGCAATACCTCTGTAGCAACCTAGCCCTCAGGGTGCTACAGTTCCATTTATCTTCAGCCTAGGTGACGTATTGCGATACAGGGCCGTGATTTTGGCTATAAAAGGGTCCCCTAGACCCCTACCCCAAGATTTTTAAGAGAATAATATATGGCATGCCAGGAGACTCTATGGAATGCTTTCTCAGCATCCAACGAGAGTATCTAATTACAAATTTTTAACTGCATCTAGCCAAGGAAATACTTTGTGCCTAGTAGCAGTGTCTGCTAGTCAGCGGATTATCCCGGCTGTTAAGCAAGCTACACCACATGTAGTTTGGACACTTAATTTTTTCAAAGGAAATGCTTCGGGACCACGGGATACTCAGTGAAGAGCATCAGGAGGCACCCCAAGGCATAGGGGCTGGGACTGGCGGTAGGATGCCTTGCGGTGGACAGCCGAGCTCGATCATTATTAAAGCTTTTTAACTGCAGCAGCTTTAGTGGACGCTACTGGATCTGGAATTACGCGGCTGCTGGCATGAGACTTGCCCTCCAATAGATCCTTGTAAAAGGATTTAAAGTGTATTCATTCAAATTAGAGAGACAATTTAAATTAAAAAGCTTAGAGCTGTCTCCACCACAGGGGGGCTCGCTCGACCCACCAGCGGACAGGCACCAGTATTGGGAGAGGGGGGCTGGCCGTCAGGGTCCACCGCGGCTTTGGCAGAAACCCGGCGACACGGAGGTGGCACGGGCATGAACGGACTGGCCGTGTCGGCTTCTCACTTTTTGGATTTCAGAAGGGCATGACATGCCTATATCTGTGTCTCCCCCTCCTTTAACTCCTCCACCTCTTTTCTTTTCGCATGACTATATGTACTTGTCACTTTTCCATGTGTTAGTTGTGTCTTCTGAGCAGTTTCTCAGCTTTTGGACACCTTTGAAGGTGTTTTCTATGTGTTTCTATATGTTTTTGTTTGCCTGCCATTGGTTTTAACGGTGTTCGAAGGTGTTCGACGAACAGTTCGGCGAACACACGGGTGTTCGACGAACCGAACCGAACTCGAACACTACGTGGGTGGCTCAACACTAGTGATGGCTTCAAGACATTATGGAAAAGCCAGTGTGATGGCTCCTGAGGTCATGTCAGCCTTCTCTGGCACATGCAGTCTTCTAGTTTATGTAAAATGGCAACAGGTATTTTTTGAGCAATTTTTTTTTTGCCAGTCTAATCATAAATAGTTCAAATTCACCAGGTCCAAGAAATTTCCTAAAATTCCATATAAATTTGATTTGCATCAAACTGATTCACTCATCTCTAATAGATAGATATTAGATCGATAGATAGATAGATACATAGACAGATGGATAGATAATAGATAGATAAACAGGTCATAGTTATTGTTGTCTGACAGAATTCCTTTATCAATATTTTCACAGTTTGTAATCTTCATAAATATTTTACTGGGAAATTTCTGTATTTTGTAGCAGCTTGTGTGACTGATACACTCGGCATCTGCCAATAAAGAGACATTAATCAGATCCACGCTGAGAACTTTCCTGCCCGAGGTTGTGTAAGGACGATACAGAGAGCCTTTTGTTCTTTGGCCACATTTCATTTCTCGGTGCCTAATAGCTGTCACATATTAACCTATTATACTCTAATTGCTGCAGTGACCATGTTGAACATGACAATGCACCGCAGCAGAACATGTTCTGTACTGATGCAGAATCATCTGGGACTAACAGTGATTAGTAATGGGTGAGCACTAAAATGCTCGGGTGCTCGTTGCTCGGGTCGAGCACATTGGAATACTCGGGTGCTCAACCCGAGCAACAAGCCCAATGTAAGTCTATGGGAAACTCGAGCATTTTTCAGGCGGCTCCCCCCAGCGGTCTGCAGAGGGCCTAAAAATTGTCCAAATTGATGGGAACAGTGCTCAAATGACATGGGGACAGCATGGGGAAGACCCCTGGAAGCATTTCTGACTCCCAGGTCACTGCTGTCAGCAACGTTGTCAGAGTATTAAGCCACTTTTACGGACTCACAATAAAACATACAAAAACAAAAACAAAATGGATTTTCCTGGGAAATATGTTAAGGAACATCCTTTCCAGGGTAATGACTTGTATATAAGGCAAAATAAATGTACAAAAACAAAAATACTCCTCCAAACCTTGGGCTATGTTCACATGTAGCATTTTTTATGCGTTTTTGCATTGCTTTCAACAGTGACAAATGCATTCACCGGGAAATGTCATTTTAACATTTTTCAACCTTATCTGGCCATGTGCTGTGTGACACATTATCAGACACATGCATACAGTGCTGAAAAGACATGGGAACAGCATGAGGAAGACCTCTGGAAGCATCTCTGACTCCCAGGTCACTGCCTAAAAGTGTGCCCATCATAAGTGATCCTTGGCGCATGCGAACATGCCTCATGCCATGCACCTGTCATAGCAGACTTGCAACAATCACTGTCCTTGTCCCAGCGCAGCGTTCAGTTGTCCCTACCCCATTCCTTGGAATGCAAGTGCAAGAATGCAGCCAGCCACCCACCCACAAACAGGCTGCAATACTATACTGCCAAATTTTTGACAGCTGCCTGCACTTGAAATGTGGCCTTTTAGGTTCGTGGAGGTGGAAACTGTCCACAATCTTATGGCGGCCGCGACCGCACATAAGCACGGGTCCCACAACATTAACCGTGCCCTCCCCAGTG
Source organism: Phyllobates terribilis (assembly GCF_046119375.1). Classification (NCBI taxonomy): domain Eukaryota; kingdom Metazoa; phylum Chordata; class Amphibia; order Anura; family Dendrobatidae; genus Phyllobates; species Phyllobates terribilis. The sequence goes on from NW_027362767.1 coordinate 35,254,932, forward strand.
CACTTAGGTGGGAAGTACCGCCTAACCACAAGGTGAATTTTGCCAGGGACAGTACGGAGCCTGTCCACATTAAAAATGCAGCCAAAGAGTGTCCATGAACCTTCCCAAAACACATTTCTTAGCCAAGGCTGCTTCTCGGCAGGGTTGGACGGATCCAACAGAGAATCCTCGGGTGGGCCCTGGCTTCTCCATCAGGAAAGTTCATGATAGTGCAAACTTTGCAGCAGCTATGGGGGCTCTTGAGTGGGGGAGAAAGTTGAGCCCTCAGAATCAAATACTCTGGTGGGTCCAATGTTTTTAAGTTTGAAACAGCTTCTCAGTGGGAGTTGCAATTGACCACAGCCATATCCTTTACCTCGGTGAAAGGACTGGCATAGAGGGAAACCGCATCTACTCCGGCTATCATTTCTCCGTCACCACCAGGTTCCACCCATTGCCAAACATGACCATGCCTGGCTGTATGTTCAGCCACAGATCAGGCTGCTGTGTTACAGCTTTCAACAACTCTGCTGCGCTGGGCGTTTTGTCACCTAAGCATTAGGCATGTTATCTTCAGCACAGCCTGTTGCCGCTTGGCCAAGGCAGTGCTGCAGTGCTTTCAGCTTGTGACTGATGTGGTCATTTCGGAGATGTAGGCCGAACTGGAGGAGGTGCAGGAGCTGAACAATATGATTACATTGACGGTACATTGGCGAGTCTGGTTTTCATACTAGACAAAGATACTACTGTGGGGGTTTTTTTACGTTATTTTTTAAGACAAATGCATTCACAGGGAAATGACATTTTAACATTTTACAACCTTATCTAGCCATGTGGTATGAGACACATCATCAGACACATCCTGTTTTATTTATGATTGAGGGACTCTGAAAGTCACAAAGCCTATTTTTATAGGGTCATTAGGCGGCCCTTACTATTTTTAAAGGGCCAGCAGCTGGCCCTCGCTATTGTTTGAGAGCCATCAGCCGGCTATGCTTTGTTGTTCCCATTATTAACGAGTGGGTCTCCTATACTGTTATTGCGTATGCAGTGACTGCAAGGGCTGCCAAAAATTAGGACGCTACTCAATACCCCTTTGAAGAGACATAGAGGAGAGTCTCAGTAAAAAAATGTTGCCATTATAAAGGAGAGGGTCTCCTATAGTGGTAACGCCCATGCTGTGACTGCAAGGGCTGCCAAAATTTGGGAAAAACCCCACTGACAATTTAAAGACACATAGAGCTGGGCCACAGAATCAACATGTTCCCAATAGAAAGGAGAGGGTCTACTATACAGTTAAAGGGTATGCAGTGAATGTAACAGTTGCCAAAAATTTGGAGGAACTCCAATGCCCCTTGCAACAGACGTAGAGGTCTGAGGGCCTCCTGAAAAGAATGTTTCCATTGTTAGGAAGTGGGTCTCCCATACTGTTTGCCTATGCAGTGAAGGAATGGCTGCCAAAAATTTGGAGGAACTCCAATGCCCCTTGCAAGAAACGTAGATATGTTGATATAGTACATATGGTGGTAATATGGTGGTGGAGGACAAGGATGTGGAGAAGGAGGAGGACAAGAGCAAATAGACAAAATCAGGAAGCATATACCCATGTTTGGGTATGAAGACAGAGGTGCATGGGAATAGATTTAGACCTCCCAAAAAAAAAACAATGAGTTTATGTTACGCTGCTATTGACTCGCCCCCTGGGCCGTGGGTCATGCGGATCCGGGCGATAGGGGAACGATGGGGGTAGTAGTGGTGGCGGCCCGGTCCCGCGGCTCAGGGAGGTCAGGCCAATGGTAGTCTGCTATGCGCTCCAAATAATGTCCGACTACGCCACCCGTGGATTGCGGTTATTAGGAACCGCCGCTGCAAGGCAGTCCGCTGGGGCTGATGATGGGTGCAGCTGAGGTGATGTGACTCCCCACGGGAAGAGTGCAGCCCCAGGGCAGTGTAGTGGATGTTGGGAGTGATGGTAGTGCGGGTCCCGGTGCTGATAGTGCTGGAGGCGCGAAGGAGCACACAGACAACAAGTTACAGTCCAGGGTCTTTACTCACAGTTCGTTTGTTCCAGGTCACTTCGGCCAGCAGTGACCGCCCGAGCCGTGCTGCGTCCACCAGGTGAGGGGCTCGGTCAACTCCCAGGCAGTTCAGTAGCATGGCACAGGACCCCCTTTTATCCTTTCTCTGGCCTGCCTCACCAGTGACCCACTTTTGTCCAGCTGCCGCGGACCTGTGCGGTTAAACGTGGGCCCCGTCCTTCGCTGTCCTATATGGTGCCTTCCTAGCAGGTTTGATGAGATGTCGCACCAATATATGATCACGACGACCGGTCTTTGGCTGAGGGTTGTTTCTCCTCCACCAACTTGGGATCTGGTACCCTTAATCTGCCTGACCCTGCACCCTGGATTCTCGTGGGTTCTTAGGGTCCCTTCCACCTTCTTGTTCCTGAGCCTTTCTGTTTCTCAGTCTCTCCTTCTTTGCAGTTCCTTTCTGTTTCTGTTCCTTTCTCTTTGAGCTGAGATGAGCCAGAATCTCAGCTCCCCTTCACCTCCTCCTCGGCCTCTTCTCCAGGCCCACTTCTCCTTCTCCTCTCAGGCCCCGGCCTCTTCCCTAGGCCTGCCTCTGGAGCAGCACTCAGCCTGAGCTGCTGCTCCCTGTCTTCTCCTCTCCACAGAACGAATCCTAGATCTAAGATGGTGCCCACCTTTTATACCTCCCACTAGCCATGAGCCCAGGTGACCAGCAACCAATGGGCTCCTTCCTACGCTCAGGAACCGCCCCCTATCTGCCCCTACAGCACTGGGTGTTCCACCCCTCCCTCCCCACTCCAGCAGGGACATGGTCGGTGGTGCCTGCACTTCTGTCTAGTGGGAGCACCGTTGAGCTGTCCCTCGGAAATGGGGTGTGTGTGCTGTATGCAGCTAACTGAGCCCTGGTCCATACTCCATCCTTACCCGGGAGTGGAATATCACACCTCTGGTCTGAGGTGCAATACCCCTGTAGCGGCCGAACCCTCGGGGCACTACATTCCCCCCTGGTAAAGTACAGCACGTCCTCGGGCTGGAAAAGAGCAAAAACAGTTGATTACAGGACATGCAAAGACTTTTTCAATAACTTTTTACATTAGAAACAGACATTACGGTTCAACTCCCTTTATGGGACACACTTTTCTTTTCACTAGACATTATAGAAAACTTTTTCAATACTTCCGGAACTCTTTTGTATAAAACATTATAGAAAACTTTCACATGACTATTTAGCAGCATATAAAACCTTTTCACATAAAACATTTTTTTAAGTAAAGCACATTCTTGGATCCTGGCGGCGGTGCAACTTGCGACCAGGTGTTCTTTCTTTTAAAAGGTGCAACAGTCCATTTTAACTTTGAGGTAGACGTTGCGGTTCTTGTATAAAACCAGTAGGGGGCGCTTTAAGAAGCGCAACTATATACATGGGATTGGCCGTTCCCAGTCCTCGGCCGGTGGGGATAGGGGAATGGCTGCTCACAGTCCTCAGCCTGTTAGGGGAAGAGGGGTGGCTGTTCTCAGTCCTCAGCCAGGTTACTTAGGGGAAAGGGCATAATGTTCACACAGTCCTTTATCAGTCCCAATGGGGATCACACTCAATTTGAAACAGTCCCACACAGTTCCTTTGTACCCTTACGGGTAACTATTTACATTGGCGCTTCTTCTTACTTTCTATCGTCGTCCTCCATATGCGCCTTGCTCCTCCTCGTTATCTTCAGGCCCATCCGGGTCCTCTTGGTACTCAGCGTCCGAGTAGTGCTGTTCCTCCTCCTCTACTACTCTGTGGACGTGGAGGGCATACGGTCCTTTTGCGCCCTCGTGTCGGGTGAAGGTGACCACGTCACCAGGGTATAGGTCGGTCCCAAGGGGTGGTGGCTTCGGGACCGGGGGCGCACGTGGTTGGGAGGCGCCTGAGGAGTTCAGGCCTTGCGACCGGGCCGGTGGCGCTTCTCTCTTTATGGCGCCTGGGGTCAAGGGGCGTGGCGCCGGGCGGGGCGTGGCTGCGGCGCTCGCCGCTTGAGGCCTAGCTGGGAGCAGTGACGGCGCGGCAACAGGTGCGGTGAGTGGGGCTTCGGGTTCTGCGGCGGGAGGCTGGGGCAGGCTTGCGGCTGCTGGGCCTGGGGTGGTAACGTCCCCTGTACTTGCCTCGGTCCTCGTGGCTCCCTCCGCGACGCTGTCTTCGGCCTTCACTCCTCCTGCACCGTCCTCAGAGGCAGGCGCGCTGTCGGGTGCTGGCAGTGTCTCTTGCGGCTGGGTCACGGCCCGCTGGGCCACCTCCTCCTTCCACCCGGCGGTGACGTCCCGCTGCGCCCGGACCATTCTCCGGTCCAGCTCCTCCAGCGCAGTCCGCATGAACTCTGGGTCTTGTTTGGGGAGTTGCGCTAGCAGCTCCATGAAGCTGCATGGGGATTCGGCCTGCAGCAGGCCACGCGCCAGGGCGCTGGAGCTGGTTCCTGTCTCAATCTCTGGGTGCGGCCTGGTGAGACTGGTCAAGACTGCGCCCTGCCCCACAGTTTTCTTCTCTCTCCGCCCCCAGAGGGGGTGGTCCTGGGGCATTCTGCTGACAATCACTTTCAGGGGCAGCCCCCCCATGTTGATGGACATCTCCACTGCTGCATTCATGGCTGGTGGGGGCGGGCTCCTTCTTTGGCGCCATTCTGGGACCTGGCCCACGATGGGAGGTGGCTTCCTGCTGTCTTTTGGTGCGCACATAATGGCGTCCGCTCTGCCAGGGCAGGAAAGACGGATGAAGATGGCGGGAAACGGTCCAAGATGGCGTCTGATGGCGGGAATCAGCTCCGGATGGCGGGAAACGACTCCGGACGGCGGGAAACTTCTTTTTAAGGTACATGTGCAATTTTCTTCAGGCACGCAATACCCGCTTGTGGCGGGTTGGTAATGATCCTGCCGACTACGCCAAAGCTGACTCGCCCCCTGGGCCGTGGGGCACGCGAATCCGGGCGATAGGGGAACGATGGGGGTAGTAGTGGTGGCGGCCCGGTCCCGCGGCTCAGGGAGGTCAGGCCAATGGTAGTCTGCTATGCGCTCCAAATAATGTCCGACTACGCCACCCGTGGATTGCGGTTATTAGGAACCGCCGCTGCAAGGCAGTCCGCTGGGGCTGATGATGGGTGCAGCTGAGGTGATGTGACTCCCCACGGGAAGAGTGCAGCCCCAGGGCAGTGTAGTGGATGTTGGGAGTGATGGTAGTGCGGGTCCCGGTGCTGATAGTGCTGGAGGCGCGAAGGAGCACACAGACAACAAGTTACAGTCCAGGGTCTTTACTCACAGTTCGTTTGTTCCAGGTCACTTCGGCCAGCAGTGACCGCCCGAGCCATGCTGCGTCCACCAGGTGAGGGGCTCGGTCAACTCCCAGGCAGTTCAGGAGCATGGCACAGGACCCCCTTTTATCCTATCTCTGGCCTGCCTCACCAGTGACCCACTTTTGTCCAGCTGCCGCGGACCTGTGCGGTTAAACGTGGGCCCCGTCCTCCGCTGTCCTATATGGTGCCTTCCTAGCAGGTTTGATGAGATGTCGCACCAATATATGATCACGACGACCGGTCTTTGGCTGAGGGTTGTTTCTCCTCCACCAACTTGGGATCGGGTACCCTTAATCTGCCTGACCCTGCACCCTGGATTCTCGTGGGTTCTTAGGGTCCCTTCCACCTTCTTGTTCCTGAGCCCTTCTGTTTCTCAGTCTCTCCTTCTTTGCAGTTCCTTTCTGTTTCTGTTCCTTTCTCTTTGAGCTGAGATGAGCCAGAATCTCAGCTCCCCTTCACCTCCTCCTCGGCCTCTTCTCCAGGCCCACTTCTCCTTCTCCTCTCAGGCCCCGGCCTCTTCCCTAGGCCTGCCTCTGGAGCAGCACTCAGCCTGAGCTGCTGCTCCCTGTCTTCTCCTCTCCACAGAACTGAACCTAGATCTAAGATGGTGCCCACCTTTTATACCTCCCTCTAGCCATGAGCCCAGGTGACCAGCAACCAATGGGCTCCTTCCTACGCTCAGGAACCGCCCCCTATCTGCCCCTACAGCACTGGGTGTTCCACCCCTCCCTCCCCACTCCAGCAGGGACATGGTCGGTCGTGCCTGCACTTCTGTCTAGTGGGAGCACCGTTGAGCTGTCCCTCGGAAATGGGGTGTGTGTGCTGTATGCAGCTAACTGAGCCCTGGTCCATACTTCATCCTTACCCGGGAGTGGAATATCACACCTCTGGTCTGAGGTGCAATACCCCTGTAGCGGCCGAACCCTCGGGGCGCTACACTATCATTCGATGGTGTTGAGAAGTTTGGCCCAATCCAGCCCTTGTTCATTTTTATAAGAATCATCCTGTCAGCATTTTCAGTTGACAGGCGAATGTGCCTATCGGTTATGATTCCACCGGCGGCACTAAAAACCCGCTCTGACAAAACGCAAGCTGCAGGGCAGGCCAGGACCCCCAAGACGTATAGAGCCAATTCATGCCACATGTCCAGATTGGATATTCAATAATTATAAGGCACAGAGGAATCACGGAGGACGTTGGTACTGTCGGCAAGGTACTCCCTCAGCATCTTCCCAAACTTTGCACTCCTTTTGATAGTACCCTGCGCCTCAGGGCCTGTGCGATGGGAGTGTCGAGAAAACTCTCCCAGAACTTTGACAGTGTTCCCCTGCTTCTGCCGGATTGAAGTTGTGGCTCTCTCGTCTCTACTCTTTGGTTGTCCAACGAACTGTGACCTCTGCTGCCAGCGTTGTCAGATGGGAATTTTTTTAATAATTCCGCAGCAAGGGCCTACTTGTACTGCACCATTTTATTAGGCCTGTCCTGCAAGGGAATAAGAGACAGAAAGTTCTCCTTGTAGCGTGGATCTAGACGCATCACTAACCAGTAATGACTGTAATCCAAAATTTGGACAACGCTACGGTCACAGGAAAGGCAGTGTAACATAAACTCTTCTATGTGTGTCAGACTGCAAAGATGCAAGACTTCTGTGTCCTCACCAAGAAGACGTCTGACCATGCTCTCCTCCTCATCCTCCTCCTCTTCCTCCTCCTCACTGTCCTTAGGCCATCCACGCTGAACAGACGGTATAACAGTTGTGCAGGTAGTACCGTCTATAGCACAGAAACTAGCTCCTGTTCTGCCTCCTCCTCCTCTTTCTCATTGTCACCCAATCCACGTTGGGTAAGATGAGACTGGGCTGTGTGCAATCACCCTGTATGGTTCCTTGCTCCATCTCATCATGCTCCGCCTGCAATACATCCTCTATAATTGAGAGCAGAGAGCATTTCAGAAGACAGAGAAGCAGGATGGTGACACTAATGATGGCATCATCGCCACTCACCATCTTGGCGGAGTCCTCAAAGTTTTGGAGGATGGTACATATGTCTGACATCCATGTTTTCGCCTGAGGTTTTATGTGTGCAGTCTTACCTGAATACCGATGGCCTTGTTGATGCTGGTAGTCAACAACTACTCTCTTCTGCGCACAAATCCTTCCCAACATCTGCAATGTAGAGTTCCAATGCATGGAGACATCGCGAATCAGTCGGTGAGCTGGAACCTGCAAACTCTGCTGAAGCATGGCAAGCGTGGTGAAAGCTGTAGCTGACTTTCTTTAAATGGGTACACAGGCGGCGTACTTTTGACAAGCATATCCGACAGATCAAGGAAGGTTTTGAGAAATTGCTGAACCACGAGATTAAGCACATGGGCCAGGCATGGTATGTGTGTGAGCTCGCCTCGCCTCGCCTCAGTGCCACCACCAGATTCTGGCCATTGTCACACATGACCATGCCTGGCTGTAGGGTCAGCGGTGTCAGCCACAGATCTGCCTGCTCTTTCTGAGCTGTTCACAGCTCTTCAGCGTTGTGTGGTTTGTCACCTAAGCATATTAGCTTTAGCACAGCCTATTGCCGCTTGGCCGAGGCAGTGCTGCAGTGCTTCAGCATACGAATGATGTGGTCATTTCGGAAATGGATGATGAAGAGGAGGAGGTGCAGGAGCTGTAGAATGTGGGGGCAACTCTGATTGACCCAGGGCCTGCAATCCTTGGAGTCAGGAGGACTTGTTCTGTCCCAAGGTCTGATTGAGTCCCGGCTTCCACTATATTAACCCATCAGGTTGCGGAATGCTAGCGCCTCCACGAGCCTAAAAGGCAACCTTTCAAGTGCAAGCATTCGCGAAATGTGTGAATTTAGTAGTGTGGCCTGTGGGGCGTTGGTTGCGTATTTTCACTTGCGTTCCAAGGACTGCGGTAGGGACAACTGAATGCTGTGCTGGGACAAGGACGTGGACGTGCTTGAATAAGGTTCTAATTGAGAGTGTGCAACAACAGGTGCAGGGCGGGAGGCATTTTGGCATGCGCCAAGAACAGGGGATTGGCGTGCACGCACAACAGCGGAAGAAGCAGTGGTGTCACCCGCAGACACTGTTGCTGGACCCAGGGGTTCAGCCCACTTAGTCGGGTTCTTTGCTGCCATGTGCCTGATCATGCTGGTGGTGGTCAGGCTGCTAGTTTAGCTATCCCTGCTGATGCTGGCCTGGCAGGTGGTGCAAATGGCCATTTGGGGTTATCTGCAGAGTCTTTAAAAAATAATCAGACTCGGGAAGACCTAACAGTTATACTGGCAACTTCCGTCGAGTTGGTATTAAGAGGAACGCTTTCCTGCCTTATGTCTGCGGCCACCACACTGCTTCTTCCTGCCTGTTGTGGTGCTACACCTCCCTCCCCCTGTGTGCTGCTTTTCCTCGCACTGTGTGTCCCCCTGCCAGGTGGGATTAGTTAATGTATAATCCACCACCTCATTATCCACTTTCGCACCCTGGTCCTCCTCCTGACTTTCTGGCAATTGTGTCTCATCATCATCATCCACCTCTTGCGACAGTAATTGCATTTTACCACCATTGCCTTCGTGTGACCGTGACTGCTCCAATATTTGGGCATCGCTACACGCATTCTCCTCTTGACTCACTTGAAGCTGGCCGGGCGAGAGGCCCGAATCTACAAATGGAAAAGTGAACCGCTCTTCTGAGTGTCCAAGTGTGGGATCAGTTGTCTCCGGGCACTCGGCATGGTGGGAGGAAGGAGGATCAGGGTGAGGAATATGGGGTCTAGACTCACAGCTACTGAGACTTGACCATGTGGAAGACAGGGTGGTGGTGGTGGCCAAGTGACTGGAAGCATTATCTGCTATCCAACCAATAACCTTATCACACTGCTCTGTGTTCAATAGTGGTGCTCTGCGGTCCCCTAGTAATTGGGACAAGAAGGTCGAGCGACACACACTCTTGGCATTCTCTTGATGAGCTTCAAGAGGTAGTCACTGGAAGCTCATCGAGAGAATGCCAAGAGTGTGCAAAGCAGTCATCAAAGCAAAAGGTGGCTACTTTGAAGAACCTAGAATATAAGACTTATTTTCAGTTGTTTCACACTTTTTTGTTAAGTATATAATTCCACATGTGTTAATTCATAGTTTTGATGCCTTCAGTGTGAATGTACAATTTCCATAGTCAAGAAAATACAGAAAAATCTTTAAATGAGAAGGTGTGTCCAAACTTTTGGTCTGTACTGTATGTTGTGAAATACCTATACTAACTATAAACAAGCAAATCTCTCCCTGATGCAGCAGCACCTCTCCTTACTCTGCCTGATTCCGGGGTAGACTGTGTCGAGCATGGCGGCGTCCTGTCTTATATACACCTGATGATGCTGTGTGGCCATCCAATCACTGTAATGCCCACAACCAACATGGCTACGGCATTACAGTGCGTGGCAGGCAATACCTGCATATTCATTTGCTCTCTAAAGAGCGCCAACCATGCAGGGAGAGGACCCAAGTTCCTGCCTGAGCAACCCGGAAATACTCGTTGGGTGCCAAGCTCATCGAGCATAGTGATGCTCGGGCGAGTACCGAGCAGTGGCGAGCACGTTCGTTCATCACTAACAGTGATGTGTAGGGACTGGAAAACTGACCATTAACCTGCAGAATTTCTGGAGGCTGTTTTGGATGTGACTAGAGTATAAGACATAATATTTATCAAAATGAGACCAAGATAAACAATGTTATAAATTGTCATAGAAAAATTAAGATTCATAAGGCCACTTGAGGGAGGGGACACTCCTCCCCTTCTCCTCTCTAGCACAAAATCTTCAGGAGAAAGAGCTGACAATCTAAACCTCTTTTGGGTAATAAAACCACATGTTTAACATAGGGGAAGAGAGGAAATTATGTATCAATAAGAAGTGACAAAACTAATTAAAATCCCCTTTGAGGCTGGGACTACCTGTGGTGACCAAATGGGGGAAACAGGATGTCGATTGTGGGAAACAAACATAAAGTCTAGGGTTTGTGGATTAAAGAGGTATAAGCTGCTATGATGAAAGAACCTCCCCAGACTTCGTGTCTCAAATATAAAGTTATGAATATTGGAGTTTATATGATGGGATATACATTTTCAACTTCAGAACTAATATAGAAAGAATATGCATATTTTTTAATAACTGTGAGACATGCCAATCAGCCCCAAATCAATAGTGAACAGATATCTGACAACAGCCATGCCATGTTTACTATTTATGGAAAGGTAAAATCCCGATAAAAAATGTGAAGGAGATATTGAATATCTGTGATCATCAGGAGTGAAAATATTGTGAATGTTGGGAATCTCATAATTTGCTGAAACTGAAGCCACATCCCATGACCAGCCCTGTTATGAGTCATCAAGGGGAGGTATGTGGGTGTAACTTAGCTGTTGATAAAAAGAGAAGGCAAATTATAATCTGTGTTCAATGCCGGAAGATAAATCGCTGTGTAGGTAGGATCCACATTCACCAGACTTGTTCAATCGGATTGCTTCCATCCTCTAAGCTCTGAAGCAATTGCAGTGTTGTCAGGTTTAGTTATTTTCTTTTGTTAATCCTGTTTTATTTTATGTAATTGTATATTGCTATATTGTGTTGTCTGCCTTGTAAAATCTTTTGTATATTTTTTGTAAACATTGCCTATCTTTCTGGATTAAATATAACATTTAATAATTCTGTTCCTTTTGTTCTGTAAACCACAGACGAAGCCATATGCTACCTGTCTGATGTCCAATCGTCCTGTAAACGATTGGTGGTGGCAACTGGTAGTGACCATACCGAGGTATATACATATTCCATGCATTGGAATCGGAGGTGTATATACCATACACTCACTGTTAGTTTCCCAATAACTTGCCTAGTAGTGGTAACAGCCTGCGGCCTCTTACGTTAATCGTACGTCTATCGCGTAATTGTCCTGTTGTTAGGGGGCAGCAGAGGGCTGTTTGTGACAAACAGATAACAGCATGGTGGGTTCAGCGTGACCACTCCCCTGGCTGTGATATTTGACATAAATCATATGTAGATTCACGTGGGTTGGAGAGTGCATAGCTTGGGTCAGCAGCTCATCCATGCCAGCTGACGAAAGGATTAATTCTCAGGAGCACACCACACTCCCAACAAGCAGGAGGCAGAGGAGTTTTGCAAACCTTAAGATAGGACCATAAGATAACTTCTTTGAACTACAATACCCACCATGACTCTGACTATTAGGTAAGACTGGTCTGTGTGAGCGGAGCGCAGGTGAGCATTGAATACATCTCTGCGGGAACTATTCCATAAAAAACTTTACAATTATCCTGTCTTGCTACGAAGCTGTTAGAAACTTCTTTCAAAATAATTTGTGAACATTTTCGGCTTTAACGTTTTGTTCCTGTACACGGTGTCAGCGTGAATGGGGTGCACAGCTGGGACAGCTAGGCGCAGCTGCACAGATCAGATTCATTATCTCGCAGGTCGGCTGCGGTGCGATGCTATACTGCACTGATTTGTTTGTCACACGACTGTCTTCCTTTCAAGTAAAGCCACCTCAAATCGTGGAAGAGGTGAAGGCTTTTGTCTTGGCTGAAAGGCAGGAAACGATAGCTAGTCAATGCATGCCACTCGCTAATGTCGCTTGTCTGCGTGACGCTTATAACGGAGAAGGAACATTAATTCCAAGAAAACTCAAGGTCAATTTGCATTTTTTTTTTTACTTTTTAATCATGGCCTCTTTATTAGAAAAGCTGAACTTTTTACAAATGTTATATATTATATCTTCCTATCTATCTATCTATCTATCTATCTATCTATCTATCTATCTATCTATCTATCTATCTATCCATCGCACTTCCAACCTTGGCTGCTATCACTCAGGTTATTAATGGTCATCAAGGGAAGGTTTTCTATTCTGAATGCATTTGTGCAAATCATCAAGATCCGCTGTTGGCAGTTCCTCTGTAATCCCCGAACAATGACGTCCTTGATGTGCTCGATGGAGACAAGTCTGAAGATGCTGCAGCCATGGGAGCAGGTTTAGGCCACACAGGCTGCTCACAGTAGCACTAGCAACAAGTGGTCTGGCGTTGCCATGTTAAAAAGTGGCTCCTGGGACACATACAGATTCTCTAGTATAAGTCTCTTGATGATGGTGTCCACATGGTCACCAGACCAATCTCAATCTATCACTGAGTCCAAGACAAAAGCGGCACTCATGGCTGAAGAGGACAGACCTTCATTCCAGCTTCTAGTCTCCTTTGAGAGGCATGAGATCAGTGGATCACGTGTAGCTGGAAGTCTTGCTCATAGATCAAAGTTGTGTAGATGCCTTCAGATGGTTTGTGTGGATAGTGTTTGACGTCTTCGGCTCGATATCTGATATCTTATTTGACTTGCAATACGAGATGGATCACTACGTGCCATTCTTTGAATCTAATGAGATCAGATTGGCAACACCATGAAGAGGACTTCACGAGGGAACGTCACACTGGTCCTACTCTTGGGTTTATGGTGTGGCATAATGTACGGTAGCCGGACCCCTCTAGTCTTCATTCCAGGTACACTAACAGCTATGTGTTACATTGATTTGGTGGAACCAGTGGTGCGGCCATTACTCCAAAGTCTCCCAGGAGCCTTTTTCCAATATGACAACCACAAGCCACATGTTACTGGTGCTACTATTAGCAGACTCTGTGGTCTAAATCTGCTACCATGGTCTACAACATCTCTGGACTTGTCTCCATTGAGTACATCGGGGACGTCATTGGTCGTTGATTACACAGTAGCTGCCAGCAGCGGATCTTGATGATTTGCCCAAATGCATTCAGCAGCAGAACCTTCCTCAGATGACCATTAATAACCTCAGTGATACTAGCCGAGGATAGAAGTGCTGGAATTTCTGAATATAGGGCTAAAACTCCATACTGAATAATCTAGAGGTTTTGAAATTAGAGTTTCCATTGTTTTTATTATTTGCAGATCGGTAATGTCTCCATCCTGTGATTTCCAGAATGCCACAACTTTTCCTTCATGGTGTTGCAATTTTATTGTTGAAGAGTGTGGATAGTAACTATGCAACCTTTAAAGATTTATAGTCACAGCAAGTTTGGAATATGATGCGGTCACTGTGTCAAGGTAACAGGTGATGTGGCCACGTGAGTGTCTCTGTTTACATCTATGGCAATTATGGAGACAGGGGAGCATGACAACAGAGATGATGAGGCTTTGTCAGACATATATTAGGCGACAACTCCTTTAAATGTGCAAACAAATGTAATTTTACACATGAATCTCACTATCAGTGTCCTCGATCCCTGGATCTCACAGTCAATTATAGTAAATCTCAATTCCTAGATACAAACTTTTCTCCCACTCTGATGTAACATTTCCACTTGGCACATAAGCCTGTGGCGCTCTTTCTCTCTGTTCTCCGTCTCTCTGAAGATCTGGGCTTTCCTCTGATGGATTTTCAACCTTGAGTTAGAATGATATAATCTGTTCAGGGAAATTTCATATTTTCCGCTGTGCTGACAGTTTATTTCATTTTCCAGTTACAATATAACAGCATCGCCTCTCGTGTCCTCGTGATCAGAATCAAATGTTTTTATTATTTCGATAAACTGTTGGATTCGGATCTGATAAATTATTGTGTTGTCTAACCTCCGGCATCAGATGTGATATCATTTTCCATTATTATTTTACTATGTGGCGAGAAATGTGAATTATGTTTGTGTTGTAAATGTGCCGCAGTCTCTGGAAGTTTCCTCAACTAATATATAATCCACTTGGAAAATTGTTTTATAAAATTAGCTTGGCGCGTAAAATTAGCAGCTGTCTGATGGATGATGCTCAGTTCTTAGTAATGCTTTGGCTTCTTCTTCAACAAAAGGTCTTAAAAAATCTTAAAGGTTTATTCCCTTCTTAGCAAATTGTAGAAGGACGTATGATAATTTCCTGATCACCGAGATTCCACTGATCTTGAGATCAGGGCTCTCTGAAGTGCCCCTTTCGATAGGAGTGATGGAAGTGATTGATGCTAGTGCTGTACTTGGCTGTAAGTCCCATAGACAATGATTGGAGCAGTGGCGTGCATGTCTCTTTCTGTCCTCGTCACTTCTCCTCAACAAGTTAAAAATGCTTTTAGTACACTACCAGTCTAAGAAGTCCATTAACTATCGCAATTCCCAAGCATTGCAACTTGATGTCCACTCTTTTGGAATAAGTGTTTCCTTTTTATCAGCATTGTGCCAGTACTATAGGAACAGGAACATGCTTTCACTCACTTCCCAGCATGCATTGCACCTGTCACTTTCCAAAGGCTTTTGTGCCCAGTTATGCCAGTATTTTGTTTGACAAATGGATGAGTAAGAGTAGAGAGACCTACCCTACTTCTTTTGAAAAGATGAAAATTTGCTCCCACTTCCTGTAATGACAGCAAGCTCCACCCCCACTTCCTGTAGAGAGACACCAAGCCTCCCTATTTCCTGTAGAAATACACCAAGTCACACTCCCACTTCCTGTAGAGACATCAGGCCCATCCCACTTCCTGTAGTGACATCAGGCACATCCTACTTCCTGTAAAGACATCAGGCACATCCTACTTCCTGTAAATACATCAGGCCCATCCCACTTCCTGTAGAGACATCAGGCCCATCCCACTTCCTGTAGAGACATCAGGCCCATCCCACTTCCTGTACAGAGATAAAGACCAGATCTCACTGAAAGTAAAGCATAGTGCACCACTTCATGTAGACAGATAACTCCTGCCCTTGGATTAAGTGCACTGAAAGAGCATTTCAAATGGCCTGGATTTTGGAAGGATTTTTCAAAGTTAATAAAACATCATTTTTTACTGAAGTGACTTGAAGAATTAATTAGTTGATAGGACTGAACATGTGCACATGTGTACCTAGAAGAGTGGATCCTATGCTGCTGTATTGAAAACGATGAGCAGACACCAGATATATACTAATGATTGAGGCGACGGGCGGTCACAAGATACTGATGATGGAGTCGACGGGCGGTCACCAGATACTGATGATGGAGGCAATGGGCGATCATCAGATATTGATGATGGAGGCGATAAGCGGTCACGAGATACTGATGATGGAGGCGATGGGCGATCACCAGATACTGATAATAGAGGCGATAGGAGGTCACTAGATACTGATGATGGAGGTCATGGGCGGTCACAAGATACTGATGATGGAGATGATGGGCGGTTACAAGATACTGATGATGGAGGCAATGGGCGGTCACCAAATACTGATGATGGAGGCGATGGGCGGTCACCAGATACTGATGATGAAGGTAATAGGCGGTCACTAGATACTGATGATGGAGGCGATGGGTGGTCACCAGATACTGATGATGGAGTTGATGGGAGGTCACCAGATACTGATGATGGAGGCAATAGGCCGTAACCAGATACTGATGATGGAGGTCATGGGTGGTCAAAAGATACTGATGATAGAGGCGATGGGCGGTCACCAGATACTGATGATAGAGGTGACGGGCGGTCAGCAGATGCTGATGATGGAGGCAACGGGCCGTCACCAGATACTGATGATAGAGGAGATGGGCGGTCACTAGATACCGATGATGGAGGTGAGGGGCTGTCACCAGATACTGATGATGGAGGTGACGGACGGTCACCAGATGCTGATGATGGAGGCAATAGGCCATAGCCAGATACTGATGATGGAGGTCATGGGTGGTCACAAGATACTGATGATGAAGGTGATGGGCGGTCACCAGATGCTGATGATAGAGGTGACGGGCAGTCACCAGATGCTGATGATGGAGGCGACAGGCAGTCACCAGATACTGATGATGGAGGAGATGGGCGGTCACTAGATGCCAATGATGGAGGTGATGGGCGGTCACCAGATACTGATGATGGAGGCGACCGGCGGTCACCAGATGCTGATGATGGAGACAATAGGCCATAACCAGAAACTGATGATGGAGGTAATGGGCGGTCACAAGATACTGATGATGGAGGCGACGGGCGGTCACCAGATGCTGATGATAGAGGTGACGGGCGGTCACCAGATGCTGATGATGGAGGAGACAGGCGGTCACTAGATACCGATGATGGAGGTGACGGGCGGTCACCTGATACTGATGATGGAAGAGACGGGCAGTCACTAGATACCGATGATTGAGGTGACGGGCGGTCACCAGATACTGATGATGGAGGCGACGGGCGGTCACCAGATGCTGATGATGGAGGCAATAGGCCGTAACCAGATACTGATGATGGAGGTCATGAGCGGTCAAAAAATACTGATGATGGAGGCGATGGGCGGTCACCAGATACTGATGATAGAGGTGACGGGCGGTCACAAGATGCTGATGATGGAGGCAATAGGCCGTAACCAGATACTGATGATGGAGGTCATGGGCGGTCACAAGATACTGATGATGGAGGCGATGGGCGGTCACCAGATACTGATGATAGAGGTGACGGGCGGTCACCAGAAACTGATGATAGAGGTGATGGTCGGTCACCAGATGCTGATAATGGAGGCGACGGGCGGTCACCAGATACTGATGATACAGGAGACGGGCAGTCACTAGATACCGATGATGGAGGTGACGGGCGTTCACCAGATACTGATGATGGAGGCGACGGGTGGTCACCAGATGCTGATGATGGAGGCGAAGGGCGGTCACCAGAAACTAATGATGGAGACGATGGGAGGTCACCAGATACTGATGATGGAGGCGACAGGTGGTCACCAGATACTGATGATGGAGACGATGGCCAGTCACCAGATACTGATGATGGAGGTGACCGGCGGTCACCTGATACTGATGATGGGGGTGACGGGCGGTCACCAGATGCGGATGATGGAGGCGACGGGCGGTCATCAGATACTAATGATGGAGGCGACGTGCGTTTACAAGATACTGATGATGCAGGTGATGGGCGGTCACCAAATACTGATGATAGAGGTGACGGGCGGTCACCAGATACTGATGATAGAGGTGACAGGCGATCACCAGATACTGATGATAGAGGTGACGGGCGATCACCAAATACTGATGATGGAGGTGACGGGCGGTCACCAGATACTGATGATGGAGGCAACGGGCGGTCACCAGATGCTGATTATGGAGGCGACTGGCGGTCATCAGATATTAATGATGGAGGCAACGTGCGTTTACAAGATACTGATGATTGAGGCGATGGGTGGTCACTAGTGTTGAGCGAGCATGCTCGACACTGCTCGGTACTCGCCCGAGCATCACGCTACTCGGGATGTTTGGCGAGCACCGAGCATTTCCGGATTACTCGGGCGGGAGCTCGGGTCTCCACCCTGCATGTTTCGCGCTCTTTACACAGCCAATGAACATGCAGGGATTACCAGCCAGTCACTGTAATGCCGCAGCCATGTTGGTTGTGGGCATTACAGTGATTGGCTGGCCGCACAGCGTCACCTCGAGTATTTAAAACCTCGCACTGATTGACCTTCATTTCTTAAAGTAATGATGGCCACTCATTTTTCTTTACTTAGCTGCTTTTATCTTGCCATAATACAAATTCTAACAATCTATTCAGTAGGACTATCAGCTGTGTATCCACCAGACTTCTGCACAACACAAATGATGGTCCCAACCCCATTTATAAGGCAAGAAATCCCACTTATTAAACCTGACAGGGCACACCTGTGAAGTGAAGACCATTTCCGGTGACTACCTCTTGAAGCTCAACAAGAGAATGCCAAGAGTGTGCAAAGCAGTCATCAAAGCAAAAGGTGGCTACTTTGAAGAACCTAGAATATAAGACATATTTTCAGTTGTTTCACACTTTTTCGTTAAGTATATAATTCCACATGTGTTAATTCATACTTTTGATGCCTTCAGTGTGAATGTACAATTATCATAGTCATGAAAATACAGAAAAATCTTTAAATGAGAAGGTGTGTCCAAACTTTTGGTCTATACTGTATATCTGTTGAAAATAGTCTGGCATACACCAATAAATTATAACTGTGGTTTTGCTGTTCCACGGTAAAAAATCTCTATTATCCTGCTTTTGGCATTTTTTGCCGTAAAAAAAAAAAAATAATAGTGTCTCCGGATGGTTCAGACACAAATATATCTGTTGAAAATAGTCTGGTGTAGGCCCGAGAAATACAAGTGTGGTTTTGCAGTTCCACGGGTCAAATCTCTGTATTATCCTGCTTTTTAGCATTTTTTGCCGTAAAGAAAAACAGTAGTGTCTCCTGATTGTTCAGACACAAATATATCTGTTGAAAATCGTCTGGTATACACCATTAAATTATAACTGTGGTTTTGCTGTTCCCCGGTAAAAAATCTCTATTATCTTGCTTTTGGCATTTTTTGCCGTAAAGAAAAAAAGTAGTCGTGTCTCCTGATTCTTCAGACACAAATATATCTGTTGAAAATAGTCTGGTATATACCAGTAAATTATAACTGTGGTTTTGCAGTTCCACGGTAAAAAATCTCTATTATCCTGCTTTAGGCATTTTTTGCCGTAAAAAAAAATAATCGTATCTCCTGATTGTTCAGACATAAATATATCTGTTGAAAATAGTCTGGTGTAGGCCCGAGAAATACAAGTGTGGTTTTGCAGTTCCATCGGTCAAATCTCTGTATTATCCTGCTTTTTTGCATTTTTTGCTGTAAAGAAAATCAGTAGTGTCTCCTGATTGTTCAGACACAAATATATCTGTTGAAAATAGTCTGGTGTAGGCCCAAGAAATACAAGTGTAGTTTTGCAGTTCCACAGGTCACATCTCTGTATTATCCTGCATTTTGGCATTTTTTGCTGTAAAGAAAAACAGTAGTGTCTCCTGATTGTTCAGACACAAATATATCTGTTGAAAATAGTCTGGTATACACCAGTAAATTATAACTGTGGTTTTGCTGTTCCACGGTAAAAAATCTCTGTATTATCCTGCTTTTGGCATTTTTTGCCGTGAAGAAAAACAGTAATAGAGTCTCCTGATTGTTCAGACACAAATATATCTGTTGAAAATAGTCTGGTATACACCAGTAAATTATAACTGTGGTTTTGCTGTTCTATGGTAAAACATCTCTATTATCCTGCTTTTGACATTTTTTGCCGTAAAAAAAAAAATAATAGTATCTCCTGATTGTTCAGACACAAATATATCTGTTGAAAATAGTCTGGTGTAGGCCTGAGAAATACAAGTGTGGTTTTTCCAGTTCCACGGGTCAAATCTGTGTATTATCCTCCTTTTTTGCATTTTTTGCCATAAAGAAAAACAGTAGTGTCTCCTGATTGTTCAGACACAAATATATCTGTTGAAAATAGTCTGGTGTAGGCCAGAGAAATACAAGAGTTTTTTAGCAGTTCCACGGGTCAAATCTCTGTATTATCCTACTTTTTTGCTGTAAAGAGAAACAGTAGTGTCTCCTGATTGTTCAGACACAAATATATCTGTTGAAAATAGTCTGGTGTTGGCCCGAGAAATACAAGTGTGGTTTTGCAGTTCCACGGGTCAAATCTCTGTATTATCCTGCTTTTTTCCATTTTTTGCTGTAAAGAAAATCAGTAGTGTCTCCTGATTGTTCAGACACAAATATATCTGTTGAAAATAGTCTGGTGTAGGCCCAAGAAATACAAGTGTAGTTTTGCAGTTCCACGGGTCAAATCTCTGTATTATCCTGCATTTTGGCATTGTTTGCTGTAAAGAAAAACAGTAGTGTCTCCTGATTGTTCAGACACAAATATATCTGTTAAAAATAGTCTGGTATACACCAGTAAATTATAACTGTGGTTTTGCTGTTCCCCGGTAAAAAATCTCTATTATCTTGCTTTTGGCATTTTTTGCCGTAAAGAAAAAAAGTAGTCGTGTCTCCTGATTCTTCAGACACAAATATATCTGTTGAAAATAGTCTGGTATATACCAGTAAATTATAACTGTGGTTTTGCAGTTCCACGGTAAAAAATCTCTATTATCCTGCTTTAGGCATTTTTTGCCGTAAAAAAAAATAATCGTATCTCCTGATTGTTCAGACATAAATATATCTGTTGAAAATAGTCTGGTGTAGGCCCGAGAAATACAAGTGTGGTTTTGCTGTTCCACGGGTCAAATCTCTCTATTTTCCAGCTTTTTTGCATTTATTTGCCTTAAAGAAAAACAGTAGGTCTCCTGATTGTTCATACTCAAATATATCTGTTGAAAATAGTCTGGTATACACCAGTAAATTATAACTGTGGTTTTGCTGTTCCACGGTAAAAAATCTCTATTATCTTGCTTTTGGCATTTTTTGCCATAAAGAAAAACAGTAGTAGTGTCTCCTGATTGTTCAGACACAAATATATCTGTTGAAAATAGTCTGGTATACACCAGTAAATTATAACTGTGGTTTTGCAGTTCCACGGTAAAAAATCTCTATTATCCTGCTTTTGACATTTTTTACCGTAAAAAAAAAATAATAGTGTTTCCTGATTGTTCAGACACAAATATATCTGTTGAAAATAGTCTGGTGTAGGCCCGAGAAATACAAGTGTGGTTTTGCAGTTCCATGGGTCAAATCTGTGTATTATCCTGCTTTTTTGCATTTTTTGCTGTAAAGAAAAACAGTAGTGTCTCCTGATTGTTCAGACACAAATATATCTGTTGAAAATAGTCTGGTGTAGGCCCGAGAAATACAAGTGTGGTTTTGCAGTTCCATAGGTCAAATCTCTGTATTATCCTGCATTTTAGCATTTTTTGCCGTAAAGAAAAACAGTAGTGTCTCCTGAATTTTCAGACACAAATATATCTGTTGAAAATAGTCTGGTATACACCAGTAAATTATAACTGTGGTTTTGCTGTTCCATGGTAAAAATCTCTATTATCCTGCTTTTGACATTTTTTGCCGTGAAGAAAAACAGTAGTAGTGTCTCCTGATTGTTCAGACACAAATATATCTGTTGAAAATAGTCTGGTATACACCAGTAAATCATTACTGTGGTTTTGCTGTTCCACGGTAAAAAATCTCTATTATCCTGCTTTTGGCACTTTTTGCCATAAAAAAAAAATTATAGTGTCTCCTGATTGTTCAGACACAAATATATCTGTTGAAAATAGTCTGGTGTAGGCCCGAGAAATACAAGTGTGGTTTTGCAGTTCCTCGGGT
This sequence comes from Phyllobates terribilis, assembly GCF_046119375.1. NCBI lineage: Eukaryota > Metazoa > Chordata > Amphibia > Anura > Dendrobatidae > Phyllobates > Phyllobates terribilis. The sequence goes on from NW_027362767.1 coordinate 35,276,384, forward strand.
CAAATCTCTGTATTATCCTGCTTTTTTGCATTTTTTGCTGTAAAGAAAAACAGTAGTGTCTCCTGATTGTTCAGACACAAATATATCTGTTGAAAATAGTCTGGTGTAGGCCCAAGAAATACAAGTGTAGTTTTGCAGTTCCACGGGTCAAATCTCTGTATTATCCTGCATTTTGGCATTGTTTGCTGTAAAGAAAAACAGTAGTGTCTCCTGATTGTTCAGACACAAATATATCTGTTAAAAATAGTCTGGTATACACCAGTAAATTATAACTGTGGTTTTGCTGTTCCCCGGTAAAAAATCTCTATTATCTTGCTTTTGGCATTTTTTGCCGTAAAGAAAAAAAGTAGTCGTGTCTCCTGATTCTTCAGACACAAATATATCTGTTGAAAATAGTCTGGTATATACCAGTAAATTATAACTGTGGTTTTGCAGTTCCACGGTAAAAAATCTCTATTATCCTGCTTTAGGCATTTTTTGCCGTAAAAAAAAATAATCGTATCTCCTGATTGTTCAGACATAAATATATCTGTTGAAAATAGTCTGGTGTAGGCCCGAGAAATACAAGTGTGGTTTTGCAGTTCCTTGGTCAAATCTCTGTATTATCCTGCTTTTTTGCATTTTTTGCTGTAAAGAAAAATAGTAGTGTCTCCTGATTGTTCAGACACAAATATATCTGTTGAAAATAGTCTGGTGTAGGCCCGAGAAATACAAGTGTGGTTTTCCAGTTTCACCGGTCAAATCTCTGTATTATCCTGCTTTTTTGCATTTTTTGCTGTAAAGAAAAACAGTAGTGTCTCCTGATTGTTCAGACACAAATATATCTGTTGAAAATAGTCTGGTGTAGGCCCGAGAAATACAAGTGTGGTTTTGCAGTTCCACTGGTCAAATTTCTGTTTTATCCACTCTTGGGCAATTTTTCCCAAAATAAAAACATTTGAGTGTGTCGCTCACTGTTCAGCCGCAAATATATCTATTTAAAATTTTCTGGTATACCCCAGTAAACAATAACTGTGGTTTTGCCATTCCACGGTAAAAAATCTCTATTATTCAGCTTTTGGTATTTTTTTTCCGTAAAGAAAAACAGTAATAGTTTCTCCCTGATTGTTCAGGTTGTTTAAAAGAGTCGGGTGTAGGGCAGAGAAATAGAACTGTGGTTTTCCTCTTCCACGGTTCTAATCTACTTTTTATTACCCTTTTTCCATTGATGCAAGCTATTTTACTTCCTTTACAATGGGCAAGGCGCGTGGCATGGGACGTGGAACAGGACTTTCTGGTGATGGTGCGTGCAGAGGACGGGGCCGTGGCCAAGGTGAAAATGTGCCACAGCCAACAGCCACATCTTCTCGCTCCCACTTCCTGACCTAATTACTAGGGAAGCACAGAACAACACCAGTATTGCGAACTGATCAGTGTGAACAGGTTATTAATTGGATAGCAGATAATATTTCCAGTTACCTGGGCGCCACCCCCTCTGGTCTGTCTTCCACACGGTCAACTCTTAGTAGCCGTAAGTCTCGACTGCATACTCCTCCTCACCCTGATGCTCCTTCCTCCCACCCTGCCGAGTGTCGTCAGACAGCAACTGATCCCACACTGGGACACTCTGAATAGCTGTTCACTGGTCTATTTCCAGATTTGTGCCCCTCGCCTGCTCCGCTTGAAGTGGTGAAAGAGGAGATCCCATGTAGCGATGCCCAAATATTTGAACAGCCACGACCACAGGAAGTCGACGCTGGCAATTCGTCACAAGAGTTGGACGATGACGAGACACAATTGCCAGGAAATGAGGAGGAGGATCGTGGTGCGCAAGTGGAAGAGGAGGAGGTGGTGGATGACCTAGTAACTGACCCAACGAGGCAGGAGGACATGCAGAGCGAGGCCAGCAGCACACAGGGTGAGGGAGGCAGAGTACCCCAACAGGCAGGAAGAAGCAGTGTGGTGGCCGCACACAGAAGGCGGGCAACAGTTCCCCGTAACACCAACACGAGGGACGTTGCCAGTACAACCTGTAGGTCTTCCAGAGTTTGGAATTTTTTTAAAGACTCTGCTGATAACCCCAAAAAGCCATTTGTACCACCTACCATGCCAGCATCAGCAGGGGTGACAAAACTACCAGCCTGACCACCACCAGCATGATCAGGCACATGGCAGCAAAGAACCCGACTTTGTGGGGCGAACCTCAGGGTCCACGACCAGTGTCAGCGGGTGTCACCACTGCTTCTTCCGCTGTTGTGCGTGCAATAGAACCCCCATGTTGTGTGTGCAAGGCAATCCACTGTCCATACTGCATGCAAAGATGCCCCCTCCTCTCAGTCTTCACTTGTTATGGCAGTTTCTCAAGAAACAGCATCAACGTCCACGTCCACGTCCCACCGCTGCGTTCAATTGTCAATATTCCAGACCTTTGAACGAAAGCGGAAATTCGCAGCTAACGCCTCCCAGGCCACAGTCCTAAATTCCCACATTTCACGACTGCTTGCGTTGGAAATGCTGCCTTTTAGGCTGGTGGAGACGGAATCCTTCCGCAACCTTATGGCAGTGGCTGTCCCTCGGTACTTGGTCCCCAGCCGACACTGTTTTGCCCGGTGTGCCATCCCCGCACTACACAAGCACGTGTCCCAAAACATCTGTCGTGCCCTCAACAACGCAGTTACTGGGAGAGTCCACCTGACAACGGACACGTGGACAAGTGCTTGTGGCCAGTGACGGTACATCTCCCTGACGGCACACTGGGTAAACATAGTGGAAGCCGGGACCCAGTCGGACCTTGGGAAACATCCTCCCCACATCGAGGATTGCGGGCCCTATGTCAGTCAGGGTTGCCCCCACAGTGTACAGCTCCTGCGCATCATCCTCCTCCTTTTCCTCATGTTCAGCCTCCGTGTCAGATATCACCACATCAGTTACAAGCTGGAAGCACTACAGTACTGCCTCAGCCAAGCGGCAACAGGCTGTGCTGAAACTCATAAGCTTAGGTGAGAAACCTCACACTGCTTGTGAGTTGTGGACAGCTGTGAAAGAGCAGGCAGATCTGTGGCTGAGAACGCTGAACCTATATCCAGGCATGGTCGTGTGTGACAATGGCCGTAACCTGGTGGCGGCTCTGAGGCAAGGCAAGATCACACACGTACTATGCCTGTCTCATGTGCTTAACCTCGTGGTTAAGCAGTTTCTTAAATCGTACCCATGAGTTGCCAGATCTGCTCGTCAAAGTACGCCGCCTGTCAGCTCATTTTCGCAAGTCGGCTACAGCTTCCGCCGCCCTTGCTGTGTTGCAGCTGCGTTTGCAGCTTCCATCACACCGACTGGTGTGTGATGTCCCCACACGTTGGAACTCTACCCTCCACATGTTGCAAAGGATTTGTGAGCAGAAGAGAGCAGTTGTGGAGTACCAGCTGCAACAAGGCCGTCGATATTCAGATCAGACTCCACACATAAGACCTCAGGAGTGGACCTGGATGTCTGACATCTGTACCATCTTGCCAGATGGTGAGTGGCAATGACGTCATCATTAGCGTCAGCATTCCACTTGTCTGTCTTTTGCAACGCTCTCTGCAGAGAATTAAAGAGCAGGCATTGCAGCCAGAGTATGATAGAACTGGGATAGTAGTAGGAAAACATCCAGCAATCCTCGGAGGAGGTAGGATATGCGCCAAAATGTTGACCACCTCATGCCTGGCTGCTACTACGTACATGCGCTTGCATTCCAAGAAAATAAAGCTGATGCTAACTTCTATCATCATCATCATGGTCCTCACCTTGGCACTCTCAACTCCCCTGATGGAGAAGCCAGGGCCCACCGGAGGAGTTTGGTTCTCTGGTGGGCTCGTCCAATGCTGCCCTAAAGCAGGCCGGGCTAAGAAAAGTGTGTGGGGGGATGTTCCAAGGAGAAATAGGGGCGGCTGGGGACCGTTTATGGACACCCGGCTGCCGGGCGGCTGGGGACTGAGTATGGATACCCTGCCGCTCCCTGTGTAGACACCCGGCCGCGGTGCTGCTGGGGACCGAGTATTGACACCCTGCCGCCCCCTGGCGGCTGGGGACTGAGTGTGGACACCCGGCCGCCGGGCGGCTGGGGACTGAGTATGGATACCAGTCCGCCAACTCAGCCATGACTTGGTGGCCAGATTCCGCCTCCACGTGCCTAAAAGGCCCAATTTCAAGTGCAAGCAAGCAGTATGGTATTGCAGCCTGGGCGTGGGTGGGTGGTTGGCTGCACACTTACACTTGCATTCCAAGAAAACAAAGCAGATGCTAACTACTATCATCATCATCATGGTCCTCACCTTGGCACTCTCAACTCACCTGATGGAGAAGCCAGGGCCCACCGGAGGAGTCTGGTTCTCTGGTGGGCTCCTCCAATGCTGCATTAAAGCAGGCCGGGCTAAGAAAAGTGTGTAGGGGGATGATCCAAGGAGAAATAGGGGCAGCTGGGGACCGTTTATGGACACCTGGCTGCCCCCAGGCAGCTGGAGATCGTGTGTGGACACCCGGCCACGGGGCGGTTGGGGACCGAGTGTGGACAACCGGCTGCCGGGCGGCGGGGGACTGAGTATGGATTCCAGGCAGCCAACGCAGCCATGACATGGTGGCCCAATTTCAAGTGCAAGCAAGCAGTATGGTATTGCAGCCTGGGGGTGGGTGGGTGGTTGGCTGCATATTTGCACTTGCATTGCAAGGAATGGGGGAGGTACAATTGAACATTGCCCTGGGACAAGAACTTGCACGGGGGATAGTTGCAACTCTGCATCTTCTGATGAGGCAAGGATGACTTCTGATGGGCACACTTTTAGGCAGTGACCAGGGTATCAGAGATGCTTCCAGGGGTCTTCCCCATGCTGTTCCCATTAGTGTTGAGCCACCCCCGTAGTGTTCGAGTTCGGTTCGGTTCGTCGAACACCCGTGTGTTCGCCGAACTGTTCGTTAAACTGTTCGTCGAACACCTTCGAACACCGTTAAAACCAATGGCAGGCAAACAAAAACACATAGAAACACATAGAAAACACCTTCAAAGGTGTCCAAAAGCTGACAAACTGCTCAGAAGACACAACTAACACATGGAAAAGTGACAAGTACATATAGTCATGAGAAAAGAAAAGAGGTGGAGGAGTAAAAGGAGGGGGAGACACAGATATAGGCATGTCATGCCCTTCTAAAATCCAAAAAGTGAGAAGCCGACACGTTCAGTCCGCTCCTGCCTGTGCCACCTCCGTGTCGCCGGGTTTGTGCCAGAGCCGCGGTGAACCCTGACGGCCAGCCCCCCTCTCCCAATACTGGTGCCTGTCCGCTGGTGGGTCGAGCGAGCCCCCCTGTGGTGGAGGCAGCTCTAAGCTTTTTAATTTAAATTGTCTCTCTAATTTGAATGAATACACTTTAAATCCATTTACAAGGATCTATTGGAGGGCAAGTCTCATGCCAGCAGCCGCGTAATTCCAGCTCCAGTAGCGTCCACTAAAGCTGCTGCAGCTAAAAAGCTTTTATATGGATCGAGTTCGGCTGTCCACCGCAAGGCATCCTACTGCCAGTCCCAGCCCCTATGCCTTGGGGTGCCTCCTGATACTCTTCACTGAGTATCCCGTGGTCCCGAAGCATTTCCTTTGAAAAAATTAAGTGTCCAAACTACAGGTGGTGTAGCTTGCTTAACAGCCGGGATAATCCGCTGACTAGCAGACACTGCTACTAGGCACAAAGTATTTCCTGGGCTAGATGCAGTTAAAAATTTGTAATTAGATACTCTCGTTGGATGCTGAGAAAGCATTCCATAGAGTCTCCTGGCACGCCATATATGATTCTCTTAAAAAGCTTGGGGTAGGGGTCTAGGGGACCCTTTTATAGCCAAAATCACGGCCCTGTATCGCAATACGTCACCTAGGCTGAAGATAAATGGAACTGTAGCACCCTGAGGGCTCGGTTGCTACAGACGTATTGCACCTCACCCAGAGGTGTGATATCTCACTCTCAGGTAAGGATGGAGTGTGGATCAGGACCCGACACCTGCATGCATTACACCACATTGCCGTGGGGCAGGGCGACCAATATGCCCCTGAGATGGGCACGACAGTCCCTGTCCCTGGCTGGAGTGGGGGGAGGGAACACTGAGGAAGGGGAACCCTGTAGTGCAGGAGCAGGGAGGAAGCAGTTCCTGGGTGCATTGAGAAGGGAGTATAAAAGGTGGGCACCATCTTAGTTCAGTGCAGAGAAGTCTGAGCAGAAGTGGCAGGGAGCAGGGGCTCTGCATGAGCTCTGCTCCAGAGGCGGGCCTAGTAACAGAGGCCCAGGCCTGGAAGAGGGAGAAGGAAGGAAGAGGAGCGGAGAAGGCTCCAGGAACGAGGAACGAAGGGATCCCAGGGGTGCGGACGGGCGAGTCGCCACCGCACGCCCGAATCCACCTGCATGGAGGGGTCAGGCCAAAGGGGGAGACCGGTCCCCGAAACTAGTGGAGGCAGGAAACGACCCTCAGCTAGAAACCGGAGGCTGTGACATTTTATGTGGCGCAGCCCCTCGCTACACCCGCTAGGAGGGCAGCACATAAGGTCAGGGAAACTGGCGCCAAGTTTACCAAGAGGAGGCCCGAGGCAGCCGGACAGAAGGGTTGGTAAGAAAGGCCAGACAAAGGACACACAAAGGGGGTCCTGTGAAGCGCTCCCAAGTTATCTGGGAGTTGTCTGAGCCCCTCACCTGGTGAGCACAGTACGATGTGGGCAGCCGTTACCTGCAGACGTGGTCTGGATAATAAGAACTGTGAGTAAAGGCCCTGGACTGCATCACTCACTCCGTGTCGTTACTGCTGCTGCCCTGCAACATCACTCCCATCCTCCGCATACACTGCCCTGAGGCTATACTCCTCCCGTGGGGAGTTATGCTACGCTCTGCTGCACCCACAACACCAGCCTCAGCGGTCTGCCCTGCAGCGGCGGTTCACTCTGACCGCAATCCACGGGTGGCGTAGTCGGACATTTAAACATCAAAACCACATAAATAGTTCCGCCACTGGTTTGACCACCCTGAGCCACGGAACCGGGTCGCCGCCACGAAGACTACAACCACCAGCATCCACCAAAAAGGGTCCGGCTCCGGGTGTCCCAAGGCCCAGGGGGTGCATCAGAACATTTTCATCACCTTTCACAATCACTAATGGGACAAGGCATGGATGTCCTCTGTCCCCTCTCTTATACATCCTAGTAACGGAGCACCTGCTCTCATCCATTCGCCATAACCCCAATATTAGGTGGATTGAGGTGGGAGGCACCGAGTACAAGTGCTCTCTATTTGCTGATGATGTCCTAGTATATATCACTCAATCACATATATCCATCCATGCTGTTATGGCTGAAATAGATCACTTTGTTACATGGTCAAATTTTAAAATCAATGCAGCGAAGTCTGAGGCCCTCGATGTCTCCCTCCCCAAATCCATATAGGATTCCATCCAGTCCAACTTTCCCTTTGCCTGGCCCTCACAGGGTATCAAATACTTAGGAATTCCTATTCATAGAGACCTCTCCCATCTCTGTTATCTTAATTTTGAGCCCTTTATTGAACAACTCCATACAGACCACGGTTGGCAAGTTAGAACTGTAAGATTCACTACGTGAACCACTGGTGTTTTGTGGAAAAGCACATGTACACTGTGTTCCAAATTATTATGCAAAAAGTGTTTAGGAGTGATAAGGGAAGAATTTGTTTGTTTGTCAGTTAAACTCATTGATGGTGATGTGTGTCAGGGCTCTTTATATCACTGTAAGCAATTGCAGACACCTGTGCTAATTAGTTTGGCAGGTGTGTCCAATGAAAGGCAAGACTACTTAAGAAGGCTGTCTCACATTATTAAGCAGCCTACATTTTCTGCCAAAATGGGAAAGAAAAAGGATGTGTCGGCTGCTGAGAAGCAACAAATTGTGGAGTGTTTAGGTAAAGGCATGACTACAATCAACATTGTGCGATGATCAGGATGAAGTGTCTTGGCAATCAAGAAGTATGTAGCTGATTCGCAGTACACACGTGTGCGTGCTGATAAGGGCAAATTGAGGACTCTTTCCTACATGCAATTACGTCAGGTTAAAAGAGCAGCGGCAAAAAAGCCTTGTAATAGCAGCAGACAAGTTTTTGAAGCTGCTGGTGCCTCCAACGTCCCCCGAACAACAAGATGCAGGGTCCTTCAGAGGTTTGCAGCTGTGCATATGCCATCCTGTCGACCTCCTCTATCCACTTCACACAAGCAGAAACGGCTCCAGTGGGCCAAACATTACATGAAGACTGATTTCAAAACTGTTTTGTTCACGGATGAGTGCCGTGCAGCGCTCGATGGTCCAGATGGATGGAGTGGAGGATGGCTGGTTGATGGACACCCCACGCAAACACAGCTACAGCGCCAACAAGGAGGAGGTGGAGTAATGTTTTGGGCTGGAATCATGGGGAGAGAGATTGTCGGCCCCTTTAGGATCCCTGAAGGCGCTAAAGATGAACTCCATAATGTATGTGGATTTTCTCAAACAGCACTTCCTGCCATGGTTCAAGAAGAAGAACCATGTATTTCACAGCAAGATCATTTTTTTGCATGATAATGCACCATCTCATGCTGCACATAAAACATCTGCATCTCTGGCTGATATGGGCATAAAAGGGGACAAACTTATGGTGTGACCCCCTTGCTCCCCTGACCTCTACCCCATTCAGAACCTCTGGAGCATCATCAAAAGGAGTGTCTATGATGGCGGGAGGCAGTTCACATCTAAGCAACAGCTCTGGGAGGGTATTCTGTCTTCATGCAAAACAATTGAAGCAGAAACCATCCAAAACCTGACAAATTCAATGGACGAGAGAGTTCAGAAGCTCCTTTCGAACAAGGGGTCCTATGTGCAAATGTAACATCACCTAGAATAAAGTTTTGAGTTGAAAACTGTTTGATTTCAGTTTCTAACAACCTGCTAATGCTTATAATTTCAAAAATGACCATTTTTTTGGTCTTTATTAAAATGAAAAGGTTGATCGAAAAGTTTGGGGGATCTAAGAGTGTGGCAACCCAGTAGTCATGATTACTTCGAATTCTGACAATATGAGGGTCATGTTGCAGGTAGTGCAGCAAGAAGGCACTTATGTGTCTTGCGCATCTCGGAGCCCCAAAATTATTTTCCGGGCTAGATGCAGCTAAAAATTATTATTAATTTTAAATCTGGTGGAGCTTAGTATAGATGGGCTAATAGGATCAGTGCTGCACACTGCTACAAAGCCCAAATTATTTTCCAGTCAAGATACAGATAAACATGATTAGTAATTTGAAAGCTTAAAACGGTTGGTAGGGTGATTTTAACCAATCATCAAGCTTTTACTCTCCCCAGGATGACACAGGGGTAGAAAAGTCGTTTCGGATCCATGATTTGTTCATCTTTATGAACGTGAGTCTGTCTACATTATCAGTGGAGAGCCGCGTGCGCTTATCTGTCAGCACACCACCAGCAGCGCTGAACACACGTTCAGACAGAACGCTGGCTGCGGTGCATGACAAGATCTCCAAGGCGTAAGTGGCTAGCTCCGGCCATTTATCCAGATTGGAAGCCCAAAAAGAGCAAGGGTCCAGTGACACAGTCATGGCTTCAATGTCTACTTGGAGATACTCCTGTACCATCGTCTCTAGGCGTTGACTATGTGTCAGACTTCTTGTCTCCTGTGGCCTTGCAAAGGATGGGCTAAAAAAGTGGTGAAATGATTCCGCAAAATTGATGTTACCAGCAGATACTGTGGTTCTGTTACGGTTTGAGTGCTGAACACTTGACGGTCCCACGGTTGGCAAGTTGGAACTGTGAGATTCACTACGTGCACCACTGCTATTTTGTGGAAAAGCACATGTAAGATTCTGCAACAGTCTCTGCTGATACTCCTGCATGCGTGCATCCCTTTCTATGGTAGGAATAATTTCTGCAAATTTACTTTTGTACCGGGGATCTAACAGTGTGGCAACCCAGTAGTCAGGATTATTTCTAATTCTCACAATTCGAGGGTCATGTTGCAGGTAGTGCAGCAAGAAGGCACTCATGTGTGTTGCGCATCCAGGAGCACCAAGTCCCTGTTGTGTTGGTGGCGAGGTAACAATCATGCTTCCTTCCTCTGTCCTCTCCCCCCAACCTCGCACAACAGAAATGTGATCAAGGTCTCCCTCATCTGATGAGTCTTCCATCAGTTCGTCCTCCACTTCTTCCTGGGCTCCTGCACCTTCCTCACTAGTTTGGCTGCTACCATGCGCCCTGGTAAAACCATCTCCCCCACCCTCACATGCCTGCCGCCTTGGTGCTGCTGACCGTCTGGACCTTGCAGATGTTAGCCCTTCCGCATACAACTCCTCCTCCTCTACTTCCTCCACATCCTCTTGTGCCACCACCTGACTCCGAATTCTGTTTAACATGTGCTCCAGCATGTAAATCACAGGAATAGTCATGCTGATAATGGCATCGTCAGCACTAAACATCTTCGTCGCCATTTCAAAACTGTGCAGAAGGGTGCATAGGTCCCTGATCTGAGACCACTCCTCCAGCGTGATTTGCCCCACCTCCGGATCTCGTTGGCCCAGGCTATACGTCAGAACGTATTGCACCAGGGCTTGTCGGTGCTGCCACAGTCGCTGCAACATGTGCAGAGTTGAATTCCACCGGGTAGGCACATCGTATTTTAGCCAGTGAAGTGGCAGGCCCAACGACTTCTGTAGAGATGTAAGTCGCTGAGCTGCGGGATGCGAACGGCGGAAGTGAGCACACAGCGACCGTGCCCTCTGCAGAAGGCCATCTAGTCTGGGATAGTGGGCTAAAAATTGCTGGACAACCAGGTTCAACACGTGAGCCATACAAGGCACGTGTGTGACATTGCCCCGGCGAAGAGCCGCACCCAGGTTTGCAGCATTGTCGCACACGGCCTTCCCTGGTTTCAGGTCCAGTGGAGACAACCATTCATGAAATTGGTTCTCCAGAGCTGACCACAAATCCTCAGCTGTGTGACTCACATTTCCCAGACATTTCAAAGTAAAAACCGCCTGATGACGTTGAGCCCTACTGCCAGCATAGTAAGGAGGTGTGCAGGATCCCTTCTGCGCAGTTAGAAAGCTTGTGGCATGACCAGACAGGCTTTGGGTGCAGGTGGAAGACCGAGAGAAGGTTGAGGAGGCAGAAGCAGTGGAGGAACTTTGACATAAAGAGGATTGACGCACAACTCGTGGGGACGGCAAGACTTGGACAGCAGCCCCTTATCCTGCTGTCACCATAGATACCCAGTGCCCAGTCAGCGACATGTAACGCCCCTGTCCATGCCTACTCGTCCAAGTGTCTGTGGTGAAATGCACCCTGTCACACACAGAGTTTCTCAAAGAAGCGGTGATGTTGTGTGCGACATGCTGGTGGAGCGCAGGCACACCTTTCTTTGAGAAGTAGTGCCGACTGGGCATCTGGTACTGGGGCACTGCGACGGACATAAGGTCTCGAAAATCCTCTGTGTCCACCAGGCGGAAAGGCAGCATTTCTGTAGCCAAGAGCTTGCAGATGGTGAAATTCAACCTCTTAGCTTTCTCATGGCTAGGAGGAAATGGTCTTTTACTTGTCCACATCTGAGGGACCGAGGGCTGGCTATTGTGCTTAGACGGGGTTGATAAGGGTGTCCCCGGCAAACTGCCGGTCTGTGAGGAAGATGCAGGCGGACATCTTAGGTTGCCTTGATCCAAAGGTGGTGCTATCGATGTCGGACAGCGCTCAACACCAGCTGGTGTTACCACCTCCAAAGAAAATGATGACCTGCCAATCACGCTGGCTGTTGCGGGTAAAGAGGTGGCAGGTCTGCGCCCCAAAACAGGTGAGACTGCTGTTCCCCCAGTCACAGAGGATGAAGAGGCCGCGGATGCACAAGATATGGCAGACGGCGGTTGGCCCGGCCGGCTAGGCCGCATTGTAGCACACTGAGCTTCCCACTGCAACTTATGCTTCATGTCCATGTGCCGGTTCATGCATGAAGTACTCAAACTATGTATTTTTTGGCCTCTACTTAGCTTTTGCTGACAAATGTTACAGATAACACGAGTTGGGTCATCTTTATTGATCTGAAAAAATGCCCAGGCTATGCAAGGCTTAGCACCCATGCGACCTGAAGAGCCACCACGACTTGTGGTGAGAGGCAGAGTTGTGTTTGAGGATGCAGTTGTTGACGTGCTTCCAGTACTACGTCTCTGTCCAGGAAGGCGCAACCTGACCTCGTCGTCACTAGCATCTTCCTCCACCTCCTCTGCTGACCTCATCTCTTGGCTGACTGTGGGTTGACAGTAAGTGGGATCTCCAACCTCATCATCATCACCCTGTGCGTTATCACACCCGTCGTCCTCAGAGCCAACCTGTTCCTGCCCTGACAAAAAACTAAAGTTGTCGCTCCAATCAGGTATTTGAGTCTCATCATCGTCTTCCTCATTGTCTCCACCAACAGGAGTTACAGTTTGGGAATGAGGGTCTACATTATGGTCAGAACCTTCTGCGTCTGGTCCTGGATCCGATTCATAAAGATTCTGGGCATCAGTGCAGATCATTTCCTCGTCTGGATTCACAGAAGCGCTGGAGTCGACCTCTGATTCCCAGACTATAGTATGAGTAAACAGCTCTGCAGACTCAACCATCTGTTCTACCTCATACTCAGACGGGCAGCTGGAGATTTGGGAGCTGTGAGGAAGCAAGTGCGATTGGGGTGACACCTTTGAGGACTGGAGTATTTGTGATGTTGAAGTTGATGTGGAGGAGAGCCCACTTAAAGGAGCACTTGATATCCGTTGAAGCACCTGCTGTTTTTGTGCCTCATCTGGAATTTGTGGCGATTGGCGTGGCCGTAAGAAAGGGATCTTATCACATTGTCCGCTAAAAGAAGTAGACATTTTAGTTTGGCTGGAAGATGGTCTTTCTTCTGCAGATGTTACTGTTGCTTTAACACCTACCCCACGGACACAACCTTTTTTCCCCTTCCCAACACGCCTATTCCCCTTTCCACCAGCATCAGGCCTTTTTCCACTCATTTTGGTGGTTAACTAATTCACAACTCTGGAGTTGTTTGCACAAAAAAACAATGGATGGGAACCGAGCAGAGCTGAGTGGCCAAACTGTGGTATTAGGCCAAAACTATTGGCTGGGTTAGATGCAGAAAAAAATTATATTCAATTTGCAACCTGATGGAGGTCAGTATAGATGGACTAATAGAGAAAGTCCCACACACAGCTAGAAGCCCAAATATTTTTTCAGAGGTAGATGCAGAAAAAAAATATATTCAGTTTGCAACCTGATGGAGGTCAGTATAGATGGACTAATAGAGAAAGTCCCACACACAGCTAGAAGCCCAAATATTTTTTCAGAGCTAGATGCAGACAAAAAATTATTTTTAATTTGCAACCTGATGGAGGTCAGTATAGATGGACTAATAGAGAAAGTCGCACACACTGCTAGAAGGCCAAATATTTTTTCAGAGCTAGATGCAGACAAAAAATTATTTTCAGTTTGCAACCTGATGGAGGTCAGTATAGATGGACTAATAGAACAAGTCCCACACACAGCTAGAAGCCCAAATATTTTTTCAGAGGTAGATGCAGAAAAAAAATATATTCAGTTTGCAACCTGATGGAGGTCAGTATAGATGGACTAATAGAGAAAGTCCCACACACTGCTAGAAGGCCAAATATTTTTTCAGAGCTAGATGCAGACAAAAAATTATTTTTAATTTGCAACCTGATGGAGGTCAGTATAGATGGACTAATAGAGAAAGTCCCACACACTGCTAGAATTCCAAATATTTTTTCAGAGCTGGATGCAGATAAAAATTATTTTTAATTTGCAACCTGATGGAGGTCAGTATAGATGGACTAATAGAGAAAGTCCCACACACTGCTAGAAGCCCAAATATTTTTTCAGAGGTAGATGCAGATAAAAATTATTTTCAGTTTGCAACCTGATGGAGGTCAGTATAGATGGACTAATAGAGAAAGTCCCACACACTGCTAGAAGGCCAAATATTTTTTCAGAGCTAGATGCAGACAAAAAAATATTTTTAATTTGCAACCTGATGGAGGTCAGTATAGATGGACTAATAGAGAAAGTCCCTCACACTGCTGGAAGGCCAAATATTTTTTCAGAGCTGGATGCAGATAAAAATTATTTTTAATTTGCAACCTGATGGAGGTCAGTATAGATGGAATAATACAGAAAGTCCCACACACTGCTAGAAGGCCAAATATTTTTTCAGAGCTGGATGCAGATAAAAATTATTTTTAATTTGCAACCTGATGGAGGTCAGTATAGATGGACTAATAGAACAAGTCCCACACACAGCTAGAAGCCCAAATATTTTTTCAGAGCTAGATGCAGAAAAAAATTATATTCAGTTTGCAACCTGATGGAGGTCTGTATAGATGGATTAATAGAACAAGTCCCACACACAGCTAGAAGCCCAATATTTTTTCAGAGGTAGATGCAGAAAAAAATATATTCAGTTTGCAACCTGATGGAGGTCAGTATAGATGGATTAATAGAACAAGTCCCACACACAGCTAGAAGCCCAATATTTTTTCAGAGGTAGATGCAGAAAAAAATATATTCAGTTTGCAACCTGATGGAGGTCTGTATAGATGGACTAATACAACAAGTCCCACACACAGCTAGAAGCCCAATATTTTTTCAGAGGTAGATGCAGAAAAAAATATATTCAGTTTGCAACCTGATGGAGGTCTGTATAGATGGATTAATAGAACAAGACCCACACACAGCTAGAAGCCCAATATTTTTTCAGAGGTAGATGAAGAAAAAAATATATGCAGTTTGCAACCTGATGGAGGTCAGTATAGATGGACTAATACAACAAGTCCCACACACAGCTAGAAGCCCAATATTTTTTCAGAGCTAGATGCAGAAAAAAATTATATTCAATTTGCAACCTGATGGAGGTCAGTATAGATGGACTAATAGAATGATGCTATGCCCAAAAGATTTTACTTCACTAGGTGCAGTAAAAAAATTGGTATTCTATACACAGGTGGTATATCTTGCAACACAGATAGGCTACTCCACTGACTAACACACTCTGCAATAGGCCAAAAAGGATTAGCTTTGCTAGATTCAGCCAAATGCTGTGAAAAAAACTTGCACAGCACTGGCACAGACCTGCCTGGCAAAAACTGATAGGAACTGATGTAACCTAGTCCTGAAAAGGACTCCAATTACAATTAGTCTTTACTCCCACAATCTATCTATTTAAGAGCACAGACCTGCCTGATAAAAGTCGTAGGAAATGCTGTAACCTAGTCCTTAAAAGGACTGCAATCACAACTATTCCCTACTCCCAAGCTATCTGTAGAATTGTGCGAAAATTGGCTTGAAATTAACAAGGTATAGCGCACACAGCAACAGCGGTGCCGTCTAACACGCAGCTGCAGCAGTGAGAAAATGTTGGCGACGGGGAAAATGGCTTGGTCTTATAGGGCAAGGACATGTGACATACACTGCCAATGACACATGCCCTTGCTTGTGTGAAAAAGCAGTTCGCTCCGTGTGTGCTCTGCTGATAGGCTGACAGATTGCACCTCCCCACTGTAAATGCGGGAAAGAGAAAAAAAAAATGGAGATCTTCATTGTTCCTGCAGAGATCCATCCCCTGCCCCTCCCCCCACCCCGCTGTACACTCAAACTGCGTATTAACATTAATTTTCATCATTACTGAGAAAAAATCCAGTTATGATTTTGGTGCACGAACAGTTATCGAACATAACCTCGAACAGCCGAATTT
Organism: Phyllobates terribilis; assembly: GCF_046119375.1. Classification (NCBI taxonomy): domain Eukaryota; kingdom Metazoa; phylum Chordata; class Amphibia; order Anura; family Dendrobatidae; genus Phyllobates; species Phyllobates terribilis. The sequence continues at coordinate 35,292,167 of NW_027362767.1, forward strand.
TTCTCAAATCGTTCGTGTTCGCCGAACAGCTCGAACACCGCCCAAAACAGCTCGAATTTGAGATTGGCAAACAGTTCGAGTAGAACAACGCTCATCTCTAGTTCCCATGTCTTTTCAGCACTGTATGCATGTGTCACACAGCACATGGCCAGATAAGGTTGTAAATAGAGATGAGCGTTGTTCTACTCGAACTGTTCGCCAATCTCAAATTCGAGCTGTTTTGGGCGGTGTTCGAGCCGTTCGGCGAACACGAACAATTTGATAAAAATTCGGCTGTTCGAGGTTATGTTCGATAACTGTTCGTGCACCAAAATCATAACTGGATTTTTTCTCAGTAATGATGAAAATTAATGTTAATACGCAGTTTGAGTGTACAGCGCGGTGGGGGGAGGGGCAGGGGATGGATCTCTGCAGGAACAATGAAGATCTCCATTTTTTTTTCTCTTTCCCGCATTTGCAGTGGGGAGGTGCAATCTGTCAGCCTATCAGCAGCGCACACACGGAGCAAAGTGCTTTTTTTCACACAAGCAAGGGCATGTGTCATTGGCAGTGTATGTCACATGTCCTTGCCCTATAAGACCAAGCCATTTTCCCCGTCGCCACCATTTTCTCACTGCTGCAGCTGCGTGTTAGACGGCACCGCTGTTGCTGTGTGCGCTATACCTTGTTAATTTCAAGCCAATTTTCGCACAAATCTACAGATAGCTTTGGAGTAGGGAATAGTTGTGATTGCAGTCCTTTTAAGGACTAGGTTACAGCATTTCCTACGACTTTTATCAGGGAGATCTGTGCTCTTAAATAGATAGGTTGTGGGAGTAAAGACTAATTGTAATTGGAGTCCTTTTCAGGACTAGGTTACATCAGTTCCTATCAGTTTTTGCCAGGCAGGTCTGTGCCAGTGCTGTGCAAGTTTTTTTCACAGCATTTGGCTGAATCTAGCAAAGCTAATCCTTTTTGGCCTATTGCAGAGTGTGTTAGTCAGTGGAGTAGCCTATCTGTGTTGCAAGATATACCACCTGTGTATAGAATACCAATTTTTTTACTGCACCTAGTGAAGTAAAATCTTTTGGGCATAGCATCATTCTATTAGTCCATCTATACTGACCTCCATCAGGTTGCAAATTAAAACTAATTTTTATCTGCATCTACAGTACCTCTGAAAAAATATTTGGGCTTCTAGCTGTGTGTGGGACTTGTTGTATTAGTCCATCTATACTGACCTCCATCAGGTTGCAAACTGAATATATTTTTTTCTGCATCTACCTCTGAAAAAATATTGGGCTTCTAGCTGTGTGTGGGTCTTGTTCTATTAATCCATCTATACTGACCTCCATCAGGTTGCAAACTGAATATAATTTTTTTCTGCATCTAGCTCTGAAAAAATATTTGGCCTTCTAGTAGTGTGTCGGACTTTCTCTATTAGTCCATCTATACTGACCTCCATCAGGTTGCAAATTAAAACTAATTTTTATCTGCATCTACAGTACCTCTGAAAAAATATTTGGGCTTCTAGCTGTGTGTGGGACTTGTTGTATTAGTCCATCTATACTGACCTCCATCAGGTTGCAAACTGAATATATTTTTTTCTGCATCTACCTCTGAAAAAATATTTGGGCTTCTAGCTGTGTGTGGGACTTGTTGTATTAGTCCATCTATACTGACCTCCATCAGGTTGCAAATTAAAACTAATTTTTATCTGCATCTACAGTACCTCTGAAAAAATATTTGGGCTTCTAGCTGTGTGTGGGACTTGTTGTATTAGTCCATCTATACTGACCTCCATCAGGTTGCAAACTGAATATATTTTTTTCTGCATCTACCTCTGAAAAAATATTTGGGCTTCTAGCTGTGTGTGGGACTTGTTGTATTAGTCCATCTATACTGACCTCCATCAGGTTGCAAACTGAATATATTTTTTTCTGCATCTACCTCTGAAAAAATATTGGGCTTCTAGCTGTGTGTGGGTCTTGTTCTATTAATCCATCTATACTGACCTCCATCAGGTTGCAAACTGAATATAATTTTTTTCTGCATCTAGCTCTGAAAAAATATTTGGCCTTCTAGCTGTGTGTGGGACTTGTTGTATTAGTCCATCTATACTGACCTCCATCAGGTTGCAAACTGAATATATTTTTTTCTGCATCTAACCCAGCCAATAGTTTTGGCCTAATACCACAGTTTGGCCACTCAGCTCTGCTCGGTTACCATCCATTGTTTTTTTGTGCAAACAACTCCAGAGTTGTGAATTAGTTAACCACCAAAATGAGTGGAAAAAGGCCTGCTGCTGGTGGAAAGGGGAATAGGCGTGTTGGGAAGGGGAAAAAAGGTTGTGTCCGTGGGTAGGTGTTAAAGCAACAGTAACATCTGCAGAAGAAAGACCATCTTCCAGCCAAACTAAAATGTCTACTTCTTTTAGCGGACAATGTGATAAGATCCCTTTCTTACGGCCACGCCAATCGCTACAAATTCCAGATGAGGCACAAAAACAGCAGGTGCTTCAACGGATATCAAGTGCTCCTTTAAGTGGGCTCTCCTCCACATCATCTTCAACATCACAAATACTCCAGTCCTCAAAGGTGTCACCCAAATCGCACTTGCTTCCTCACAGCTCCCAAATCTCCAGCTGCCCGTCTGAGTATGAGGTAGAACAGATGGTTGAGTCTGCAGAGCTGTTTACTCATACTATAGCCTGGGAATCAGAGGTCGACTCCAGCGCTTCTGTGAATCCAGACGAGGAAATGATCTGCACTGATGCCCAGAATCTTTATGAGTCGGATCCAGGACCAGACGCAGAAGGTTCTGACCATAATGTAGACCCTCATTCGCAAACTGTAACTCCTGTTGGTGGAGACAATGAGGAAGACGATGATAAGACTCAAATACCTGATTGGAGCGACAACTTTAGTTTTTTGTCAGGGCAGGAACAGGTTGGCTCTGAGGACGACGGGTGTGATAACACACAGGGTGATGATGATGAGGTTGGAGATCCCACTTACTGTCAACCCACAGTCAGCCAAAAGATGAGGTCAGCAGAGGAGGTGGAGGAAGATGCTAGTGACGACGAGGTCAGGTTGCGCCTTCCTGGACAGAGACGTAGTACTGGAAGCACGTCAACAACTGCATCCTCAAACACAACTCTGCCTCTCACCACAAGTCGTGGTGGCTCTTCAGGTCGCATGGGTGCTAAGCCTTGCATAGCCTGGGCATTTTTTCAGATCGATAAAGATGAAACAACTCGTGTTATCTGTAACATTTGTCAGCAAAAGCTAAGTAGAGGCCAAAAAATACATAGTTTGAGTACTTCATGCATGAACCGGCACATGGACATGAAGCATAAGTTGTAGTGGGAAGCTCAGTGTGCTACAATGCGGCCTAGACGGCCGGGCCAACCACCGTCTGCCATATCTTGTGCATCCGCGGCCTCTTCATCCTCTGTGACTGGGGGGACAGCAGTCACACCTGTTTTGGGGCGCAGACCTGCCACCTCTTTACCCGCAACAGCCAGCGTGATTGGCAGGTCATCATTTTCTTTGGAGGTGGTAACACCAGCTGGTGTTGAGCGCTGTCCGACATCGATAGCACCACCTTTGGATCAAGGCAACCTAACATGTCCGCCTGCATCTTCCTCACAGACCGGCAGTTTGCCGGGGACACCCTTATCAACCCCGTCTAAGCACAATAGCCAGCCCTCGGTCCCTCAGATGTGGACAAGTAAAAGACCATTTCCTCCTAGCCATGAGAAAGCTAAGAGGTTGAATTTCACCATCTGCAAGCTCTTGGCTACAGAAATGCTGCCTTTCCGCCTGGTGGACACAGAGGATTTTCGAGACCTTATGTCCGTCGCAGTGCCCCAGTACCAGATGCCCAGTCGGCACTACTTCTCAAAGAAAGGTGTGCCTGCGCTCCACCAGCATGTCGCACACAACATCACCACTTCTTTGAGAAACTCTGTGTGTGACAGGGTGCATTTCACCACAGACACTTGGACGAGTAGGCATGGACAGGGGCGTTACATGTCGCTGACTGGGCACTGGGTAACTATGGTGACAGCAGGACAAGGGGCTGCTGTCCAAGTCTTGCCGTCCCCACGAGTTGTGCGTCAATCCTCTTTATGTCAAAGTTCCTCCACTGCTTCTGCCTCCTCAACCTCCTCTCGGTCTTCCACCTGCACCCAAAGCCTGTCTGGTCATGCCACAAGCTTTCTAACTACGCAGAAGGGATCCTGCACACCTCCTTATTATGCTGGCAGTAGGGCTCAACGTCATCAGGCGGTTTTTACATTGAAATGTCTGGGAAATGTGAGTCACACAGCTGAGGAGTTGTGGTCAGCTCTGGAGAACCAATTTCATGAATGGTTGTCTCCACTGGACCTGAAACCAGGGAAGGCCGTGTGCGACAATGCTGCAAACCTGGGTGCGGCCCTTCGCCGGGGCAATGTCACACACGTGCCTTGTATGGCTCACGTGTTGAACCTGGTTGTCCAGCAATTTTTAGCCCACTATCCCAGACTAGATGGCCTTCTGCAGAGGGCACGGTCGCTGTGTGCTCACTTCCGCCGTTCGCATCCCGCAGCTCAGCGACTTACATCTCTACAGAAGTCGTTGGGCCTGCCACTTCACCGGCTAAAATGCGATGTGCCTACCCGGTGGAATTCAACTCTGCACATGTTGCAGCGACTGTGGCAGCACCGACAAGCCCTGGTGCAATACGTTCTGACGTATAGCCTGGGACAACGAGATTCAGAGGTGGGGCAAATCACGCTGGAGGAGTGGTCTCAGATCAGGGACCTATGCACCCTTCTGCACAGTTTTGAAATGGCGACGAAGATGTTTAGTGCTGACGATGCCATTATCAGCATGACTATTCCGGTGATTTACATGCTGGAGCACATGTTAAACAGAATTCGGAGTCAGGTGGTGGCACAAGAGGAGGTGGAGGAAGTAGAGGAGGAGGAGTTGTATGCGGAAGGGCTAACATCTGCAAGGTCCAGACGGTCGGCAGCACCAAGGCGGCAGGCATGTGAGGGTGGGGGAGATGGTTTTACCAGGGCGCATGGTAGCAGCCAAACTAGTGAGGAAGGTGCAGGAGCCCAGGAAGAAGTGGAGGATGAACTGATGGAAGACTCATCAGATGAGGGAGACCTTGATCACATTTCTGTTGTGCGAGGTTGGGGGGAGAGGACAGAGGAAGGAAGCATGATTGTTACCTCGCCACCAACACAACAGGGACTTGGTGCTCCTGGATGCGCAACACACATGAGTGCCTTCTTGCTGCACTACCTGCAACATGACCCTCGAATTGTCAGAATTAGAAATAATCCTGACTACTGGGTTGCCACACTGTTAGATCCCCGGTACAAAAGTAAATTTGCAGAAATTATTCCTGCCATAGAAAGGGATGCACGCATGCAGGAGAATCAGCAGAGACTGTTGCAGAATCTTACATGTGCTTTTCCACAAAATAGCAGTGGTGCACGTAGTGAATCTCACAGTTCCAACTTGCCAACCGTGGGACCGTCAAGTGTTCAGCACTCAAACCGTAACAGAACCACAGTATCTGGTGGTAACATCAATTTTGCGGAATCATTTCACCACTTTTTTAGCCCATCCTTTGCAAGGCCACAGGAGACAAGAAGTCTGACACATAGTCAACGCCTAGAGACGATGGTACAGGAGTATCTCCAAGTAAACATTGAAGCCATGACTGTGTCACTGGACCCTTGCTCTTTTTGGGCTTCCAATCTGGATAAATGTCCGGAGCTCGCCACTTACGCCTTGGAGATCTTGTCATGCCCCGCAGCCAGCGTTCTGTCTGAACGTGTGTTCAGCGCTGCTGGTGGTGTGCTGACAGATAAGCGCACGCGGCTCTCCACTGATAATGTAGACAGACTCACGTTCATAAAGATGAACAAATCATGGATCCGAAACGACTTTTCTACCCCTGTGTCATCCTGGGGAGAGTAAAAGCTTGATGATTGTTTAAAATCACCCTACCAACCGTTTTAAGCTTTCAAATTACTAATCATGTTTATCTGTATCTTGACTGGAAAATAATTTGGGCTTTGTAGCAGTGTGCAGCACTGATCCTATTAGGCCATCTATACTAAAGCTTCACCAGATTTAAAATTAATAATAATTTTTAACTGCATCTAGCCCGGAAAATAATTTTGGGGCTCCGAGATGCGCAAGACACATAAGTGCCTTCTTGCTGCACTACCTGCAGCATGACCCTCATATTGTCAGAATTCGAAGTAATCATGACTACTGGGTTGCCACACTCTTAGATCCCCCAAACTTTTCGATCAACCTTTTCATTTTAATAAAGACCAAAAAAATGGTCATTTTTGAAATTATGAGCATTAGCAGGTTGTTAGAAACTGAAATCAAACAGTTTTCAACTCAAAACTTTATTCTAGGTGATGTTACATTTTCACCTAGGACCCCTTGTTCGAAAGGAGCTTCTGAACTCTCTCGTCCATTGAATTTGTCAGGTTTTGGATGGTTTCTGCTTCAATTGTTTTGCATGAGGACAGAATACCCTCCCAGAGCTGTTGCTTAGATGTGAACTGCCTCCCGCCATCATAGACACTCCTTTTAATGATGCTCCAAAGGTTCTGAATGGGGTAGAGGTCAGGGGAGCATGGGGGTCACACCATAAGTTTGTCCCCTTTTATGCCCATATCAGCCAGAGATGCAGATGTTTTATGTGCAGCATGAGATGGTGCATTATCATGCAGAAAAATGATCTTGCTGTGAAATACACGGTTCTTCTTCTTGAACCATGGCAGGAAGTGCTGTTTGAGAAAATCCACATACATTATGGAGTTCATCTTTAGCGCCTTCAGGGATCCTAAAGGGGCCGACAATCTCTCTCCCCATGATTCCAGCCCAAAACATTACTCCACCTCCTCCTTGTTGGCGCTGTAGCCGTGTTTGCGTGGGGTGTCCATCAACCAGCCATCCTCCACTCCATCCATCTGGACCATCGAGCGCTGCACGGCACTCATCCGTGAACAAAACAGTTTTGAAATCAGTCTTCATGTAATGTTTGGCCCACTGGAGCCGTTTCTGCTTGTGTGAAGTGGATAGAGGAGGTCGTCAGGATGGCGTATGCACAGCTGCAAACCTCTGAAGGACCCTGCATCTTGTTGTTCGGGGGACGTTGGAGGCACAAGCAGCTTCAAAAACTTGTCTGCTGCTATGACAAGGCTTTTTTGCCGCTGCTCTTTCAACCTGACGTAATTGCCTGTAGGAAAGAGTCCTCAATTTTCCCTTATCAGCACGCACACGTGTGTACTGTGAATCAGCTACATACTTCTTGATTGCCAAGACACTTCATCCTGATCTTCGCACAATGTTGATTGTAGTCATGCCTTGACCTAAACACTCCACAATTTGTTGCTTCTCAGCAGCCGACACATCCTTTTTCTTTCCCATTTTGGCAGAAAATGTAGGCTGCTGAATAATGTGAGAGAGCCTTCTTAAGTAGTCTTGCCTTTCATTGGACACACCTGCCAAACTAATTAGCACTGGTGTCTGCAATTGCTTACAGTGATATAAAGAGCCCTGACACACATCACCATCAATGAGTTTAACTGACAAACAAACAAATTCTTCCCTTATCACTCCTAAACACTTTTTGCATAATAATTTGGAACACAGTGTACATGTGCTTTTCCACAAAACACCAGTCGTTCACCGTGGTCTGTATGGAGTTGTTCAATAGAGGGCCCAAAATTAAGATAACATAGATGGGAGAGGTCTCTATGAATAGGAATTCCTAAGTATTTGATACCCTGTGAGGGCCAGGCAAAGGGAAAGTTGGACTGGATGGAATCCTATATGGATTTGGGGAGGGAGACATCGAGGGCCTCAGACTTCGCTGCATTGATTTTAAAATTTGACCATGTAACAAAGTGATCTATTTCAGCCATAACAGCATGGATGGATATATGTAATTGAGTGATATATACTAGGACATCATCAGCAAATAGAGAGCACTTGTACTCGGTGCCTCCCACCTCAATCCACCTAATATTGGGGTTATGGCGAATTGATGAGAGCAGGTGCTCCGTCACTAGGATGTATAAGAGAGGGGACAGAGAACATCCCTGCCTTGTCCCATTGGTGATTGTGAAAGGTGATGAAAATGTTCTGACGCGCCCCCTGGGCCTTGGGACACCCGGAGCCGGACCCTTTTTGGTGGATGCTGGTGGTTGTAGTCTCCGTGGCGGCAACCCGGTTCCGTGGCTCAGGGCGGTCAAACCAGTGGCGGAACTATTTATGTGGTTTTGATGTTTAAATGTCCGACTACGCCACCCGTGGATTGCGGTCAGAGTGAACCGCCGCTCCAGGGCAGACCGCTGAGGCTGGTGTTGTGGGTGCAGCAGAGCGTAGCATAACTCCCCACGGGAGGAGTATAGCCTCAGGGCAGTGTATGCGGAGGATGGGGGTGATGTTGCAGGGCAGCAGCAGTAATGACACGGAGTCAGTGATGCAGTCCAGGGCCTTTACTCACAGTTCTTATTATCCAGACCACGTCTGCAGGTAACGGCTGCCCACGTCGTACTGTGCTCACCAGGTGAGGGGCTCAGACAACTCCCAGATAACTTTGGAGTGCTTCACAGGACCCCATTTGTGTGTCCTTTGTCTGGCCTTTCTTACCAACCCTTCTGTCCGGCTGCCTAGGGCCTCCTCTTGGTAAACTTGGCGCCAGTTTCCTGACCCTATGTGGTGCCTTCCTAGCGGGTGTAGCGAGGGGCTGCGCCACATAAAATGTCACAGCCTCCTGTTTCTAGCTGAGGGTCATTTCCTGCCTCCACTAGTTTCGGGGACCGGTCTCCCCCTTTGGCCTGACCCCTCCACGCAGGTGGATTCTGGCGTGCGGTGGCGACTCGCCCGTCCGCACCCCTGAGATCCCTTCGTTCCTCGTTCCTGGAGCCTTCTCCGCTCCTCTTCCTTCCTTCTCCCTCTTCCAGGCCTGGGCCTCTGTTACTAGGCCCGCCTCCGGAGCAGAGCTCATGCAGAGCCCCTGCTCCCTGCCACTTCTGCTCAGACTTCTCTGCACTAAACTAAGATGGTGCCCACCTTTTATACTCCCTTCTCAATGCACCCAGGAACTGCTTCCTCCCTGCTCCTGCACTACAGGGTTCCCCTTCCTCAGTGTTCCCTCCCCCCACTCCAGCCAGGGACAGGGACTGTCGTGCCCATCTCAGGGGCATATTGGTCGCCCTGCCCCACGGCAATGTGGTGTAATGCATGCAGGTGTCGGGTCCTGATCCACACTCCATCCTTACCTGAGAGTGAGATATCACACCTCTGGGTGAGGTGCAATACCTCTGTAGCAACCGAGCCCTCAGGGTGCTACAGTTCCATTTATCTTCAGCCTAGGTGACGTATTGCGATACAGGGCCGTGATTTTGGCTATAAAAGGGTCCCCTAGACCCCTACCCCAAGCTTTTTAAGAGAATCATATATGGCGTGCCAGGAGACTCTATGGAATGCTTTCTCAGCATCCAACGAGAGTATCTAATTACAAATTTTTAACTGCATCTAGCCCAGGAAATACTTTGTGCCTAGTAGCAGGGTCTGCTAGTCAGCGGATTATCCCGGCTGTTAAGCAAGCTACACCACCTGTAGTTTGGACACTTCATTTTTTCAAAGGAAATGCTTCGGGACCACGGGATACTCAGTGAAGAGCATCAGGAGGCACCCCAAGGCATAGGGGCTGGGACTGGCAGTAGGATGCCTTGCGCTGGACAGCCGAGCTCGATCCTTATAAAAGCTTTTTAACTGCAGCAGCTTTAGTGGACGCTACTGGAGCTGGAATTACGCGGCTGCTGGCATGAGACTTGCCCTCCAATAGATCCTTGTAAATGGATTTAAAGTGTATTCATTCAAATTAGAGAGACAATTTAAATTAAAAAGCTTAGAGCTGCCTCCACCACAGGGGGGCTCGCTCGACCCACCAGCAGACAGGCACCAGTATTGGGAGAGGGCGGCTGGCCATCAGGGTTCACCGCGGCTCTGGCACAAACCCGGCGACACGGAGGTGGCACGGGCAGGAGCGGACTGGCCGTGTCGGCTTCTCACTTTTTGGATTTTAGAAGGGCATGACATGCCTATATCTGTGTCTCCCCCTCCTTTTACTCCTCCACCTCTTTTATTTTCGCATGACTATATGTACTTGTCACTTTTCCATGTGTTAGTTATGTCTTCTGAGCAGTTTGTCAGCTTTTGGACACCTTTGAATGTGTTTTCTATGTGTTTCTATGTGTTTTTGTTTGCCTGCCATTGGTTTTAATGGTGTTCGAAGGTGTTCGACGAACAGTTCGACGAACAGTTCGGCGAACACACGGGTGTTCGACGAACCGAACCGAACTCGAACACTACGGGGGTGGCTCAACACTAGTTGTAAAATGTTAAAATGACATTTCCCGGTGAATACATTTGTCACGGTTGAAAACAATACAAAAGTGCAAAAATGCATAAAAAATGCTACTTGTGAACATACCCCAAGGTGTGGAGGTGGTCACCAGATACTGATGATGGAAGCAATAGGCGGTCATTAGATACTGATGATGGAGGTCATGGGCGGTCACCAGATACTGATGATGGAGTTGATGGGCGATCTCCAGATACTGATGATGGAGGCAATTGGCGGTCACAAGTTACTGATGATGGAGGAGATGGGAGGTCACTAGATACTGATGATGGAGGTGACGGGCGGTCACCAGATACTGATGATGGAGGTGACAGGCGGTCAATAGATACTGATGATGGAGGCGACAGGTGGTTACCAGATACAGATGATGGAGATGATGGCCAGTCACCAGATACTGATGATGGAGGCGACAGGTGGTCACCAGATACTGATGATGGAGGTGACGGGTGGTCACCAGATACTGATGATGGAGGTGACAGGTAATCACCAGATACTGATGATGGAGAAGACGGCGAGTCACCAGATACAGATGATGGAGGCGACCGACGGGCACCAGATACTGATGATGGAGGCGATGGGAGGTCACCAGGTACTGATGATGGAGGTGACAAGCTTGTCAACAATTACTGATGATGGAGGCGACAGGTGGTCACCAGATACTGATGATGGAGACGATGGCCAGTCACCAGATACTGATGATTGAGGCGACGGGAGGTCACTAGATACTGATGATGGAGTCGACGGGTGGTTACCAGGTACTGATGATGGAGGCAATGGGCGGTCACCAGATACTGATGATGGAGGCAATGGGCGGTCACCAGATACTGATGATGGAGTTGATGGGCGGCCACCAGATACTGATGATGGAGGCAATAGGCGGTAACCAGATACTGATGATGGAGGCGACGGGAGGTCACCAGATACTGATGATGGAGTCGACGGGCGGTCACCAGATACTGATGATGGAGGTCATGGGCGGTCACAAGATACTGACGATGGAGGCAATGGGCAGTCACCAGATACTGATGATGGAGTTGATGGGTGGTCACCAGATACTGATGATGGAGGTGATTGGCGGTCACCATATACTGATGATGTAGGCAACGATGGGCGGTCACCAGATACTGATGATGGAGGCAATGGGCAGTCACCAGATACTGATGATGTAGGCAACGATGGGCGGTCACCAAATACTGATGATGGAGGCGACAGGTGGTCACCAGATACTGATGATGGAGGTGACAGGAGGTAACCAGATACTGATGATGGAGGTGACAGGCGGTCACCAGATGCTGATGATGGAGGCGACGGGCGGTCATCAGATACTAATGATGGAGGCGACGTGTGTTTACAAGATACTGATGATGGACGCAATGGGCTGTGACCAAATACTGATGTTGGAGGCGATAGGCGGTCACCAGATACTGATGATGGAAGCGATAGGCGGTCATTAGATACCGATGATGGATGTCATGGGCGGTCACAAGATACTGATGATGGAGGTCATGGGCGGTCACAAGATACTGATGATGGAGGTCAAGGGCGGTCTCCAGATACTGATGATGGAGGCGACGGGCGGTCACCAGATACTGATGATGGAGGCAATGGGCGGTCACCAGATACGGATGATGGAGGCGACGGGCGGTCACCAAATACTGATGATGGAGGCGACAGGTGGTCACCAGATACTGATGATGGAGGTGACAGGAGGTAACCAGATACTGATGATGGAGGTGACAGGCGGTCATCAGATGCTGATGATGGAGGCGACGGGCGGTCATAAGATACTAATGATGGATGCGACGTGCGTTTACAAGATACTGATGATGGAGGCGATGGGCTATCACCAAATACTGATGATGGAGGCGATAGGCGGTCACCAGATACTGATGATAGAAGCGATAGGCGGTCATTAGATACTGATGATGGATGTCATGGGCGGTCACAAGATACTGATGATGGAGGTCATGGGCTGTCACAAGATACTGATGATGGAGGTCATGGGCGGTCTCCAGAAACTGATGATGGAGGCGACGGGCAGTCACCAGATACTGATGATGGAGGTGATGGGCGGTCACCATATACTGATGATGGAGGCGATGATGGGCGGTCACCAGAAACTGATGATGGAGGTGACGGGCGGTCACCAGATACTGATGATGGAGGTGACGGGCGGTCAACAGATACTGAAGATGGAGGCGATTGACGGTCACCAGATGCTGATTATGGAGGCGACGGGCGGTCATCAGATACTAATGATGGAGGCGACGTGCGTTTACAAGATACTGATGATGGAGGCGATGGGTGGTCACCAGATACTGATGATGGAAGCGATAGGCGGTCATTAGATACTGATGATGGAGGTCATGGGCGGTCACCAGATACTGATGATGGAGTTGATGGGCGGTCTCCAGATACTGATGATGGAGGCAATAGGCGGTGACAAGATACTGATGATGGAGGCGATGGGAGGTCACCAGAAACTGATGATGGAGGTGACGGGTGGTCACCAGATACTGATGATGGAGGTGACAGGCGGTCACCAGATACTGATGATGGAGGCGACAGGTGGTCACCAGATACTGATGATGGAGACGAAGGGCAGTCACCAGATACTGATGATGGAGGCGACAGGTTGTCACCAGATACTGATGATGGAAGTGACGGGTGGTCACCAGATACTGATGATGGAGGTGATGGGTGGTCACCAGATACTGATGATGGAGGTGACAGGTGGTCACCAGATACTGATGATGGAGATGACGGCCAGTCACCAGATACTGATGATGGAGGCGACAGGTGGTCACCAGATACTGATGATAGAGGTGACGGGCGGTTAACACATACTGATTATGGAGGCGACGAGCGGTCACCAGATACTGATGATGTAGTTAATGGGCGGTCACCAGATACTGATGATGGAGGCAATAGGCGGTAACCAGAAACTGATTATGGAGGCGACGGGAGGTCAACAGATACTGAAGATGGAGTCGACGGGCGGTCACCAGATACTGATGATGGAGGCAATGGGCAGTCACCAGATACTGATGATGGAGTTGATGGGTGGTCACCAGATTCTGATGATGGAGGTGATTGGCGGTCACCATATACTGATGATGTAGGCAACGATGGGCGGTGACCAGATACTGATGATGTAGGCAATGGGCAGTCACTAGATACTGATGATGGAGGCGACGGGCGGTCACCAAATACTGATGATGGAGGCGACAGGTGGTCACCAAATACTGATTATGGAGGTGACAGGAGGTAACCAGATACTGATGATGGAGGTGACAGGTGGTCACCAGATGCTGATGATGGAGGCGACGGCGGTCATCAGATACTAATGATGGAGGCGACGTGCGTTTACAAGATACTGATGATGGAGGCGATGGGCTGTCACCAAATACTGATGATGGAGGCGATAGGCGGTCACCAGATACTGATGATGGAAGCAATAGGCGGTCATTAGATACCGATGATGGATGTCATGGGTCGTCACAAGATACTGATGATAGAGGTCATGGGCGGTCACAAGATACTGATGATGGAGGTCAAGGGCGGTCTCCAGATACTGATGATGGAGGCGACGGGCGGTCACCAGATACTGATGATGGAGGCAATGGGTGGTCACCAGACACTGATGATGGAGGCGACGGGCGGTCACCAAAAACTGATGATGGAGGCAACAGGTGGTCACCAGATACTGATGATGGATGTGACAGGAGGTAACCAGATACTGATGATGGAGGTGACAGGCGGTCACCAGATTCTGATGATGGAGGCGACGGGCGGTCATCAGATACTGATGATGGAAGCGATAGGCGGTCATTAGATACTGATGATGGAGGTGATGGTCGGTCACCATATACTGTTGATGGAGGCGATGATGGGCGGTCACCAGACACTGATGATGGAGGCGATGGGCAGTCACCAGATACTGATGATGGAAGCAATAGGCGGTCATTAGATACTGATGATGGAGGTCATGGGCGGTCACAAGATATTGATGATGGAGGTGATGGGCGGTCGCCAGATAATGATGATGGAGTTGATGGGCGGTCTCCAGATACTGATGATGGAGGCAACGGGTAGTCACCTGATACTGATGATGGAGGTGATGGGCGGTCACTATATACTGATGATGGAGGCGATGATGGGCGGTCAGCAGATACTGATGATGGAGGCAACGGGTGGTCACCAGATACTGATGATGGAGACTACGGCCGGACACCAGCTACTGATGATGGAGGCGACAGGTGGTCACCAGATACTGATGATGGAGGCGATGGGCTGTCACCAGGTACTAATGATGGAGGTGACAAGCTTGTCAACAATTACTGATGATGGAGGCGACAGGTGGTCACCAGATACTGATGATGGAGACGATGGCCAGTCACCAGATACTGATGATTGAGGCGACGGAAGGTCACTAGATACTGATGATGGAGTCGACGGGTGGTTACCAGGTACTGATGATGGAGGCAATGGGCGGTCACCAGATACTGATGATGGAGGCAATGGGCGGTCACCAGATACTGATGATGGAGTTGATGGGCGGCCACCAGATACTGATGATGGAGGCAATAGGCGGTAACCAGATACTGATGATGGAGGCGACGGGAGGTTACCAGATACTGATGATGGAGTCGACGGGCGGTCACCAGATACTGATGATGGAGGTCATGGGCGGTCACAAGATACTGATGATGGAGGCAATGGGCAGTCACCAGATACTGATGATGGAGTTGATGGGTGGTCACCAGATACTGATGATGGAGGTGATTGGCGGTCACCATATACTGATGATGTAGGCAACTATGGGCGGTCACCAGATACTGATGATGGAGGCAATGGGCAGTCACCAGATACTGATGATGTAGGCAATGATGGGCGGTCACCAAATACTGATGATGGAGGCGACAGGTGGTCACCAGATACTGATGATGGAGGTGACAGGAGGTAACCAGATACTGATGATGGAGGTGACAGGCGGTCACCAGATGCTGATGATGGAGGCGACGGGCGGTCATCAGATACTAATGATGGAGGCGACGTGTGTTTACAAGATACTGATGATGGAGGCAATGGGCTGTCACAAAATACTGATGATGGAGGCGATAGGCGGTCACCAGATACTGATGATGGAAGCGATAGGCGGTCATTAGATACCGATGATGGATGTCATGGGCGGTCACAAGATACTGATGATGGAGGTCATGGGCGGTCACAAGATACTGATGATGGAGGTCAAGGGTGGTCTCCAGATACTGATGATGGAGGCGACGGGCGGTCACCAGATACTGATGATGGAGGCAATGGGCGGTCACCAGATACTGATGATGGAGGCGACGGGCGGTCACCAAATACTGATGATGGAGGCGACAGGT
Source organism: Phyllobates terribilis (assembly GCF_046119375.1). Classification (NCBI taxonomy): domain Eukaryota; kingdom Metazoa; phylum Chordata; class Amphibia; order Anura; family Dendrobatidae; genus Phyllobates; species Phyllobates terribilis. The sequence continues at coordinate 35,308,000 of NW_027362767.1, forward strand.
GGTCACCAGATACTGATGATGGAGGTGACAGGAGGTAACAAGATATTGATGATGGAGGTGACAGGCGGTCATCAGATGCTGATGATGGAGGCGACGGGCGGTCATAACATACTAATGATGGATGCGACATGCGTTTACAAGATACTGATGATGGAGGCGATGGGCTATCACCAAATACTGATGATGGAGGCGATAGGCGGTCACCAGATACTGATGATAGAAGCGATAGGCGGTCATTAGATACTGATGATGGATGTCATGGGCGGTCACAAGATACTGATGATGGAGGTCATGGGCTGTCACAAGATACTGATGATGGAGGTCATGGGCGGTCTCCAGAAACTGATGATGGAGGCGACGGGCAGTCACCAGATACTGATGATGGAGGTGATGGGCGGTCACCATATACTGATGATGGAGGCGATGATGGGCGGTCACCAGAAACTGATGATGGAGGTGACGGGCGGTCACCAGATACTGATGATGGAGGTGACGGGCGGTCAACAGATACTGATGATGGAGGCGATTGACGGTCACCAGATGCTGATTATGGAGGCGACGGGCGGTCATCAGATACTAATGATGGAGGCGACGTGCGTTTACAAGATACTGATAATGGAGGCGATGGGTGGTCACCAGATACTGATGATGGAAGCGATAGGGGGTCATTAGATACTGATGATGGAGGTCATGGGCGGTCACCAGATACTGATGATTGAGGCGACGGGAGGTCACTAGATACTGATGATGGAGTCGACGGGTGGTTACCAGGTACTGATGATGGAGGCAATGGGCGGTCACCAGATACTGATGATGGAGGCAATGGGCGGTCACCAGATACTGATGATGGAGTTGATGGGCAGCCACCAGATACTGATGATGGAGGCAATAGGCGGTAACCAGATACTGATGATGGAGGCGACGGGAGGTTACCAGATACTGATGATGGAGTCGACGGGCGGTCACCAGATACTGATGATGGAGGTCATGGGCGGTCACAAGATACTGATGATGGAGGCAATGGGCAGTCACCAGATACTGATGATGGAGTTGATGGGTGGTCACCAGATACTGATGATGGAGGTGATTGGCGGTCACCATATACTGATGATGTAGGCAACGATGGGCGGTCACCAGATACTGATGATGGAGGCAATGGGCAGTCACCAGATACTGATGATGTAGGCAACGATGGGCGGTCACCAAATACTGATGATGGAGGCGACAGGTGGTCACCAGATACTGATGATGGAGGTGACAGGAGGTAACCAGATACTGATGATGGAGGTGACAGGCGGTCACCAGATGCTGATGATGGAGGCGACGGGCGGTCATCAGATACTAATGATGGAGGCGACGTGTGTTTACAAGATACTGATGATGGAGGCAATGGGCTGTCACCAAATACTGATGATGGAGGCGATAGGCGGTCACCAGATACTGATGATGGAAGCGATAGGCGGTCATTAGATACCGATGATGGATGTCATGGGCGGTCACAAGATACTGATGATGGAGGTCATGGGCGGTCACAAGATACTGATGATGGAGGTCAAGGGCGGTCTCCAGATACTGATGATGGAGGCGACGGGCGGTCACCAGATACTGATGATGGAGGCAATGGGCGGTCACCAGATACTGATGATGGAGGTGACGGGCGGTCACCAAATACTGATGATGGAGGCGACAGGTGGTCACCAGATACTGATGATGGAGGTGACAGGAGGTAACCAGATACTGATGATGGAGGTGACAGGCGGTCATCAGATGCTGATGATGGAGGCGACGGGCGGTCATAAGATACTAATGATGGATGCGACATGCGTTTACAAGATACTGATGATGGAGGCGATGGGCTATCACCAAATACTGATGATGGAGGCGATAGGCGGTCACCAGATACTGATGATAGAAGCGATAGGCGGTCATTAGATACTGATGATGGATGTCATGGGCGGTCACAAGATACTGATGATGGAGGTCATGGGCTGTCACAAGATACTGATGATGGAGGTCATGGGCGGTCTCCAGAATCTGATGATGGAGGAGACGGGCAGTCACCAGATACTGATGATGGAGGTGATGGGCGGTCACCATATACTGATGATGGAGGCGATGATGGGCGGTCACCAGAAACTGATGATGGAGGTGACGGGTGGTCACCAGATACTGATGATGGAGGTGACGGGCGGTCAACAGATACTGATGATGGAGGCGATTGACGGTCACCAGATGCTGATTATGGAGGCGACGGGCGGTCATCAGATACTAATGATGTAGCCGACGTGCGTTTACAAGATACTGATAATGGAGGCGATGGGTGGTCACCAGATACTGATGATGGAAGCGATAGGGGGTCATTAGATACTGATGATGGAGGTCATGGGCGGTCACCAGATACTGATAATGGAGTTGATGGGCGGTCTCCAGATACTGATGATGGAGGCAATAGGCGGTGACAAGATACTGATGATGGAGGCGATGGGAGGTCACCAGAAACTGATGATGGAGGTGACGGGTGGTCACCAGATACTGATGATGGAGGTGACAGGCGGTCACCAGATACTGATGATGGAGGCGACAGGTGGTCACCAGATACTGATGATGGAGACGAAGGGCAGTCCCCAGATACTGATGATGGAGGCGACAGGTTGTCACCAGATACTGATGATGGAAGTGACGGGTGGTCACCAGATACTGATGATGGAGGTGATGGGTGGTCACCAGATACTGATGATGGAGGTGACAGGTGGTCACCAGATACTGATGATGGAGATGATGGCCAGTCACCAGATACTGATGATGAAGGCGACAGGTGGTCACCAGATACTGATGATAGAGGTGACGGGCGGTTACCACATACTGATTATGGAGGCGACGGGCGGTCACCAGATACTGATGATGTAGTTAATGGGCGGTCACCAGATACTGATGATGGAGGCAATAGGCGGTAACCAGAAACTGATTATGGAGGCGACGGGAGGTCAACAGATACTGAAGATGGAGTCGACGGGCGGTCACCAGATACTGATGATGGAGGCAATGGGCAGTCACCAGATACTGATGATGGAGTTGATGGGTGGTCACCAGATTCTGATGATGGAGGTGATTGGCGGTCACCATATACTGATGATGTAGGCAACGATGGGCGGTCACCAGATACTGATGATGGAGGCAATGGGCAGTCACTAGATACTGATGATGGAGGCGACGGGCGGTCACCAAATACTGATGATGGAGGCGACAGGTGGTCACCAAATACTGATGATGGAGGCAACGGGTGGTCACCAGATACTGATGATGAAGACTACGGCCGGACACCAGCTACTGATGATGGAGGCGACAGGTGGTCACCAGATACTGATGATGGAGGCGATGGGCTGTCACCAAATACTGATGATGGAGGCGATGGGCAGTCACCAGATACTGATGATTGAAGCAATAGGCGGTCATTAGATACTGATGATGGAGGTCATGGGCGGTCACAAGATACTGATGATGGAGGTGATGGGCCGTCGCCAGATACTGATGATGTAGCCAACGGGTAGTCACCAGATACTGATGATGGAGGTGATGCGCGGTCACCTTATACTGATGATGGAGGCGATGATGGGCGATCACCAGATACTGATGATGGAGGCAATGGGTGGTCACCAGATACTGATGATGGAGACTACGGCCGGTCACCAGCTACTGATGATGGCGGCGACAGGTGGTCACCAGATACTGATGATGGAGGTGACTGGCGGTCACCAGATACTGTTGATGGAGGCAATGGAAGTTCACCAGGTACTGATGATGGAGGCGACGGGCGGTCAACAAATACTGATGATGGAGGCGACAGATGGTCACCAGATACTGATGATGGAGACTATGGCCAATCACCAGATACTGATGATAGAGGCGACAGCTGGTCACATATACTGATGATGGAGGTGACAGGCGGCCACCAGATGCTGATGATGGAGGTGACGAGTGGTCATCAGATACTAATGATGGAGGCGACATGCATTTACAAGATACTGATGATGGAGGCGACAGGTGGTCACCAGATATTGATGATGGAGGTGACGGGCGGTCACCAGATAATGATGATGGAGGTGACGGGTGGACACCAGATACTGGTGATGGAGGCGACGGGCGGTTACCACATACTGATGATGGAGGTGACGGGCGGTCACCAGATACTGATGATGGAGGCGACAGGTGGTCAGCCGATACTGATGATGGAGATGACGGCCAGTCACAAGATATTGATGATGGAGGTTACAGGTGGTCACCAGATACTGATGATAGAGGTGACGGTCGATTTCCATATACTGATGATGGAGGCTACGGGCGTTCACCAGATACTGATGATGGAGGCGATGGGAGGACACCAGGTACTGATGATGGAGACGATGGTCAGTCACCAGATACTGATGATTGAGGCGACGGGCGGTCACCAGGTACTGATGATGGAGGTCATGGGCGGTCACAAGATACTGATGATGGAGGCAATGGGCGGTCACCAGAAACTGATGATGGAGTTGATGGGCGGTCACCAGATACTGATGATGGAGGTAATAGGCGGTAACCGGATACTGATGATGGAGGCGACGTGAGGTCACCAGATACTGATGATGGAGGTGATGGGCGGTCACAAGATACTGATGATGGAGGTGATGGGCGCTCGCCAGATACTGATGATGGAGTTGATGGGCGGTCTCCAGATACTGATGATGGAGGCAACGGGTTGTCACCAGATTCTGATGATGGAGGTGATGGGCGGTCACCATATACTGATGATGGAGGCGATGATGGGCGGTCACCAGATACTGATGATTGAGGCAACGGGTGGTCACTAGATACTGATGATGGAGAGTACGGCCGGACACCAGCTACTGATGATGGAGGTGACGGGCCGTCACCAGATAATGATGATGGAGGCGACAGGTGGTCACCAGATACTGATGATGGAGATGACGGCCAGTCACCAGATACTGATGATGGAGGTTACAGGTGGTCACCAGATACTGATGATAGAGGTGACGGTCGGTTTCCATATACTGATGATGGAGGCGACGGGCGTTCACCAGATACTGATGATTGAGGCAACGGGTGGTCACTAGATACTGATGATGGAGAGTACGGCCGGACACCAGCTACTGATGATGGAGGTGACGGGCCGTCACCAGATAATGATGATGGAGGCGACAGGTGGTCACCAGATACTGATGATGGAGACGACGGCCAGTCACCAGATACTGATGATGGAGGTTACAGGTGGTCACCAGATACTGATGATAGAGGTGACGGTCGGTTTCCATATACTGATGATGGAGGCGACGGGCGTTCACCAGATACTGATGATGGAGGCGATGGGAGGTCACCAGCTACTGATGATGGAGACGATGGCCAGTCACCAGATACTGATGATTGAGGCGACGGGAGGTAACCAGATACTGATGATGGAGTTGACGGGCGGTCACCAGGTACTGATGATGGAGGTCATGGGCGGTCACAAGATACTGATGATGGAGGCAATGGGCGGTCACCAGAAACTGATGATGGAGTTGATGGGCAGTCACCAGATACTGATGATGGAGGCAATAGGCGGTCACCAGATACTGATGATTGAGGCGACGCGAGGTCACCAGATACTGATGATGGAGTTGACGGGCGGTCACCAGGTACTGATGATGGAGGTCATGGGCTGTAACCAGATACTGATGATGGAGGCGACGGGAGGTCACCAGATACTGATGATGGAGTCGACGGGCGGTCACCAGATACTGAAGATGGAGGTCATGGGCGGTCACAAGATACTGATGATGGAGGCAATGGGCGGTCACCAGATACTAATGATGGAATTGATGGGTAGTCACCAGATACTAATGATGGAGACTACGGCCAGTCACCAGATACCGATGATGGATGCGACAGGTGGTCACCAGATACTGATGATAGAGGTGACGGGTGGTAACCACATACTGATGATGGAGGCGACGGGCGGTCACCAGCTACTGATAATGGAGGCGATGGGAGGCTACCAGGTACTGATGATGGAGGCGACGATCAGGTCAACAATTACTGATGATGGAGGCGACAGGTCGTCACCAGATACTGATGATGGAGACGATGGCCAGTCACCAGATACTGATGATTGAGGCGACGGGAGGTAACCAGATACTGATGATGGAGTTGACGGGCGGTCACCAGGTACTGATGATGGAGGTCATGGGCGGTCACAAGATACTGATGATGGAGGCAATGGGCGGTCACCAGAAACTGATGATGGAGTTGATGGGCAGTCACCAGATACTGATGATGGAGGCAATAGGCGGTAACGAGATACTGATGATGGAGGCGACGGGAGGTCACCAGATACTGATGATGGAGTCGACGGGTGGTCACCAGATACTGATGATGGAGGTCATGGGCGGTCACAAGATACTGATGATGGAGGCAATGGGCGTTCACCAGATACTGATGATGGAGTTGATGGGTGGTCACCAGATACTGATGATGGAGACTACGGCCAGTCACCAGATACTGATGATGGAGGCGACAGGTGGTCACCAGATACTGATGATAGAGGTGACGGGTGGTTACCACATACTGATGATGGAGGCGACGGGCGGTCACCAGATACTGATGATGGAGGCGATGGGAGGCTACCAGGTGCTGATGATGGAGGAGACGATCAGGTCAACAATTACTGATGATAGAGGCGACAGGTGGTCACCAGATACTGATGATGGAGACGATGGCCAGTCACCAGATACTGATGATTGAGGCAACAGGAGGTCACAAGATACTGATGATGGAGGTGACTGGCGGTCACCAGATACTGATGATGGACGTGACGGGCTGTCACCAGATACTGATGATGGAGGTGACGGGCGGTCACCAGATACTGATGATGGAGGTGACGAGCTGTCACCAGATACTGATGATGGAGGTGACGGGCGGTCAACAGATACTGATGATGGAGGCGACTGATGGTCACCAGATGCTGATTATGGAGGCGACGGGCGGTCATCAGATACTAATGATGGAGGCGATGTGCGTTTACAAGATACTGATGATGGAGGCGATGGGTGGTCACCAGATACTGATGATGGAAGCGATAGGCGGTCATTAGATACTGATGATGGAGGTAATGGGCGGTCACCAGATACTGATGATGGAGTTGATGGGCGGTCTCCAGATACTGATGATGGAGGCAATAGGCGGTCACAAGATACTGATGACGGAGGCGATGGGAGGTCACCAGATACTGATGATGGAGGTGATAGGCGGTCATTAGATACTGATGATGGAGGTCATGGGCGGTCACCAGATACTGATGATGGAGGTGACAGGCGGTCACCAGATACTGATGATGGAGGCGACAGGTGGTCACCATATACTGATGATGGAGACGACGGGCAGTCACCAGATACTGATGATGGAGGCGACAGGTTGTCACCAGATACTGATGATGGATGTCACGGGTGGTCACCAGATACTGATGATGGAGGTGACGGGCGGTCACCAGATACTGATGATGGAGGCGACAGGTGGTCACCAGATACTGATGACGGCCAGTCACCAGATACTGATGATGGAGGAGACAAGTGGTCACCAGATACTGATGATGGAGTTGATGGGCGGTCACCAGATACTGGTGATGGAGGCAATGGGCGGTCACCAGATACTGATGATGGAGTTGATGGGTGGTCACCAGATACTGATGATGGATGTGACGGGCGGTCACCAGATACTGATGATGGAGGCGACGGGCGGTCACCAGATACTGAAGATAGAGGTGATGGGCGGTCACCATACACTGATGATGTAGGCAGCGATGGGCAGTCACCAGATACTGATGATGAAGGCAACGGGCGGTCATCAGATACTAATGATGGAGGCGACGTGCGTTAACTAGATACTGATGATGGAGGCGATGGGCTGTCACCAAATACTGATGATGGAGGCGATGGGCAGTCACCAGATACTGATGATGGAAGCAATAGGCGGTCATTAGATACTGATGATGGTGGTCATGGGCGGTCACAAGATACTGATGATGGAGGTGACGGGCCGTCGCCAGATACTGATGATGGAGTTGATGGGCGGTCTCCAGATACTGATGATGGAGGCAACGGGTAGTCAGCAGATACTGATGATGGAGGTGATGCGTGGTCACCTTATACTGATGATGGAGGCGATGATGGGCGGTCACCAGATACTGATGATGGAGGCAATGGGTGGTCACCAGATACTGATGATGGAGACTACGGCCGGTCACCAGCTACTGATGATGGCGGCGACAGGTGGTCACCAGATACTGATGATGGAGGTGACTGGCGGTCACCAGATACTGTTGATGGAGGCAATGGAAGTTCACCAGGTACTGATGATGGAGGCGACGGGCGGTCAACAAATACTGATGATGGAGGCGACAGATGGTCACCAGATACTGATGATGGAGTCTATGGCCAATCACCAGATACTGATGATAGAGGCGACAGCTGGTCACAAATACTGATGATGGAGGTGACAGGCGGCCCCCAGATGCTGATGATGGAGGCGACGAGCGGGCATCAGATACTAATGATGGAGGCGACGTGCGTTTACAAGATACTGATGATGGAGGCGACAGGTGGTCACCAGATACTGATGATGGAGGTGACGGGCGGTCACCAGATACTGATGATGGAGGTGACAGGCAGTCACCAGATACTGGTGATTGAGGCGACGGGCGGTTACCACATACTGATGATGGAGGCGACTGGCAGTCACCAGACACTGATGATGGAGGCGACAGGTGGTCACCAGATACTGATGATGGAGGTGATGGGCAGTCACCAGATACTGATGATGGAGGTGACGGGCGGTCACCAGATACTGATGATGGAGGCGACAGGTGGTCACCAGAAACTGATGATGGAGACGACGGCCAGTCACCAGATACTGATGATGGAGGCGACGGGCAGTCACCAGATACTGATGATGGAGGCGACAGGTGGTCACCAGATACTGATGATGGAGGTGATGGGCAGTCACCAGATACTGATGATGGAGGTGAAGGGCGGTCACCAGATACTGATGATGGAGGTGACAGGTGGTCACCAGAAACTGATGATGGAGGTGATGGGCGTTCACCATATACTGATGATGTAGGCAGCGATGGGCGGTCACCAGATACTGATGATGGAGGCAACGGGCGGTCACCAGATACTGATGATGGAGGCAACAGGTGGTCACCAGATACTGATGATGGAGACGACGGCCAGTCACCAGATACTGATGATGGAGGTGACGGGTGGTCACCAGATACTGGTGATGGAGGCGACGGGCGGTTACCATATACTGATGATGGAGGCGACGAGCAGTCACCAGATACTCATGATGGAGGCGACAGGTGGTCACCAGATACTGATGATGGAGGTGAAGGACGGTCACCAGATACTGATGATGGAGGTGACGGGCAGTCACCAGATACTGATGATGGAGGCGACAGGTGGTCACCAGATACTAATGATTGAGACGATGGCCAGTCACCAGATACTGATGATGGAGGTGACAGTTGGTCACCAGATACTGATGATAGAGGTGACGGTCGGTTTCCATATACTGATGATGGAGGCGACGGGCGTTCACCAGATACCGATGATGGAGGCGATGGGAGGCCATCAGGTACTGATGATGGATACGATGGCCAGTCACCAGATACTGATGATTGAGGCGACGGGAGGTCACCAGATACTGATGATGGAGTTGACGGGCGGTCACCAGGTACTGATGATGGAGGTAATGGGCGGTGACAAGATACTGATGATGGAGGCAATGGGCAGTCACCAGAAACTGATGATGGAGTTGATGCGCGGTCACCAGATACTGATGATGGAGGCAATAGGCGGTAACCAGATACTGATGATGGAGGCGACTGGAGGTCACCAGATACTGATGATGGAGTCGACTGGCGGTCACCAGATACTGATGATGGAGGTCATGGGCGGTCACAATATACTGTTGATGGAGGCAATGGGTGGTCACCAGATACTGATGATGGAGTTGATGGGTGGTCACCAGATACTGATGATGGAGACTACGGCCAGTCACCAGATACTGATGATGGAGGCGACAGGTGGTCACCAGATACTGATGATAGAGGTGACGGGTGGTTACCACATACTGATGATGGAGGCGACGGGCGGTCACCAGATACTGATGATGGAGGCGATGGGAGGCTACCAGGTACTCTTGATGGAGGCGACGATCAGGTCAACAATTACTGATGATGGAGGCGACAGGTGTTCACCAGTTACTGATGATGGAGACGATGGCCAGTCACCAGATACTGATGATTGAGGCAACGGGAGGTCACCAGATACTGATGATGGAGACAATGGCCAGTCACCAGATACTGATGATTGAGGCGATGGGAGGTCACCAGATACTGATGATGGAGTTGACGGGCGGTCACCAGGTACTGATGATGGAGGTCATGGGCGGTGACAAGATACTGATGATGGAGGCGACTGGAGGTCACCAGATACTGATGATGGAGGCGACGATCAGGTCACCAGATACTGATGATGGAGGCAATAGGCGGTAACCAGATACTGATGATGGAGGCGACGGGAGGTCACCAGATACTGATGATGGAGTCGACGGGAGGTCACCAGATACTGATGATGGAGTTGATGGGTGGTCACCAGAAACTGATGATGGAGGCAATGGGCAGTCACCAGATACTGATGATGGAGGCGACGGGCGGTCACCAGATACTGATGATGGAAGTGATGGGCAGTCACCATATACTGATGATGTAGGCAGCGATGGGCGGTCACCAGATACTGATGATGGAGGCAATGGGCGGTCACCAGATACTGATGATGGAGGCGATGGGCGGTCACCAAATACTGATGATGGAGGAGTACGGTGGTCACTAGATACTGATGATGGAGGCGACAGGTGGTAACCAGATACTGATGATGGAGGTGACAGGCGGTCATCAGATACTAATGATGGAGGCGACGTGCGCTAACAAGATACTGATGATGGAGGCGAAGGGCTGTCACCAAATACTGATGATGGAAGCGATAGGCGGTAATTAGATACTGATGATGGAGGTCATGGGCGGTCACAAGATTCTGATGATGAAGGTGATGGGCGGTCACCAGATATTGATGATGGAGTTGATGGGCGGTCTCCAGATACTGATGATGGAGGCGATGATGGGCGGTCACCAGATACTGATGATGGATGCAACGGGTGGTCACCAGATACTGATGATGGAGACGACGGCCGGTCACCAGCTACTGATGATGGAGGCGATAGGTGGTCACCAGATACTGATGATGGAGGTGACTGGCGGTTACCAGATTCTGATGATGGAGGCGATGGGCGGTCACCAGATACTGATGATGGAGGCGATGGGAGGTCACCAGGTACTGATGATAGAGGCGATGGGCGGTCAACAAATACTGATGATGGAGGCGACAGATGGTCACCAGATACTGATGATGGAGACGATGGCCAGTCACCAGATACTGATGATAGAGGCGACAGGTGGTCACATATACTGATGATGGAGGTGACGAGCGGTCATCAGATACTGATGATGGAGGTGACGGGCGGTCACCAGTTACTGATGATGGAGGTGACGGGCGGTCACCAGATACTGATGATGGAGGCGATGGGGGGTCACCAGATACTGATGATGGATTCTGCAGGTTATCACCAGATTTCCAGATATAGTGACATGCAGATATCTATCTATCTATTTAATTATGTTTCTTTCTGTCTATCTATTAGAAAATGAGAAATTTAATTGAAAGTGAACCAAATTCACTCTATATTTTAAAAAAATTAATTGGATTCATCAGAGCCACAATCTTTTGGAATTCAATGGTGTCCTTTAATTTTGCTTAGATTTTCTTTTTTACTTTCTGGAAGGGTTTGTCAAAAATCCAAACAAATAAAGAAAATAAACCTGCTAGTTTCTCCTCCCTCCAGCTCTTGTCCTCTCCTCCTTCTCTTTGGGCTCTCTGTCTCTCTTTTCACTGCTTGCCTACTTTTTTCTTCTTTATGAGTGGGTCACAGGTTGGTGTCCTTGGGTCTCGCACCCATCACTCCACGGTGCTGCCGTGATTATCCTTCTTTCTAGATAAACAGATCAGGTTTTCTTCTATTTTTCCACAATGATAAACCAGAGAACACTGTATAATATGAAATATTATTACCTGGATTGTCTGCGATATTTACTGAGTGTGGTTCTATTTTCTCCACTCGCTTTCTAGATAAGTGTCCCTTTAAATGAAAGTTGTTAGACGCACATGCCGCGAGTTCAGCATAAGGCAATCTGTCCCCATGTATAACACGCTATGAATTGGCTGTCAGAAGTAATGTTATTTTGATCGAAGGTCTGTGAAAACCCAATCACTGCTGTGTTTCACTCCTTTCAAGGTTTCTATCATTCTCAAGTCATTGTACCCAATTTCTCATTTTCTCTGTTTGGAGGTTATTGATGGTGACTTCTTAAAAGCTAAGACATGCTTTCCAGCCTTTGCTGTAGATTGTAGGCGAAGCCTGGAATACAAGCAGGACACCATGCAGAATATTCCTGCAGGGAGGCCTCAAGTTGAAATTTAACTTTGAAGATTTTTCTTTCTTTTCTCTGTTGGGTGCAACAAACAAAGCTACTACAAGTCGTCCCGCGGTGCGGCTATCCGCAGCCTCGGACAAGTATACACGACACTAATACAATTATTTTGCTGTGGTTGCACCAAATATAGTATATACGCTGTATAAAATAAAGATTAAAAAAAAAAAAAAAACTTTATATATAGCAAGTAAAAGAAATGCAATAGCAATAAATAGAAAATCTCAAAAGTCAAAACAAAAATACAATAATAAAAATAAAAAAAAATATTTTATATATAGCAAGTAAAAGAAATGCAATAGCAATAAACGGAAAATCTGAAAAGTCAAAACAAAAATACAATAATAAAAATAAAAAGAACAAATACAATAACATAAAGCAAATTAAAAAAAAAATAAAAGATGCTAAATATAATACTTTATAAGGAGAAAGTAAGAAAATGCAACGATTATGTTACTTGAAAAATTGGAAACGTACTATACTAATAGCAAAAAGATTAAGTGCAATAGCATAAAGCGAAGTAAAAGGATATGTAAAAAGATAATAAAAGTCATACTGTACGTAAAAAATTATTTATAAATAGCAGGAAAAAATTTAATAACAAATGTAAAATTGCAAAAAGTAAAACAAAATACAATAACTGAAAAAAACAAATATAAAAGCAAAGCAAGAAAAAAAATGTATGAAAAGATGTTAAAAAATAATGCTGTACATAAAAATACTTCATAAGTAACAAGAGAAAATGCAATAATAACATGAATTGAAAAATTGCAAAAGAAAAAGCAAAAATAATAAACAAAATGAAAAAATGAAATGCAATAGTATAAAGCAAGGTGAAACAAAAGGAAAAAGGTGATAAAAAATAATACTATACATAAGAAATACTTTATAAAAAGCAAGAAAAAATGTTCTAATTAGAATGAATAGAAAATTGCAAAAGTATAATAAAGTACAATAATAATAAAAAAAAATGTTCTTACTACTCAACATCGGGAGCAGTTCTTTCATCGTTCCTTACATGTCGTTTTAGACTGATTCACATTTAATTCTCTACGTTTTAATGTTACACTTATAGAATATACAGTTAAAACCCGCGCATAAGATAAAACTACCATTGGAACTAACCTGACCTGTTTCGCCTTATCAGGCTTTCTCAAGTGTGCATCTATTGATGGCGAAACAGGTCAGGTTATCTACAATTAATGTTTTATCAGATGTCCACATTAAGGTTTGGAGAAGAAAATTTTAATCAGGAGCTTTGCAGCGTATCTTTCTGTCTTCCACGTGTCCAGTATGGTCTCCTCATAATCTATGGTGACCTGAATAAAGGTTGCTCTATCGCTTTGTAGAAGGATTATTGCAGCTGTGAGAGCTAATCTCTGTTAAACCAAAGGAGCCTTTGTAGAAGTGGATTGGAGACAACCATTTATCCATCTGATGTTTCCAAGTTTGACTAGGGGGAAAGGAAATATAATTTCCAGTCTTTAAGCAGTGATGAGTGAGTATGTTTGGTTAACCCTGTGGCCCACGGAGGTGTGAAATTCAACAATCCCTGAGCTACTCAATGGCAGACCATAGTGTGAAAGTAAATAGTGTCCTACAAACTCAATGTTTGTTTCTTAAGCATTCCTCACATGTATTAACACTGTCAAACAGTCGCAAATCAGGCATGCGGGAGTGATTCAAACATATCACTGAGTACGCTGAAGATACTCAGTACTCGCCGGAGCATACTCGCCAAAAGGGTTAACAAAATATACTTGTTCATCACTATCTATAAGCTATGTTCGCACTAGGCTTTTTTCAGCGTTTTTTTTTTCTGCAGCAACACCTGATCTCTTAGCAGGACATAAGCTGCATCAAAAATGCAGGTTTTGGTACGTTTTGGTGCATTTTTCAGGATCCCAAAGTTCAGCTTTGCTTCCACAACAGAAGCATGAACACAGGTCACCAATGCAAAGACATATGTGAAACCATATTAACCAGAATTACAAATGCAACATTGGAGGAGGTGAATTGTTCAGGAATAGTTTTTGTAAGACACTGACAGTGCATTGAGTTTGTAGGACACTATTTACTTTCACACTATGGTCTGCCATTGAGTAGCTCAGGGATTGTTCAATTTCACACCTCCGTGGGCCACAGGTATTGCCATCTCCGGTGACAAAGACAAGATGGTAAAATCCCAAAAATAAATGAGTTTCACTTACTGTTGTACTTGCTTTTTTTCACTAAAAACACAGCAAAAACCTGATAGCTTTGTTCACACTAGGCATTTGTTCAGCGTTTTTTTCACCACCCATTACTTTCAATGGGTGAAAAATGCAGAAAAAATGCAGAAGAAAAGCTGAAAGAAGTGACATGCTCTACTGTGCAAAAAAAAACATGCAAAGAACAAAATCCTGATGACACAAAAACCAAGGTGTGTGCATGAGATTTGTGGAATCTCATAGACTTTGCTGGTACACAGCTGAATAATTTGCATAAAAAAAACTGAAAAAAAAAACACCTAGTATGAACAAGGCCTAACAGTCTGGAGGGACGAAAATTCCCAGATAAAGTCAGAAGAACTGTTGAGGAACTGGGAAGAGAAAACAAAGGCCGTTGATGACGGAAATCGACTATTGTTAACCCCTAATTAATATCCTCGCCAACACAAGTTTCCAGCCTATATGTTGTTCATTTAGTTGAACATTTTCTTTGCGTTTTTTCATTCTTTTTTATGTATGCCTTTCACCTTTTAACTTTTTAGGACTTTAGTCGTCATACTACCCTCAGAGCAGTGGTATAGCACCCATAGTGCTTGCTTAGGCCATGCCGTTCCTCTGTGAACCTTCCATTTCGCACAGATATTTTGGGAAGATTCTGTATGAAATAAAATTGCCATGTTGTATCCATTACTGTATTACAAAGGCCATAAAGAGACACCGCCATACCGATCTGCAGGGATGCCGTATGCCCCTGCTGTGAATATGGCTCTGCAATGCGCTATTTTATTAGTTTGCACTAGAGCCATTGAGCTTCATGCACAAAGCAAAGACAAGATAAATGTCCCATACATTGACCCCTCTCTGGCGCCCCGGCCCTATGCCCCATCATATGCATTTATTTCATAGCACTTGACATTTGTGTGAAATATTCAGATTGAGGTCAGTAGAGAGGCCGGGCTGCCACGCTGTGTTATTACAGAAGATCAGCCGCGGGATCACACAGATGCATCACAGCTTAGCAAATGAGACGTTCTGGGCAGAGAGCCTGATCTGCATTGGTCGGGCACCAGGGTAAAAGCTGCTCTCAGCAGCCGGAATCACGGACGGATTTGCTTAGGAACAGATCTTGTGTTTACAATGGTCAGGACGCACTTAGGTTTGTGCAATGCCGAATATAGAAGGACTCATTGTATCCTCCATGTCATTGTAGCGTAATAGAAATATAATGCTAAAACATTTTATGATACAGCCCCATCCTCTCCCAAGCCAGGAACGGACACTAAGTAATTCATCAGACTGCTGACACATGTGCGGATCTACCCCAACGGATACATGTTTGTGCTCCAGAGCTGCACTTCAAGGGACAGGATGTTGCAATTATAGGACATTATTTAGAGGATTCAGATTTGATTAATTGGTCACTAAAAAACCTTCTTACTTCAAGGTTACTTGTGGTTGTGGCTAAACCCACGAGCATTGCTTGACCTCAAAATTATCTTTTGAGCATCCCATAATTCTTGTGGTTGTCGAATCCCTTATTACTCCATAGGCAATCATTAAATGCGGAACAACCAGTAGCCCTCTTGCAACCATAACATTAAAAGCTGCTTTTTAGTTTCTATTATATCTCCCATACACATGACACACACACATAAGCAATTTTTCCCTCTACTGTTTCTATTAAACACATGTTAAGTAGAAGGAGCAGTGTTAAATATGTTATTCTAAAGTACTGAGCAGTGAAGCTGTGAAACCATCTCTGGGGTGAAATAAAACATTTCATTGAAAGAAGCACACTCCCTGAGGAAGCTGGCGCGAAACGTGCGTTGGAGTGTGCGACTGAGGATTAGTTTCAATCATGAAGTTAGGTCTGTATTATACATTTTTTTATATACCATATGTTCTCGCATTTTCCCTTTATATACTTTTTTACATCCAACGATGTTATTATCTTCATGCACATTCACATGAAACCACATGGCAATTAGCATTATCATGTTTACATCATAGGTTTAGTGCCATGTCCAGGTCTAATATTTAATTATATTGTTACACTTTTTAAATCTTGATATTGTTTTATAAATTTTGTAATTAATTCTCTTTTTTTTCTTTCTGATTACATATTCCTTATTACTTATTGCAGACCTCCTCCTTACTATTTAGTACATTACATACATTATTTAATTTATTATCTATTCCTCCAACACCTTGGTTTTTCCATATTTTGAGGGTCTCTTGTAATTTGTGTTTTTAAGGTGAACATATGTTTAATAAAATAATTATTATCCTTAATTAGGTGTTTATATTAAAAAAACACACAATTTTTTGCCTTTAATACTTTTTGGGGGTATAATTATTTTGAAAGAAGTATAACACAATTGAGCAGTGTAACTGTTAATCCAGCACTGGAGTGTAAGAAAACATCTATTATTGGCAGCAGAAGCAGCATGGGGAACATTATACAACAGTACTGAGCAGTGTAGTTGTGAATCTAGGTCTGGGGTGAGATTAAACATTTTCTAGAAAGCAATAGCAATGAGGGCATTTTACAGCAGTATTGAGCAGTTTTGCTATGAATCCAACAAGATGAGATAAAACACCTATTAGAAGTATCAGCAGATTGGAGGTCGATATATATCTGTCACAGGTGTGTCAGGTGTGACAGACAGTCTCCCTGCAATTGGTTGCAGAAGATCTCTTCATTTGGTATTACAGACACCTTCTTAGATCTGTCTTACTCTAGGACCCAGCAGCTACCTCCCTCCTGCTAATTGACACCCAGAGTTTAAAAACTTTCTGTTTGCTACTGGGAGGTGTCAGTGATATTCACATGTTTCCTTGTGAAGGCTTGGAGATATTTCAGTCTGCTTGCTTCCTCTCAGGTGGTAGTGACTCACTCCTGGGGCCTCGGGGTACTCTATGAGAGGAATCACGGTGGCTGGCCCAGGGCGGTCAGTGCACAAAAGGGGCTACCTATTAGTAGTTAATGTTCAAAGAGTTCGTGACGCCACCTGTGGTGTCTGGTGAGGATCACCAGTGCTGCAACAGTCCTCTGAGGCAGATGTCAGGGCAGCTAAAGATGGTACGGCTCCCCACAGGTGGAGCGGGCCTCAGGGCAGTGTAAAAGGTAGATGAAGGGTGCACTGGGCTTTGTAGTGTGGTGAGGATTAATGGCGTCGGTGAAGAAACAGACAGAGGCTGTTCGTTGCAGTCATCCAAGGTTTTACTTACAGTTCTTAGGCAATTCACAAGTGCACTTTACAGGTGAAGGCCTCCCTCGTCGCGCTGCATTCACCGGGCAGGGGTTCAGTACTTCTTCAAGCAGCTTAGGAATGCCTGGCGGAACCCCACTTTCTCGTTTTCCTACTTTGACCGTCTTCACACTTGGTCCTTCTCACCGCTGCCCTACGCTGCCCACTCTCAATCCCGCTTGGGTATGCTGAAGTCCTTCCTGTACGTCAGATCGGGGAGCAACCTGACCCCCTGGAGATTAGAATGAAGCAACCAATCCCTCCTGACACCTGGCAGGAGCGGGGCGTACGGGTGCCATCCTGCATGCGCCGTACCCCCTGGGATCCTTTCCTTTAGAACGGAGCCTACTCCCTTCTCCCCTCCGGGGCCTCTATCCTAGGCCCTAACTTGTGGAGCAGAGCTCTGACTGAGCCTCTGCTCCCGGACTGTTCTCCAACTACTCGACCACTGTTCTGCCACCTACGATGGATTTTCTATTTTATATCTACTGTATAAGTGCTTCCTGTATCTTCTTCCTCCACCCACACCCACTATTGGTTCCCCCAACCTTTGGGTTCCCCCCTATTCTAGCCCGGGTCAGGGCTCAGCAGAAAACTACATTGCGTCTTGCCCCTCCTGCTGGCCTGGAGCAGTGTGGTGTTGGATGTAGGTGTTTTGGGGTTCCGTGCAGCACTCCCATCTTACCTGAGAGAAGGGAGACACCACACCTCTGGGAGAGGTGCAGCATCTCTTTGGCGACTGAACCCTCAGGGGCGCCACACTAGGAGGATGTGTGGTGTAATATCTCTGAAGTCGGCTCAAGCTAAGTTACTTTCCCTTATGTTTGTCTCCCTTGTTGTCTTTAGTTGTTAGTGGGGACTGGCTAGTGCTCATCCCCCTTTACCTATCCAGGGCCAAGCTCTAGGGAAATACAGGGTTTAAGTTCCTTTGATGAGGAACCAATACAGGGACGATAGGGGAGACAGGGTGATATCAGATCAGCCTAGGAGGTCTCCACTCCCCCTTTCCCTAGTGTCTGGGCTCCCTTCCCCTCTTCCCTTCATGTTGCACTTAGTCTTTCCCATACCTTGCGTGACATTATCAGTATTGAGTAGTGATGAGTGAGCATGCTTGTTACTCGAGATTTACGAGCATGCTCGGGTGTTTTCCGAGTATCTTCAGCGTTCTCTGGTGATATGTTTGAGTCACGTCATGCACATGATTTGCGACTGTTTTACAGCTTTAATACATATGAGGAATGTCTGTTTCTTAGGCATTCCTCACATGTATTTAAGCTGTCAAACAGTTGCAAATTATGCACACGGAGTGACTAAAACATGACACCTGAGCACGCTGAAGATACTCGGTGAGCACACAAGCATGCTCGCCGAAAGTGTTAACAGAACATACTCACTCATCACTGGTACTGAGCATTGTAGCTGTGAATCTAGCTCTGCGGTGAGATAAAACACTTAGTAGAAAGAAATATCATGGGTCTATGTGTTAATTTGCCTCTTTCTCTCATTTAGCTCCTTCTTCCCCTCTACATAGACTTCAGTAGGCAGCTGTAATCTGACCCTTAAGTAATTCGGCAGTTTGTCTTGAACAAGATGGATTTTAGCAGTGTTTCAGAGTGGACGATGAGTTTGGGATGCTGGGAGGAGAAATGGCTCATATGTAGACATGGAAGCATGTTTCTCTGATAAGATATATTATTTGTTCTATTTATTTATCCAGAGTATGAGGAGATGACAGTGACTATTGCTCATATACAGAAACTCCTGAATGCTCCCTCTTCTTCTTTTACTCTTACATATGTGTATGTGTTGCTTCCTAGGGCATTTCAGAGTAAGCAGTCCACATTACAGCCTCCATGAAAGCTAGCATAGAGTTTACATTTATCTACAAGAGCATACGTGGAGTAAAATGTTTGATATTCATGTATACATCCCCATCCTGCAGCAGTGCCATATGCTATTTGTAATACGGATAATACGGCCACATTTTGCATTTCTGTTTTATCTCGTTTGGCTCGGTTTTTATGTATAGAATTCATTGTGTTTTGTGATATGGTGTTTTTTTTTCATCCCCTGGCTTGCTTTCTACCGCTGTGTAATCTGCCTGATTTTTGCTTCTTCTATGCATTTTTATATTCATAAGTCAAGGCCAAATATCACATGCTAAATCTGGTTTTGTAGCTGTGGTAACCCTCCAACAGCAAACAAAACATAGGAACAGATTAAACAAATGCCAATAGCTCCAAGGTCTATGAATATCACAGCGGCGCTGCGGTGTCTCCTGACGACAGATGATGAGGCTGGCATTTCAGCAGAGAGAAATGTTAGTCATTGCATTACCGAGTCATTATCAGCAGACAAACAAGTGCTTTTTACAGATGGGGTAGGGTTTATTGCAGCATATGGTCTCTTTATTTGTAGCATAGTTTATAGTGACTCCGGCCAAAACTGATACATTGTATTATGTGGATTCTACAGGGGGCGGAGCATGATGAAAGGATGGTCTCTAATTGGTTCTCTACACTCGGTTATGCCCCGCCTTCTCTATGTAATCATTGTAAAACAGTTTGATGGTTTTTACATGAACTTTTCCTTTAACAGAGTGAGTCAGCTAGGCAGGTCAGAACCAGAATCACGGGAGCAAGTCCAGAAAGTCAAATAGTCAAACTGTTCAGTGGTCAAATCCAGAAAGTGGGGGTGAACGAATCGAATAAAGGAAAGGGAATTAGCCTTGAATGAAAAAAAAAATCTGATTTACCCGAATCCAAATTTTTGTGATTTGCTTTGTTCAATAGCAGCAAAAAAGATGCAATTGTGACATACAGAAGTAGTGCTGTTGCTTCAAAAGCATCCAGCAACTATAAGAGTGAACACAGTCACAAGAGACAGGAAGTGTTGTGCTCCAGAAGCATCCAGCAACTAGAGGGGTTAACACAGTCACAGGAGACAGGGAGTGTTTTAGCAGAGGCCCAGGGGGATTGTGGGGAACTTGTTTACTGTCTGGCAGGAAGAGAAAGGTGGTGTGTTACCTGGGTCTCACAAAAGGCAACTGAACAGGATTCAGATCAGGAGAGAAACTAAACACAGGTCAGATAAACTCCCTGAACTAACAGTGTAGAGTATTATTGGGCAGGAAGATAAGGACTGGAAAGAATTGTGTCACAGGTATCATCTCCCTCATCAAACCCTCCCCCCCTCCATCTCCATGCAGGATAAAGAATGCTGTGTACTATTATGTCCTTGTGAAGGAAAAAACTGTGGTTGTGTATGCATAGAAGAGTGCTACTGAAGAGACTGACGTTACTGTGCCTGCTTTATGAGACTGTACTGTAATGAAGATTGTTGCTGTAATATCCCTGAATTGCACTGGCCGTGCTTCAGATTAAATTCCACTGTTAAACTGTTGAAAAAGACTCTTGTCCGATGTGTCTGGTCAGCAATTGAACCTATCGTGTGCCTGAGAGAAGCTGCAGCCTATGGTCACCCTGAGTAATGGTTCCTCCTAGGATTCCAAAGAATTCATGAAACCGGTCTCGCCCCTATCTGAACCTAGCGGCATGCGTGTAACACAATACTTCACACACAATGGCAGCTGGAAGTGGCCAGAAAGCCCAGAATAAAGACACAGGATAGAAGACACAAGAATCGATAAAAAGACAGAAGGCGACACAGGTACTGGGTGGACAAGGAGGGGTGAATATTTAGTGCCTTGAAAAATTATTCATACCTCGTGAATTTTTCCACATTTTTTCACGACCCACAAACTTAAATGTGTTTTATTGGGATTTTATGTGAAACCAACACTAAGTAACATGTATTTGTGAAGTGAAACGGAAATGATATATGTTTCTTTAAATATTTTAAAAAATATAAATCTGAGAATTGTGATGTAAATTTGTATTGAATCCCCTGTAGTCTGAAGCCCATAAATAAAATCCTGAGTGGCCAGGGTATAATTTCTTCTCAGTATAACTACAGCTGTTTTGTGAAGCCCTCAGAGATTTGTGTGAGAACATTAGGGATCAATCAACATCATGAAAACCAAGACGCTCACTAGACAGGTCAGGGATAAAGCTGCGGAGAAGAGTAAAACAGGGTTAGGTTATAAAAAAAATAGCCCAAGCTCTGAACATCTCACAGAGCGCTGTTCAATCCATCACCCAAAAATAGGATTATGGCACAACTGCAAACCTACCAAGACATGGCCGTCCACCTACACTGACATCCCAAGCAAGGAGAGCACTAATAGAAGCAGCCGAGAGGCCCATGGTCACTGGAGGAGCTGCAGATGCACAGCACAGGGGGGAAATCTGTCCACAGGACAACTATTAGGCCACCGCCCAACTCTCAGTATTTTGTCAGTATTTGGTCAGTATTTTTTCTCAGGAGTGGGAGCCAAAACCAGGTGAGGAACAACCAGAGAAAAGGTAAAACAGAAATAAGTCACTAATTCTGCATTTATCATCCATTCCTGGTTTTGGCTCCCACTCCTGAGAAGAAAAACTGACAGAATACTGACCAAATACTGATAATGGGGCCATGCCTTAGCCTTATACTCCACAAATCTGCCCTTTATGGGAGAGTGGCAAGAAGAAAGACATTTTTGAAAGCCATAAGAATTCCTGTGTGCAGTTTGCAAAAAGTCATGTGGGGGACACAGCGAGCATGTGGAGGAAGGTGCTCTGGTCAGAGGAGACCAAAGAAGAACTTCACAGGGTATGAATACTTTTGCAAGGCACTGTATGTATATATATATTTTTTAACCCTTTCATGGCCAATTCAATGCAATATAAATTTCCTCTCTGAACTGAGCAAATGTACACAAGTTAAATATTGGGAGATTCATTCAACTCTGCAAGAAATGGGTCACAACTAGTGATGAGCAAAAGTGCTCGCCACTTCTTGGTACTCGCCCGAGCATCACTGTGCTCGACAAGCTTGGCGCTCTGCGAGCATTTCCAGGTTGCTCGGGCAGGAACTCGGGTCCCCTCCCTGCATATTTGGAGCTCTTTAGAGCGCCAATGAACATGCAGGGATTGCATGCCATGCACTGTAATACCATAGCCATGTTGGTTGTGGCATTACAGTGATTGGCTGGCTGCACAGCATCATCAAGTGTATATCAGACCTGGCGCCGTCATGCTCGTCACAGTCACTCCGGAATCAGACAGTGTAGGGAGAGCTGCTGCTGAGCTAGGGAGAGATTTGCTTGTTTATAGTTACTATAGGTATTCCACAACACACATATATATATATATTCATCTGAACAGTCCTTCTGAGGACTAATCCAGCTGTATATATTCCGTGGTGATAGCAGGACTTAGGCAGGCAGGCAGTGTTTGTGGCAGACTGCAGTGCATGATACAGTACAAGAGGGTCCATTGAACGTCCTGTTTGCTGCTGCTGCAATAATTACATATATTTGTAGACATAGCCCAAGATATCTGGTGTCTGCGGGCGACATCACTGCTTCTTCTGCGGCTGTGCGTGCACGCCAATCCCCTGTGCATGACGCATGCCAAGATGCCTCCCTCCTTGCACCTGTGATCGCACACTCTCAACTAGCTCCATCAGCAAGCACGTCCAAGTCCTTGTCCCAGTGTTCAGTTGTCCCTACCCCAGTCCTTAGAACGCAAGCGCAAATACGCAGCCAACGCCCCACAGGCCACACTACTAAATTCACATATTTTGCGAAAGCTTGCGCTCGAAATGTTGCCTTTTAAGCTCGTGGAGATGGAAGCTTTCCGCAACCTGATGGCGGCAGCCGTCCCTCGGTACTCGGTCCCCAGCCACCACTATTTCTCCCAATATGCGGTCCCCGCATAACATGAGCACGTGTAACACAACATTAGCTGTGCCCACAACAATGCAGTTACTGGGAAAGTCCACCTAACCATGGACACATGGAGAAGTGCTTGTGGGAAGGGATGGTACATCTTGCTGACGGCATACTGGATTAACATAGTGGAAGCCGGTACCCAGTCGGACCTTGGGACGGAACACGTCTTCCTGACGCCGAGGGTTGCTGGCCCAGGGTCAATCAGGGTTGCCCCCACATTATACAGCTCCTGCACGTCCTCCTCCTCTTCAGCATCCATCTCTGAAATGACCGTATCAGTCACAAGCTGGAAGCACTGCAGCACTGCCTCGGCCAAGCGTCAACAGTCGGTGCTGAAGCTAATATGCTTAGGTGACAAATCGCACAATGTTGAAGAGTTGTGGACAGCTCTGAAAGTGCAGGCAGATCTGTGGCTAACACCCATGAACCTACAGCCAGGCATGGTCGTGTGTCACAATGGCCGGAACCTGGTGGCAGCTCTGAAACGAGGCGAACTCACACACGTACCATGCCTGGCCCATGTACTTAACCTCATGGTTTAGCGGTTTCTCAAAACCTACCCGGATCTGTCGGATCTGCTTGTCAAAGTACGCCACCTGTGTACCCATTTTAGAAAGTCAGCTACAGCTTCCGCCGCCTTTGCCATGCTTCAGCAGCGTTTGTGGCTTCCAGCTTAACGACTGATCTGCGATGTCCCCACGCATTGGAACTCTACATTGCAGATGTTGGGAAGGAGTTGTTGACTACCAGCATCAACAAGGCTGTCGGTATTCAGGTCACACTCCACACTTAAAACCTCAGGAGTGGACTTGAATGTCAGACATATGTACCATCCTCTAAAACTTTGAGGACTCCACCAAGATGGTGAGCGGCGATGACACCATAATTAGCGTTACCGTCCCGTTTCTCTGTCTTCTGAAATGCTCTCTGCTCTCAATTAAAAAGGATGCATTGCAGGCGGAGCACGATGATATGGAGCAAGGAACCATACAGGGTGATTACTCACAGCCCAGCCTCATCTCATCCCAACGTGGATTGGGTGACAATGAGGTAGAGGAGGAGGAAGAACAGGAGGTAGTTTCCTGCACTATAGAATGACTACCTGCACAACTGTCATACCGTTTGTTCAGTGTGGATGGCCTGAGGACAGGGAGGAGGAGGAAGAGGAGGAGGATGAGGAGGAGAGCATGGTCACTCGTCCTCTGGGTGAGGACGCGGAAGTCTTGCCTCTTTGCAGTCTGGCACACGTGGCTGATTTTATGTTACGCTGCCTTTCCCGTGACACTCGCGTTGTCCAAATTTTGGGTGACAGCCATTACTGGTTGGTGACACTTCTAGATCCACACTACAGGGAGAACTTTATGTCTCTTATTCCTTTGCAGGACAGGCCTAATAAAATGGGGCAGTACGAGAAGGCCCTTGTTGCGGAAATAGTGAAAAAATTCCCATCTGAAAACGCTGGCGGCAGAGGGCACAGTTTGTTGGACAACCAAGGAGTACAGGTGAGAGAGCCACAAATGCAATCCAGCAGAGGCAGGGGAACACTGTCAAAGTTCTGGAACAGTTTTCTCTGACCCGCCCATCGCACAGGTCCTGAGGCAGGGGGTACTGTCACAAGGAGTGCAAAGTTTCAGAAGATAGTGAAGGAGTACCTTGCCAACTGTACCAACGTCCTCCGTGCTTCCTCTGTGCCTTATAATTATTGGGTATCCAAGCTGGACACGTGGCATGAACTGGCTCTCTACGCCTTGGAGGTCCTGGCGTTTTAGTGCCACCGGTGGAATTATAACCGATAGGCGCATCCGCCTGTCAACTGAAAATGAACAAGGGCTGGATTGGGTCATACTTCTCAACACCACCGAATGATAGCAGCGTAACCTAAACTCAAATCCAGTGTCTTTTTTGGGGAGGTCTAACTCTATTCCCATGCACCTCTGTCTTCACACATAGACATGGGTATACGCTTCCTGATTTTGTCTATTTGCTCTTGTCCTCCTGTTTCACTGCATCCTCATCCTCCACCACCATATCACCACCATATGTACCATATTAAAATATCTACGTCTCTTGCAATGGGCATTGGAGTTCCTCTAAATTTTTGGCACCCGTTGCTTCACTGCATAGGCAAACACTACGGGAGCCCACTTTCTAATAATGGGAACACTGTTTTCATGAGGCCCTCCAACCTCTACATCTCTTACAAGCGGCATTGGAGTGCCTCCAAATTTTTAACAGCCATTGCAGTCACTGCATATGCAAACAGAATGGGAGATGCTCTCTTTTCTAATTGGAATATGTTGTTACTGTGGCCCTGCTCTATGCAGACCCTCTCCATTCTAATGGGAACTTGTCGTACTCATTACTGTGGCCTTGCTCTATGTGTCTTTAAATTGTTAGTGGTATTTTTCAAAATTTTCTCAGCCCTTGCAGTCACAGCATGGGCATTACCACTATAGGAGAAACTCCTTTATAATGGGAACATTTTTTTTACTGAGACCCTCCTCTATGTCTCTACAAAGGGGTATTGGGTTGCGTCCAAATTTTTGGCAGCCCTTGCAGTCACTGCATACACAATAACAGTATAGGAGACCCACTCTTTAATAATAGGAACAACAAAGCATAGCCGGCTGCTGGCTCTCTAACAACAGCGAGGGCTGACTGCTGGTCCTTTAAGAATAGTAAGGGCCGCCTGATGGCCCTAAAAAAATAGGCTTTGTGACTTTCAGAGTCCCTCCATAATAAATGAAACAGGACGTGACTGATGATGTGTCACACACCACATGGCCACATAAGGTTGTAAAATGTTAAAATGACATTTCCCTGCGAAAGCATTTGTCTTAAAAAATAATGTAAAAAAACAAACAAAAAAAAACGCTGTAGGATCTTTCTCTAGTATAAAAACCAGAGTCGCCAATGTAACCTCAATGTAACCACATTGTTCAGCTCCTGCACCTCCTCCTCTAGTTCGGCCTCCATCTCCGAAATGACCACATCAGTCACAATCAGACAGCACTGCAGCACTACCTTGGCCAAGCGGCAACAGGATGTGCTGAAGATAACATGCTTAATGCTTAATTGATAAACTGCCCAGCGCTGCAGAGTTGTTGAAAGCTGTGACACAGCAGCCTGATCTGTGGCTCTCACTGCTGAAC
The DNA here is from genome assembly GCF_046119375.1 of Phyllobates terribilis. Lineage (NCBI taxonomy): Eukaryota > Metazoa > Chordata > Amphibia > Anura > Dendrobatidae > Phyllobates > Phyllobates terribilis. The sequence goes on from NW_027362767.1 coordinate 35,335,086, forward strand.
ATACAGCCAGGCATGGTCGTGTGTGACAATGGGCGGAACCTGGTGACGGAGGAATGACAGCCGGAGTAGATACAGTTTCCCTCTATGCCAGTTCTTTCACCGAGCTAAAGAATATGGCTGTGGTGAAATACAACTCCCACTGAGAAGCTGTTTCAGATTGAAAAAAATTGGGCCCACCAGAGGATTTGATTCTGAGGGCTCACCTTTCACCCCCCTCAAGAACCCCATAGCAGCTGCAAATTTAGCGCTATCATGAACTCTCCTGATGGAGAAGCCAGGGCCCGCCCGAGAATTCTCTGGTGGGACTGTCCAACCCTGCAGAGAAGCATTCCTGGCTAAAGTGTGTGGGAGGTGTGTTGGAAGGTTCCTGGACATTCTATGGCTCTTTTTTTGTTGAGGTGGAAACCCATGCAAAGACAAGGAGAACATACAAAATCATTGCAAATGTTGTCCTTGCTGGGATTTGAACCAAGGATCCCAGCGCTGAAAGGCTTCAGTGCTAACCACTGAGCCAATGTGCTGCCCTTTGATATCTAACAGGCTGGAGAAACTTGCACCTACTGACACTCTATCTTCAGCTCCTTTGTGAGAAACTAATGTATTTGGGCAGCCACTCAGTCTACCAAATAGAATTTCTGAGATGGAAATTGGGGATGGCTTTGCTACTGGTACTGGGGGCAGTGCTAATACCATGGCGTTGTACCATAGCTTACTGGAAATATTCCAGGCTGGTAGGAGGCAAGCAAATTCCCACAGAAAAGTACCAGCAGTAATGTTCAGGTACCCTTGCTTGTGGAAGGTGGAGACAATACCGGGAGAAATAGTGGCGGCTGGGGACCGAGTATGGACACCTGGCCACCGCCGGCATGAGGTTGTGAAAAGCTTGCGCCTCCAAGAGCCTAAAAGGCCACATTTCAAGTGCAAGCAGCTGCCCAGAAATCTAGCCGTTTACTATTGTGGTCTGTGTGTGGGTGGGTGGATGGCTGCATACTTGAGCTTGCATTCCAAGTAAGAGAAAACTAAGCAGATGGTGGCCTCTATCATCATCATGGCCTCACCTCGGCACTATGCGCTCTCCTGATGTAGCAGCCAGGGCCCACCGGAGGAGTCTCCGGTTCTCTGGTGGGCCCGTCCAACCCTGCTGAGAAGCAGCCCTGGTTAAGAAAACTGTGTGGGAAGGTTCCTGGACACTCTATGGCTGCTTTTTAATGTGGACTGGCTCCGTACCATCACTAACCACATTCACCTGTCCACTTGTTTATGGTTAGGCGGTCCTTCCCAATAAGTGCACTGGGGAGGGCACGGGTAATGCTGTGGGACCCATGCTTGTGGAAGGCGGAGACGACACTGGGAGAAATAGTGGCAGCTGGGGACTGAGTATAGACACCCGACGGCTGCCGGCATGAGGTTGTGAAAAGCTTCCGCCTCCATGAGCCTAAAAGGCCACATTTCAACTGCAAGCAGCTGCTCAGAAATCTGGCAGTTTACTATTGCGGCCTGTTGGGTGGCTGGCCGCATACTTGCGCTTGCATTCCAAGGCATGGGGTAGGGATAACTGAATGCGGCGGTGGGACAAGGACATGGACGCTGATTGTTGCAAGTCTGCAAAGACAGGTGCATGGCAGCAGGCATCTTCGCATGCACCAAGGATCACTTATGATGGGCACACTTTGAGGCAGTGACCTGGAAGTCAGAGATGCTTCCAGAGGTCTTCTCCATGCTGTTCCCATGTCTTTTCAGCACTGTATGCATGTGTCTGATGATGTGTCACACAGCACATGGCCTGATATGGTTGTAAAATGTTAAAATGACATTTCCTGGTGAATGCGTTTGTCTTGGTTGAAAGCAATGCAAAAGTGCAAAAATGCATCAAAAATGCTACGTGTGAACATAGCCCAAGGTGTGGAGGAGTATTTTTGGTTTTGGTTATTTATTTTGCTTTATACACAAGTCATTACCCAGGAAAGGATGTTCCTTAACATATTTCCCAGGAAAATCCATTTTGGTTTCGTTTTTGTATGTTTCATTGTGAGTCCGTAAAAGTGGTGTAATACTCTGACAACTGACAACTGTTGACAGCAGTGAGCTGGGAGTCATCCTGTTCCCATGTCATTTGAGCACTGTTCCCATCGAATTGGGCAATTTTTATGCCCTCTGCAGACCGCCGGGGGGAGCCGCCGGAAAAATGCTCGAGTTTCCCATATACTTACATTGGGCTTGTTGCTTGGGTCGAACACCCGAGTATTCCAATGTGCACGACCCGAGCAACGAGCACCCGAGCATTTTAGTGCTCGTTAATCACTAGTCACAATACGACGGGTAAATCCTAGACCTCCATGGTCCCTCACTGGCCAAGCAGGAGCTGGGATAGAAGGAGACTGGACTTCCTCAGCCTGGGTGCAGTGTGAGCAACACCTGCTCCTCACCCCTATTAGTACACACACAGACAAATATGGACTTGGATAGTTCAACAGCAGAGTCACCTTTGTGGGAGCGGGACTGCAGCTCAGCTCCTATTGATGTGAATGTGATCGGAGTTGCAGTACCGAGAATGGCCACTACACAGTGTATTGAGCTGTGTTAATCTTGCTCTGTTCACTGTGTACTTCCAACAATAATTGGGGTGCAGAATGTCAGAATCACCACCGACTTGACAGAGTAGGCTAACAGTATCTTGGTTCTGGACAACCCCTTTAAATGTACAATTCTTGTGTATGTAACCCTCAGAATTAATAACTTGAATCCTATTTCCGTAATCATTATTTTACTCATAGATCCGTAAACCACACAAGATCATTTTTGTTTTATTGCTTTATTTCTATTTAACGATTCATTCTTCACCCATTCCTCATCCTAACTGATGGACTTGAAGCATACGGCGTCCAATCTGTTCGGAGAGTGACCCAAATTGAAATGGAAGCTTCTCCGACTGCCAAGCTCCGCGCTGCCGTTGTTATATTTTCTTATTTCAATGCAAAACGCACCAAACGCGTTTCACATATCAAATATTTGCAGGGATCTTCAAAATCTCCATAAATTAACACAAATGAGAAGCCAATTGTACGAGTATTCTGTTTTGTTGTTTTTTTTTTGTGCTTGTTTTTGCTTTTTTTTGTATTTTTATTTTCATGCTTTGGTTTCCCAGCCATGTTTGGAAATTTAACATTTCACGCTAAAAAGGTTTTTATTCTTTGGTGCCCTAGAAGTTATCCAAAATAACACAGCTGGTCCTGAATAGGACAGATTGTAATGTTTTCCATGCTCCACAAACCCTTCATACCCGCTCTCGTACAGATGCCTCTCTAATACCTTCTCAATGATCTGTCAGCTCAGACGGCAGGACTCTGCTTAGGAAATATCTATTTTCTGTGCTCTTGGTAAGAAACCTAATTTTGTGTAAACTAAAGCCTGGAATTCTACCAGTATCTCCCTGGCTTCTATTGACAGATATGTTTGTGAGCTGCTACTTATGCCAACCAAACAAATAAACAGCCAACGTACCAGATATTGGCATCTACCCTCGCCCCATAACCACCAGCACAGGCGCATAGAGATTGTCTGGTGGGGTCCTGTCATTCCTAGGTTCACTGGATACTTTATTTTAAAAGATTTTGCATTATGAGAATTTCCATAATGACCAAATGCACTTTACATTCACACATGGAAATTTTGCGTCCTGGATCCATTTCAAATCTACATCAACATCCAGAATTTGTTGTGCTTCTGCCACAGATTTCACGCTGTGAAATGCAAGTTGGATTTTGTTGCAAATGTATAATTTACAGGTCATTTTTTGTTTTGGATGTGGTTTTGTTTTTAAGTAGACTATGGATAAGATTTTTAAAAAAGTCAAATGTGATAGCTAGATAGACAAATATTGCAAAACTAGATAAACATAACCTTCAAAAAAAAAAACAAAAGCTTACCAGCACTTCCTAACAGAATGAAGCAAACGTGAACAAGTGCAAGCTGCTGACTGCATAACATACAAACAAAAGCATACAGCAGCACTCTGTAAGCACTTAGATGTACAGTATGCAAACATTGAATATGTGAAATATAAACTACGTCACTGCTTTATAGAATATACTTATAAAATGAAGGTACTAAACACAAAATTGGCCAATTCATGAGAGCCCACCGGCCATGACAAGGCATTCTTTTCTGAGATGGGACCCTGAGCTAATATTTATCAAACTCTCCGGGGCTTAAAGTTACAAATGTAAGGGGCAGGTAAGATCCTGGGATCCCACACTAATTAATAACAGCTTTAAGCTGATGGGAGATCAGCTATCACCATCCCCAACAGTATACTGCAAAAGCAAAGAGAGCAGAGAAAGGTGTACCTTGTCTTGATTGTTGGCCATATATTGGCCGATTTGAATGCTAAGTACCTTTATTTTAAAACTATAGTCTACATTGCAGTAATTCAGTTTACATCTCACATATTCTATCTTGCATATATCTCGGCACACACAATGTCTGCTGTTTTCTTAGGTATGTACATATTACAGACACAGCAGCTTGCTACTGTTCACACTTGTTTTATTCTGTTCGGAGGTGCTGGCCATTTTTTGTAGCATACTATAGACTCCTCCCATCAGTCTAAGGCAGTTCTTAACTAGTGCTGAATCCTACCTGCCCTTTACATTTTGGCATGTTTAATAAATATTACGTTTTACAGCCCCATTAGAGAGAGGTACGCCTTGTCATGCCTGGTGGGCTCTCCTGAATTGGCTAATTAGCGCCTAAGGTACCGTAATTTTATAGGTATAGACCATAAGGCAGTAATGCAGTTTACATTTCACATATTCAACTGGATAGGGAACGGGGGGGGGGGGGGGTAGGAGCTTGGCTCTCTAGAAAAGTATAAGAATCGTTTCAGGTGAATATAACTGGTGGGAGCCATACCTGCCTGCTGGTGAGATTAAAGGGGTAATTCCTGCACATCCCACTCAGGTAGAAAAAAATCTTCTTTTCTTAGAACAGTTTAAAAATGGAGAGGAGCCCTCCAAGCCTGATGTGGACTGAGGCGCCCTTAGTCATAGCATGACCCCTTTCGTCTCTGCATTTGACATATTCAGTCTTTGCATACATTGTAGCTAGAGATGAGCAAATGAATCTGCTGCAAGTCAACTATGAGTTCACCTTTACTCAAATTCACAGGTCCCTGCAAATTTTTAAAAAAAATTGCGATTCAATTTGCGAGGATCACAAAAAAATGCCCTCACACTGCCGAAGACTACAACAGACAGAGAGCGAGCTGATGATGACAGGAGCAATCAAGTGGGATTTCCCGTGATGTCCTGTGGCTACCTGGCGGCATCTATTTTTTTTACTGTTGCAACATCATCGTTGTGATATGATGCACCCGCGTCTCACCAGGCCGGCAAAAGAAACAAGAATCCGCGGATGTTGCCGGATAGGTTTGCAAGGCGCCCAACCACAGAATGCTGACCTGGAAGGTGGACGGAGTTCTACCAATCGATTCTATCAATACTATAAACGTGTGTCATGCTCCTCCCCTTATACAATGGTGATATGATACAATGTATCAGTTTGGTCTGGTGTATCCCTTTAATTCTCCAGCATTGTTTTCCAGTATGCGTCCATTGTATGTAGGATTCCGTTTTCTTCATTGGGGCGCTCATTTTGATGCTATTTTGTGACCTTTTTTTAAGGTTCTTTCCTCACACTAAACTAAAAGTGACACTTGTGAATGTTGAGCAAAAACAAATTTGTTTAGCTCTAGGACAGCGTTCCTAAACGTTGCGTTAGGTAAATCTGTATAGAGTGGCTTTTGATGTCTTGCACGCTTCATCAGTTCTTCCGGATGGCTGGAGACTACTGTCTACTTCTCATTGCAGAGAGTCATGTAAATCATCTCATTTTTGTAGATTTCACCTTCAGATTCTTCGCGGAAATACCTTACATCACCCCAGTGAATCACATAACTGCATTTCCAGCAATTTCCTTTAAGGTATTGTATATTTAATATAAGTAGCCTAGGAGCGGGATATAAATTATGGCATCAATGCATAGACGTGACACACAATTTCCCATTAGATTTATTTTATCAATGTTGCTGAGATGATTTCTTTTTTTTTTTATTACCAGGCTGCAATGCTGATGTTTTTGTATAAATGCTACAAAGTATTATCTATTCGTATGATGTTCAGACAACATGAGCATTAAAATGTTCCCGGCACCTGCCTGAGGCTTGAAGGGATAGTCTAGTTGTTGATTTTGGTACTGCAACTCTGCCTCATTCACTTCAATAAAGCCAAGCTGCAATTCTAGCCCATGGACAGGAGTGGAGCTGTTTCTGGAAGGAATCAGCCATTTTTTTGAGGCAGCAGAGAAGGAGCCAGCAATGGATGTGTTTGGGAGCTGCAGCAGATGAAGTAGTATAGGGCAGGTCTAGGAAACGTGAGTGTTAATTTTTTTTTTTTTTTAATGCTGGTTGAATTTTTTGGCCAATTCAATCAAATTGCTTTTCATCATATTCATTCATCTGCACAGGATAGTTTAAAAGTCACCTGTGTGAATGAAGCCGTATTGACCATGTGTGACTGTAATATGTGAGAAGGATGTTGTAACATCTACAGCTTACAGGGAATCTGTCACCAGTTTTTTTTGCTATTTATTATGCTACTTGGTTGGACAATCATAAAGGTTGTTTTAAATGCCATAATTGTGTCGCTCGCCAATATATTGAAACTGGTACAAGTTTCAGAAGCAATGTCACTGGTAAAAGCTACGACATACGACAGTTTATTAACTGCCGTACCAGAGGGGTGATTTACAAAGCCACGTGCACCTGTGGCCTTGAATATGTGGGCAAAACTATCCGTGAGTTCAGGCGCAAGATAGGTGAGCACATTGGCGATGTGGAACATCAAAGGGACACCCCCCAGACGAGGCACCTGAACTTGTGCTATAATGGCAATACCAAACATATTACATTTATGGGGATTGATCACAAACGGAAACCACAGAGATGAGTGAATTGGGATTGGTTGGTTCTGGAGGCGGAAACAAGGTGGATCTATCATCTGGATACAGTGTCCCCTCTGGGCATGAATGAGCAGTGTACATATAATTGCTTCTTATAGTCCCCTGTAATCTGCTCGACCTCCTATATGGTCCCATAATTATCCCCTTACATGTATGCTTTTTGCACACATTTCTATTAGTACTCTGACCTCCCTTATAACTTTATATAGCTCCAGTGATTGCTTTTATCCTAATTCTGTAATAGTTCCTGCCAGAGATAACCCTTTATTCCTGTTAACCTTAACACTTATACAGTGTCCACTCATTAAATAGTTCATTGAGTTTGTTATATACCTATATTTGGTTGTATCTCAATGCGTGTGTGTCACCCAGCGACTTTTTCTTGATTTGATAATTATCTGACTGACTAAACACATGCATTGCCCCCGGTAATTGTAACTATGCAATCTTAGTAACCGGCCTGGAGGTTGTTTGCGTTGACGTCACCGGATGTGACCTCACCGGCTGTGATGCATCTGCGCTCCATTTGGCTGGCTTGCGTTCCACTGCAGGCTCCGGCCGCTATGTACGGCCTGTTGTGACATCACCGGATGCTGCGTCACCGGAAGTGACGATCCTGCAGTCCATACAGGAGGAAGTGCGGTCCAGACTCTGGGAGTGCGATCCACATGCTACTCTAAGGCCATGTGCAGCGTTAGAGACACCTGATATATGAATCTAACGATCTATAATGGTGGCCATTTACATACTACTCTTTTCATTGGATAATGAAACTAACACATTATGCTTCTGTTACATCCTATCTCTATATAAACCCTGTACTATGACTGATAGTGATGAGTGAGCACTAAAATGCTCGGGTACTCGTTGCTCGGGTCGAGCACATTGGAGTACTCGGCTGCTCGACCTGAGCAATGAGCCCAATGCTGGGAACAGCATGGAGAAGACCTCTGGAAGCATCTCTGACTCCCAGGTCACTGCCTAAAAGTGTACCCATCATAAGTGATCCTTGGTGCATGCGAAGATGCCTGCCACCATGCACCTGTCATTGCAGACTTGCAACAATCAGCGTCCATGTCCTTGTCCCACCGCCGCGTTCAGTTATCCCTATCTCAGCGTTCAGTTGTCCCTACCCCATTCCTTGGAATGCAAGCACAAGTATGCAGCCAGCCACCCAACAGGCCGCAATAGTAAACTGCCAGATTTCTGAGCAGCTGCTTGCAGTTGAAATGTGGCCTTTTAGGCTCTTGGAGGCGGAAGCTTTTCACAACCTCATGTCTATACTCAGTCCCCAGCCGCCACTATTTCTCCCGCTGTCGTCTCCGCCTTCCACAAGCATGGGTCCCACAACATTACCCGTGCCCTCCCCAGTGCACTTACTGGGAAGGACCGCCTAACCAGAAACACGTGGCCAGGTGAATGTGGCCACGGATGCTACAGAGCCAGTCCACAACTTTTCTTGCTGAGAGTTGTATTTAGCTCGGTGAAAGGTCTGGCATAGAGGGAAACCATATCTATCCTGGCTGTCAATTCTCCGTCACCAGGTTCCGCCCATTGTCACACACGACCATGCCTGGCTGTATGTTCAGCGGTGAGAGCCACAGATCAGGCTGCTGTGTTACAGCTTTCAACAACTCTGCAGCGCTGGGCGGTTTGTCAATTAAGCATTAAGCATGTTATCTTCAGCACAGCCTGTTGCCACTTGGCTAAGGCAGTGCTGCAGTCCTGTCAGCTTGTGACTGATGTGATCATTTCGGAGATGGAGGAGGAGGTGCAGGAGCTGAACAATGTGATTACAATGAGGTTAAATTGGTGACGCTGTTTTTTATACTAAAGAAAGATCCTATTGTTTTGGGGGTTTTTACGTTATTTTTTAAGACAAATGCATTCACCGGGAAATGTAATTTTAACATTTTACAACCTTATCTGGCAATGTGGTGTGGGACAAATCATCAGACGCATCCTGTTTCATTTATTATGGAGGGACTCTGAAAGTCATAAAGCCTATTTTTATAGGGACATCAGATGGCTCTTACTATTCTTAAAAGGCCAACAGTCGGCCGTCGCCACAGAGGAGGGTCTCAGTAAAAAAAATGTTCCCATTATAAAGGAGCGGGTATCCTATAGTGGTAACGCCCATGCTGTGACTGCAAGGGCTGCCAAAGTATGGGAAAAACCCCACTAAGAATTTAAAGACACACAGAGCAGGGCCACAGTAACAAGTATGACATGTTCCCATTAGAAAGGAGAGAGTCTGCTACAACCCCTGACAAAAATTATGGAATCACCGGGCTCGGAGGATGTTCATTCAGTTGTTTAATGTTGTTGAAAAAAAGCAGATCACAGACATGGCACAAAACTAAAGTCATTTCAAATGGCAACTTTAGGGCTTTAAGAAACACTAAAAGAAATCAAGATTAAAAATGTGGTACTCAGTAAAAGTAATTTTTTTCAGACCAAGCAGAGGGAAAAAATTATGGAATCATTCAATTCTGAGGAAAAAATTATAGAATCACCCTGTAAATTTACATTACATCTTCAATAAATGCCCAAGTTTACATTGATATTTTGGACAGTTTTCTTATCCCACCAATTGAAAGGATGTTTGGGGATGATGACATCATTTTTCAAGATGATAATGCATCCTGCCATAGAGCAAAAACTGTGAAAACATTCCTTGAAAGAAGACACATAAGGTCAATGTCATGGCCTGCAAATAGTCCGGATCTCAATCCAACTGAAAATCTTTGGTGGAAGTTGAAGAAAATGGTCCATGACAAGGCTCCAACCTGCAAAGCTGATCTGGCAACAGCAATCAGAGAAAGTTGGAGCCAGATTGATGAAGAGTACTGTTTGTCACTCATTAAGTCCATGCCTCAGTGACTACAAGCTGTTATTAAAGCCAGAGGTGGTGCAACAAAATGCTAGTGATGTATTGGAGTGTTCTTTTGTGTATTTGTTTTTCATGATTCCATAATTTTTTCCTCTGAATTCAGTGATTCCATAATTTTTTCCCTCTGCTTGGTCTGAAAAAAATTACCCTTACTGAGTACCACATTTTTAATCTTGATTTCTTTTAGTGTTTCTTAAAGCCATAAAGTTGAAATTTGAAAAGACTTTTGTTTTGTGCCGAGTCTGTGATCTGCTTTTTTTCAACAACATTAAACAACTGAATGAACATCTTCTGAGCCCGGTGGTCCATAATTTTTGCCAAGAGTTGTACACAGTTATAGGGTATGCAGTGAGTCAAACGGCTGACCAATTTTAGGAAAAACCCCACTAAGAATTTAAAGACACACGGAGCAGGGCCACAGCAACGACAAATTCCCATTAGAAAGGAGAGAGTCTCACATAGTGTTGGCCTATGCAGTGAATGCAAGGGCTTCCAAAAATTTGGAGGCACTTCAATGCCCCTTGGAAGAGACGTGGAGGAGGGCCACATAATTTTTTTTTTTCGGGCATCAGAAATAGAGTTGAGCCACCCCTGTAGTGTTCGAGTTCGGTTCGGTTCGTCGAACACCCGTATGTTCACCGGACTGTTCGTCGAACTGTTCGTCGAACACCGTCGAACACCGTTAAAACCAATGCCAGGCAAACAAAAACACATTGAAACACATAGAAAACACCTTCAAAGATGTCCAAAACCTGACAAACTGCTCAGAAGACACAACTAACACATGGAAAAGTGACAAGTACATATAGTCATGCAAAAAGAAAAGAGGTGGAGGAGTAAAAGGAGGAGGAGACACAGATATAGGCATGTCATGCCCTTCTAAAACAAAAAAAAATGCGAAGCTGACACGGCCAGTCCGTTCCTGCCCGTGCGACCTCCGTGTCGCCGGGTTTGTGCCAGAGCTGCGGTGGACCCTGACGGCCAGCCCCCCTCTCCCAATATTGGTGCCTGTCCGCTGGTGGGTCGAGCGAGCCCCCCTGCAGTGGAGGCAAGTCTAAGCTTTTTAATTTAAATTGTCTCTGTAATTTGAATGAGTACACTTTAAATCCTTTTAAAAGGCTCTATTGGAGGGCAAGTCTGATGCCAGTAGCCGCGTAATTCCAGCTCCAGTAGCGTCCACTAAAGCTGCTGCAGTTAAAAAGCTTATATAAGGATCGAGCTTGGCGGTCCCCCGCAAGGCGTCCTACTGCCAGTCCCAGCCCCTGTGCCTTGGGGTGCCTCCCCGATGCTCTTCACTGAGTGTCCCGGGGGCCCAAAGCATTTCCTTTGAAAAAATTAAGTGTCCAAACTACAGGTGGTGTAGCTTGCTTAACAGGTGGGATAATCCACTGACTGGCAGACACTGCTACTAGGTCCAAAGTATTTCCTGGGCTAGATGCAGTTAAAAATTTGTAATTAGATCTACAGGCGGTGGCTACTCCGCTGACTAGCAGACACTGCTCTTAGGCCCAAAGTATTGCCTGGGCTAGATGCAGTTAAAAATTTGTAATTAGATACTCTCGTTGGATGCTGAGAAAGCATTCCATAGAGTCTCCTGGCACGCCATATATTATTCTCTTAAAAAGCTTGGGGTAGGGGTCTAGGGAACCATTTTAAAGCCAAAATCCTGGCCCTGTATCGCAATCCGTCAGCTAGGCTGAAGATAAATGGAACATTTTCATCACCTTTCATAATCACCAATCAGACAAGGCAGGGATGTCCTCTGTCCCCTCTCTTATACATCCTAGTGATGGAGCACCTGCTCTCATCAATTCGCGATAACCCCAATATTAGGTGGATTGAGGTGGGAAGCACCGAGCACAAGTGCTCTGCATTTGCTGATGATGTCCTAGTATATATCACTCAATCACATATATCCATCCCTGCTGTTATGGCTGAAATAGATCACTTTGTTACATGGTCAAATTTTAAAATCAATGCAGCAAAGTCTGAGGCCCTCGATGTCTCCCTCCCCAAATCCATACAGGATTCCATCCAGTCCAACTTTCCCTTTGCCTGGCCCTCACAGGGTTTCAAATACTTAGGAATTCGTAGACCTCTCCCGTCTATTTTATCTTAATTTTGGGCCCTTTATTGAACAACTCCATAAAGATCTTACTTCTTGGACGGTGAAGGATTATTCCTGGTTCCGCAGAATAAGTATACTAAAAATGAACGTCCTACCTAAACTCTTATACCTCTTCCAAACCATTCCCGTGGTAATTCCCTCAAATTTTTGGAAAAGACTACGCAGTAGCTTTTAGTCTCCCCAGGATGACACAGGTGGGGCAGATGGTGGTTGTCCCGGCCCGCTAGGCCGCATTGTAGCACAGTGAGCTTCGCACTGCAACTTATGCTTCATATCCATGTGACAGTTCATGCATGAAGTGCTCAAACTATGTATTTTTTGGCCTCTACTTAGCTTTTGGTGACAAATGTTACAGATAACTAGTGTTGAGCCACCCCCGTAGTGTTCGAGTTCGGTTCGGTTCGTCGAACACCCGTGTGTTCGCCGAACTGTTCGTCGAACTGTTCGTCGAACACCTTCGAACACCGTTAAAACCAATGGCAGGCAAACAAAAACACATAGAAACACATAGAAAACACCTTCAAAGGTGTCCAAAAGCTGACAAACTGCTCAGAAGACATAACTAACACATGGAAAAGTGACAAGTACATATAGTCATGCGAAAAGAAAAGAGGTGGAGGAGTAAAAGGAGGGGGAGACACAGATATAGGCATGTCATGCCCTTCTAAAATCCAAAAAGTGAGAAGCCGACACGTTCAGTCCGCTCCTGCCCGTGCCACCTCCGTGTCGCCGGGTTTGTGCCAGAGCCGCGGTGAACCCTGACGGCCAGCCCCCCTATCCCAATACTGGTGCCTGTCCGCTGGTGGGTCGAGCGAGCCCCCCTGTGGTGGAGGCAGCTCTAAACTTTTTAATTTAAATTGTCTCTCTAATTTGAATGAATACACTTTAAATCCATTTACAAGGATCTATTGGAGGGCAAGTCTCATGCCAGCAGCCGCGTAATTCCAGCTCCAGTAGCGTCCACTAAAGCTGCTGCAGTTAAAAAGCTTTTATAAGGATCGAGCTCGGCTGTCCACCGCAAGGCATCCTACTGCCAGTCCCAGCCCCTATGCCTTGGGGTGCCTCCTGATGCTCTTCACTGAGTATCCCGTGGTCCCGAAGCATTTCCTTTGAAAAAATTAAGTGTCCAAACTACAGGTGGTGTAGCTTGCTTAACAGCCGGGATAATCCGCTGACTAGCAGACACTGCTACTAGGCACAAAGTATTTGCTGGGCTAGATGCAGTTAAAAATTTGTAATTAGATACTCTCGTTGGATGCTGAGAAAGCATTCCATAGAGTCTCCTGGCACGCCATATATTATTCTCTTAAAAAGCTTGGGGTAGGGGTCTAGGGAACCATTTTAAAGCCAAAATCCTGGCCCTGTATCGCAATCCGTCAGCTAGTCTGAAGATAAATGGAACATTTTCATCACCTTTCATAATCACCAATCAGACAAGGCAGGGATGTCCTCTGTCCTCTCTCTTATACATCCTAGTGATGGAGCACCTGCTCTCATCAATTCGCGATAACCCCAATATTAGGTGGATTGAGGTGGGAAGCACCGAGCACAAGTGCTCTGCATTTGCTGATGATGTCCTAGTATATATCACTCAATCACATATATCCATCCATGCTGTTATGGCTGAAATAGATCACTTTGTTACATGGTCAAATTTTAAAATCAATGCAGCAAAGTCTGAGGCCCTCGATGTCTCCCTCCCCAAATCCATACAGGATTCCATCCAGTCCAACTTTCCCTTTGCCTGGCCCTCACAGGGTTTCAAATACTTAGGAATTCATAGACCTCTCCCGTCTATTTTATCTTAATTTTGGGCCCTTTATTGAACAACTCCATAAAGATCTTACTTCTTGGACGGTGAAGGATTATTCCTGGTTCCGCAGAATAAGTATACTAAAAATGAACGTCCTACCTAAACTCTTATACCTCTTCCAAACCATTCCCGTGGTAATTCCCTCAAATTTTTGGAAAAGACTACGCAGTAGCTTTTAGTCTCCCCAGGATGACACAGGTGGGGCAGATGGTGGTTGTCCCGGCCCGCTAGGCCGCATTGTAGCACAGTGAGCTTCGCACTGCAACTTATGCTTCATATCCATGTGACAGTTCATGCATGAAGTGCTCAAACTATGTATTTTTTGGCCTCTACTTAGCTTTTGGTGACAAATGTTACAGATAACTAGTGTTGAGCCACCCCCGTAGTGTTCGAGTTCGGTTCGGTTCGTCGAACACCCGTGTGTTCGCCGAACTGTTCATCGAACACCTTCGAACACCGTTAAAACCAATGGCAGGCAAACAAAAACACATAGAAACACATAGAAAACACCTTCAAAGGTGTCCAAAAGCTGACAAACTGCTCAGAAGACATAACTAACACATGGAAAAGTGACAAGTACAAATAGTCATGCGAAAAGAAAAGAGGTGGAGGAGTAAAAGGAGGGGGAGACACAGATATAGGCATGTCATGCCCTTCTAAAATCCAAAAAGTGAGAAGCCGACACGTTCAGTCCGCTCCTGCCCGTGCCACCTCCGTGTCGCCGGGTTTGTGCCAGAGCCGTGGTGAACCCTGACGGCCAGCCCCCCTATCCCAATACTGGTGCATGTCCGCTGGTGGGTCGAGCGAGCCCCCCTGTGGTGGAGGCAGCTCTAAGCTTTTTAATTTAAATTGTCTCTCTAATTTGAATGAATACACTTTAAATCCATTTACAAGGATCTATTGGAGGGCAAGTCTCATGCCAGCAGCCGCGTAATTCCAGCTCCAGTAGCGTCCACTAAAGCTGCTGCAGTTAAAAAGCTTTTATAAGGATCGAGCTCGGCTGTCCACCGCAAGGCATCCTACTGCCAGTCCCAGCCCCTATGCCTTGGGGTGCCTCCTGATGCTCTTCACTGAGTATCCCGTGGTCCCGAAGCATTTCCTTTGAAAAAATTAAGTGTCCAAACTACAGGTGGTGTAGCTTGCTTAACAGCCGGGATAATCCGCTCACTAGCAGACACTGCTACTAGGCACAAAGTATTTCCTGGGCTAGATGCAGTTAAAAATTTGTAATTAGATACTCTCGTTGGATGCTGAGAAAGCATTCCATAGAGTCTCCTGGCACGCCATATATGATTCTCTTAAAAAGCTAGGGGTAGGGGTCTAGGGGACCCTTTTATAGCCAAAATCACGGCCCTGTATCACAATACGTCACCTAGGCTGAAGATGAATGGAACTGTAGCACCCTGAGGGCTCGGTTGCTACAGAGGTATTGCACCTCACCCAGAGGTGTGATATCTCACTCTCAGGTAAGGATGGAGTGTGTATCAGGACCCGACACCTGCATGCATTACACCACATTGCCGTGGGGCAGGGCGACCAATATGCCTCTGAGATGGGCACGACAGTCCCTGTCCCTGGCTGGAGTGGGGGGAGGTAACACTGAGGAAGGGGAACCCTGTAGTGCAGGAGCAGGGAGGAAGCAGTTCCTGGGTGCATTGAGAAGGGAGTATAAAAGGTGGGCACCATCTTAGTTCAGTGCAGAGAAGTCTGAGCAGAAGTGGCAGGGAGCAGGGGCTCTGCATGAGCTCTGCTCCGGAGGCAGGCCTAGTAACAGAGGCCCAGGCCTGGAAGAGGGAGAAGGAAGGAAGAGGAGCGGAGAAGGCTCCAGGAACGAGGAATGAAGGGATCCCAGGGGTGCGGACGGGCGAGTCGCCACCGCACGCCCGAATCCACCTGCGTGGAGGGGTCAGGCCAAAGGGGGAGACCGGTCCCCGAAACTAGTGGAGGCAGGAAACGACCCTCAGCTAGAAACCGGAGGCTGTGACATTTTATGTGGCGCAGCCCCTCGCTACACCCGCTAGGAAGGCACCACATAGGGTCAGGGAAACTGGCGCCAAGTTTACCAAGAGGAGGCCCGAGGCAGCCGGACAGAAGGGTTGGTAAGAAAGGCCAGACAAAGGACACACAAAGGGGGTCCTGTGAAGCGCTCCAAAGTTATCTGGGAGTTGTCTGAGCCCCTCACCTGGTGAGCACAGTACGACGTGGGCAGCCGTTACCTGCAGACGTGGTCTGGATAATAAGAACTGTGAGTAAAGGCCCTGGACTGCATTACTGACTCCGTGTCGTTACTGCTGCTGCCCTGCACCATCACCCCCATCCTCCGCATACACTGCCCTGAAGCTATACTCCTCCCATGGGGAGTTATGCTACGCTCTGCTGCACCCACAACACCAGCCTCAGCGGTCTGCCCTGCAGCGGCGGTTCACTCTGACCGCAATCCACGGGTGGCGTAGTTCCGCCACTGGTTTGACCACCCTGAGCCACGGAACCGGGTCGCCGCCACGAAGACTACAACCACCAGCATCCACCAAAAATGGTCCGGCTCCGGGTGTCCCAAGGCCCAGGGGGGTGCATCAGAACATTTTCATCACCTTTCACAATCACCAATGGGACAAGGCAGGGATGTCTTCTGTAGAGATGAGCGTTGTTCTACTCGAACTGTTCGCCAATCTCAAATTCGAGCTGTTTTGGGCGGTGTTCGAGCCGTTCGGCGAACACGAACAATTTGAGAAAAATTCGGCTGTTCGAGGTTATGTTCGATAACTGTTCGTGCACCAAAATCATAACTGGATTTTTTCTCAGTAATGATGAAAATTAATGTTAATACGCAGTTTGAGTGTACAGCGGGGTGGGGGGAGGGGCAGGGGATGGATCTCTGCAGGAACAATGAAGATCTCCATTTTTTTTTCTCTTTCCCGCATTTGCAGTGGGGAGGTGCAATCTGTCAGCCTATCAGCAGCGCACACACGGAGCGAAGTGCTTTTTTTCACACAAGCAAGGGCATGTGTCATTGGCAGTGTATGTCACATGTCCTTGCCCTATAAGACCAAGCCATTTTCCCCGTCGCCACCATTTTCTCACTGCTGCAGCTGCGTGTTAGACGGCACCGCTGTTGCTGTGTGCGCTATACCTTGATAATTTCAAGCCAATTTTCGCACAAATATACAGATAGCTTGGGAGTAGGGAATAGTTGTGATTGCAGTCCTTTTAAGGACTAGGTTACAGCATTTCCTACGACTTTTATCAGGCAGGTCTGTGCTCTTAAATAGATAGGTTGTGGGAGTAAAGACTAATTGTAATTGGAGTCCTTTTCAGGACTAGGTTACATGAGTTCCTATCAGTTTTTGCCAGGCAGGTCTGTGCCAGTGCTGTGCAAGTTTTTTTCACAGCATTTGGCTGAATCTAGCAAAGCTAATCCTTTTTGGCCTATTGCAGAGTGTGTTAGTCAGTGGAGTAGCCTATCTGTGTTGCAAGATATAACACCTGTGTATAGAATACCAATTTTTTTACTGCACCTAGTGAAGTAAAATCTTTTGGGCATAGCATCATTCTATTAGTCCATCTATACTGACCTCCATCAGGTTGCAAACTGAATATAATTTTTTTCTGCATCTAGCTCTGAAAAAATATTTGGGCTTCTAGCAGTGTGTAGGACTTGGTCTATTAGTCCATCTATACTGACCTCCATCAGGTTGCAAATTAAAAATAATTTTTTTCTTCATTTAGCTCTGAAAAAATATTTGGGCTTCTAGCAGTGTGTGGGACTTGTTCTATTAGTCCTTCTATACTGACCTCCAGCAGGTTGCAAATTGAATATAATTTTTTTCTGCATCTAGCTCTGAAAAAATAGTTGGGCTTCTAGCGGTGTGTGGGACTTGGTCTATTAGTCCATCTATACTGACCTCCATCAGGTTGCAAATTAAAAATAATTTTTTTCTGCATCTAGCTCTGAAAAAATATTTGGGCTTCTAGCAGTGTGTGGGACTTGGTCTATTAGTCCATCTATACTGACCTCCATCAGGTTGCAAATTAAAAATAATTTTTTTCTTCATTTAGCTCTGAAAAAATATTTGGGCTTCTAGCAGTGTGTGGGACTTGTTCTATTAGTCCTTCTATACTGACCTCCAGCAGGTTGCAAATTGAATATAATTTTTTTCTGCATCTAGCTCTGAAAAAATAGTTGGGCTTCTAGCGGTGTGTGGGACTTGGTCTATTAGTCCATCTATACTGACCTCCATCAGGTTGCAAATTAAATATAATTTTTTTCTGCATCTACAGTACCTCTGAAAAAATATTTGGGCTTCTAGCAGTGTGTGGGACTATTTGTATTAGTCCATCTATACTGACCTCCATCAGGTTGCAAATTCAAAATAATTTTTTTCTGCATCTAACCCAGCCAATAGTTTTGGCCTAATACCACAGTTTGGCCACTCAGCTCTGCTCGGTTACCATCCATTGTTTTTTTGTGCAAACAACTCCAGAGTTGTTAATTAGTTAACCACCAAAATGAGTGGAAAAAGGCCTGCTGCTGGTGGAAAGGGGAATAGTCGTGTTGGGAAGGGGAAAAAAGGTTGTGTCCGTGGGGTAGGTGTTAAAGCAACAGTAACATCTGCAGAAGAAAGACCATCTTCCAGCCAAACTAAAATGTCTACTTCTTTTAGCGGACAATGTGATAAGATCCCTTTCTTACGGCCACGCCAATCGCTACAAATTCCAGATGAGGCACAAAAACAGCAGGTGCTTCAACGGATATCAAGTGCTCCTTTAAGTGGGCTCTCCTCCACATCAACTTCAACATCACAAATACTCCAGTCCTCAAAGGTGTCACCCAAATCGCACTTGCTTCCTCACAGCTCCCAAATCTCCAGCTGCCCGTCTGAGTATGAGGTAGAACAGATGGTTGAGTCTGCAGAGCTGTTTACTCATACTATAGCCTGGGAATCAGAGGTCGACTCCAGCGCTTCTGTGAATCCAGACGAAGAAATGATCTCCACTGATGCCCAGAATCTTTATGAGTCGGATCTGTGACACCCCAGGGGTCTGGTTGTCACAGTGATAGAGATATTACGTCTGAGAGCAGGTGGGAGGTCCTTTGGTCAGGGATCCTGTGCATGCCACACCTCCTGCCCAGCCTTGGGAGGGGAAGAACTTCCCCTGTATAAACCCGGGGCTGAGGCAGAGTTAGTGAGTCCAGGAAGAGGAGAGACAAGAGCAGCATAGGAAGCAGCAAAGTCACAAGGAGTCAGGGGCTGGCAGCTAAAGAGCTCGCCCTGACTAAGAAGATTCTTTACCGGACCCGGAGTCCGAGGCTGTGGGGACTAACTTCTACCCAGCAGCAGAATCCGTCAGGCAGGGGATTTCAGGTCCCCTGGCCCAGAAGCCCGAAGGCCCGGTCACACGCGTGGGACCAGCACCGCCATCGTGGAGCGGAAGCCATCAGAAGGCCCCGAGTCACCGGCCATACGGGTGAGCACCACACGGTACACTCAGGGACGTGGGCTACTTACATCAGCTTCTAGCAAGGTAGCCAGAAGAGTACAGTCAGCTTGGGAGGCTTACAACTACGCCTGGCCAGGGGAGATCCCATCTGCTCAAGGACTGACCAGGCCCCGTTCGCTAGCAAGTACTCCGGGAGGGTCTATCGTTGTTACCAGTAAAGACCCTGAACGCTACCATACCGTCTCTGAGTGGTTCCTGCTACCCCCATCATCCACGTCGGCTGCCCTGAGGCCATACCCCTCCCGTTGGGGGTTATACTATCACGCTGCACCATCCTTCCACCGGCCTCAGCGGTCTGCCCTGCAGCAGCAGCCCCTGGCTGCATTCAACGGGTGGCGTAGTCATCAACCATCTACTGCTAGTACATCGCTGCTCAGTTTGACTCCCTGGGCACGGACCGGGTCGCCGCCACGAGACTACAACCCTCAAGAGGTCCGGCTCCGGGTAAGCTCCCGCGTGCGCATCGCAGCGCGACACAGGCCCAGGGGCGCGTCAACTTTGGCGTAGTCGGCAGGATCACGTGCCCGCAACCACCGGGTACTGCGTGCCTGAAAAGCAAAGACTGTTCAAACTTACCAGTGGTGAAGATTCCCGCCATCCGGCGCCATCTTCAGCCTTCTTCCCGCCATCCGTGGAGTTTTCCCGCCATTGGACGCCATCTTGAGGACGCCGCGCGGGAAGAAGAGGGGCGTGGACTCCGAAAAGCGCGCGAGAACTGAAGCCCCGCCTCACGTCCGGACGTTGCGTAAGGTCCTGGAAGGAGCCCAGCAAACGCCGACGTCACAGGAGCGCGACGGAAGGTCCTCAACCCTGACGATCCACTGCGGAGCCGCGGCCTACGGAAGAGGATCATCGCAAGGTAGGCCACGGTCCACTAGGGGGGAGGAAGATGTCGGATACGGAGGAGAGCTTCACTACCTCGACCCCCGCCAGCGCCACCGCTGCTGCAGTTATGCCCTTCACCATGCCATATATCCCGGGAGCAGCTTGGCTACCCCAGTACTCAGGGGAGTCACATACCCTGCATGACTTTAGAGAAAAGCTGGATAGCCTCTTCCAGGTGTACCCCCTCACAGAAGAGCAAAAAGTGAGCATCCTGGTGGCCCAACTAATCGGGGCAGCCAAAAGAGAAGTAAAATCTTGGCCACCTGGGAGGAGGACTGTCGCAGAGATACTAACCCGGCTGAGGGACACCTTCGATACCCGCACCTCAGCCGAGATCAAGCTTAGATTCTACGGGTGCAAGCAGCGAGCGCATGAGAGTATAAGGGACTATGCACTAAACCTACAAGAGGCCCTGAGGGCCATAAAGCAGACCGACCCTGATGGGGTGGGAAACGAGGACAGGCTGTTGACTGAACAATTTATAGAGGGTTTATATTGCAATGCCCACCGAACCCAGTTGCGGGCAATGGCCTTACAGGATCCCCATCTAGACTTTGCACAGTTCAAGGATAGAGCTATCCGGGTGCTCCGAGAACCAGCACCGGGTGGCGTTGTGACCCACAGGCGCCCAGCTATTACTTACCACCAGGAGGCAGCGCCCTTGTCGGCAGGGCCTGTGGGAGCTGATGCGCAGGCTTTGGACAATGACCCGGCTCCAGACCTACACCATCAGGTCCAAGAGCTAGTTAAGAGCGTTGCTGCGCTAACCCGAACTGTGCAGTCTTTACAGGTTTCCACTCCAGGGAAGATCCAGCTGGCATCCGGACCGGAGGACATCCCGTGGCGTCGACCAAGGAGGACCCCACCGGCCAGAGGAAGACCCAGTGACCGATACAGCGAGGACGGACGACCCATCTGCCGCCGCTGCAATCAACCCGGACATATGGAAAGGTACTGTTCTTTAAACGGGCACAACCTGGGGTAGAGGGCCAACCCCCAGGAAAAAGATCACCAGGCCCATCGAACTGGCGCGACAGATATGTGGGAGGACGTCCAGTCTTGCCCGTGGTACTGGATGGCATTCCCATGAGTGCCCTACTGGACACCGGGTCACAGGTCACCACCATCCCGTACGTGCTCTTCAAGCAGTACTGGAATGACTCGGATATTACCCGCTACCCTGACGACGACTTGAGTATCATCGCCAGCAATGGTCAGCCCGTGCCACAGATCGGATTTAAAGAGGTGACCATCAAAATTGGTAGAGTCGAACTGGCCGCACAGGGACTGATCATTGTAGATATTGACAAACATGAGAGTCACCCAAAAATAACTCTAGGAACTAATGTAATCGAAAATTGTCTTGCAGAGGTGATTTTCCTTTTACAGCAGGTTGCCAAGAATGCCAGCTCCGGCGAGCAGCGGGTGCTCCAGAAAGAGATCCGGGCACTGATGCAACGGCAACAAGTGGAACTCTCCGGCGGTGAGATTGGTAGCGTAAGAATGTGTGACCCTTTTCCTATTGCCATGCCCCCAAAAAGTGAAATGATGATTTGGTGCCGGGCAGCTATTGGTCTGAGAGGTAGAGATTACCAGGCAATGGTAGAACCAGTTTACTCAGACAGTAGGCCCACCATTTTGACAGCACGGGGGGTGGTCAATGTACGCCATGGGAGGGTGCCCGTTCGCATAATAAATATCGGGGAGAGGGAAGTGTACCTGCCCCGGTATGCCACGCTAGCCAAATTATATACCACTAATCAAAATTCTATACAATCTGTGGAACCCTTGCCTCCATCTCACCCGGAGGAAGGTAACGGCTCTAAGAAAGACATGGAGGACTGGTGTCAGCAACTACATCTGGGTACTGACTCCACTCCCTCACACCAGAAACAAGGAGTCTATCGGGTGGTTCAAGAGTATGAGAGAGTGTTTAGTAAACACCCGTTAGACTTCGGGCGAGTCAAGGGGGTAGAACACCGCATCCCCACGGGAGATCATCCTCCCATAAAAGAGAGGTATCGACCCGTACCCCCTGCACATTACCAACACGCCAAGGGGATGCTTAGAGACATGAAGGAGGCTGGGGTAATCCGGGATAGCTGTAGCCCCTGGGCAGCCCCACTAGTTTTAGTCAAAAAGAAAGACAACACCATGAGGATGTGTGTAGATTACCGGAAAATCAACCGTATCACACACAAGGATGCGTACCCCTTACCAAGGATAGAGGAGTCATTGGCTGCTTTAAGATCTGCTAACTTCTTCTCTACCTTGGATCTCACTAGCGGGTACTGGCAGGTTCCTGTAGCAGAGGCAGACCGGGAGAAGACTGCATTCACCACCCCGATGGGACTTAGTGAGTTCACCTGCATGCCGTTCGGACTCTGCAACGCCCCAGGAACCTTCCAACGATTAATGGAGTGCTGTCTGGGCCACAGAAACTTCGAGACGGTCCTGTTGTACCTGGACGATGTCATCGTATACTCCAAAACTTATGAGGACCACCTGAAACACCTGGCGGAGGTGTTCGACGCTCTGGCGAGTTATGGCCTAAAGGTGAAACCCTCCAAGTGTCACCTCCTGAAACCAAAGGTGCAATACCTGGGACACGTGGTGAGCGCTGACGGAGTGGCTCCCGACCCCGATAAGATCACCGCAATTAAGGGATGGCCAAGCCCCTCCAGCGTAAAAGAAGTGCGGCAGTTCCTAGGGTTGGTAGGCTACTACCGAAGGTTTATTCCCGGTTTCACCAAAAAGGCAGCGCCTATGCAGGACCTCCTGATAGGCCAGTCCCGGAAGGCCAAGAACCAGAAGCCGCCCTTCAAATGGGAAGAGCTAGAAGAAGAGTCCTTCCGCCAGCTGAAGATGGCCCTCACGGGGGATGAAATCTTGGCGTACCCAGACTATAGCCAGCCCTTCATCCTCTACACCGACGCCAGTAACATCGGGCTAGGAGCCGTACTATCCCAGATTCAGCAGGGGAGAGAACGAGTGATCTCCTATGCCAGCCGAAAACTGCGACCCACCGAAAGGAACCCCGAGAATTACAGCTCATTTAAGCTAGAGTTCCTGGCCGTGGTATGGGCAGTCACCGAGCGCTTTAGGCATTACCTCGCTTCTTCCCGGTTCACCGTATACACGGATAACAACCCGTTGATACACCTGGACACGGCAAGACTCGGTGCCCTGGAGCAGAGGTGGATGGCCCGTCTGTCCAACTACGAGTTCACAATTAAATACCGGGCAGGGCGCTCCAATACCAACGCGGACGCCCTGTCCAGGATGCCCAACCTGCCGGACGGAGGAGAAGATCCGGAGGGACTGGAAGAAGTTGAACTCCCTGCGTTCCACCGTCATGGGACTATCCAGTATTCCCACCGGGTAAGGAGTAAGCAGGCTGCTACGTTGAACCCCTTACCTCACTACAACTGGGCGGAAACGCAAGACAGCGACCCTGCCGTCCGACTGGTGAAGGAGATGCTGACTCGCCCGGAGGCTAGCCTGGAATCAGACGCTCCAGAGGAAGCCAAACAACTATGGGCAGAGAAGAGTCGACTGTTCCTTTACAAGGGGAAGTTGTGCCGCAGAATGGTTAACTCCAGGACGCATGAACTACTCTGGCAAGTAGTGGTGCCACGAAGAGACGCAGCCATGGTGATGGAGGCATACCACGACGGAGCTGGACACTTCGGGTGGAAAAAGCTGGAGTTCCTGCTACGCGAGCGGTTCCACTGGGTAGGCATGAGGGGAACCATCGAGAAGTGGTGCAGAGACTGTGGCCCGTGCAATCTGAGAAGGAAGGACCGGGCCAGCCAGAAGACTCCCCTGCAGTCCATCGTCACCCGGCAACCGTTGGAACTGGTAGCCTTGGATCATGTAAAACTGACCCCCAGCAGAAGTGGCTACGTCTACGCGTTAACCATCGTGGATCATTACTCCCGGTTTCTGGTTGTCGTCCCCGTCAAGGACTTAACGGCTCGAACAGCAGCTAGAGCCTTCCAGCAGCACTTTTGCCGTCCACACGGGTACCCGGACCAAGTGCTGTCGGACCAGGGACCTGCCTTTGAAGCGGAGGTCTTCCAGGAATTCTGCAATCTGTATGGCTGCCGGAAGATAAGGACGACACCCTACCATCCGCAAACTAATGGACTTTGTGAGAAAATGAACCAGGTGGTAATGGATCTTCTAAAAACGTTGCCCCTGGAAGAACGCAGTCTGTGGCCTGAGAAGTTGCCCGATCTGGTGGACCTATACAACCACATCCCGGTAGGTTCCACCAACTGTACCCCGGCTTACCTAATGAGGGCAAGACCTGGTAAGTTACCTGTTGACCTGGAAATGGGAGTCCTGACGCCCGAGGACACTTCACCAGAAACAGACTGGGACACAGAGAGGCAGCAGCAGTACCGGAAAGTACAGGAGAGCGTGGAGCGAAGTCTCTGTCAGGCTAGGGAAAGACAAGAGAAGACTTACAACCAGTATGCTCCCGCTGTTCCCCTGGTACCCGGAGAGCAGGTCTTGAAGAGGAAGAGACGGCTCCACAAGTTGGACGACCAGTGGGAGAAGGACCCGTACACCGTACTGCCCTCAAGCCACGAGAACCCGAAGGTCTGTACCATCAGTAAAGACGGAGGGGAAACCACAGCCATTGTATCCCGGGACCACCTGAAGAAGTGCCCCGAACAACTGAGGAACCCTGAGGAGGAACAGGAAGACCATCGACCCGTGGAAGAAAGGGAAGATATGGTTAGTACCGTGCTCGGGGACTTCCCTCGGTCTTGGACTCAAGTCAATGGTGCAGTTGTGGTACCCGTACTCACCTTCCTCCAACCATCATCCCAAGAACCTACGGAGCAACGGGTAGAGCTGGAAGAGCAGCCGGTCCAGGAGGCAGAAGACTCCACCCAAGCAGAACAGGAGAATCCACCCTCTGCTTATAGTGAGCCTGCCGTACCCCTAGTGAGACAAAGAGCCGGTAGACAGCTGCCCAGTTTACCCTTGACAGCTCCTACACCCTGTAGTTCAGGGCCAGACAGTCAGCTCCGTAGGTCCACTAGGGCCACTAGAGGCCAGTTACCCGCACGTTGGAGGATCTAAATGTTAAGTTGTTTTACAATGTTTACCTGTTTATTGTTGCTTGTGTGTAATTTTGTGTTTCTAGTTGTTTTTAGGAGTCTTCGGTGGATTTACCGGGAATCCTTTGTATATAGTTGGAGCGTAACCCAGGATGGACTAGAGACTGTTAAGGACTCGGGGTAGGACAGACCCCTACCTGGTTACGTCTCCCTGTGTTGGTGAAATGGACACCTTTGCTTTTCTTCAAAGACTGCACCCGGTTGCGGACATCCGTGACCATCTTATTGTGTTTCCTTATTGTATTTTATTGTTCTTTGATATACCTTGTTATATTTTTCTAAAAAGTGTTTAGTCCCGGAGTACTAAATTTCACTAGGGGGGAGTGTGACACCCCAGGGGTCTGGTTGTCACAGTGATAGAGATATTACGTCTGAGAGCAGGTGGGAGGTCCTTTGGTCAGGGATCCTGTGCATGCCACACCTCCTGCCCAGCCTTGGGAGGGGAAGAACTTCCCCTGTATAAACCCGGGGCTGAGGCAGAGTTAGTGAGTCCAGGAAGAGGAGAGACAAGAGCAGCATAGGAAGCAGCAAAGTCACAAGGAGTCAGGGGCTGGCAGCTAAAGAGCTCGCCCTGACTAAGAAGATTCTTTACCGGACCCGGAGTCCGAGGCTGTGGGGACTAACTTCTACCCAGCAGCAGAATCCGTCAGGCAGGGGATTTCAGGTCCCCTGGCCCAGAAGCCCGAAGGCCCGGTCACACGCGTGGGACCAGCACCGCCATCGTGGAGCGGAAGCCATCAGAAGGCCCCGAGTCACCGGCCATACGGGTGAGCACCACACGGTACACTCAGGGACGTGGGCTACTTACATCAGCTTCTAGCAAGGTAGCCAGAAGAGTACAGTCAGCTTGGGAGGCTTACAACTACGCCTGGCCAGGGGAGATCCCATCTGCTCAAGGACTGACCAGGCCCCGTTCGCTAGCAAGTACTCCGGGAGGGTCTATCGTTGTTACCAGTAAAGACCCTGAACGCTACCATACCGTCTCTGAGTGGTTCCTGCTACCCCCATCATCCACGTCGGCTGCCCTGAGGCCATACCCCTCCCGTTGGGGGTTATACTATCACGCTGCACCATCCTTCCACCGGCCTCAGCGGTCTGCCCTGCAGCAGCAGCCCCTGGCTGCATTCAACGGGTGGCGTAGTCATCAACCATCTACTGCTAGTACATCGCTGCTCAGTTTGACTCCCTGGGCACGGACCGGGTCGCCGCCACGAGACTACAACCCTCAAGAGGTCCGGCTCCGGGTAAGCTCCCGCGTGCGCATCGCAGCGCGACACAGGCCCAGGGGCGCGTCAGATCCAGGACCAGACGCAGAAGGTTCTGACCATAATGTAGACCCTCATTCCCAAACTGTAACTCCTGTCAGTGGAGACAATGAGGAAGACGATGATAAGACTCAAATACCTGATTGGAGCGACAACTTAAGTTTTTTGTCAGGGCAGGAACAGGTTGGCTCTGAGGACGACGGGTGTGATAACGCACAGGGTGATGATGATGAGGTCGGAGATCCCACTTACTGTCAACCCACAGTCAGCCAAGAGATGAGGTCAGCAGAGGAGGTGGAGGAAGATGCTAGTGACAACGAGGTCAGGTTGCGCCTTCCTGGACAGAGACGTAGTACTGGAAGCACGTCAACAACTGCATCCTCAAACACAACTCTGCCTCTCACCACAAGTCGTGGTGGCTCTTCAGGTCGCATGGGTGCTAAGCCTTGCATAGCCTGGGCATTTTTTCAGATCGATAAAGATGACCCAACTCGTGTTATCTGTAACATTTGTCAGCAAAAGCTAAGTAGAGGCCAAAAAATACATAGTTTGAGTACTTCATGCATGAACCGGCACATGGACATGAAGCATAAGTTGCAGTGGGAAGCTCAGTGTGCTACAATGCGGCCTAGCCGGCCGGGCCAATCACCGTCTGCCATATCTTGTGCATCCGCGACCTCTTCATCCTCTGTGACTGGGGGGACAGTGTGACACCCCAGGGGTCTGGTTGTCACAGTGATAGAGATATTACGTCTGAGAGCAGGTGGGAGGTCCTTTGGTCAGGGATCCTGTGCATGCCACACCTCCTGCCCAGCCTTGGGAGGGGAAGAACTTCCCCTGTATAAACCCAGGGCTGAGGCAGGGTTAGTGAGTCCAGGAAGAGTAGAGACAAGAGCAGCATAGGAAGCAGCAGAGTCACAAGGAGTCAGGGGCTGGCAGCTAAAGAGCTCGCCCTGACTAAGAAGATTCTTTACCAGACCCGGAGTCCGAGGCTGTGGGGACTAACTTCTACCCAGCAGCAGAATCCGTCAGGCAGGGGATTTCAGGTCCCCTGGCCCAGAAGCCCGAAGGCCCGGTCACACGCGTGGGACCAGCACCGCCATCGTGGAGCGGAAGCCATTAGAAGGCCCCGAGTCACCGGCCATACGGGTGAGCACCACACGGTACACTCAGGGACGTGGGCTACTTACATCAGCTTCTAGCAAGGTAGCCAGAAGAGTACAGTCAGCTTGGGAGGCCTACAACTACGCCTGGCCAGGGGAGATCCCATCTGCTCAAGGACTGACCAGGCCCCGTTCGCTAGCAAGTACTCCGGGAGGGTCTATCGTTGTTACCAGTAAAGACCCTGAACGCTACCATACCGTCTCTGAGTGGTTCCTGCTACCCCCATCATCCACGTCGGCTGCCCTGAGGCCATACCCCTCCCGTTGGGGGTTATACTATCACGCTGCACCATCCTTCCACCGGCCTCAGCGGTCTGCCCTGCAGCAGCAGCCCCCTGGCTGCATTCAACGGGTGGCGTAGTCATCAACCATTTTCTACCGCTAACAGACTGCCGTCCAGTTTGACTCCCTGGGCACGGACCGGGTCACCGCCACGAGACTACAACCCTAAACAGATCCGGCTCCGGGTAAGCTCCCGCGTGCGCAACGCAGCGCGACACAGGCCCAGGGGCGCGTCAACAGCAGTCACACCTGTTTTGGGGCGCAGACCTGCCACCTCTTTACCCGCAACAGCCAGCGTGATTGGCAGGTCATCATTTTCTTTGGAGGTGGTAACACCAGCTGGTGTTGAGCGCTGTCCGACATCGATAGCACCACCTTTGGATCAAGGCAACCTAAGATGTCCGCCTGCATCTTCCTCACAGACCGGCAGTTTGCCGGGGACACCCTTATCAACCCCGTCTAAGCACAATAGCCAGCCCTCGGTCCCTCAGATGTGGACAAGTAAAAGACCATTTCCTCCTAGCCATGAGAAAGCTAAGAGGTTGAATTTCACCATCTGCAAGCTCTTGGCTACAGAAATGCTGCCTTTCCGCCTGGTGGACACAGAGGATTTTCGAGACCTTATGTCCGTCGCAGTGCCCCAGTACCAGATGCCCAGTCGGCACTACTTCTCAAAGAAAGGTGTGCCTGCGCTCCACCAGCATGTCGCACACAACATCACCGCTTCTTTGAGAAACTCTGTGTGTGACAGGGTGCATTTCACCACAGACACTTGGACGAGTAGGCATGGACAGGGGCGTTACATGTCGCTGACTGGGCACTGGGTAACTATGGTGACAGCAGGACAAGGGGCTGCTGTCCAAGTCTTGCCGTCCCCACGAGTTGTGCGTCAATCCTCTTTATGTCAAAGTTCCTCCACTGCTTCTGCCTCCTCAACCTCCTCTCGGTCTTCCACCTGCACCCAAAGCCTGTCTGGTCATGCCACAAGCTTTCTAACTGCGCAGAAGGGATCCTGCACACCTCCTTACTATGCTGGCAGTAGGGCTCAACGTCATCAGGCGGTTTTTACATTGAAATGTCTGGGAAATGTGAGTCACACAGCTGAGGAGTTGTGGTCAGCTCTGGAGAACCAATTTCATGAATGGTTGTCTCCACTGGACCTGAAACCAGGGAAGGCCGTGTGCGACAATGCTGCAAACCTGGGTGCGGCCCTTCGCCGGGGCAATGTCACACACGTGCCTTGTATGGCTCACGTGTTGAACCTGGTTGTCCAGCAATTTTTAGCCCACTATCCCAGACTAGATGGCCTTCTGCAGAGGGCACGGTCGCTGTGTGCTCACTTCCGCCGTTCGCATCCCGCAGCTCAGCGACTTACATCTCTACAGAAGTCGTTGGGCCTGCCACTTCACCGGCTAAAATGCGATGTGC
The DNA here is from genome assembly GCF_046119375.1 of Phyllobates terribilis. Lineage (NCBI taxonomy): Eukaryota > Metazoa > Chordata > Amphibia > Anura > Dendrobatidae > Phyllobates > Phyllobates terribilis. The sequence continues at coordinate 35,364,594 of NW_027362767.1, forward strand.
CTACCCGGTGGAATTCAACTCTGCACATGTTGCAGCGACTGTGGCAGCACCGACAAGCCCTGGTGCAATACGTTCTGACGTATAGCCTGGGCCAACGAGATTCAGAGGTGGGGCAAATCACGCTGGAGGAGTGGTCTCAGATCAGGGACCTATGCACCCTTCTGCACAGTTTTGAAATGGCGACGAAGATGTTTAGTGCTGACGATGCCATTATCAGCATGACTATTCCGGTGATTTACATGCTGGAGCACATGTTAAACAGAATTCGGAGTCAGGTGGTGGCACAAGAGGAGGTGGAGGAAGTAGAGGAGGAGGAGTTGTATGCGGAAGGGCTAACATCTGCAAGGTCCAGACGGTCGGCAGCACCAAGGCGGCAGGCATGTGAGGGTGGGGGAGATGGTATTACCAGGATGCATGGTAGCAGCCAAACTAGTGAGGAAGGTGCAGGAGCCCAGGAAGAAGTGGAGGACGAACTGATGGAAGACTCATCAGATGAGGGAGACCTTGATCACATTTCTGTTGTGCGAGGTTGGGGGGAGAGGACAGAGGAAGGAAGCATGATTGTTACCTCGCTACCAACACAACAGGGACTTGGTGCTCCTGGATGCGCAACACACATGAGTGCCTTCTTGCTGCACTACCTGCAACATGACCCTCGAATTGTGAGAATTAGAAATAATCCTGACTACTGGGTTGCCACACTGTTAGATCCCCGGTACAAAAGTAAAGTTGCAGAAATTATTCCTGCCATATAAAGGGATGCACGCATGCAGGAGTATCAGCAGAGACTGTTGCAGAATCTTACATGTGCTTTTCCACAAAATACCAGTGGTGCACGTAGTGAATCTCACAGTTCCAACTTGCCAACCGTGGGACCGTCAAGTGTTCAGCACTCAAACCGTAACAGAACCACAGTATCTGCTGGTAACATCAATTTTGCGGAATCATTTCACCACTTTTTTAGCCCATCCTTTGCAAGGCCACAGGAGACAAGAAGTCTGACACATAGTCAACGCCTAGAGACGATGGTACAGGAGTATCTCCAAGTAAACATTGAAACCACGACTGTGTCACTGGACCCTTGCTCTTTTTGGGCTTCCAATCTGGATAAATAGCCGGAGCTAGCCACTTACGCCTTGGAGATCTTGTCATGCCCCGCAGCCAGCGTTCTGTCTGAACGTGTGTTCAGCGCTGCTGGTGGTGTGCTGACAGATAAGCGCACGCGGCTCTCCACTGATAATGTAGACAGACTCACGTTCATAAAGATGAACAAATCATGGATCCGAAACGACTTTTCTACCCCTGTGTCATCCTGGGGAGAGTAAAAGCTTGATGATTGGTTAAAATCACCCTACCAACCGTTTTAAGCTTTCAAATTACTAATCATGTTTATCTGTATCTTGACTGGAAAATAATTTTGGCTTTGTAGCAGTGTGCAGCACTGATCCTATTAGGCCATCTATACTAAAGCTTCACCAGATTTAAAATTAAAAATAATTTTTAGCTGCATCTAGCCCGGAAAATAATATTGGGGCTCCGAGATGCGCAAGGCACATAAGTGCCTTCTTGCTGCACTACCTGCAGCATGACCCTCATATTGTCAGAATTCGAAGTAATCATGACTACTGGGTTGCCACACTCTTAGATCCCCCAAACTTTTCGATCAACCTTTTCATTTTAATAAAGACCAAAAAAATGGTCATTTTTGAAATTATAAGCATTAGCAGGTTGTTAGAAACTGAAATCAAACAGTTTTCAACTCAAAACTTTATTCTAGGTGATGTTACATTTTCACATAGGACCCCTTGTTCGAAAGGAGCTTCTGAACTCTCTCGTCCATTGAATTTGTCAGGTTTTGGATGGTTTCTGCTTCAATTGTTTTGCATGAGGACAGAATACCCTCCCAGAGCTGTTGCTTAGATGTGAACTGCCTCCCGCCATCATAGACACTCCTTTTAATGATGCTCCAAAGGTTCTGAATGGGGTAGAGGTCAGGGGAGCATGGGGGTCACACCATAAGTTTGTCCCCTTTTATGCCCATATCAGCCAGAGATGCAGATGTTTTATGTGCAGCATGAGATGGTGCATTATCATGCAGAAAAATGATCTTGCTGTGAAATACACGGTTCTTCTTCTTGAACCATGGCAGGAAGTGCTGTTTGAGAAAATCCACATACATTATGGAGTTCATCTTTAGCGCCTTCAGGGATCCTAAAGGGGCCGACAATCTCTCTCCCCATGATTCCAGCCCAAAACATTACTCCACCTCCTCCTTGTTGGCGCTGTAGCCGTGTTTGCGTGGGGTGTCCATCAACCAGCCATCCTCCACTCCATCCATCTGGACCATCGAGCGCTGCACGGCACTCATCCGTGAACAAAACAGTTTTGAAATCAGTCTTCATGTAATGTTTGGCCCACTGGAGCCGTTTCTGCTTGTGTGAAGTGGATAGAGGAGGTCGACAGGATGGCGCATGCACAGCTGCAAACCTCTGAAGGACCCTGCATCTTGTTGTTCGGGGGACGTTGGAGGCACAAGCAGCTTCAAAAACTTGTCTGCTGCTATGACAAGGCTTTTTTGCCGCTGCTCTTTCAACCTGACGTAATTGCCTGTAGGAAAGAGTCCTCAATTTGCCCTTATCAGCACGCACACGTGTGTACTGTGAATCAGCTACATACTTCTTGATTGCCAAGACACTTCATCCTGATCATCGCACAATGTTGATTGTAGTCATGCCTTGACCTAAACACTCCACAATTTGTTGCTTCTCAGCAGCCGACACATCCTTTTTCTTTCCCATTTTGGCAGAAAATGTAGGCTGCTTAATAATGTGAGAGAGCCTTCTTAAGTAGTCTTGCCTTTCATTGGACACACCTGCCAAACTAATTAGCACAGGTGTCTGCAATTGCTTACAGTGATATAAAGAGCCCTGACACACATCACCATCAATGAGTTTAACTGACAAACAAACAAATTCTTCCCTTATCACTCCTAAACACTTTTTGTATAATAATTTGGAACGCAGTGTACATGTGCTTTTCCACAAAACACCAGTGGTTCACGTAGTGAATCTTACAGTTCTAACTTGCCAACCGTGGTCTGTATGGAGTTGTTCAATAAAGGGCCCAAAATTAAGATAACATAGATGGGAGAGGTCTCTATGAATAGGAATTCCTAAGTATTTGATACCCTGTGAGGGCCAGGCAAAGGGAAAGTTGGACTGGATGGAATCCTATATGGATTTGGGGAGGGAGACATCGAGGGCCTCAGACTTCGCTGCATTGATTTTAAAATTTGACCATGTAACAAAGTGATGGATATATGTGATTGAGTGATATATACTAGGACATCATCAGCAAATAGAGAGCACTTGTACTCGGTGCCTCCCACCTCAATCCACCTAATATTGGGGTTATGGCGAATTGATGAGAGCAGGTGCTCCGTCACTAGGATGTATAAGAGAGGGGACAGAGGACATCACTGCCTTGTCCCATTGGTGATTGTAAAAGGTGATGAAAATGTTCTGACGCACCCCCTGGGCCTTGGGACACCCGGAGCCGGACCCTTTTTGGTGGATGCTGGTGGTTGTAGTCTTCGTGGCGGCGACCCAGTTCCGTGGCTCAGGGCGGTCAAACCAGTGGCGGAACTATTTATGTGGTTTTGATGTTTAAATGTCCGACTACGCCACCCGTGGATTGCGGTCAGAGTGAACCGCCGCTACAGGGCAGACCACTGAGGCTTGTGTTGTGGGTGCAGCAGAGCGTAGCATAACTCCCCACGGGAGGAGTATAGCCTCAGGGCAGTGTATGCGGAGGATGGGGGTGATGGTGCAGGGCAGCAGCAGTAACGACACAGAGTCAGTGATGCAGTTCAGGGCCTTTACTCACAGTTCTTATTATCCAGACCACGTCTGCAGGTAACGGCTGCCCACGTCGTACTGTGCTCACCAGGTGAGGGGCTCAGACAACTCCCAGATAACTTTGGAGCACTTCACAGGACCCCCTTTGTGTGTCCTTTGTCTGGCCTTTCTTACCAACACTTCTGTCCGGCTGCCTCGGGCCTCCTCTTGGTAAACTTGGCGCCAGTTTCCCTGACCCTATGTGGTGCCTTCCTAGCGGGTGTAGCGAGGGGCTGCGCCACATAAAATGTCAGAGCCTCCGGTTTCTAGCTGAGGGTCGTTTCCTGCCTCCACTAGTTCGGGGACCGGTCTCCCCCTTTGGCCTGACCCCTCCACGCAGGTGGATTCGGGCGTGCGGTGGTGACTCGCCCGTCCACACCCCTGGGATCCCTTCATTCCTCGTTCCTGGAGCCTTCTCCGCTCCTCTTCCTTCCTTTTCCCTCTTCCAGGCCTGGGCCTCTGTTACTAGGCCTGCCTCCGGAGCAGAGCTCATGCAGAGCCCCTGCTCCCTGCCACTTCTGCTCAGACTTCTCTGCACTGAACTAAGATGGTGCCCACCTTTTATACTCCCTTCTCAATGCACCCAGGAACTGCTTCCTCCCTGCTCCTGCACTACAGGGTTCCCCTTCCTCAGTGTTCCCTCCCCCCACTCCAGCCAGGGACAGGGACTGTCATGCCCATCTCAGGGGCATATTGGTCGCCCTGCCCCACGGCAATGTGGTGTAATGCATGCAGGTGTCGGGTCCTGATCCACACTCCATCCTTACCTGAGAGTGAGATATCACACCTCTGGGTGAGGTGCAATACGTCTGTAGCAACCGAGCCCTCAGGGTGCTACAGTTCCATTTATCTTCAGCCTAGGTGACGTATTGCGATACAGGGCCGTGATTTTGGCTATAAAAGGGTCCCCTAGACCCCTACCCCAAGCTTTTTAAGAGAATCATATATGGCGTGCCAGGAGACTCTATGGAATGCTTTCTCAGCATCCAACGAGAGTATCTAATTACAAATTTTTAACTGCATCTAGCCCAGGAAATACTTTGTGCCTAGTAGCAGTGTCTGCTAGTGAGCGGATTATCCCGGCTGTTAAGCAAGCTGCACCACCTGTAGTTTAGACACTTAATTTTTTCAAAGGAAATGCTTCGGGACCATGGGATACTTAGTGAAGAGCATCAGGAGGCACCCCAAGGCATAGGGGCTGGGACTGGCAGTAGGATGCCTTGCGGTGGACAGCCGAGCTCGATCCTTATAAAAGCTTTTTAACTGCAGCAGCTTTAGTGGACGCTACTGGAGCTGGAATTACCGCGGCTGCTGGCATGAGACTTGCCCTCCAATAGATCCTTGTAAATGGATTTAAAGTGTATTCATTCAAATTAGAGAGACAATTTAAATTAAAAAGCTTAGAGCTGCCTCCACCACAGGGGGGCTCGCTCGACCCACCAGCGGACAGGCACCAGTATTGGGAGAGGGGGGCTGGCCGTCAGGGTTCACCGCGGCTCTGGCACAAACCCGGCGACACGGAGGTGGCACGGGCAGGAGCGGACTGGCCGTGTCGGCTTCTCACTTTTTGGATTTTAGAAGGGCATGACATGCCTATATCTGTGTCTCCCCCTCCTTTTACTCCTCCACCTCTTTTATTTTCGCATGACTATATGTACTTGTCACTTTTCCATGTGTTAGTTATGTCTTCTGAGCAGTTTGTCAGCTTTTGGACACCTTTGAAGGTGTTTTCTATGTGTTTCTATGTGTTTTTGTTTGCCTGCCATTGGTTTTAACAGTGTTCGAAGGTGTTCGACGAACAGTTCGACGAACAGTTCGGCGAACACACGGGTGTTCGACGAACCGAACCGAACTCGAACACTACGGGGGTGGCTCAACACTAGTCCTCTGTCCCCTCTCTTATACATCCTAGTGACGGAGCACCTGCTCTCATCAATTCGCCATAACCCCAATATTAGGTGGATTGAGGTGGGAGGCACCGAGTACAAGTGCTCTCTATTTGCTGATGATGTCCTAGTATATATCACTCAATCACATATATCCATCACTTTGTTACATGGTCAAATTTTAAAATCAATGCAGCGAAGTCTGAGGCCCTCGATGTCTCCCTCCCCAAATCCATATAGGATTCCATCCAGTCCAACTTTCCCTTTGCCTGGCCCTCACAGGGTATCAAATACTTAGGAATTCCTATTCATAGAGACCTCTCCCATCTATGTTATCTTAATTTTGGGCCCTTTATTGAACAACTCCATACAGACCACGGTTGGCAAGTTAGAACTGTAAGATTCACTACGTGAACCACTGGTGTTTTGTGGAAAAGCACATGTACACTGTGTTCCAAATTATTATGCAAAAAGTGTTTAGGAGTGATAAGGGAAGAATTTGTTTGTTTGTCAGCTAAACTCATTGATGGTGATGTGTGTCAGGGCTCTTTATATCACTGTAAGCAATTGCAGACACCTGTGCTAATTAGTTTGGCAGGTGTGTCCAATGAAAGGCAAGACTACTTAAGAAGGCTGTCTCACATTATTAAGCAGCCTACATTTTCTGCCAAAATGGGAAAGAAAAAGGATGTGTCGGCTGCTGAGAAGCAACAAATTGTGGAGTGTTTAGGTCAAGGCATGACTACAATCAACATTGTGCGATGATCAGGATGAAGTGTCTTGGCAATCAAGAAGTATGTAGCTGATTCACAGTACACACGTGTGCGTGCTGATAAGGGCAAATTGAGGACTCTTTCCTACAGGCAATTACGTCAGGTTAAAAGAGCAGCGGCAAAAAAGCCTTGTCATAGCAGCAGACAAGTTTTTGAAGCTGCTGGTGCCTCCAACGTCCCTCGAACAACAAGATGCAGGGTCCTTCAGAGGTTTGCAGCTGTGCATACGCCATCCTGTCGACCTCCTCTATCCACTTCACACAAGCAGAAACGGCTCCAGTGGGCTAAACATTACATGAAGACTGATTTCAAAACTGTTTTGTTCACGGATGAGTGCCGTGCAGCGCTCGATGGGCCAGATGGATGGAGTGGAGGATGGCTGGTTGATGGACACCCCACGCAAACACGGCTACAGCGCCAACAAGGAGGAGGTGGAGTAATGTTTTGGGCTGGAATCATGGGGAGAGAGATTGTCGGCCCCTTTAGGATCCCTGAAGGCGCTAAAGATGAACTCCATAATGTATGTGGATTTTCTCAAACAGCACTTCCTGCCATGGTTCAAGAAGAAGAACCGTGTATTTCACAGCAAGATCATTTTTTTGCATGATAATGCACCATCTCATGCTGCACATAAAACATCTGCATCTCTGGCTGATATGGGCATAAAAGGGGACAAACTTATGGTGTGACCCCCATGCTCCCCTGACCTCTACCCCATTCAGAACCTCTGGAGCATCATCAAAAGGAGTGTCTATGATGGCGGGAGGCAGTTCACATCTAAGCAACAGCTCTGGGAGGGTATTCTGTCCTCATGCAAAACAATTGAAGCAGAAACCATCCAAAACCTGACAAATTCAATGGACGAGAGAGTTCAGAAGCTCCTTTCGAACAAGGGGTCCTATGTGAAAATGTAACATCACCTAGAATAAAGTTTTGAGTTGAAAACTGTTTGATTTCAGTTTCTAATAACCTGCTAATGCTTATAATTTCAAAAATGACAATTTTTTTGGTCTTTATTAAAATGAAAAGGTTGATCGAAAAGTTTGGGGGATCTAAGAGTGTGGCAACCCAGTAGTCATGATTACTTCGAATTCTGACAATATGAGGGTCATGTTGCAGGTAGTGCAGCAAGAAGGCACTTATGTGTCTTGCGCATCTCGGAGCTCCAAAATTATTTTCCGGGCTAGATGCAGCTAAAAATTATTATTAATTTTAAATCTGGTGGAGCTTAGTATAGATGGCCTAATAGGATCAGTGCTGCACACTGCTACAAAGCCCAAATTATTTTCCAGCCAAGATACAGATAAACATGATTAGTAATTTTAAATCTGGTGGAGCTTATTATAGATGGCCTAATAGAATCAGTGCTGCACACTGCTACAAAGCCCAAATTATTTTCCAGCCAAGATACAGATAAACATGATTAGTAATTTGAAAGCTTAAAACGGTTGGTAGGGTGATTTTAACCAATCATCAAGCTTTTACTCTCCCCAGGATGACACACGGGTAGAAAAGTCGTTTCGGATCCATGATTTGTTCATCTTTATGAACGTGAGTCTGTCTACATTATCAGTGGAGAGCCGCGTTCGCTTATCTGTCAGCACACCACCAGCAGCGCTGAACACACGTTCAGACAGAACGCTGGCTGCGGGGCATGACAAGATCTCCAAGGCGTAAGTGGCTAGCTGTGGCCATTTATCCAGATTGGAAGCCCAAAAAGAGCAAGGGTCCAGTGACACAGTCATGGCTTCAATGTTTACTTGGAGATACTCCTGTACCATCGTCTCTAGGCGTTGACTATGTGTCAGACTTCTTGTCTCATGTGGCCTTGCAAAGGATGGGCTAAAAAAGTGGTGAAATGATTCCGCAAAATTGATGTTACCAGCAGATACTGTGGTTCTGTTACGGTTTGAGTGCTGAACACTTGACGGTCCCACGGTTGGCAAGTTGGAACTGTGAGATTCACTACGTGCACCACTGGTGTTTTGTGGAAAAGCACATGTAAGATTCTGCAACAGTCTCTGCTGATACTCCTGCATGCGTGCATCCCTTTCTATGGCAGGAATAATTTCGGCAAATTTACTTTTGTACCGGGGATCTAACAATGTGGCAACCCAGTAGTCAGGATTATTTCTAATTCTCACAATTCGAGGGTCATGTTGCAGGTAGTGCAGCAAGAAGGCACTCATGTGTGTTGCGCATCCAGGAGCACCAAGTCCCTGTTGTGTTGGTGGTAGAGATGAGCGTTGTTCTACTCGAACTGTTCGCCAATCTCAAATTCGAGCTGTTTTGGGCGGTGTTCGAGCCGTTCGGCGAACACGAACAATTTGAGAAAAATTCAGCTGTTCGAGGTTATGTTCGATAACTGTTCGTGCACCAAAATCATAACTGGATTTTTTCTCAGTAATGATGAAAATTAATGTTAATACGCAGTTTGAGTGTACAGCGGGGTGGGGGGAGGGGCAGGGGATAGATCTCTGCAGGAACAATGAAGATCTCCATTTTTTTTTCTCTTTCCCGCATTTACAGTGGGGAGGTGCAATCTGTCAGCCTATCAGCAGCGCACACACGGAGCGAAGTGCTTTTTTTCACACAAGCAAGGGCATGTGTCATTGGCAGTGTATGTCACATGTCCTTGCCCTATAAGACCAAGCCATTTTCCCCGTCGCCACCATTTTCTCACTGCTGCAGCTGCGTGTTAGACGGCACCGCTGTTGCTGTGTGCGCTATACCTTGTTAATTTCAAGCCAATTTTCGCACAAATCTACAGATAGCTTGGGAGTAGGGAATAGTTGTGATTGCAGTCCTTTTAAGGACTAGGTTACAGCATTTCCTATGACTTTTATCAGGCAGGTCTGTGCTCTTAAATAGATAGGTTGTGGGAGTAAAGACTAATTGTAATTGGAGTCCTTTTCAGGACTAGGTTACATCAGTTCCTATCAGTTTTTGCCAGGCAGGTCTGTGCCAGTGCTGTGCAAGTTTTTTTCACAGCATTTGGCTGAATCTAGCAAAGCTAATCCTTTTTGGCCTATTGCAGAGTGTGTTAGTCAGTGGAGTAGCCTATCTGTGTTGCAAGATATACCACCTGTGTATAGAATACCATTTTTTTTACTGCACCTAGTGAAGTAAAATCTTTTGGGCATAGCATCATTCTATTAGTCCATCTATACTGACCTCCATCAGGTTGCAAATTGAATATAATTTTTTTCTGCATCTAGCTCTGAAAAAATATTGGGCTTCTAGCTGTGTGTGGGACTTGTTGTATTAGTCCATCTATACTGACCTCCATCAGGTTGCAAACTGAATATATTTTTTTCTACATCTACCTCTGAAAAAATATTGGGCTTCTAGCTGTGTGTGGGACTTGTTCTATTAATCCATCTATACAGACCTCCATCAGGTTGCAAACTGAATATATTTTTTTCTGCATCTACCTCTGAAAAAATATTGGGCTTCTAGCTGTGTGTGGGACTTGTTGTATTTGTCCATCTATACTGACCTCAATCAGGTTGCAAATTAAAAATAATTTTTATCTGCATCTACAGTACCTCTGAAAAAATATTTGGGCTTCTAGCTGTGTGTGGGACTTGTTCTATTAGTCCATCTATACTGACCTCCATCAGGTTGCAAATTGAATATAATTTTTATCTGCATCTAGCTCTGAAAAAATATTTGGCCTTCTAGCCGTGTGTGGGACTTTCTCTATTAGTCCATTTATACTGACCTCCATCAGGTTGCAAATGAAAAATAATTTTTATCTGCATCTACCTCTGAAAAAATATTTGGGCTTCTAGCTGTGTGTGGGACTTGTTCTATTAATCCATCTATACTGACCTCCATCAGGTTGCAAACTGAATATATTTTTTTCTGCATCTACCTCTGAAAAAATATTGGGCTTCTAGCTGTGTGTGGGACTTGTTGTATTAGTCCATCTATACTGACCTCCATCAGGTTGCAAACTGAATATATTTTTTTCTGCATCTACCTCTGAAAAAATATTGGGCTTCTAGCTGTGTGTGGGACTTGTTCTATTAATCCATCTATACTGACCTCCATCAGGTTGCAAACTGAATATATCTTTTTCTGCATCTACCTCTGAAAAAATATTTGGGCTTCTAGCTGTGTGTGGGACTTGTTCTATTAATCCATCTATACAGACCTCCATCTCGTTGCAAACTGAATATATTTTTTTCTGCATCTACCTCTGAAAAAATATTGGGCTGCTAGCTGTGTGTGGGACTTGTTGTATTAGTCCATCTATACTGACCTCCATCAGGTTGCAAATTGAATATAATTTTTATCTGCATCTAGCTCTGAAAAAATATTTGGCCTTCTAGCAGTGTGTGGGACTTTCTCTATTAGTCCATCTATACTGACCTCCATCAGGTTGCAAATTAAAAATAATTTTTATCTGCATCTACCTCTGAAAAAATATTTGGGCTTCTAGCTGTGTGTGGGACTTGTTGTATTAGTCCATCTATACTGACCTCCATCAGGTTGCAAACTGAATATATTTTTTTCTGCATCTACCTCTGAAAAAATATTGGGCTTCTAGCTGTGTGTGGGACTTGTTGTATTAGACCATCTATACTGACCTCCATCAGGTTGCAAACTGAATATATTTTTTTCTGCATCTACCTCTGAAAAAATATTGGGCTTCTAGCTGTGTGTGGGACTTGTTCTATTAATCCATCTATACAGACCTCCATCAGGTTGCAAACTGAATATATTTTTTTCTGCATCTACCTCTGAAAAAATATTGGGCTTCTAGCTGTGTGTGGGACTTGTTCTATTAATCCATCTATACAGACCTCCATCAGGTTGCAAACTGAATATATTTTTTTCTGCATCTACCTCTGAAAAAATATTGGGCTTCTAGCTGTGTGTGGGACTTGTTGTATTAGTCCATCTATACAGACCTCCATCAGGTTGCAAACTGAATATATTTTTTTCTGCATCTACCTCTGAAAAAATATGTGGCCTTCTAGCAGTGTGTGGGACTTTCTCTATTAGTCCATCTATACTGACCTCCATCAGGTTGCAAACTGAATATAATTTTTTTCTGCATCTAGCTCTGAAAAAATATTTGGCCTTCTAGCAGTGTGTGGGACTTTCTCTATTAGTCCATCTATACTGACCTCCATCAGGTTTCAAATTCAAAATAATTTTTTGTCTGCATCTAGCTCTGAAAAAATATTGGGCTTCTAGCTGTGTGTGGGACTTGTTGTATTAGTCCATCTATACTGACCTCCATCAGGTTGCAAATTAAAAATAATTTTTATCTGCATCTACAGTACCTCTGAAAAAATATTGGGCTTCTAGCTGTGTGTGGGACTTGTTGTATTAGTCCATCTATACTGACCTCCATCAGGTTGCAAACTGAATATATTTTTTTCTGCATCTACCTCTGAAAAAATATGTGGCCTTCTAGCAGTGTGTGGGACTTTCTCTATTAGTCCATCTATACTGACCTCCATCAGGTTGCAAACTGAATATAATTTTTTTCTGCATCTAGCTCTGAAAAAATATTTGGCCTTCTAGCAGTGTGTGGGACTTTCTCTATTAGTCCATGTATACTGACCTTCATCAGGTTGCAAACTGAATATAATTTTTTTCTGCATCTAGCTCTGAAAAAATATTTGGCCTTCTAGCAGTGTGTGGGACTTTCTCTATTAGTCCATCTATACTGACCTCCATCAGGTTGCAAATTCAAAATAATTTTTTGTCTGCATCTAGCTCTGAAAAAATATTGGGCTTCTAGCTGTGTGTGGGACTTGTTGTATTAGTCCATCTATACTGACCTCCATCAGGTTGCAAATTAAAAATAATTTTTATCTGCATCTACAGTACCTCTGAAAAATATTTGGGCTTCTAGCTGTGTGTGGGACTTGTTCTATTAGTCCATCTATACTGACCTCCATCAGGTTGCAAATTGAATATAATTTTTATCTGCATCTAGCTCTGAAAAAATATTTGGCCTTCTAGCAGTGTGTGGGACTTTCTCTATTAGTCCATCTATACTGACCTCCATCAGGTTGCAAAATAAAAATAATTTTTATCTGCATCTACCTCTGAAAAAATATTTGGGCTTCTAGCTGTGTGTGGGACTTGTTCTATTAATCCATCTATACAGACCTCCATCAGGTTGCAAACTGAATATATTTTTTTCTGCATCTACCTCTGAAAAAATATTGGGCTTCTAGCTGTGTGTGGGACTTGTTGTATTAGTCCATCTATACTGACCTCCATCAGGTTGCAAATTGAATATAATTTTTATCTGCATCTAGCTCTGAAAAAATATTTGGCCTTCTAGCAGTGTGTGGGACTTTCTCTATTAGTCCATCTATACTGACCTCCATCAGGTTGCAAATTAAAAATAATTTTTATCTGCATCTACCCCTGAAAAAATATTTGGGCTTCTAGCTGTGTGTGGGACTTGTTCTATTAATCCATCTATACAGACCTCCATCAGGTTGCAAACTGAATATATTTTTTTCTGCATCTACCTCTGAAAAAATATTGGGCTTCTAGCTGTGTGTGGGACTTGTTGTATTACACCATCTATACTGACCTCCATCAGGTTGCAAACTGAATATATTTTTTTCTGCATCTACCTCTGAAAAAATATTGGGCTTCTAGCTGTGTGTGGGACTTGTTCTATTAATCCATCTATACAGACCTCCATCAGGTTACAAACTGAATATATTTTTTTCTGCATCTACCTCTGAAAAAATATTGGGCTTCTAGCTGTGTGTGGGACTTGTTCTATTAATCCATCTATACAGACCTCCATCAGGTTGCAAACTGAATATATTTTTTTCTGCATCTACCTCTGAAAAAATATTGGGCTTCTAGCTGTGTGTGGGACTTGTTCTATTAATCCATCTATACAGACCTCCATCAGGTTGCAAACTGAATATATTTTTTTCTGCATCTACCTCTGAAAAAATATTGGGCTTCTAGCTGTGTGTGGGACTGGTTGTATTAGTCTATCTATACTGACCTCCATCAGGTTGCAAACTGAATATATTTTTTTCTGCATCTACCTCTGAAAAAATATGTGGCCTTCTAGCAGTGTGTGGGACTTTCTCTATTAGTCCATCTATACTGACCTCCATCAGGTTGCAAACTGAATATAATTTTTTTCTGCATCTAGCTCTGAAAAAATATTTGGCCTTCTAGCAGTGTGTGGGACTTTCTCTATTAGTCCATCTATACTGACCTCCATCAGGTTGCAAATTCAAAATAATTTTTTGTCTGCATCTAGCTCTGAAAAAATATTGGGCTTCTAGCTGTGTGTGGGACTTGTTGTATTAGTCCATCTATACTGACCTCCATCAGGTTGCAAATTAAAAATAATTTTTATCTGCATCTACAGTACCTCTGAAAAATATTTGGGCTTCTAGCTGTGTGTGGGACTTGTTCTATTAATCCATCTATACAGACCTCCATCAGGTTGCAAACTGAATATATTTTTTTCTGCATCTACCTCTGAAAAAATATTGGGCTTCTAGCTGTGTGTGGGACTTGTTGTATTAGTCCATCTATACTGACCTCCATCAGGTTGCAAATTGAATATAATTTTTATCTGCATCTAGCTCTGAAAAAATATTTGGCCTTCTAGCAGTGTGTGGGACTTTCTCTATTAGTCCATCTATACTGACCTCCATCAGGTTGCAAATTAAAAATAATTTTTATCTGCATCTACCCCTGAAAAAATATTTGGGCTTCTAGCTGTGTGTGGGACTTGTTCTATTAATCCATCTATACAGACCTCCATCAGGTTGCAAACTGAATATATTTTTTTCTGCATCTACCTCTGAAAAAATATTGGGCTTCTAACTGTGTGTGGGACTTGTTGTATTAGACCATCTATACTGACCTCCATCAGGTTGCAAACTGAATATATTTTTTTCTGCATCTACCTCTGAAAAAATATTGGGCTTCTAGCTGTGTGTGGGACTTGTTCTATTAATCCATCTATACAAACCTCCATCAGGTTGCAAACTGAATATATTTTTTTCTGCATCTACCTCTGAAAAAATATTGGGCTTTTAGCTGTGTGTGGGACTTGTTCTATTAATCCATCTATACAGACCTCCATCAGGTTGCAAACTGAATATATTTTTTTCTGCATCTACCTCTGAAAAAATATTGGGCTTCTAGCTGTGTGTGGGACTTGTTCTATTAATCCATCTATACAGACCTCCATCAGGTTGCAAACTGAATATATTTTTTTCTGCATCTACCTCTGAAAAATATTGGGCTTCTAGCTGTGTGTGGGACTGGTTGTATTAGTCCATCTATACTGACCTCCATCAGGTTGCAAACTGAATATATTTTTTTCTGCATCTACCTCTGAAAAAATATGTGGCCTTCTAGCAGTGTGTGGGACTTTCTCTATTAGTCCATCTATACTGACCTCCATCAGGTTGCAAACTGAATATAATTTTTTTCTGCATCTAGCTCTGAAAAAATATTTGGCCTTCTAGCAGTGTGTGGGACTTTCTCTATTAGTCCATCTATACTGACCTCCATCAGGTTGCAAATTCAAAATAATTTTTTGTCTGCATCTAGCTCTGAAAAAATATTGGGCTTCTAGCTGTGTGTGGGACTTGTTGTATTAGTCCATCTATACTGACCTCCATCAGGTTGCAAATTAAAAATAATTTTTATCTGCATCTACAGTACCTCTGAAAAAATATTTGGGCTTCTAGCTGTGTGTGGGACTTGTTCTATTAGTCCATCTATACTGACCTCCATCAGGTTGCAAATTGAATATAATTTTTATCTGCATCTAGCTCTGAAAAAATATTTGGCCGTCTAGCAGTGTGTTGGACTTTCTCTATTAGTCCATCTATACTGACCTCCATCAGGTTGCAAATTAAAAATAATTTTTATCTGCATCTACCTCTGAAAAAATATTTGGGCTTCTAGCAGTGTGTGGGACTTGTTCTATTAATCCATCTATACAGACCTCCATCAGGTTGCAAACTGAATATATTTTTTTCTGCATCTACCTCTGAAAAAATATTGGGCTTCTAGCTGTGTGTGGGACTTGTTGTATTAGTCCATCTATACTGACCTCCATCAGGTTGCAAATTGAATATAATTTTTATCTGCATCTTGCTCTGAAAAAATATTTGGCCTTCTAGCAGTGTGTGGGACTTTCTCTATTAGTCCATCTATACTGTCCTCCATCAGGTTGCAAATTAAAAATAATTTTTATCTGCATCTACCTCTGAAAAAATTTTTGGGCTTCTAGCTGTGTGTGGGACTTGTTCTATTAATCCATCTATACAGACCTCCATCAGGTTGCAAACTGAATATATTTTTTTCTGCATCTACCTCTGAAAAAATATTGGGCTTCTAGCTGTGTGTGGGACTTGTTCTATTAATCCATCTATACAGACCTCCATCAGGTTGCAAACTGAATATATTTTTTTCTGCATCTACCTCTGAAAAAATATTGGGCTTCTAGCTGTGTGTGGGACTTGTTGTATTAGTCCATCTATACTGACCTCCATCAGGTTGCAAACTGAATATATTTTTTTCTGCATCTACCTCTGAAAAAATATGTGGCCTTCTAGCAGTGTGTGGGACTTTCTCTATTAGTCCATCTATACTGACCTCCATCAGGTTGCAAACTGAATATAATTTTTTTCTGCATCTAGCTCTGAAAAAATATTTGGCCTTCTAGTGACGCGCCCCTGGGCCTGTGTCGCGCTGCGTTGCGCACGCGGGAGCTTACCCGGAGCCGGATCTCTTGAGGGTTGTAGTCTCGTGGCGGTGACCCGGTCCGTGCCCAGGGAGTCAAACTGAGCGGCGATGTAACAGCGGTAGATGTAGGACGACTACGCCACCCGTTGAATGCAGCTATGGAGCTGCCGCTGCAGGACAGTCCGCTGAGGCCGGTGGATGGATGGTGCAGCGTAGATGGTATAACCCCCAACGGGAAGGGTATGGCCTTAGGGCAGCAGATGTGGATGATGGGGGTAGCAGGAACCACTCAGAGACGGTGCGGTGTAATTCAGGGTCTTTACTGGTAACAACGATAGACCCTCCCGGAGTACTTGCTAGTGAGCGGGGCCTGGTCAGTCCTTGAGCAGATGGGATCTCCCCTGGCCAGGCGGAGTTGTAGGCCTACCAAACTGACTGTACTCTTCTGGCTACCTTGCTAGAAGCGGATATAAGTAGCCCACGTCCCTGAGTGTACCGTGTGGTGCTCACCCGTATGGCCGGTGACTCGGGGCCTTCTAATGGCTTCCGCTCCACAATGGCGGTGCTGGTCCCAGGCGTCTGACCGTGCCTTCGGGTTTCTGGGCCTGAGGACCTGAAATCCCCTGCCGGTCGGCTTCTGCTGCTGGGTAAGAGTTAGTCCCCACAGCCTCGGACGCCGGGTCCGGTAAGAAAGCTTCTCAGTCAGGGCGAGCTCTGCAGCTGCCAGCCCCTGACTCGTAGTAATATTGCTCCCAATGAGCTTCTGCTGTTTCTTCCTATGCTGCTTCTCTGTCTCTACTCTCCTTGACTGACTAACCCTGCCTCAGCCCAGGGTTTATACAGGGGAAGTTCTTCCCCTCCCAAGACTGGGCAGGAGGTGTGGCATGCACAGGATCCCTGACCAAAGGACCTCCCACCCGCTCTCAGACATAACATTACATTACTGTGGAAAACCAGACCCCTGGGGTGCCACATTCCCCCCTAGTGAAATTTAGTACTCCGGGACTAAACATATTTTAGAAAAACATAACAAGATATAACAACAATAACAGTACAATAAGAAGAAACACATAAAGGTGGTCACGGCATGTCCGTAACCGGGTGCAGTCTTTGAAGAAAAGCAAGGTGTCCGTTTCACCAAAACAGGGAGACGTAACCAGGTAGGGGTCTGTCCTACCCCGAGTCCTTAACAGTCTCTAGTCCATCCTGGGTTACGCTCCAACTATGTACAAGGATTCCCGGTAAATCCACCAAGGATTCCTAAAAATAACTGGAAACACAAAATTATACACAAGCACCAATACACAGATAAACATAAATAAAACAATTTATACACTTCAAATCCTCCAGCGTGCGGGTAACTGGCCTCTAGTGGCCCTAGTGGACC
This sequence comes from Phyllobates terribilis, assembly GCF_046119375.1. Lineage (NCBI taxonomy): Eukaryota > Metazoa > Chordata > Amphibia > Anura > Dendrobatidae > Phyllobates > Phyllobates terribilis. The sequence continues at coordinate 35,382,256 of NW_027362767.1, forward strand.
TACGGAGCTGACTGTCTGGCCCTGAACTACAGGGTGTAGGAGCTGTCAAGGGTAAACTGGGCAGCTGTCTACCGGCTCTTTGTCTCACTAGGGGTACGGCAGGCTCACTATAAGCAGAGGGTTGATCCTCCTGTTCTGCTTGTGTGGAGTCTTCTGCCTCCTGGTCCGGCTGTTCTTCCAGCTCTACCTGTTGCTCCGTAGGTGCTTGGGATGCTGGTTGGAGGAAGGTGAGTACGGGTACCACAACTGCACCATTGACTTGAGTCCAAGACCGAGGAAAGTCTCCGAGCACAGTACTAACCATATCTTCCCTTTCCTCTACGGGTCGAGGGTCTTCTTGTTCCTCTTCAGGGTTCCTCAGTTGTTCGGGACACTTCTTCAGGTGGTCCCGGGATACAATGGCTGTGGTTTCCCCTCCATCTTTACTGATAGTACAAACCTTCGGGTTCTCGTGGCTTGAGGGCAGTACGGTGTACGGGTCCTTCTCCCACTGGTCATCCAACTTGTGGAGCCGTCTCTTCCTCTTCAAGACCTGCTCTCCGGGTACCAGGGGAACAGCGGGAGCATACTGGTTGTAAGTTTTCTCTTATCTTTCCCTAACCTGACAGAGACTTCGCTCCACGCTCTCCTGTACTCTCCGGTACTGCTGCTGCCTCTCTGTGTCCCAGTCTGTTTCTGGTGAAGTGTCCTCGGGTGTCAGGACTCCCATTTCCAGGTCAACAGGTAACTTACCAGGTCTTGCCCTCATTAGGTAAGCCGGGGTACAGTTGGTGGAACCTACCGGGATGTGGTTGTATAGGTCCACCAGATCGGGCAACTTCTCAGGCCACAGACTGCGTTCTTCCAGGGGCAACGTTTTTAGAAGATCCATTACCACCTGGTTCATTTTCTCACAAAGTCCATTAGTTTGCGGATGGTAGGGTGTCGTCCTTATCTTCCGGCAGCCATACAGATTGCAGAATTCCTGGAAGACCTCCGCTTCAAAGGCAGGTCCCTGGTCCGTCAGCACTTGGTCCGGGTACCCGTGTGGACGGCAAAAGTGCTGCTGGAAGGCTCTAGCTGCTGTTTGAGCCGTTAAGTCCTTGACGGGGACGACAACCAGAAACCGGGAGTAATGATCCACGATGGTTAACGCGTAGACGTAGCCACTTCTGCTTGGGGTCAGTTTTACATGATCCAAGGCTACCAGTTCCAACGGTTGCCGGGTGACGATGGACTGCAGGGGAGTCTTCTGGCTGGCACGGTCCTTCCTTCTCAGGTTGCACGGGCCACAGTCTCTGCACCACTTCTCGATGGTTCCCCTCATGCCTACCCAGTGGAACCGCTCGCGCAGCAGGAACTCCAGCTTCTTCCACCCGAAGTGTCCAGCTCCGTCGTGGTATGCCTCCATCACCATGGCTGCGTCTCTTTGTGGCACCACTACTTGCCAGAGTAATTCATGCGTCCGGGAGTTAACCATTCTGCGGCACAACTTCCCTTTGTAAAGGAACAGTCGACTCTTCTCTGCCCATAGTTGTTTGGCTTCCTCCGGAGCGTCTGGTTCAAGGCGAGCCTCCGGCCGAGTCAGCATCTCCTTCACCAGTCGGATGGCAGGGTCGCTGTCTTGCGTTTCCGCCCAGTTGTAGTGGGGTAAGGGGTTCAACGTAGCAGCCTGCTTACTCCTTACCCAGTGGGAATACTGGATAGTCCCATGACGGTGGAATGCAGGGAGTTCAACTTCTTTCAGTCCCTCCGGATCTTCTCCTCCGTCCGGCAGGTTGGGCATCCTGGACAGGGCGTCCGCGTTGGTATTGGAGCGTCCTGCCCGGTATTTGATTGTGAACTCGTAGTTGGACAGACGGGCCATCCACCTCTGCTCCAGGGCACCGAGTCTTGCCGTGTCCAGGTGTGTCAACGGGTTGTTATCCGTGTACACGGTGAACCGAGAAGAAGCGAGGTAATGCTTAAAGCGCTCGGTGACTGCCCATACTACGGCCAGGAACTCTAACTTAAATGAGCTGTAATTCTCGGGGTTCCTTTCGGTGGATCTGGGACAGTACGGCTCCTAGCCCGATGTTACTGGCGTCGGTGTAGAGGATAAAGGGCTGGCTATAATCCGGGTACGCCAGGATTTCGTCCCCCGTGAGGGCCATCTTCAGCTGGCGGAAGGACTCTTCTTCCAGCTCCTCCCATTTGAAGGGCGGCTTCTGGTTCTTGGCCTTCCGGGACTGGCCTATCAGGAGGTCCTGCATAGGTGCTGCTTTTTTGGTGAAACCGGGAATAAACCTTCGGTAGTAGCCTACCAATCCGAGGAACTGCCGCACTTCTTTTACGCTGGAGGGGCTTGGCCATTCCTTAATTGCGGTGATCTTATCAGGGTCGGGAGCCACTCCGTCAGCGCTCACCACGTGTCCCAGGTACTGCACCTTTGGTTTCAGGAGGTGACACTTGGAGGGTTTCACCTTTAGGCCGTAACTTGCCAGAGCTTCGAACACTTCCGCCAGGTGTTTCAGGTGGTCCTCATACGTCTTGGAATATACGATGACATCGTCCAGGTACAACAGGACCGTCTCGAAGTTTCTGTGGCCCAAACAACACTCCATTAGTCGTTGGAAGGTTCCCGGTGCGTTGCAGAGTCCGAACGGCATGCAGGTGAACTCGCTAAGTCCCATCGGGGTGGTGAAGGCGGTCTTCTCCCGGTCCGCCTCTGCTACAGGAACCTGCCAGTACCCGCTAGTGAGATCCAAGGTAGAGAAGAAGTTAGCAGATCTTAAAGCAGCCAATGACTCCTCTATCCTTGGTAAGGGGTACGCATCCTTGTGTGTGATACGATTGATTTTCCGGTAATCTACACACATCCTCATGGTGTTGTCTTTTTTCGGACTAAGACTAGTGGAGCTGCCCAGGGGCTACAGCTATCCCTGATCACCCCAGCCTCCTTCATGTCTCTAAGCATCCCCTTGGCGTGTTGGTAGTGGGCAGGGGGTACGGGTCGATACCTCTCTTTTATAGGAGGATGGTCTCCCGTGGGGATGTGGTGTTCTACCCCCTTGACTCGCCCGAAGTCTAACGGGTGTTTACTGAACACTCTCTCGTACTCCTGAACCACCCGATAGACTCCTTGTTTCTGGTGTGCGGGAGTGGAGTCAGTACCCAGATGTAGTTGCTGACACCAGTCCTTCATGTTTTTCTTAGAGCCGTTACCTTCCTCCGGGTGAGATGGAGGCAAGGGTTCCACAGATTGTATAGAATTTTGGTTAATGGTATATAATTTGGCTAGCGTGGCATACCGGGGCAGGTACACTTCCCTCTCCCCGATATTTATTATGCGAACGGGCACCCTCCCATGGCGTACATCAACCACCCCCCGTGCTGTCAAAATGGTGGGCCTACTGTCCGAGTAAACTGGTTCTACCATTGCCTGGTAATCTCTACCTCTCAGACCAATAGCTGCCCGGCACCAAATCATCATTTCACTTTTTGGGGGCATGGCAATAGGAAAAGGGTCACACATTCTTACACTACCAATCTCACCGCCGGAGAGTTCCACCTGTTGCCGTCGCATCAGTGCCCGGATCTCTTTCTGGAGCACCCGCTGCTCGCCGGAGCTGGCGTTCTTGGCAACCTGCTGTAAAAGGAAAATCACCTCTGCAAGACAATTTTCAATTACATTAGTTCCTAGAGTTATTTTTGGGTGACTCTCATGTTTGTCAATATCTACAATGATCAGTCCCTGTGCTGCCAGTTTGACTCTACCGATTTTGATGGTCACCTCTTTAAATCCGATCTGTGGCACGGGCTGGCCATTGCTGGCGATGATACTCAAGTCGTCGTCAGGGTAGCGGGTAATATCCGAGTCATTCCAGTACTGCTTAAAGAGCACGTACGGGATGGTGGTGACCTGTGACCCGGTGTCCAGTAGGGCACTCATGGGAATGCCATCCAGTACCACAGGCAAGACTGGACGTCCTCCCACATATCGGTCGCGCCAGTTCGATGGGCCTGGTGATCTTTTTCCTGGGGGTTGGCCCTCTACCCCAGGTTGTGCCCGTTTAAAGAACAGTACCTTGCCATATGTCCAGGTTGATTGCAGCGGCGGCAGATGGGTCGTCCGTCCTCGCTGTATCGGTCACTGGGTCTTCCTCTGGCCGGTGGAGTCCTCCTTGGTCGACGCCACGGGATATCCTCCGGTCCGGATGCCAGCTGGATCTTCCCTGGGGTGGAAGCCTGTAAAGACTGCACAGTTCGGGTTAGCGCAGCAACGCTCTTAGCTAGCTCTTGGACCTGATGGTGTAGGTCTGGAGCCGGGTCATTGTCCAAAGCCTGCGCATCAGCTCCCACAGGCCCTGCCGACAAGGGCGCCGCCTCCTGGTGGTAAGTGATAGCAGGGCGCTTGTGGGTCACAACGCCACCCGGTGCCGGTTCTCGGAGCACCCGGATGGCTCTGTCCTTGAACTGTGCAAAGCCCAGATGGGGATCCTGTAAGGCCATTGCCCGCAACTGGGTTCGGTGGGTATTACAATACAGTCCCTCTATAAACTGTTCGGTCAACAGCCTGTCCTCGTTTCCCACTCCATCAGGGTCGGTCTGCTTAATGGCCCTCAGGGCCTCTTGTAGGTTTAGTGCATAGTCCCTTATACTCTCATGCGCTCGCTGCTTGCACCCGTAGAATCTAAGCTTAATCTCGGCTGAGGTGCGGGTATCAAAGGTGTCCTTCAGCCGGGTTAGTATCCCTGCGACAGTCTTCCTCCCAGGTGGCCAGGATTTTACTTCCCTTTTGGCTGCCCCGGTTAGTTGGGCCACCAGGATGCTCACTTTTTGCTCTTCTGTGAGGGGGTACACCTGGAAGAGGCTATCCAGCTTTTCTCTAAAGTCATGCAGGGTATGTGACTCCCCTGAGTACTGGGGTAGCCAAGCTGCTCCCGGGATATAGGGCATGGTGAAGGGCATAACTGCAGCAGCGGTAGCGCTGGCGGGGGTTGAGGCAGTGAAGCTCTCCTCCGTATCCGACATCTTCCTCCCCCCTAGTGGACCGTGGCCTACCTTGCGATGATCCTGTTCCGTAGGCTGCGGCTCCGCAGTGGATCGTCAGGGTTGAGGACCTTCCGTCGCGCTCCTGTGACGTCGGCGTCTGCTGGGCTCCTTCCAGGACCTTACGCAACGTCCGGACGTGGGGCGGGGCTTCAGTTCTCGCGCGCTTTCGGAGTCCACGCCCCTCTTCTTCCCGCGCGGCGTCCTCAAGATGGCGTCCAATGGCGGGAAAACTCCACGGATGGCGAGAAGAAGGCAGAAGATGGCGCCGGATGGCGGGAATCTTCACCACAGGTAAGTTTGAAAAGTCTCTTTTTCAGGCACGCAGTACCCGGTGGTTGCGGGCACGAAATCCTGCCGACTACGCCAAAGTTGACGCGCCCCTGGGCCTGTGTCGCGCTGCATTGCGCACGCGGGAGCTTACCCGGAGCCGGATCTCTTGAGGGTTGTAGTCTCGTGGCGGTGACCCGGTCCGTGCCCAGGGAGTCAAACTGAGCGGCGATGTAACAGCGGTAGATGTAGGACGACTACGCCACCCGTTGAATGCAGCTATGGAGCTGCCGCTGCAGGACAGTCCGCTGAGGCCGGTGGATGGATGGTGCAGCGTAGATGGTATAACCCCCAACGGGAGGGGTATGGCCTCAGGGCAGCAGATGTGGATGATGGGGGTAGCAGGAACCACTCAGAGACGGTGCGGTGTAATTCAGGGTCTTTACTGGTAACAACGATAGACCCTCCCGGAGTACTTGCTAGTGAGCGGGGCCTGGTCAGTCCTTGAGCAGATGGGATCTCCCCTGGCCAGGCGGAGTTGTAGGCCTCCCAAACTGACTGTACTCTTCTGGCTACCTTGCTAGAAGCGGATATAAGTAGCCCACGTCCCTGAGTGTACCGTGTGGTGCTCACCCGTATGGCCGGTGACTCGGGGCCTTCTAATGGCTTCCGCTCCACGATGGCGGTGCTGGTCCCAGGCGTGTGACCGTGCCTTCGGGTTTCTGGGCCTGAGGACCTGAAATCCCCTGCCGGTCGGCTTCTGCTGCTGGGTAAGAGTTAGTCCCCACAGCCTCGGACGCCGGGTCCGGTAAGACAGCTTCTCAGTCAGGGCGAGCTCTGCAGCTGCCAGCCCCTGACTCGTAGTAATATTGCTCCCAATGAGCTTCTGCTGTTTCTTCCTATGCTGCTTCTCTGTCTCTAATCTCCTTGACTGAATAACCCTGCCTCAGCCCAGGGTTTATACAGGGGAAGTTCTTCCCCTCCCAAGACTGGGCAGGAGGTGTGGCATGCACAGGATCCCTGACCAAAGGACCTCCCACCTGCTCTCAGACATAACATTACATTACTGTGGAAAACCAGACCCCTGGGGTGCCACACTAGCAGTGTGTGGGACTTTCTCTATTAGTCCATCTATACTGACCTCCATCAGGTTGCAAATTCAAAATAATTTTTATCTGCATCTACAGTACCTCTGAAAAAAATATTTGGGCTTCTAGCTGTGTGTGGGACTTGTTCTATTAGTCCATCTATACTGACCTCCATCAGGTTGCAAATTGAATATAATTTTTATCTGCATCTAGCTCTGAAAAAATATTTGGCCGTCTAGCAGTGTGTGGGACTTTCTCTATTAGTCCATCTATACTGACCTCCATCAGGTTGCAAATTAAAAATAATTTTTATCTGCATCTACCTCTGAAAAAATATTTGGGCTTCTAGCAGTGTGTGGGACTTGTTCTATTAATCCATCTATACAGACCTCCATCAGGTTGCAAACTGAATATATTTTTTTCTGCATCTACCTCTGAAAAAATATTGGGCTTCTAGCTGTGTGTGGGACTTGTTGTATTAGTCCATCTATACTGACCTCCATCAGGTTGCAAATTGAATATAATTTTTATCTGCATCTTGCTCTGAAAAAATATTTGGCCTTCTAGCAGTGTGTGGGACTTTCTCTATTAGTCCATCTATACTGTCCTCCATCAGGTTGCAAATTAAAAATAATTTTTATCTGCATCTACCTCTGAAAAAATTTTTGGGCTTCTAGCTGTGTGTGGGACTTGTTCTATTAATCCATCTATACAGACCTCCATCAGGTTGCAAACTGAATATATTTTTTTCTGCATCTACCTCTGAAAAAATATTGGGCTTCTAGCTGTGTGTGGGACTTGTTCTATTAATCCATCTATACAGACCTCCATCAGGTTGCAAACTGAATATATTTTTTTCTGCATCTACCTCTGAAAAAATATTGGGCTTCTAGCTGTGTGTGGGACTTTCTCTTTTAGTCCATCTATACTGACCTCCATCAGGTTGCAAATTCAAAATAATTTTTTGTCTGCATCTAGCTCTGAAAAAATATTGGGCTTCTAGCTGTGTGTGGGACTTGTTGTATTAGTCTATCTATACTGACCTCCATCAGGTTGCAAATTAAAAATTATTTTTATCTGCATCTACAGTACCTCTGGAAAAATATTTGGGCTTCTAGCTGTGTGTGGGACTTGTTCTATTAGTCCATCTATACTGACCTCCATCAGGTTGCAAATTGAATATAATTTTTATCTGCATCTAGCTCTGAAAAAATATTTGGCCTTCTAGCAGTGTGTGGGACTTTCTCTATTAGTCCATCTATACTGACCTCCATCAGGTTGCAAATTGAATATAATTTTTATCTGCATCTAGCTCTGAAAAAATATTTGGCCTTCTAGCAGTGTGTGGGACTTTCTCTATTAGTCCATCTATACTGACCTCCATCAGGTTGCAAATTAAAAATAATTTTTATCTGCATCTACCTCTGAAAAAATATTTGGGCTTCTAGCAGTGTGTTGGACTCATTGTATTAGGCCATCTATACCAAGCTCCACCAGCTTTGAAATTAATAATAATTTTTAGCTGCATCTAGCCCTGAAAATAATTTTTCCCAATAGTGGTAGCAATAGAAATATGGGGCGCGCGCCTGGCTAACAAAAATATACGCTTCATAACACAAAACACCAGCCTAGCGCACTGCATTAATAAGATGGCATCATCGTCTCTCCCAGTGCTAGGCCTACTACGCAGGCTAGTATTCCTGTGCCTAAAACACAATGTATGGGTCCGCGCTAGCCACTATGCTGAGGGGTATAAAGCTGCTGCTAACGCTTTATAACAATTCAATTGGCAGATTTTCACAGAGCTCTTCCACAACGCCCACCCATCGGGCAACAGTTGCCCACCCTCCCTATGGGATCTAGTGGCGAATAGTTGATGCCATTAATCAGAGCGTCAGTTGCCCCGTCAACGTGGCAAGCATACGGTAAGGCATGGGAAGAGTGGACACGACTAGTAGAAGGCAGACGGGTTGACCAATGTGAACAAGCCAGATCACAAGTCACCATAGAATTTCTCCACCAGCTAATGATGAGGGGCATATCAGGGGCGTCAGCGCAGCGGTGTCTGACCGGAGTAGCATTTCACTTCCAACTACTGAATTGGGGAGATGTGACAAAGATTCATCATCAGACAATCCATAAAAGGGTGGAAAAGGGGTCAGTCAAGTCAGGAATGTAGACGTCCCGTCCCGTGTCACTAAAACTGATTTCTCACATCTTATCCCTAACACCATTAACATGACACTCACAATTTGAAGCAACACTAATGTCTACTGCATTTGTGATCGCCTTCTTCGGGGCGCTATGTATAAGCGAATTAGTCCCTCAATCCAAAATTACCACCAGTGGACGCTTATTACACCAGGAAGTAGTCATAGCCAATAATGCAATACGTGTACGCATACACCAATCGAAAACGGTTCCAGCGGGCAGGGGTACTTGGGTACTTCTACAACCCACAAACGGTACACTGAGTCGGGTAACAATAGTAAAAACATATCTAGCCATCAGATCACAAAGTAATTTCTTCGTATCACACATTGATGGAACGCCATTATCAAGATACCTGTTCCAAGCTATATTTAATAAATGCATAACATCGGCAGGGAACCACCCCAAAGATTACGGGACACACTCATTCCGCATAGGTGGGGCCACGGAAGCAGCAAGAGCAGGACTGTCAGAAACGGAAGTTCAGAGGATAGGGAGATGGCGATCCACGTGTTTGGCGAGATACATAAGACCGGACTTGTTATCCTAACGTGGTTTGTTTCTTTTACAGGTGACGCTAAGCCAACAGTGTGAGTGATAGGCCACTCGTATATATATTGGGCACAAAAAAGGGCGAAAGTCCACCCAGGCTGGAGGAAATTAGAGTTTCATAACACATATTTCAACTGGAGAGGTATTAGAGGCCTGCTATGGCCACAGGTACTAATGGAGGTAATCAAGGTAGGGAGAGAGGCAAGAGGTCTGGTCATCTTAGTTATACAGGCCGGGGGAAACAACCTAGGTCATCACAAGAGCGCATAACTAATGGCAATAATGAAACTAGACACTGAGCGCTTCAGAGAATTTTTCACAAAATTAGCTATAGTATGGTCAGAGATTGTGCCGATAGCGGTATGGCAAGGTGCGCGAGACATCACGGCCATCGAATGGACAAGGCGGGTAATAAATATTCGGATGGCAAAATTTAGAAGAGACAGAGGCGGTGTAGTGATACGACACCGACAACTGGAAGGAGATAAAGCAGGCCTCATACGGCCTGACGGTGTTCACTTAATAGATATTGGACTGGACATATTCCTGTCAGGACTCCAGGACGGAGTGGAACAAGCGTTAAGAGTGATGGGTGGGGGTCAGAGTCCTGCATACGAGTACGCTGGATCCTCCGTGGCCTGGAAATAGAAAGGACATGTTGGAGAGTTACACTTGTTGGCCAACTTGCCGGAGTGGGGACCCAGGGCATGCTGCAACAAGCTGAATTATTTTAGAAATAAAATGCCTTTCTATTGGAATGAGTATAAAGAGTTAATAAAGCTGTGACCGATCCTCACCCATCCAGTTGTAAGAGTTACATTATTGGGTTGTCCATGAAAGGGGGGCGGTAGGGGGGCTGAGCATCTGGGTTTGGTTGGGGGTCCCCACAGTCTGCCTAGGCTAGATTAATTTAAAAATTCTTATTAGATACACAGGCGGTGCAGCTTGCTTCGCAGCTGGGCTACTACGCCCAAAGTATTGCCTAGGCTAGATGCAGTTAAAAATTCTACGCTGACTAGCAGACACTGAAGATTTGGAGCAGACCTCTGAGTAAACAGCTCTTCAGACTCAACCATCTGTGTTACCCCAAGCCATAGTGTATGTAGTTTCTTACAGTTAAAAGGGGGGGGTGCGAACCAACCCACCTGGAATTGACGATGCCAACGTCACGTAAGACACAGCAAGGGGACTCCCAAAATTGTGGCACAGACACCACTTAACCCTAGAACGCATACCTGTGGCCTTGCAGGCCCGCCCAGTTAATTGTTTTCTAATTTCTGCAAGATTGCTTTAGTTAGAATTTTGAAACTCTAGGTATTCTTCATGTATATAGTTGTTTGTCATTTGAGTTTGAGTTATTCCATGTTATTTGCACACGGGCCTAAAGGGCCCCAGGTATGTGAAAGTGTAGATTTTTATGGTCATGCGTTCTAGGGTTAAGTGGCATCAATTGCCCCACTGTTGCTTAAAACGGTTGGTGAGGTGATTTTACCAAATCCCCAAGCTTTTAGTCTCCCAAGGATGACACAGGGGTAGAAATGTCCTTGCGAATCCATGATTTGATCATCTTTATGAACGTGAGTCTGTCTACATTCTCAGTGGACAGCCGCGTGCGCTTATCTGTCAGAACACCACCAGCAGCGCTGAACACACGTTCAGAGAGAACGCTGGCTGCATGGCATGACAAGATTTCCAAGGAGTGAGTGGCGAGCTCCGGCGATTTTTCAAGATTGGAATACCAAAATGAGCAAGGGTCCAGTGACACAGTCATGGCTTCGATGTTCACTTGGAGATTCTCCTGTACCATCCTCTCTAGGCATTGACTATGTGTCAGACTTCTTGTCTCCTGTGGCCTTGCAAAGGATGGTCTAAAAAAGTGGTGAAACGATTCCACAAAATTGCTGTTACCAGCAGATACTGTGTTACTGTTACTGTTTGAGTGATGAAGACTCGACAGTCCCACCGTTGGCAAGTTAGAACTGTGAGATTCACTACGTGCACCACTGGTGTTTTGTGGAAAAGCACATGTAAGATTCTGCAACAGATACTCCTGCATTCGTCAATACCTTTTTATGGCAGGAATTATTTCGGCAAATATACTTTTGTACCGGGGATCTAAGAGTGTGGCAACCCAGTAGTCGGGATTACTTCGAATTCTGACAATCCGGGGGTCATGTTGCAGGTAGTGCAGCAAGAAGGCACTCATGTGTCTTGCGCATCCAGAAGGACCAAGTCCTTGTTGTGTTGGTAGCGAGGTAAGAATCATGCTTCCATCCTCTGCCCTCTCATTCCAACCTCGCACAACAGAAATGTGATCAAGGTCTCCCTCATCTGATGAGTCTTCCATGCCCATTGCCAGTTCGTCCTCCACTTCTTCCTCGGCTCCTGCACCTTCCTCAACAGTTTGGCTGCTACCATGCGCCCTGGTTAATCCCTCTCCCCCACCCTCCCATGCCTGCCGCCTTGGTGCTGCCAACCGTCTGGACCTTGGAGATGTTATCCCTTCCGCATACGACTCCTCCTCTACTTCCTCCACCTCCTCTTGTCCCACCACCTGACTCCGAATTCTGTTTAACATGTGCTCCAGCATGTAAATCACCGTAATAGTCATGCTGATTATGGCATCTTCAGCACTAAACATATTCGTCGCCATTTCAAGACTGTGCAGAAGGGTGCATAGGTCCCTGATCTGAGACCACTCCTCCAGCTTGATTTGCCCCACCTCTGGATCTCGTTGACCCAGGCTATACGTCAGAACGTATTGCACCAGGGCTTGTCGGTGCTGCCACAGTCGCTGCAACATGTGCAGAGTTGAATTCCACCGTGTCGGCACATCGCATTTCAGCCGGTGAACTGGCAGGCCCAACGACTTCTGTAGAGATGTAAGTCGTTGAACTGCGGGATGCGAACGGCGGAAGTGAGCACACAGCGACCGTGCACTCTGCAGAAGGCCATCTAGTCCAGGATAGTGGGCTAAAAATTGCTGGACAACCAGGTTCAACACGTGAGCCATACAAGGCACGTGTGAGACATTGCCCCAGTGAAGTGCCGCACCCAGGTTTGCAGCATTGTCGCACATGGCCTTCCCTGGTTGCAGGTCCAGTGGAGACAACCTTTCATGAAACTGGGTCTCCAGAGCTGACCAAAACTCCTCAGCTGTGTGACTCACATTTCCCAGACATTTCAAAGTAAACACTGATGCGTTGAGCCCTGCTGCCAGCATAGTAAGGAGGTGTGCAGGATTCCTTCTGCGCAGTTAGAAAGCAGGTGGCATTATCAGACAGGCTTTGGGTGCAGGTGGAGGACCGAGAGGAGGTTGAGGAGGCAGAAGCAGTGGAGGAAGTTCGAGATAAAGAGGATTAACACACAACTCGTGGGGACGGTAAGACTTGGACAGCAGCCCCTTGTCCTGCTGTCACCATAGTTACCCAGTGCCCAGTCAGCGACATGTAACGCCCCTGTCCATGCCTTCTCGTCCAAGTGTCTGTGGTGAAGTGCACCCTGTCACACACAGAGTTTCTCAAAGAAGCGGTGATGTTGTGTGCGACATGGTAGTGGAGCGCAGGCACACCTTTCTTTGAGAAGTAGTGCCGACTGGGCATCTGGTACTGGGACACTGTGACGGACATAAGGTCTTGAAAATCCTCTGTGTCCTCCAGGTGGAAAGGCAGCATTTCTGTAGCCAACAGCTTGCAGATGGTGAAATTCAACCTCTTAGCTTTCTCATGGCTAGGAGGAAATGGTCTTTTACTTTTCCACATCTGAGGGACCGAGGGCTGGCTGTTGTGCTTAGACGGTGTTGAGTAAGGTGTCCCCGGCAACTGCCGGTCTGTGAGGAAGATGCAGGCGGACATGTTAGGTTGCCTTGATCCAAATGTGGTGCTCTCGATGTCGGAGAGCGCTCAACACTAGCAGGTGTTTCCACTTCCCAATGAACTGACGACCTGCCAATCACATTGGCTGTTGCGGGTAAAGAGGTGGCAGGTCTGCGTCCAAAAACATGTGTGACTGCTGTCCCCCCAGTCACAGAGGATGAAGAGGCTGTGGATGCACAAGATGGGGCAGACGGTGGTTGGCCCAGCCGGCTAGGCCGCATTGTAGCACAGTGAGCTTCCCACTGCAACTTATGCTTCATATCCATGTGACGGTACATGCATGAAGTACTCAAACTATGTATTTTTTGGTCTCTACTTAGCTTTTGCTGACAAATATTACAGATAACACGAGTTGGGTCATCCTTATCGATCTGAATAAATGCCCAGGCTATGCAAGGCTTAGAGCCCATGTGACCTGAAGAGCCACTACGACTTGTGGTCAGAGGCAGAGTTGTGGTTGAGGATGCAGTTGTTGACGTGCTTCCAGTACTCCGTCTCTGTTCAGGAAGGCGCAACCTAACCTCGTCGTCAAAAACATCTGTGATGCCCCGCTGCGCTTGGTATCACAGATCCTACAAGAGTGCATTGATGGAATCCTCCACAAGAGGCCCCCATAAACATTCACACATCTCCACCTTCCACCTCAGACCAGCAGAGGGAGCCCGTTAGGGATATAAATAGGGAAGGTGGAGCTAGGCAGTTCAGTTCCTCTGAAGAGTTCCTGCAGTAGAGAAGCCTAAGAGAGGTCAGTCTGCAGTGGAGCTCAGTCTAGTCTAGAGAACGCAGTTAATAGTTCAGCAGTGGAGCACGAGGCTCCTGCTTGCTAGATTCAGGGAGCCCAGATAGAGCTTAAGGTGTGCCGGTGCCGTAAGATCAGTGAAGCGCGGCAAGCTGCCGTTAGTGTGTATAGCCTAGTGAGGGCCCGAGTAGGCCGAAGGCGAGTGGCGAGTTAGTACATAAGGGGCAGAGGAGCTTAACCAGCTCACCCCGAAGCATTTACCGGACACAGGATCCGAGCTTACCGGTATCTCTATGACCCAGTAAGGCATAACCGGAATCCCTGGAGAACTACAAGTCCCAGGATCGCTAAGGTGCTGATATGTAACAGAGCCAGGAGACGCTTAGGCCCCGCATACTGGGAGCGTGAACTCCAAGAGAAGGCCCTACCACAAGGTCAGCCAGCGCAGGACAAAGACAAAGTTAGGCCTAGCTCCAGGCAGGTCAGAAACTTACTACGCAGAGGCGAGAAACAGGAGGCCCTACACCCGCTCATTGGGGAGGATCCTGATATGCACCCTTCACCCTACAGTGCTCCGGGATGTGCCTGAATTTCCACCAGTAAAAGGTACTGAAGTGACTACCGTGTCCGTTCCCGTTCTTGCTCTGACCCAGCTGGGTCTCGCCTGTCCTGCATTCCCCCTGCATACGCTGCCCTGAGACCTAGCTCCACCTGTGGGGAGCTATACCATCGAGCTGCCTTATCACCGGCCTCAGTGGACTGCTGCAGCGCTGGTGCTTGTCACCAGATACCACAGGTGGCGTCATGAACTCTTATAAAATTAACAATTATCCACCCTTTTAAAGAGAGACCCCAGGGTACGGGCCAGGGAGCCGACCACCGCGACATCCCCAAGGCCAGGCAAATGCCCGGGTACCGAGTCATCCCCATCCCCAGGGCTAGTCACATCCTCCTCCACCTCCTCTGCTGACCTCATCGACTGTCTGACTGTGGGTTGACAGTAAGTGGGATCTCCAACCTCGTCATCATCACCCTGTGTGTTATCACACCCGTCGCCCTCAGAGCCAACCTCTTCCTGCCCTGACCGAAAAGTCAAGTTGTCGCTCCAATCAGGTATTTGAGTCTCATCATCGTCTTCATCATTGTCTCCACCAACAGGAGTTACAGTTTGGGAACAAGGGTCTACATTATGCTCAGAACCTTCTTCATCTGGTCCTGGATCCAACTTATAAAGATTCTGGGCATCGGATCAGATCATTTCCTCATCTAGATTAACAGAAGCTCTGGAGCAGACATCCGTTTCCCAGGCTATAGTATGAGTAAACAGCTGGGCAGACTCAGCCATCTGTGTTACCCCATACTCAGACGGGCAGCTGGAGACTTGGGAGCTGTGAGGAAGCAAGTGCGATTGGGGTGACACCTCTGAGGACTGGAGTATTTGTGATGTTGAAATTGAGGTGATGGAGAGCCCACTTGAAGGAGCACTTGATATCCGTTGAAGCACCTGCTGTTTTTGTGCCTCATCTAGAATTTGTAGCGATGGGCGTGTCCGTAAGAATGGGATCGTATCACATTGTCCACGAAAAGAAGTCGACATCTTAGTTTGGCTGGAAGATGGTCTTTCTTCTGCAGATGTTACCCCCCCCCCACCATGGGGGGCCTCTACCCACCGGCGGACAGGCACCAGTATTGGGATAGGGGGGCTGGCCGTCAGGGTCCACCGCGGCTCTGGCACAAACCCGGCGACACAGAGGTGGCACAGGCAGCAACGGACTGGCCGTGTCGGCTTCTCACTTTTTGGATTTTAGAAGGGCATGACATGCCTATATCTGTGTCTCCCCCTCCTTTTACTCCTCCACCTCTTTTCTTTTCGCATGACTATATGTACTTGTCACTTTTCCATGTGTTAGTTGTGTCTTCTGAGCAGTTTGTCAGCTTTTGGACACCTTTGAAGGTGTTTTCTATGTGTTTCTATGTGTTTTTGTTTGCCTGCCATTGGTTTTAACGGTGTTCGAAGGTGTTCGACGAACAGTTCGACGAACAGTTCGGCGAACACACGGGTGTTCGACGAACCAAACCGAACTCGAACACTACGGGGGTGTCTCAACACTAGTTGGTGGCGAGGTAACAATCATGGTTCCTTCCTCTGTCCTCTCCCCCCAACCTCGCACAACAGAAATGTGATCAAGGTCTCCCTCATCTGATGAGTCTTCCATCAGTTCGTCCTCCACTTCTTCCTGGGCTCCTGCACCTTCCTCACTAGTTTGGCTGCTACCATGCGCCCTGGTAAAACCATCTCCCCCACCCTCACATGCCTGCCGCCTTGGTGCTGCCGACCGTCTGGACCTTGCAGATGTTAGCCCTTCCGCATACAACTCCTCCTCCTCTACTTCCTCCACCTCCTCTTGTGCCACCACCTGACTCCGAATTCTGTTTAACATATGCTCCAGCATGTAAATCACCGGAATAGTCATGCTGATAATGGCATCGTCAGCACTAATCATCTTCGTCGCCATTTCAAAACTGTGCAGAAGGGTGCATAGGTCCCTGATCTGAGACCACTCCTCCAGCGTGATTTGCCCCACCTCTGGATCTCGTTGGCCCAGGCTATACGTCAGAACGTATTGCACCAGGGCTTGTCGGTGCTGCCACAGTCGCTGCAACATGTGCAGAGTTGAATTCCACCGGGTAGGCACATCGCATTTTAGCCGGTGAAGTGGCAGGCCCAACGACTTCTGTAGAGATGTAAGTCGCTGAGCTGCGGGATGCGAACGGCGGAAGTGAGCACACAGCGACCGTGCCCTCTGCAGAAGGCCATCTAGTCTGGGATAGTGGGCTAAAAATTGCTGGACAACCAGGTTCAACACGTGAGCCATACAAGGCACGTGTGTGACATTGCCCCGGCGAAGGGCCGCACCCAGGTTTGCAGCATTGTCGCACACGGCCTTCCCTGGTTTCAGGTCCAGTGGAGACAACCATTCATGAAATTGGTTCTCCAGAGCTGACCACAACTCCTCAGCTGTGTGACTCACATTTCCCAGACATTTCAAAGTAAAAACCGCCTGATGACGTTGAGCCCTACTGCCAGCATAGTAAGGAGGTGTGCAGGATCCCTTCTGCAAAGTTAGAAAGCTTGTGGCATGACCAGACAGGCTTTGGGTGCAGGTGGAAGACAGAGAGGAGGTTGAGGAGGCAGAAGCAGTGGAGGAAAAATGACTTAAAGAGGATTGACGCACAACTCGTGGGGACGGCAAGACTTGGACAGCAGCCCCTTGTCCTGCTGTCACCATAGTTACCCAGTGCCCAGTCAGCGACATGTAACGCCCCTGTCCATGCCTACTCGTCCAAGTGTCTGTGGTGAAATGCACCCTGTCACACACAGAGTTTCTCAAAGAAGCGGTGATGTTGTGTGCGACATGCTGGTGGAGCGCAGGCACACCTTTCTTTGAGAAGTAGTGCCGACTGGGCATCTGGTACTGGGGCACTGCGACGGACATAAGGTCTCGAAAATCCTCTGTGTCCACCAGGCGGAAAGGCAGCATTTCTGTAGCCAAGAGCTTGCAGATGGTGAAATTCAACCTCTTAGCTTTCTCATGGCTAGGAGGAAATGGTCTTTTACTTGTCCACATCTGAGGGACCGAGGGCTGGCTATTGTGCTTAGACGGGGTTGATAAGGGTGTCCCCGGCAAACTGCCGGTCTGTGAGGAAGATGCAGGCGGACATCTTAGGTTGCCTTGATCCAAAGGTGGTGCTATCGATGTCGGACAGAGCTCAACACCAGCTGGTGTTACCACCTCCAAAGAAAATGATGACCTGCCAATCACGCTGGCTGTTGCGGGTAAAGAGGTGGCAGGTCTGCGCCCCAAAACAGGTGTGACTGCTGTCCCCCCAGTCACAGAGGATGAAGAGGCCGAGGATGCACAAGATATGGCAGACGGTGGTTGGCCCGGCCGGCTAGGCCGCATTGTAGCACACTGAGCTTCCCACTGCAACTTATGCTTCATGTCCATGTGCCGGTTCATGCATGAAGTACTCAAACTATGTATTTTTTGGCCTCTACTTAGCTTTTGCTGACAAATGTTACAGATAACACGAGTTGGGTCATCTTTATTGATCTGAAAAAATGCCCAGGCTATGCAAGGCTTAGCACCCATGCGACCTGAAGAGCCACCACGACTTGTGGTGAGAGGCAGAGTTGTGTTTGAGGATGCAGTTGTTGACGTGCTTCCAGTACTACGTCTCTGTCCAGGAAGGCGCAACCTGACCTCGTCGTCACTAGCATCTTCCTCCACCTCCTCTGCTGACCTCATCTCTTGGCTGATTGTGGGTTGACAGTAAGTGGGATCTCCAACCTCATCATCATCACCCTGTGCGTTATCACACCCGTCGTCCTCAGAGCCAACCTGTTCCTGCCCTGACAAAAAACTAAAGTTGTCGCTCCAATCAGGTATTTGAGTCTCATCATCGTCTTCCTCATTGTCTCCACCAACAGGAGTTACAGTTTGGGAATGAGGGTCTACATTATGGTCAGAACCTTCTGCGTCTGGTCCTGGATCCGACTCATAAAGATTCTGGGCATCAGTGCAGATCATTTCCTCGTCTGGATTCACAGAAGCGCTGGAGTCGACCTCTGATTCCCAGGCTATAGTATGAGTAAACAGCTCTGCAGACTCAACCATCTGTTCTACCTCATACTCAGACGGGCAGCTGGAGATTTGGGAGCTGTGAGGAAGCAAGTGGGGGTGACACCTTTGAGGACTGGAGTATTTGTGATGTTGAAGTTGATGTGGAGGAGAGCCCACTTAAAGGAGCACTTGATATCCATTGAAGCACCTGCTGTTTTTGTGCCTCATCTGGAATTTGTAGCGATTGGCGTGGCCGTAAGAAAGGGATCTTATCACATTGTCCGCTAAAAGAAGTAGACATTTTAGTTTGGCTGGAAGATGGTCTTTCTTCTGCAGATGTTACTGTTGCTTTAACACCTACCCCACGGACACAACCTTTTTTCCCCTTCCCAACACGCCTATTCCCCTTTCCACCAGCAGGAGGCCTTTTTCCACTCATTTTGGTGGTTAACTAATTCACAACTCTGGAGTTGTTTGCACAAAAAAACAATGGATGGGAACCGAGCAGAGCTGAGTGGCCAAACTGTGGTATGAGGCCAAAACTATTGGCTGGGTTAGATGCAGAAAAAAATTATATTCGATTTGCAACCTGATGGAGGTCAGTATAGATGGACTAATAGAACAAGTCCCACACACAGCTAGAAGCCCAAATATTTTTTCAGAGGTAGATGCAGAAAAAAAATATATTCAGTTTGCAACCTGATGGAGGTCAGTATAGATGGACTAATAGAGAAAGTCCCACACACTGCTAGAAGGCCAAATATTTTTTCAGAGCTAGATGCAGACAAAAAATTATTTTGAATTTGAAACCTGATGGAGGTCAGTATAGGTGGACTAATAGAACAAGTCCCACACACTGCTAGAAGGCCAAATATTTTTTCAGAGGTAGATGCAGAAAAAAATTATATTCAGTTTGCAACCTGATGGAGGTCTGTATAGATGGATTAATAGAACAAGTCCCACACACAGCTAGAAGCCCAATATTTTTTCAGAGGTAGATGCAGAAAAAAAATTATTTTTAATTTGCAACCTGATGGAGGTCAGTATAGATGGACTAATAGAGAAAGTCCCACACACTGCTAGAAGGCCAAATATTTTTTCAGAGCTAGATGCAGAAAAAAATTATATTCAGTTTGCAACCTGATGGAGGTCAGTATAGATGTACTAATAGAACAAGTCCCACACACAGCTAGAAGCCCAAATATTTTTTCAGAGGTAGATGCAGATAAAAATTATTTTTAATTTGCAACCTGATGGAGGTCAGTATAGATGGACTAATAGAGAAAGTCCCACACACTGCTAGAAGGCCAAATATTTTTTCAGAGCTAGATGCAGATAAAAATTATTTTTAATTTGCAACCTGATGGAGGTCAGTATAGATGGACTAATAGAGAAAGTCCCACACACTGCTAGAAGGCCAAATATTTTTTCAGAGCTAGATGCAGAAAAAAATTATATTCAGTTTGCAACCTGATGGAGGTCAGTATAGATGGACTAATAGAACAAGTCCCACACACAGCTAGAAGGCCAAATATTTTTTCAGAGCTAGATGCAGAAAAAAATTATATTCAGTTTGCAACCTGATGGAGGTCAGTATAGATGGACTAATAGAACAAGTCCCACACACAGCTAGAAGCCCAAATATTTTTTCAGAGGTAGATGCAGATAAAAATTATTTTTAATTTGCAACCTGATGGAGGTCAGTATAGATGGACTAATAGAGAAAGTCCCACACACTGCTAGAAGGCCAAATATTTTTTCAGAGCTTGATGCAGAAAAAAATTATATTCAGTTTGCAACCTGATGGAGGTCAGTATAGATGGACTAATAGAACAAGTCCCACACACAGCTAGAAGCCCAAATATTTTTTCAGAGGTAGATGCAGATAAAAATTATTTTTAATTTGCAACCTGATGGAGGTCAGTATAGATGGACTAATAGAGAAAGTCCCACACACTGCTAGAAGGCCAAATATTTTTTCAGAGCTAGATGCAGATAAAAATTATTTTTAATTTGCAACCTGATGGAGGTCAATATAGATGGACTAATAGAGAAAGTCCCACACAGTGCTAGAAGGCCAAATATTTTTTCAGAGCTAGATGCAGAAAAAAATTATATGCAGTTTGCAACCTGATGGAGGTCAGTATAGATGGACTAATAGAACATGTCCCACACACAGCTAGAAGCCCAAATATTTTTTCAGAGGTAGATGCAGAAAAAAATTATATTCAGTTTGCAACCTGATGGAGGTCTGTATAGATGGATTAATAGAACAAGTCCCACACACAGCTAGAAGCCCAATATTTTTTCAGAGGTAGATGCAGAAAAAAAAATATTTTTAATTTGCAACCTGATGGAGGTCAGTATAGATGGACTAATAGAGAAAGTCCCACACACTGCTAGAAGGCCAAATATTTTTTCAGAGCTAGATGCAGAAAAAAATTATATTCAGTTTGCAACCTGATGGAGGTCAGTATAGATGGACTAAAAGAACAAGTCCCACACACAGCTAGAAGCCCAAATATTTTTTCAGAGGTAGATGCAGATAAAAATTATTTTTAATTTGCAACCTGATGGAGGTCAGTATAGATGGATTAATAGAACAAGTCCCACACACTGCTAGAAGGCCAAATCTTTTTTCAGAGCTAGATGCAGAAAAAAATTATATTCAGTTTGCAACCTGATGGAGGTCAGTATAGATGGACTAATAGAACAAGTCCCACACACTGCTAGAAGCCCAAATATTTTTTCAGAGCTAGATGCAGAAAAAAATTATATTCAATTTGCAACCTGATGGAGGTCAGTATAGATGGACTAATAGAATGATGCTATGCCCAAAAGATTTTACTTCACTAGGTGCAGTAAAAAAATTGGTATTCTATACACAGGTGGTATATCTTGCAACACAGATAGGCTACTCCACTGACTAACACACTCTGCAATAGGCCAAAAAGGATTAGCTTTGCTAGATTCAGCCAAATGCTGTGAAAAAAACTTGCACAGCACTGGCACAGACCTGCCTGGCAAAAACTGATAGGAACTGATGTAACCTAGTCCTGAAAAGAACTGCAATTACAATTAGTCTTTACTCCCACAATCTATCTATTTAAGAGCACAGACCTGCCTGATAAAAGTCGTAGGAAATGCTGTAACCTAGTCCTTAAAAGGACTGCAATCACAACTATTCCCTACTCCCAAGCTATCTGTAGATTTGTGCGAAAATTGGCTTGAAATTACCAAGGTATAGCGCACACAGCAACAGCGGTGCCGTCTAACACGCAGCTGCAGCAGTGAGAAAATGGTGGCGACGGGGAAAATGGCTTGGTCTTATAGGGCAAGGACATGTGACATACACTGCCAATGACACATGCCCTTGCTTGTGTGAAAAACAGCAGTTCGCTCCGTGTGTGCGCTGCTGATAGGCTGACAGACTGCACCTCCCCACTGCAAATGCGGGAAAGAGAAAAAAAAATGGAGATCTTCATTATTCCTGCAGAGATCCATCCCCTGCCCCTCCCCCCACCCCGCTGTACACTCAAACTGCGTATTAACATTAATTTTCATCATTACTGAGAAAAAATCCAGTTATGATTTTGGTGCACGAACAGTTATCGAACATAACCTCGAACAGCCGAATTTTTCTCAAATCGTTCGTGTTCGCCGAACGGCTCGAACACCGCCCAAAACAGCTCGAATTTGAGATTAGCGAACAGTTCGAGTAGAACAACGCTCATCTCTACAGATAACACGAGTTGGGTCATCCTTAGCGATCTGAAAAAATGCACACGCTACGCAAGGTTTAGAGCCCATGCGACTCTGCTACTAGCAATACTATCAAATGATTGGCTGGGTTAGAAGCAGAGCGTCTGGGTTTGGTTGGGGGTCCCCACAGTCTGACTAGGCTAGATGCAGTTAAAAATTCTCATTAGATACACAGGCGGTGCAGCTTGCTTCGCAGCTGGGCTAATACGCCCAAAGTATTGGTAGACTCTATACTAAATAAGGAAGGATTCACTGACTGTGG
The DNA here is from genome assembly GCF_046119375.1 of Phyllobates terribilis. Lineage (NCBI taxonomy): Eukaryota > Metazoa > Chordata > Amphibia > Anura > Dendrobatidae > Phyllobates > Phyllobates terribilis. The sequence goes on from NW_027362767.1 coordinate 35,404,650, forward strand.
TGGCCCCTCCGTGGGCCGTGTCGATTGGTGGAGATTTGGTGGATGATTATAGGAGAAAGCTCCTTAATAGAGAAAGTTGGTGGATTTATACTTTAAATACACGTGTACCAGCGGGTTTAAACATCAGACATGATTTGATGTATCATTATGAGTGATCATTTATAGATTATTATTATATATATGTTCCTTTTATCTTCTTTTCTTTTTCTTTTTGATTATTTACATTTATATGCATTGTTTCTATGGTATACGATTTTAACATGGTATGTGTGTTTAAATTTCTGATTAACTCAGCCTTGAACAGGTGCATAGCAGGACATGACATATAAATACCACTTCCTTGCTGTTTTTTTGCTATGCAATAATTAAGAACTCGTATATATATTGTGCAGAAAGAAGGGTGAAAGTCCGCCCAGGCGGGAGGAAACTGGAGTTCCATAACACATATTTGAACTGGAGAGGTATTAGAGGCCTGCAATGGCCGCAGGTACTAATGGAGGTAATCAAGGTAGGGAGAGAGGCAAGAGGTCCGGTCATCTTAGTTATACAGGCCGGGGGAAACGACATAGCTTATCACAAGAGCGCATAACTAATGGCAATAATGAAACTAGACACTGAGCACTTCAGAGAATTTTTCACAAAACTAACTATAGTATGGTCAGAGATTGTGCCGACAACGGTATGGCAAGGTGCGCGAGACATCACGGCCATCGAACGGTCAAGGCAGGTAATAAATATTCAGATGGCAAAATTTATAAGAGAAAGAGGCTGTGTAGTGATACGACACCGACAACTGTAAGGAGATAAAGCAGGCCTCATACGGCCCGACGGTGTTCACTTAATGTATATTGGACTGGACATATTACTGTCAGGACTCCAGGACGGAGTGGAACAAGCGTTAAGAGTGATGGATGGGGGTCGGAGTTCTGCATACGAGTAAGCAGGATCCTCCGTGGCCTGGAAATAGAAAGGACATGGAGAGTTACACTTGTTGGCCAACTTGCCGTTGTGCAGACTGGAGACACAGGGCATGCTGCAACAAGCTGAATTATTTTAGAAATAAAATGCCTTTCAAATGGAATGAGTATAAACAGTTAATAAAGCTGTGACCGATCCTCACCCATTCAGTTGAAAGAGTTACCTGATTGTATTGTCAATGAAAGGGGGGCATTAGGGGGCTGAGCGTCTGGGTTTGGTTAGGGGTCCCCACCGTCTGCCTAGGCTAGATGCATTTAAAAATCATTATTAGATACACAGGCGGTGCAGCTTGCTTCGCAGCTGGGTTACTACGCTGACTAGCAGACACTGAAGCTTTGGAGCAGACCTCTGAGTAAACAGCTCTTCAGACTCAACCATCTGTGTTACCCCAAGCCATAGTGTATGTATTTTCTTACAAATAAAAGGGGGGGGGGGTGAGACCCAACCCAAGACCCAACCCACCTCTAATTGACGATGGCAACGTCACGTAAAACAAAGCAAGGGGACTCCAAAAAGAGTCTCCATTTTTTCCAAAAATTTGTGGCACAGACACCACTTAAGTGGCATCAATTGCCCCAGAGTTGCTTAAAACAGTTGGTTAGAATGAGTACCACACACTGCTACTATGCCCAAAATTATTTTCCAGACAAGATGCAGCTAAAAATTATTAGTAATTTGCAAGCTGGTGGAGCTTAGTATAGATGGCATAATAGAATGAGTACCGCACACTGCTACAGGCCCAAAATTATTTTCCAGACAAGATGCAGCTAAAAATTATTAGTAATTTGCAAGCTGGTGGAGCTTAGTATAGATGGCATAATAGAATGAGTACCGAAAACTGCTACAGGCCCAAAATTATTTTCCAGACAAGATGCAGCTAAAAATTATTAGTAATTTGAAAGCTTAAAACAGTTGGTGAGGTGATTTTACGAAATCCTCAAGCTTTTACTCTCCCCAGGATGACACAGGGGTAGAAAAGTCCTTGCGGATCCATGATTTGTTCATCTTTATGAACGTGAGTCTGTCTACATTCTCAGTGGACAGCCGCGTGCGCTTATCTGTCAGCACACCACCAGCACCGCTGAACACACGTTCAGAGAGAACGCTGGCTGCTGGGCATGACAAGATCTCCAAGGCGTAAGTGGCGAGCTCCGGCCATTTATCCAGATTGGAAGCCCAAAAAGAGCAAGGGTCCAGTGACACAGTCATGGCTTCGATGTTTACTTGGAGATACTGTACTCCTGCACCATCGTCTCTAGGCGTTGACTATGTGTCAGACTTCTTTTCTCCCGTGGCCTTGCAAAAGATGGGCTAAAAACGCTGTGAAATGATTCTGCAAAATTGCTGTTACCAGCAGATACTGTGTTTCTGTTACGGTTTGAGTGCTGAACACTCGACAGTCCCATGGTTGGCAAGTTAGAACTGTGAGATTCACTACGTGCACCACTGGTGTTTTGTGGAAAGGCACATGTAAGATTCTGCAACAGTCTCTGCTGATACTCCTGCATGCGTGAATCCCTTTCTATGGCAGGAATTATTTAGTCAAATTTACTTTTGAACCGGCGATCTAAGAGTGTGGCAACCCAGTAGTGGGGATTATTTCGAATTCTGACAATTCGAGGGTCATGTTGCAGGTAGTGCAGCAAGAAGGCAACTCATGTGTCTTGCGCATCCAGGAGCACCACTTCCCTGTTGTGTTGGTGGCAAGGTAACAATCATGCTTCCTTCCACTGCCCTCTCCCCCCAACCTCGCACAACAGAAATGTGATCAAGGTCTCCCTCATCTGATGAGTCTTCCATCAGTTCGTCCTCCACTGCTTCCTGGGCTCCTGCACCTTCCTCACTAGTTTGGCTGCTACCATGCGCCCTGGTAAATCCATCTCCCCCATCCTCACATGCCTGCCGCCTTGGTGCTGCCGACCGTCTGGACCTTGCAGATGTTAGCCCTTCCGCATACAACTCCTCCTCCTCTACTTCCTCCACCTCCTCTTCTCGCACCACCTGACTCCGAATTCTGTTTAACATGTGCTCTAGCATGTAAATCACCGGAATAGTCATGCTGATAATGGCATCGTCAGCACTAAACATCTTCGTCGCCATTTCAAAACTGTGCAGAAGGGTGCATAGGTCCCTGATCTGAGACCACTCCTCCAGCGTGATTTACCCCACCTCTGGATCCCGTTGGCCAGGCTATACGTCAGAACGTATTGCACCAGGGCTTGTCGGTGCTGCCACAGTCGCTGCAACATGTGCAGAGTTGAATTCCGAAAGGTAGGCACATCGCATTTTAGCCGGTGAAGTGGCAGGCCCAACGACTTCGGTAGAGATGTAAGTCGCTGAGCTGCGGGATGCGAACGGCGGAAGTGAGCACACAGCGACCGTGCCCTCGGCAGAAGGCCATCTAGTCCGGGATAGTGGGCTAAAAATTGCTGGACAACCAGGTTCAACACGTGAGCCATACAAGGCACGTGTGTGACATTGCCCCGGCAACGGGTCGCACCGAGGTTTGCAGCATTGTCGCACACGGCCTTCCCTGGTTTCAGGTCCAGTGGAGACAACTATTCATGAAACTGGTTCTCCAGAGCTGACCACAACTCCTCAGCAGTGTGACTCACATTTCCCAGGCATTTCAAAGTAAAAACCGCCTGATGACGTTGAGTCCTGCTGCCAGCATAGTAAGGAGGTGTGCAGGATCTCTTCTGCGCAGTTCGAAAGCATGTGGCATGACCAGACAGGCTTTGGGTGCAGGTGGAGGACCGAGAGGAGGTTGAGGAGGCAGAAGCGGTGGAGGAACTTCGAAATAAAGAGGATTGACGCACAACTCGTGGGGATGGCAAGACTTGGACAGCAGCCCCTTGTCCTGCTGTCACCATAGTTACCCAGTGCCCAGTCAGCGACATGTAACACCCCTGTCCATGCCTACTCGTCCAAGTGTCTGTGGTGAAATGCACCCTGTCACACACAGAGTTTCTCAAAGAAGCGGTGATGTTGTGTGCGACATGCTGGTGTACCGCAGGCACACCTTTCTTTGCGAAGTAGTGCCGACTGGGCATCTGGTACTGGGGCACTGTGACGGACATAAGGTCTCGAAAATCCTCTGTGTCCACCAGGCGGAAAGGCAGCATTTCTGTAGCCAAGAGCTTGCAGATGGTGAAATTCAACCTCTTAGCTTTCTCATGGCTAGGAGGAAATGGTCTTTTACTTGTCCCCATCTGAGGGACCGAGGGCTGGCTGTTGTGCTTAGGCGGGGTTGAGAAGGGTGTCCCCGGCAAACTGCCTGTCTGTGAGAAAGATGCAGGCGGACATGTTAGGTTGCCTTGATCCAAAGGTGGTGCTCTCGATGTCGGAGAGCGCTCAACACCAGCTGGTGTTTCCACCTCCAAATAAAATGATGACCTTCCAATCACTCTGGCTGTTGCGGGTAAAGTGGTGGCAGGTCTGCGTCCAAAAACACGTGTGACTGCTGTCCCCCCAGTCACAGAGGATGAAGAGGCCGCGGATGCACAAGATGGGGCAGACGGTGGTTGGCCCGGCCCACTAGGCCGCATTGTAGCACAGTGAGCTTCCCACTGCAACTTATGCTTCATATCCATGTGACGGTTCATGCATGAAGAACTCAAACTATGGATTTTTTGGCCTCTACTTAGCTTTTGGTGACAAATGTTACAGATAACACGAGTTGGGTCATCCTTATCGATCTAAAAAAAAGCCCAGGCTATGCAAGGCTTAGCACCCATGCGACCTGAAGAGCCACCACGACTTGTGGTCAGAGGCAGAGTTCTGTTTGAGGATGCAGTTGCTGACGTGCTTCCAGTTCTACGTCTCTGTCCTGGAAGGCGCAACCTGACCTCATCGTCACTAGCATTCTCCTCCACCTCCTCTGCTGACCTCATCGACTGGCTGACTGTGGGTTGACAGTAAGTGGGATCTGCAACCTCGTCATCATCACCCTATGTGTTCTCACACCCGTCGTCCTCAGAGCCAACCTATTCCTGCCCTGACAAAAAACTCAAGTTGTCGCTCCAATCAGGTATTTGAGTCTCATCATCATCTTCCTCATTGTCTCCACCAACAGGAGTTACAGTTTGCGAACGAGGGTCTACATTATGGTCAGAACCTTCTGCGTCTGGTCCTGGATCCGACTCATAAAGATTCTGGGCATCAGTACAGATCAATTCCTCGTCTGAATTCACAGAAGCTCTGGAGCCGACCTCTGATTCCCAGGCTATAGCATGAGTGAACAGCTCTGGAGACTCAACCATCTGTTCTACCCCATACTCAGACGGGCAGCTGGAGACTTGGGAGCTGTGAGGAAGCAAGTGCGATTGGGGTGACACCTCTGAGGACTGGAGTATTTGTGATGTTGAATTTGAGGTGGAGGAGAGCCCACTTAAAGGAGCACTTGATATCCGTTGAAGCACCTGCTGGTTTTGTGCCTCATCTGGAATTTGTAGCGATTGGTGTGGCCATAAGAAAGGGATCTTATCACATTGTCCGCTAAAAGAAGTAGACATCTTAGTTTGGCTGGAAGATGGTCTTTCTTCTGCAGATGTTACTGTTGCTTTTACACCTACCACATGAACACAACTTTTTTTCCCTTCCCAACACGCCTATTCCCCTTTCCACCAGCAGCAGGCCTTTTTCCACTCATTTTGGTGGTTAACTAATTGACAACTCTTGAGCTGTTTGCACAAAAAACGATGGATGGGAACCGAGCAGAGCTGAGTGGCGAAACTGTGGTATTAGCCCAAAAGGATTGGCTGGGTTAAATGCAGTAAAACAATTTTATTACATACACAGGTGGTGGAGCTTAGTATAGATGGACTAATAGAAAGAGTCCCACACACTGCTACAAGCCCAAAATTATTTTCCGAGCTAGATGCAAATAAAAATTATTTGCAATTTGCAAGCTGGTGGAGCTTAGTATAGATGGACTAATAGAATAAGTTCCACACACTGCTACAAGCCCAAAATTATTTTCCGAGCTAGATGCAGATAAAAATTATTTGTAATTTGCAAGCTGGTGGAGATTAGTATAGATGGACTAATAGAATGAGTCCCACACACTGCTACAGGCCCAAAATAATTTCCCGAGCTAGATGCAGATAAAAATTAATTGTAATTTGCAAGCTGGTGGAGCTTAGTATAGATGGCCTAATAGAATGAGTACCACACACTGCTACTATGCCCAAAATTATTTTCCAGACAAGATGCAGCTAAAAATTATTTGTAATTTGCAAGCTGGTGGAGCTTAGTATAGATGGACTAATAGAAAGAGTACCACACACTGCTACTATGCCCAAAATTATTTTCCGAGCTAGATGCAGCTAAAAATTATTAGCAATTAGCAAGCTGGTGGAGCTTAGTATAGATGGACTAATAGAATAAGTCCCACACACTGCTACAAGCCCAAAATTATTTTCCGAGCTAGATGCAGCTAAAAATTATTTGTAATTTGCAAGCTGGTGGAGCTTAGTATAGATTGCCTAATAGAATGAGCACCACACACTGCTACTATGCCCAACATTATTTTCTAGACAAGATGCAGCTAAAAATTATTTCTAATTTGCAAGCTGGTGGAGCTTAGTATAGATGGCCTAATAGAATGAGTACCACACACTGCTTCTATGCCCAAAATCATTTTTCAGACAAGATGCAGCTAAAAATTATTAGTAATTTGCAAGCTGGTGGAGCTTAGTATAGATGGACTAATAGAATGAGTACCACACACTGCTACTATGCCCAAAATTATTTTCCGAGCTAGACGCAGCTAAAAATTATTTGTAATTTGCAAGCTGATGGAGCTTAGTATAGATGGACTAATAGAATATGTCCCACACACTGCTACAAGCCCAAAATTATTTTCTGAGCTAGATGCAGCTAAAAATTATTTGTAATTTGCAAGCTGGTGGAGCTTAGTATAGATAGCATCATAGAATGAGTCCCACACACTGCTACAAGCCCAAAATTATTTTCCGAGCTAGATGCAGATAAATTTATTTGTAATTTGCAAGCTGGTGGAGCTTAGTATAGATGGACTAATAGAATGATGCTATGCCCAAAAGGTTTTACTTGGCTAGGTGCTGTAAAAAAATTGCATTCTATACACAGGTGGTGTAGCTTGCAACACAGATACTCTACTCCACTGACTAGCACACACTGCAAGAGGCCAAAAAGGATTTGCTTAGCTAGATTTTGCCAAATGCTGCGAAAAACACTTGCACAGCACTGGCACAGACCTGCCTGGAAAAAAGTCCTAGGAAATGCTGTAACCTAGTCCTCAAAAGGACTGCAATTACAACTAGTCCCTACTCCCAAGCTGTCTATTTAAGAGCACAGACCTGCCTGCTAAAAGTCGTAGGAAATGCTGTAACCTAGTCCTCAAAAGGACAGCAATCACAACTATTCCCTACTCCCAAGCTATCTGTATATTTCTGTGAAAATTGGCTTGAAATTAACACTGAAAGTATAGCGCACACAGCAACAGCGGTGCCGTCTAACATGCAGCTGCAGCAGTGAGAAAATGGTGGCGATGGGGAAAATGGCTGGGTCTTATAGGGCAAGGACATGTGACATACACAGCCAATGACACATGCCCTTGCTTGTGTGAAAAAAAAAGTAGTTCGCTCCATGTGTGCGCTGCTGATAGGCTGACAGATTGCACCTCCCCACTGTAAATGCAGGAAAGAGAAAAAAAAATGGTGATCTTCCTTATTTATGTAGAGATCCATCCCCTGCCCCTCCCCCCGCCCCGCTGTACACTCAAACTGCGTATTAACATAGATTATCAGCATTACTATGAAAAAATCCAGTTATGATTTTGGTGCACGAACAGTTATCGAACATAACCTCGAACAGCCGGATTTTTTTCAAATCGTTCGTGTTCGCCGAACGGCTCGAACACTGCATAAAACAGCTTGAATTTGAGATTTTCGAACAGTTCGAGTCGAACACCGCTCATCTCTAATCATAAACACCCTTTAAAAAAATTATGTGGGTGTTGCATCACGGACCATGGTCACCCTGGTGATATGGTGGTGGAGGATGAGGAGAAGGAGGAGGGCAAGAGCAAATAGCCAAAATCTGGAAGCGTATACCGATGTGTGGGTGTGAAAAGGTGCATGGGAATACACCTCCCAAGAAAAGACACTGGATTTGAATTTATGTTACACTGCTATCATTCGGTGGTGTTGAGAAGTCTGGCCCAATCCATTCCTTTTTCATTTTTATAAGAGTCAGCCTATCTGCATTTTCAGTTGACAGGCGGATGCGCTTATCAGTTATAATTCCACCAGCAGCACTAAAAACCCGCTCTGATAAAATGCTGGCAGCAGAGCAGGCCAGGACCTCCAAGGCATAGAGAGCCAGTTCATTCCACGTATCCAGCTTGGATACCCAATAATTATAGGGCACAGAGGAATAAAGGAGGACGTTGGTACAGTCAGCAAGGTGCTCCCTCAGCATCTTCCCAAACTTTGCACTCCTTGTGAGAGTACCCCGCGCCTCAGTGCCTGTGCGATGGGAGGGTCTGAGAAAACTCTCCCAGAACTTTGACAGTGTTCCCTTACCTCTGCTGGATTGAAGTTGTGTCTCTCTCGCCTGTACTCCTTGGTTGTCCAACGAAGTGTGCCCTCTGCCGCCAGTGTTTTCAGATAGGAATTATTTTAATAGTTTCGCAACAAGGGCCTTCTGGTACAGTCCTTTTTTTGTAGACCTGTCCGCCTCCGGAATAAGAGATATAAAGTTCTCCTTGTAGCGTGTGTGTAGAAGTGTCACCAACCAGTAATGACTGTCACCCAAAATTTTGAGAACGCGAGGGTCAAGGGAAAGGCAGCGTAGCATAAACTCAGCCATGCGTGCCAGACTACTAACAGGCAAGACTTCCGTGTCCTCACCAAGAGGATGACTGACCATGCTCTCCTCCTCCTCTCTGTTCTCTGGCCATCCACGCTGAACAGATGGTATGACAGCTGTGCTGGTAGTACCGTCTATAGTGCATGAAACTAGATCCTGTCCTTCCTCCTCCTCTTCCTCTTCCTTATTGTCACTCAATCCACGTTGGGATGAGATGAGGCCTGGCTGTGTGTGATCACCCTGTATGGTTCCTTGCTCCATCTCATCGTGCTCCGCCTGCAATGCATCCTCTTTGATTGTGAGCAGAGAGCGTTTGAGAAGACAGAGAAGCGGGATGGTGATGCTAATTATGGCGTCGCGCCGCTCACTATCTTGGTGGAGTACTCAAAGTTTTGGAGGATGGTACATATGTCTGACATCCATGTCCACTCCTGAGATTTTATGTGTGGAGTCTGAACAGAATACCAATGGCCTTGTTGATGCTGGTACTCAACAACTGCCCTCTTCTGCTCACAAATCCTTCCCAACATCTGCAGTGTAGAGTTCCAACGCGTAGGGACATCACACACCAGTCTGTGAGCCGGAAGTTGCAAATGCTGCTGAAACACTGGAAGGGCGGCGGAAGCAGTAGCTGACTTTCTAAATTGGGCACAGAGGCAGCATACTTTAACAAGCAGATCCGGCAGCTCCGGGAAGGATTTGAGAAACCGTTGAACCACGAGGTTAAGAACATTGGCCAGGCATGGTACGTGTGTGAGCTCGCCTTGCCTCAGAGCCGCCACCAGGTTCCGGCCATTGTCACACACGACCATGCCTGGCTGTAGGTTCAGCGGTGTGAGCCACAGATCTGCCTGCTCTTTCAGAGCTGACCACAACTCTTCAGCATTGTGCGGTTTTTCACCTAAGCATATTAGCTTCAGCACAGCCTGTTGCCGCTTGGCCAAGGCAGTGCTGCAGTGCTTTCAGCTTCTGACTGATGTGGTCATTTTGGAGATGGAGGCTGAAGAGAAGGAGGAGGCTGAGGAGGATGAGGTGCAGGAGCTGTAGACCATGGGGGCAACCCTGATTGACCTAGGGCCCGCAATCCTTGGCGTTGGGAGGACGTGTTCCATCCCAAGGTCCGACTGGGTCCTGGCTTCCACTATGATAACCCAGTGTGCCGTCAGCGAAATGTACCGTCCCTGCCCACAAGCACTTGTCCACGTGTCCGTGGTTATGTGGACTTTACCGGTAACTGCATTGTTGAGGGCACGGCTAATGTTTTGGGACACGTGCTTGTGTAATGCGCGGACGGCACACCGGGAGAAATAGTGGCGGCTGGGGACCGCGTACCGAGGGACGGCCGACACCATCAGGTTGTGGAATGCTTCCGTCTCCATGAGCCTAAAAGCAACATTTCGAGCGCAAGCAATCGTGAAATGTGAGAATTTAGTAATGTGGCCTGTGGGGCGTTGGCTGCATATTTGCGCTTGCGTTCCAAGGACTGGCGTATGGACAACTGAACGCTGCGCTGGGATAAGGATATGGATGTGCTCCTGATGCTGCCACTTGAGAGTGTGCAACGACAGGTGCAGGACAGGAGGCATCTTCGCATGCACCATGGACAGGGGATTGGCTTGCATCCGCAACAGTGGAAGATGCAATAGTGCCACCCGCAGACACTGTTCCTGGACTCTGGGGTTCGGCCCACAAAGTCGGGTGCTTTGCTGCTGTAGTGCCGGCGTCCCTGCCCTCTGCTAGGCAGGGACGCTGTTCCCCTCACTGCTCTGCTCCGTGCCCGGCATCCCTCTCCCGCTCTGCTGGCAGCGCGCGCTCCTTCCCGGCCACTGTGCTTAGGGCACGCGCGCGCGCCCTCCCTCCCTCTTAAAGGGGCCGCGCGTGCCGTCCTAAGGAGTCCCCGGCCAATGGCCGGAGGACTTTACCATATATAAGGCACCTCCTCCAAAATGGAGGTGCCCGAGCAATGTTGTTGCACCGTTCTACTCTGCTTCAGCCCTCAGGTCCCGTTGCCAGTTACCTGCCAGTTACCTGCCAGATTCCTGCCAGCTTGCTGTCCTAATCCTGCCTGATTTCCTGTTACCTGCCTGCCTGCCTGAGGTCCGACGGTCTGCCTTACAACTCCGGTCAGTCTGTCTAAGGACCAACTTGCCCGCTCACCTGGGAGCGCACATCAGCTACCTGCCTGCTTGCCTGAGGTCCGACGGTCTGCCTTACAACTCCGGTCAGTCTGTCTATGGACCAGCTTGCCCGCTCACCTGGGAGCGCTTCTCCGCTACCTGCCTGCTTGCCTGCCCGGAGGCTCCGCTGTCACGTGCTGTGACCACCAGCTATTCCAGACTCTTGCCCGCTCACCTGGGAGCGCTTCTCCGCTACCTGCCTGCTTGCCTGCCCGGAGGCTCCGCTGTCACGTGCTGTGACCACCAGTTATTCCAGACTCTTGCCCGCTCACCTGGGAGCGCTTCTCCGCTACCTGCCTGCTTGCCTACCTGGAGGCTCCGCTGTCACGTGCTGTGACCACCTGCTATTCCAGAGACTCTCGCTTGCTCACCTGGGAGAACACATCCTCCATCTGCCTTGCTAGCCTACCTGGAGGTTCAGCCATCACAGGTCATACCTACCCTTTACCTAGACACTGCCCCGGTCACTTGCCGTGACCTCCAGCCCATTCTTCCAGAGACTGCCCCGGTCACTTGCCGTGACCTCCAGCCCGTTCTTCCAGAGACTGCCCTGATCACTTGCCGTGACCTCCTGCCCGTACACCCAGAGACTGTCCCGGTCACCTGCTGTGACTGCCTGCCTGGTCGCCACCCGCTCCCTTACAAGGACCGCTCCCTTGTATAGTAGCCCAGAGGTTCCGCCTCCCAGACCCGTTACAGTTTGCTCGGGCCATGGAACCCGGTGGCACCCAAGCTCCCTCACTCTCGGACCTGTGTCATGAACTGTCCCGTCAAAGGTCCCAACAGGAGTCCATCCTGGGTCACCTGCGGAATGTCAATACTCGCCTGGACACTCTGACTGCTCCACCAACAACCTCCGCCAGTGCCATGTCTCGCAATCCGGCAGCTCCGCTGTCCACTAACACCATGATATCCTACTCCGGACCTCGGCTTTCTGCACCTCCTCGCTTCGGAGGCGACTCAGCCCAGGCTCGGGGCTTCATAAATCAGTGCACCCTGCACTTTGAACTATTGTCCCACCAGTTTAACTCCGACCGAGCAAAAATTGCATTCATCATGTCCCATCTCACCGGGGAGGCCCTGGCCTGGCTAAATCCTCTATGGGAGAGAGGAGACCCCCTGGTGTCCAACTTGCCTGCTTTTAACACGGCTTTCCGGAAAGTCTTCGACGAACCCGGACGGAAGACCTCATCCGCATCATCGTTGCTACGCCTCCGTCAGGAAAGTCTCACCGTGGGCCAATATGCCATACGGTTCCGTACCCTTGCCTCGGAGCTGGCCTGGGATAACGACGCTCTGGTTTCCGTCTTCTGGGAGGGTCTGTCCGGCCGTATTAAAGATGAACTTGCCGGTCGGGACATTCCTACCACTCTCGATGACTTAATAACTCTTGCCACCCGGATTGACCTACGGTTCCAGGAGCGTGCCAGAGAGGTCACCCGTGAGAGGAGGTTACCACGTCTAGCTCCTACTTTTCAGAAACCCGTCACTCCTTCTGTCTCTAACCAGGTACACCCTCCTGAGCCTATGCAGGTCGACCAGACCAAGATGGTCAAGACCCGTCAGGACTTACGCCGTGCCGAGGGGACCTGCTTCTACTGTGGCAGTAAGGAGCACCGGATCCGTGCCTGCCCGGAGAGGTCGGGAAACGCCTGTGTCTAGGTTCGCTCAGAGAGGTCCACCTAGACAAGAATAAATCCTCTCCATCCCTGCTGTTGTCAGTTTCAATCGTCTACGGGGAGAACCGTTATTTCGAACTAGCCCAACTGGACTCTGGAGCAGCCGGGAATCTTATTTCACAGTCCCTGGTAGAGAAATACCGCATCCCCACCAAACCTCTGGCTGTACCCTTGTCTGTTGCTGCCGTGGATGGGGGGCTCTTACCACGCCCCATCCAACTCATCACCGGATCCATTACTCTGCAGGTGGGAATGCTGCATTCTGAAAGTATCTCCTTCCATGTTCTGCCTGGACTCTCTCACGCCCTCTTGCTAGGCCTACCTTGGCTCCAGAAACATGCACCCGTTCTTGACTGGCAGACCGGAGAAGTCCTTCGCTGGGGACAGGGCTGCCATAAGACCTGTCTGGTTCCTGTTCATCCCGTCCGTCCTTCTCCTACCCCAGCTAATCTACCTGGACTTCCGATTCCTTATTGGTCTTATGCTGATGTCTTTAATAAAAAGGAGGCAGAGACACTACCCCCTCATAGACCATACGACTGCCCTATCGACCTGTTACCTGGTACTTCTCCTCCCCGTGGGCGTATTTATCCATTATCCGCTGCTGAGACCCGGTCGATGTCCGAATATATTGAGGAGAATCTGGCCAGGGGATTCATCCGGAAATCTACCTCCCCGGCGGGAGCAGGCTTCTTTTTCGTCAAAAAGAAGGACGGCTCTCTCCGTCCCTGTATAGACTATAGAGGCCTTAACCAGATCACGGTGAAGAATAAGTACCCCCTTCCGCTCATTCCGGAGTTATTTGATCGTCTGAGGGGGGCTAGAATCTTCACCAAACTGGACCTCCGTGGGGCGTACAACCTGGTTCGTATCCGTCAGGGGGATGAATGGAAGATGGCATTCAACACCCGGGACGGCCACTATGAATATCTGGTAATGCCCTTTGGCCTCTGTAACGCTCCTGCCGTCTTTCAAGAGTTGGTCAATGACATCTTCCGGGACCTTCTCTACTCCTGCGTAGTGGTGTACCTGGACGACATCTTGGTCTTCTCTCCGGATCTCCAGACTCACCGGAGGGATGTTCGTCAGGTCCTGCTCAGGCTCAGGCAGAACCATCTCTACGCTAAATATGAGAAGTGCCTCTTTGAGCAGACCTCGCTTCCGTTTCTGGGCTACATTATCTCTCAGACCGGCCTACAAATGGATCCTGAGAAACTGTCTGCCATCGAGAAATGGCCCCGACCAGAGGGGTTGAAGGCTATTCAACGGTTCCTGGGCTTCGCCAACTATTACCGCCTCTTCATCCCGCACTTCTCTTCCCGGACTGCCCCAATTTCCGCGCTCACCCATAAGGGTACTAATCCCAAAGAGTGGCCGCCCGAAGCAGAGGAGGCCTTTCTTTCCCTAAAACAGGCCTTCTCTTCCGCCCCGGTGCTGCATCGCCCGGACGGCAACAAGCAGTTCTTCCTGGAAGTTGACGCCTCCTCCTCTGGAGCCGGAGCGGTACTTACTCAAAAATCATCTTCCGGGAGAATGGTAACTTGTGGCTTCTTCTCCAAACTCTTCTCCTCTTCTGAGCGCAACTATTCCATAGGAGACCGAGAGTTATTGGCCATCAAGCTGGCGTTGGAGGAGTGGCGTTACCTACTCGAGGGGGCTCTTCATCCGGTAATAATTTACACTGACCACAAGAACTTGGCTTACCTCCAGCATGCCCAGAGACTTAACCCGCGCCAAGCCCGGTGGTCCTTGTTTTTTGCTCGCTTTGATTTTGTTCTTCATTTTCGCCCGGCAGACAAAAACGTCAAAGCAGACGCCTTGTCCCGATCCTTTCTGGTGTCCGATCTCGAGGAAGAACCTAAACATATCATCGATCCCGCCAGAGTAATGCAGGTGGCTCCCCTGAGTCTAAATCGTCTCCCTCCCGGTAAGACGTTTGTTTCAGTACCTGATCGGGAGAAGATCCTACACTGGGGCCATTCATCTAAACTAGCTGGCCACGCCGGACAGAAAAAGACCCTCCAGCTTATTGCCCGGCACTATTGGTGGCCTACCCTGCACAAGGACATAATAGACTTTGTTTCTGCCTGTGTGTCCTGCGCCCGCAACAAAGTCCCGAGACATCTGCCAGCCGGACGCCTCCTTCCGCTTCCTGTACCTGCTGCCCCCTGGCAGCATATAGCAATGGACTTTATAACTGATCTCCCCGTCTCTGCCGGTTGTACGGTCATTTGGGTGGTCGCTGACCGCTTTTCCAAGATGGCTCACTTTATTCCCCTGCCAGGCCTTCCGTCTGCACCCGAGCTGGCTAAAGACTTTATCCGCCACATCTTCCGTCTTCATGGCCTGCCCCTCCACATCGTGTCGGATCGTGGGGTACAGTTCACCTCACGTTTCTGGAGAGCCACTTGTAAACTACTAGACGTCACCCTGGACTTCTCTTCCGCTTACCACCCACAGTCCAATGGTCAAGTGGAGCGGATCAATCAGAACCTGACCAGTTACCTCCGGCACTTCGTTAATGCCCACCATTCTGACTGGGTGGATCTCCTACCATGGGCCGAGTTCTCTTATAATAATCACGAGAGCGAATCCTCCTCCAAATCCCCGTTTTTTGTAGTCTTTGGTCAGCATCCTCGGATTCCTTTTCCTGTCTCCACCTCTGTGGACAACCCGGCTGCGGAATCTCTCGTTAGCAAATTTTCCTCCATATGGGAGAGTACCCGGTCCGCACTCCTTCTGTCATCCGAGCGTATGAAAAGACACGCTGACAAAAAACGCCTCGATCCTCCACAATTTCGTCCAGGAGATAAAGTCTGGCTCTCATCTAAATATGTTCGACTCAAGATACCTTCTTACAAGTTAGGGCCTCGGTTCATCGGTCCTCTGGAGGTCATCAGTCAGATCAACCCGGTGGACTATAAATTGAAACTCTCGGCCAACTTACGGATCCCTAACTCCTTCCATGTATCTCTCCTCAAACCCGTGGTGCTTAACTCTTTTTCCAAGTCTACAGGTACGCCTCCTGCTCCGGTTTCTGCTGAGGACGAGTTTGAGGTAGAGAACATTCTTGCCACCAAAAGGGTAAGAGGAAAGACCTTTTTTCTGGTAGATTGGAAGGGGTTTGGTCCTGAGGAGAGAACGTGGGAGCCCCGGGAGAACATCCATGCCCCTCTCATCCTAGCTAAATTTCTATCTGGCCTAAAAAAGGGGGGGCCTAAAGGGGGGGGTACTGTAGTGCCGGCGTCCCTGCCCTCTGCTAGGCAGGGACGCTGTTCCCCTCACCGCTCTGCTCCGTGCCCGGCGTCCCTCTCCCGCTCTGCTGGCAGCGCGCGCTCCTTCCCGGCCACTGTGCTTAGGGCGCGCGCGCGCGCCCTCCCTCCCTCTTAAAGGGGCCGCGCGCGCCGTCCTAAGGAGTCCCCGGCCAATGGCCGGAGGACTTTACCATATATAAGGCACCTCCTCCAAAATGGAGGTGCCCGAGCAATGTTGTTGCACCGTTCTACTCGGCTTCAGCCCTCAGGTCCCGTTGCCAGTTACCTGCCAGTTACCTGCCAGATTCCTGCCAGCTTGCTGTCCTAATCCTGCCTGATTTCCTGTTACCTGCCTGCCTGCCTGAGGTCCGACGGTCTGCCTTACAACTCCGGTCAGTCTGTCTAAGGACCAACTTGCCCGCTCACCTGGGAGCGCACATCAGCTACCTGCCTGCTTGCCTGAGGTCCGACGGTCTGCCTTACAACTCCGGTCAGTCTGTCTATGGACCAGCTTGTCCGCTACCTGCCTGCTTGCCTGCCCGGAGGCTCCGCTGTCACGTGCTGTGACCACCAGCTATTCCAGACTCTTGCCCGCTCACCTGGGAGCGCTTCTCCGCTACCTGCCTGCTTGCCTGCCCGGAGGCTCCGCTGTCACATGCTGTGACCACCAGTTATACCAGACTCTTGCCCGCTCACCTGGGAGCGCTTCTCCGCTACCTGCCTGCTTGCCTACCTGGAGGCTCCGCCGTCACGTGCTGTGACCGCCTGCTATTCCAGAGACTCTCGCTTGCTCACCTGGGAGCACACATCCTCCATCTGCCTTTCTAGCCTACCTGGAGGTTCAGCCATCACAGGTCGTACCTACCCTTTACCTAGAGACTGCCCCGGTCACTTGCCGTGACCTCCAGCCCGTTCTTCCAGAGACTGCCCTGATCACTTGCCGTGACCTCCTGCCCGTACACCCAGAGACTGTCCCGGTCACCTGCTGTGACTGCCTGCCTGGTCGCCACCCGCTCCCTTACAAGGACCGCTCCCTTGTATAGTAGCCCAGAGGTTCCGCCTCCCAGACCCGTTACAGCTGCCATGTGCTTGATCATGATGGTGGTGGTCAGGCTGGTCGTTTTGCCACCCCTGCTGATGATGGCCTGGCAGGTGGTGCAAATGGCCTTTTTGGGGTTATCAGCAGAGTCTTTAAAAAACAACCAGATTTGGGAAGACCTAACAGTTGTACTTGCAACTTCCTTCATGTTGGTGTTACGGGGAAAGGTTGCCTGCCTTCTGTCTGCGGACACCACACTGCTTCTTCCTGCCTGTTGGGATGCTCTGCCTCCCTCCCCCTGTGTGCTGCTGTCCTCGCTCTGCATGTCCTCCTGCCAGGTTGGGTCAGTTACTATATCGTCCACCACCTCGTCTTCCACCTCTGCACCCTGGTCCTCCTCCTGACTTTCTGACAATTGTGTCTCATCATCGTCCACCTCTTGTGACACTTTTCCACCGTCGCCTTCGTGTGACCGTGGCTGCTCAAATATTTGGGCACCGCTACATGCGATCTCCTCTTGCCCCGCTTCAAGTGGACCGGGCGAGAGGTCCGAATCTATAAATGGAAAAGTGAACAGCACTTCAGAGTGTCCAAGTGTGGGATCAGTTGTCTCTGTGTACTCGGCATGGTGGGAGGAAGGAGGATCAGGGTGAGCAATATGTGGTCCAGACTCACGGCTACTGAGACTTGACCGTGTGGAAGACAGGGTGGTGGTGGTTGTGGCTAAGTGACTGGAAGCATTATCCACTATCTAACCAACAACCTTTTGACATTGATCTGGGTTCAATAGTGGTGTTCTCGGTCCCCTAGAAATTGGGACAGGAAGGTCAGGCGAGAAGATGTGGGTGTTTGTTGTGGCACAATTTCGGCTTCCCCACGGCCTTGTCCTCAGTCTCTGCATGCACCATTACTATCACATCCAGTTCCCTGTCCCTTGCCACGTGCCTTGCCCATTTTAAATGGAGGACAGTATCTTCCACGCTCACTACAAATGACTGAGTTTGGAGCGAACTTATATGTGATCCGTGTGATGGAGAAAACAGAGTTTTAAATACCTGGCCTGTAGGTAAGTAGCTTGAACAGCAAACTGCTGTGAATTGCTTCACTGACACACTAAAGGAAATTTTTAATGGAGGCCAGAAATGACAATGTATATGTAATCCGTTTGACAGAGAAAACACAGTTTTAAATAGCTGGATGTAATAATTATAATGGATACCACAGGAGTCTCTTTGTGTGGAACAAAGATACTACAGAACACAGTTTATAGGTGTCAAAGTTTATATTATAAACACACTGTGTTTCAAGCAAGTGCAGATGAAAACTCAAAGTCCATAAACACTCAGGGGAAAATGCAATCAGCAGAACAGTCTGTAAAGCATAGTTCACACTAGAGGATGCTAGAAAACAAGTAAGTCTTTATCAAATCCATGTAATATATATTAGATAATCCAGGGAGGCCTGGGTAGGAAGTCTCTGATAGTTCACCACAGACCTGTGCTCTGCATCTATCTAATAAAGGTGAGTCAGAGCAGAAACCGGCTTACTTGTTAGCAAAATGCAGGTGAGGACTGAGGCTCAGAGGAAGCAGCAGGAACAGCCAGGAGGAGGAATGCTGGTAACAAGTGAATGAAGCAGAATCTCTGAGAGCAGGTAACAGGAGATCCGCACAGGTTTGCAGGGGAGAGCGGGAAACCAGGAAACCACCAGGAACAGGTCACAGGCAGAATACTCTAGCACAGACTAGAGGCTGGGGTGGAGTTATAAAGCAGGAAGACAAGGGGCACATGAGACAAAAGACACTATCTTGAAAGAGGGCAAAAATGGCCAAAATGTAATCAAAAATATTCGAAGTCCTGACACTGGATTTTTAGCGCTGTAATATGCAAAGGACCTGGCTGTATTCTGCAGTGCCAACAAGCAAATGGCGCAGAAAACAGTGTTCTCTGGATTGTTTTTTAAGCAAATAATGAGGATTAAGATCCAAAGAAAAGTATTCCTGGCCCCTGAGACCTGGACCTTTTATAGAAATATCTAACAGCAGCAGAAGGCAGAATTGGAATGGAGCCTCTTGTGCTATATGCACTGCAGTCTGCTATATACCCTGCCTGCCTATGCACCCTGCCTGCCTGATATCTCTGCAGATGGATTAGTCCTCAGAAGGACTGTTTGTTAAGACGGATATGTGTAATGTACGGTTTTTCTCCCTACACTACCTAATATACGATCAAATCTCTCCCTGACACAGCAGCACCTCTCCCTACATTGTCTGATTCCGGAGTGACTGTGACGAGCATGGCAGCGCCAGGTCTGATATACACCTGATGACGCTGTGTGGCCAACCAATCACTGTAATGCCACAAACAACATGGCTACGGCATTACAGTGTGTGGCAGGCAATCCCTGCATGTTCATTGGCTCTCTAAAGATCGCCAAACATGCAGGGAGGGGACCCGAGTTCCCGCCCGAGTAACCTGGAAATACTTGGCGAGCGCCGAACATCTCGAGCAGTGAAATGGGCGAGCACCGAGCAGTGGCGAACATGCTCGTTCATCACTAATGACTGATAGTTGCTTCACCAGAATAGTGGAGACAGTCATGCCTCTTGAGTTAGTGATTAGTCTAGCTTCTTAGTGCTATAGTTCAAGTTCCCTGATGACTCCGGTTGGAAGAAACGCGTCGGGACTATAGGGAAAGCACAGGGCTATAGAGTGCAGTGGCTAGATGTGGACTGTCCTTGTAAGGGCAGGAGCGAAGGGTTGCTAGGGGCAGTATAGACCTCGTAGGGTAATAACAGGGGCAGATTTACACGCCTCATCCCTGCAAACGGATCTGCCTCCCCTCCTTGGAGTACTCCTCCCGGTATCATAGATGCACTGCAAACCCATGGGGAGGACGTTCCTTATTTAATAGCTATCTAGCACTGTTTATATCTTTATAAATCTGTGAGTATTCTGGCTTTGTGTGTCCATTGACAACATTGAGAATCTTTACTTGATACTGGTTTACTCCTTTTGATTGCTATTTCCTCTTGTCCATCCTACTTTGGCTGGACACTGTAGCAGGCCTTGTTCTGATCGAGACAGATTAACACCGACCGACCACGGCCTGCCTTAAGAGATCTAGGTCCCTGACCTAATATGGTTTATTTCTATTTGGGTCTATACCATGGTTATCTTTTTTAAATCTAAAAATATTTTAACTAAGTCTATTAAATGTTAAGTATTAATTGTCTAGTTTACCCTTGCTGTAACATATCCTTTTGACTGGTTATCAATTGTGTCTGATTATAAACAGTCATTTGTGCTGTATTTATTTATTCTGAGAGCAGCCTGATGTAGAGACAGAGAGCTTGATTCCAGGGATGTGTCACTTATTAGGCTATGTGCAATATTTTCAATACAATCAGTGTTTTATCAGCAGGAGATTATCACTACTGGACTAGGTGTCACATGCAGACTAGTCCAGCTAATGTGTAACCCCACCCCCACCACTGATTGGCAGCAGAGTGTGTGACTGCCAGTATTCAGAGGATAACATAGCCCCTGTCCAGAACTTATCCTGTTAACCACTTCATGACCAGGCTCTTTTCCATTTTTTAGTTTCTTCCTCCCCTTCTTCCAAGAGCCATAACTTTTCATTTTTCCACCCATGTAGCTGTATGAGGGCTTGTTTTTTGCGGGACGAGTTGTACCTTTGATTTACACTATTCACTGTATCATGTGTTGCACTGGAAAGCAGTAATAAAGTTCCAAGTGCGCTGAAATTGAAAACCAAGATGTGCAATTCCACAATTGTTTTTGGGTTTGGTTTCTTATTTACCATGTTCACAATATGGTAAAACTGACCTCTCAATATGATTCTCCACGCCAGTACAATTACACAGATACCAGACATGTAAAGTTATTTTTTTTTATTTAGGTGGTGAAAAAATATTAAAAATTTTTTGTGAAAAAAAAAAATATAATATATATCTTTTTTTACCATTTTCTGAGATCCGCAATGTTTTCAATCTTTTTGGGATATGGGACCGTGTGAGCCCTTTTTTTTATCACCTTGAGCTGACATTATTACTGATGTTATTTTGGGGTAGAAATAATGTTTTCATCGCCTGTTATTGCATTTTATTACAATGTTGCTGCGGCCCAGAAAAAAAAGTAATTCCAGCATTTCCATTTTTTTTCTAGTTACATCATTTACTGATTGGATTAATTTATTTCATATTTTGATAAATCACACTTTTACGGACACAGCGTGTATTTTTTTTTCAATTGTTTTATTTTTAATGAGGCAAAAGAGGATAGTGATTTGAAATTTTGCCTTTTTTTTAAAAAAAAATTCACATTTTTAAAAACATTTTTTTCTCACTTTTTTACTGTATTTGTTAGTCCCCTTAGGGGACTTGAAGCTGCAATCACAAGAGGTTCGTAATAACAGGTACAGGGGTCTTCAGCAGACTCCCGGCTGAAATGTCAACCCATCAGTGCCCTGCGAAATGATAGGCGCAGGGAATGACACTTCGCTCATCTTTATCCCAAGCCCAACATTAGGTACCAGATTAAGGAACTTTCACCGTCTTCTAAGAATTATACCCCTCACTTTTAATTACGTATTGATTTTACCTCCTCGCAATAACATCTCATTACTTTATTACTTTCTTTAAACTTTTCGAATTGTTTGATTAAAACAAAAATGAAATCGACCAATAAATCAAAAAACTTTCCAACGTTCCAATTTAAAATGTGAGGTGATTAAAAGAACTTTATGTGCGATATATTTCCGAAAGAGCTGAGCGTACCATATTGAATATTCATATCCTTAAAAAAAAAAAATAAAAAAATCCTTCCATGAAGTAGGAAAGCCGTTGTTAATGAAACAGCTTCAGTGGACAAAAATTCAATAACAAGCGGAGAACAAATTGCTTTAGTAATTTCCCTCAGGATCCATCATCTTCAAATACCTTTGAAAGGAAATTCACTTTTTTTTTTTTGGATAAACCAAATACACAGAACAAGGAAATGCGTGATCAATTTTAAAAGGTACTTTGAACTTTCTCCGGTTGGCGCGTTCGTTCTATTGTCCAAATATAAAATTTAGCCCGCTCTGAAATAATTTTAGAATATCCTTTTTCCTCCATTCACCCACTGACTAAACCAAGAATATGTTCACAGTTGAGTCTGGCTTTGGCTTTGTGCTTCCAGTTTGGCCCATAAACCTTCAACCTCATTGACCTTTTAGGGTCCCTAGGGGGGAACAAGAGTTTTTGTGTTATTTTTTAATGTTGCCCCTTGGTGCCCAGGTGGTGTGTTACAGATAAAACAATCTCCTGAAATTCTTTGTGGGCAATCTGAATAAATTAAGTCCAATTCGAAAAGTGCACTTAAAAAGACGTTCACTTCTTACCTGCCCCTCCCCTGTCCTCCGCTAGCACCCTTTCATCGTCAAATCTTCTGGCATTGACTCAACACTACCATTTTTTTGCTGGATTCTAGTGAATCGAAACCCCAAAATTTCATAGTTATCAGAAACCAAAGTTTTAGGAACATTTGTAGTTGTCATCGATTTGCTCATCTCTATTGTTGTAAACTACTTCAGCTTACTTGGATCAGTAATCGCTCAAGATGCATCGATGACACATAAAGTCAATAGTAGAATAATTATGGGCATATCAACAATGAAATGACTATACAAGGTCTTCAAATCAAGGAATATTTCACTGGCGATGAAGACATGGATCATACATAGTTTGGTCTTCTCTGTCGTAACATATGGATGTGAAACCAGGACAACAAAGAAACAAAACAGAAGAACAGCGATACATTCAAAATGTGGTGCTGGAGAAGGATGTTATCAATGCCATTAATGGCAAGAAGAACAAACAAATCAATTTTGGAATAGATCAAGCCTTACATGTCACTCGAAGCAAGGATGACCAAACTATGACTTGCCTACTTTGGACACATCATATGAAGGCAGCAATCACTGGAGAATAACATCATGGTCAGAAGAATAGAAGGAACATAGTGAAGAGGAAGACCTGCAACTTTATGGCTTGGTACTATCAAGATATTGGTGGAGAAGACCCTGGTGGACCTTTCCAGGCTTGCACAAAATCGATCTTCCTACAGATCCTTCATCCATCAAGTCGCCATGGCTCGGCATCAAGCTAAAGGCTGTTTAAAAAAAATTGCTACATGAGTTAGTTGTCAAAGAAAAGAAAAATACCCAAATAACTGAAAGTAAATGTATAAATTGCACAGTGCAAAAATAATAATACATAATAAAGGGTATTTAGTTAACTTAATTTTGATCAAAATAATGTGAAAGCCATCCTGCCACTTCACGGCAACCCTTATGGGACAGTCCTAACTCTAATATTAAAAACCTTACCATTTGTCAAGTGACATACATATGGACAAGGGCAGAGAGACTGGATCCCTAGTGTAAGCATAAAACCGAGGCAGAATGAGCGTCTCAGCCCAGACAAAGGGCGGCCACACCCTTTTATATGCACTAAAGCATACTGACTGCAAAGAAGAAACCTGAAGGTCTGAACTGAAACGTAAGTTGATGTGCATGCAAAATGTAAATACATGTTCACACAAGGCCATTAAATAGAGAGAAACCAAAGACAAGAAAAATACCCAAATAACTGAAAGTAAATGTATAAATCGCACAGTGCAAAAATAATAATAAATAATAAAGGATATTTAGTTAACATAATTTTGATCAAAATAATGTGAAAGCCATCCCGCAACTTCACGGCAACCCTTATGGGACAGTCCTAACTCTAATATTAAAAACCTTACCATTTGTCAAGTGACATACATATGGATAAGGGCAGAGAGACTGGATCCCTAGTGTAAGCATAAGCCTGAGGCAGAATGAGCGTCTCAGCCCAGACAAAGGGCGGCCACACCCTTTTATATGCACTAAAGCATACTGACTGAAAAGAAAAAAACCTGAAGGTCTGAACTGAAACGTAAGTTGATGTGCATGCAAAATGTAAATGCATGTTCACACAAGGCCATTAAACAGAGAGTTGTCGAAGTGTATACTGTGCATGTGCCAATTTCTGGTCAGGTGTTTACTTAAAGAGTGTAGTTTTTTTTTCTATATTTAGGAATTAGGGTCATATGTTTAGATCCTTTATCTAGTGGAAACCAGCAACAAAAATTGCTTCACGTTTTGGAGGACCTTGCATGTTTAGGTTTAACATCGACCACCCATTGATTTAATTGGACACAATGTATTGCCTTATATTGCCTGTGTGCTTTAGAGGAGATAACACAATATCTGGGCTGTGTTTGCAAGAATGAAGACTCCTCGATGGTATAAAATTTAGGTTTTCATTCAACCAATACATTTCGGCACTAGACTGTCACTTTTTTCACATTTGTTTGTTTATTTTGAAAAGGGCAGTTTGGTGCCAAAACGCGTTGGTATATCTCCACTGAAGCAAGCTACTTACTATATGGAAAATGTTATCCTCCAGCCACGGGGCTGCAGCTGCGAATTCTAATGCTCTAATAGATGTTGTGTCTCCAGACAGAGCCCCCAGGTGAGCACTATCACTCTCACCCGCTGTTATTTCTCTTTCAGTATTGCCCTACTGTGCACTTCTGTCCCAACGAGACCTCGGCAATTTTGGCACTGCAGAGGAATTAAACACTTTTTGCCCGTTTTTTCTACTAACCAAAGATAATTGTTCGTCCCCCAATGGCTGACTACTCTCCGATAGACATGTTGTCAGTGGGACCCTCCTAAAAGGAATTCTACAAAGTAGAGAATTGCTTTAACATGAGGTATTTGGACAATGGGTTCAAATGAGTCCCTCAAAAATTACATTCATCTAATTTTCTATATATTTCATCCACGATATATCCATAGGGTATCATCACTGACACTGTTTGTCTTGTATAACATTTTTGTTATTTTTGGTACTTTTGGCATTTTCTCAATCAGTTTTTTTAAGCCAAAAATTCTAAAAAAAATTCTATTTTATTAGAAGGGTCTCTTTAATATCGATTACAGAGTGTAACAAAGCTGGGATTATAACAATTAACTAAAATCAGGAAAAGGATCCTTTTGATAACTGTCTGATCCCTCTGCAGCACCCCCGGAGTCAAAATGAAGCATTACACATTGGTCACTGCACTCAATGGAAATTCTGTATAATGTATGGAAATTCTTTGTCTTTCAGAAAAATTCTCTTTTTAGCTACTGTTTCTGTTATGACCAATAAATGATAATCCTGTGTAGGGACTTCTTCTATTAACTTTTTAATAGTGCACTTCAAAAATAATTTTGTAACCCAGAGAAGTGCTTTAGGTCATAGACTGGCTGTCACCTTCCATATTTCTTTGCAGCCACTTTACATCTTTTAGAAACTCATGGTGGAAATCATCTTAAATATGAGTTTTTGTGAAATGTCCACTGAGACGTTCTTCGTTCACGACGTCCAATATGTATGTAAATTTTTTGAGAAAAATGAAGACTTTCAATTATTTTTCCTTTTCCAAACTAATTGGTGAATCAAATACCATAAAGAACCTGAAAAAAGTGGTCTATAATTCAAGATGGTTGAAATAATTTTTGTTTAAGAAAAGAGCCAATAAAAGTTTATATACTGCACCTTGGAAACTAAGGCGACACCTCTCTCGAAATTTCTTTTGAGAATTTTCGAAAAATGTTTGTCCATCAAACACACTTTGCAAATAAAGTTTTCATAGAACTTTTCTGAGTACACAACTCCTTTGCGGAGTTTTGTGTATCTAAGGTTACAGACTACAAACAAACCCTTGGTTGAGTTTTATCCATCAGTGACATAAAACAGACTACAAACAAATCCATGGTTTAGTTTAATCCGTCTGTGACTTGTTATTCCCTTGCCTTCTTTAACAGAGTAAATGTTGAGGCGTCTTCTGAGCAGCCGATGTTCCCAGAATCCCACAGAGCTATGGCAGTGTGTGTGAAAGGAAAGGAGATTATTAAAAAAGAAGAAAGACTTGAGTGAAATCATATGTGGATCTTTGTATGAACTCCTCACTGAGCTCTGAACTTGTAGCTCCACAATCAACCAAGCAGGGAAAGTGTGTTTTGAAAATATGAAAGGGAAAAAAATGAAACCAAGTAACAACATTTAGCAACTTGACCCTCTTTAGATGCATAAAAACCAGGAAAAATATTACTGGTTTTATCATAAAGGTGCACATGTTCTATAAAGCAAACCAGTCCTTTAATATAAAGCCTATACAAAATGATTTTCAACATCCCTACTGGATTAAGTTCAAATACCAGCTTAATATATCTGTGTCAATTCTCAGATTTTTTATTTTCCATCCCTTTTTTTTCAGTTGGTGGTTCCTCTGTATTATTCTTTTCTGCCAGCACTATAGGAGCTGGAGCTTTCTTTCACTTCTCAGCAAGCATTGACCACAATCCTTTTCCAAAGGCGCCATCCTCATTTCTAGAAAAGCCAAAGACTCACCCCTACTTACAGTAGAGTTACAAAGACCCGTCCTCACTTACAGAAGAGATACAAAGACCAACCCTCACTTTAAGTGGAAAGACAAAGAATCACTCTCACTTCCAGTAGAGAGACAAAGTCCTGCACCCACTTCCTGTTGAAATTCAAAGACCTGCCTCCACTTACAGTAAAGATACAAAGACCCACCCACACTTTTAATAGAAAGACCTTAACTCACTTCCAATAGAGATATAAATACCCGCTCCCACATACAATAGGGATACAAAGAATTGCCCCCACTTACAGTAGAGATACAAAAGCTTACACTCACAATAGAGATACAAAGAGTTACTTCCCGGCATGCACTGACCACAATCCTTGTGCAAAGGCGCCATCCTCACTTCCAGTAGAGCTAAAGACCCACCCCCACTTACACTAGTGATACAAAGACCCACCCTCACTTACTGTAGAGATACAAAGACCCGCCCCCACTTACACTAGTGTAACATCCCTGGCGGCGTGCTGGCATGGCTTACCATCTCCCACCATGCAAGACTGCCAACTTACCTTTCAGTCCAGGCTGCACACTTTGCTCCAGTACTTGCTGTGTGCATGTCTCTTGTCTGATTTCTTAGGGCGGCAGCGCAGTTACTGCCTGATTCTTAAAGTTACAGTGTGCGCACTCCTAATGTGTCCCCAGCCTACTGCTGTGAGTCACTGGATACTTAAACCCCCTCCACCCAGTAGGAGGTGCCTGAGCAACACTTTCTTTCAGTGTGTTCTGTGCAACTGAGTTGCCAGGTCCTGTCTTGTATCCTGTCTTTTTCCACCACCCTGGGGGCTGTATACCCAGGCATGTTACCTGTATCTGTGACTTCTAGTCTGTTTCCGCCACCCTGGGGGCTGTATACCCAGGCCCATTACCTGTATCTGTGACTTATAGTCTGTTTCTGCCACCCTGGGTACGTGGCCACGATCAGGAGCAGCTGCAAGTTTGACACTGCGTGTTTATACAGCGTTAAAACCCGCAGCGTCCAGATGTTACAGTATAGTGGATGGGATCTCTAGAAATCCCATGTCCACTATGAATGCATCTGAGGCTGTGGATCACCCGTGGACACTGACATGAGGCTCGTCTTTCAAGACCGCAGCATGTCAAATCCTCTTGTGGAGTCGCTAGTCTCCACAACAGAAATTTGACCACTAGAATGTATTGAATGCTGTAAACTCGCATGGTTCAGTAAACACATTTGGATTTACCTGAGTTCAATAGAATGCAATGTTTTGGATGCAGCAAAAATTTGAGTCCAAAGCGCTGCTACGTCTGAATTATGGGCACAGAGCCTAAAATTTAAAAAAAATGGTTTGGTCTCCCGTGTCATTTTTATAACCAGCAGAGGGAAAGTTGACCGCTGGGGGCTGATATTAGTAGCTTGGGAAGTGGCCATTAGCCAACAATGGCTATTAATTAGAGATGAGCGTTGTTCTACTCGAACTGTTCGCCAATCTCAAATTCGAGCTGTTTTGGGCGGTGTTCGAGCCGATTGGCGAACACGAACAATTTGAGAAAAATTCGGCTGTTCGAGGTTATGTTCGATAACTGTTCGTGCACCAAAATCATAACTGGATTTTTTCTCAGTAATGATGAAAATTAATGTTAATACGCAGTTTGAGTGTACAGCGGGGCGGGGGGAGGGGCAGGGGATGGATCTCTGCAGGAACAATGAAGATCTCCATTTTTTTTTCTCTTTCCCGCATTTGCAGTGGGGAGGTGC
Source organism: Phyllobates terribilis (assembly GCF_046119375.1). NCBI lineage: Eukaryota > Metazoa > Chordata > Amphibia > Anura > Dendrobatidae > Phyllobates > Phyllobates terribilis. The sequence goes on from NW_027362767.1 coordinate 35,432,875, forward strand.
AATCTGTCAGCCTATCAGCAGCGCACACACGGAGCGAAGTGCTTTTTTTCACACAAGCAAGGGCATGTGTGATTGGCAGTGTATGTCACATGTCCTTGCCCTATAAGACCAAGCCATTTTCCCCGTCGCCACCATTTTCTCACTGCTGCAGCTGCGTGTTAGACGGCACCGCTGTTGCTGTGTGCGCTATACCTTGTTAATTTCAAGCCAATTTTCGCACAAATATACAGATAGCTTGGGAGTAGGGAATAGTTGTGATTGCAGTCCTTTTAAGGACTAGGTTACAGCATTTCCTACGACTTTTATGAGGGAGGTCTGTGCTCTTAAATAGATAGATTGTGGGAGTAAAGACTAATTGTAATTGGAGTCCTTTTCAGGACTAGGTTACATCAGTTCCTATCAGTTTTTGCCAGGCAGGTCTGTGCCAGTGCTGTGCAAGTTTTTTTCACAGCATTTGGCTGAATCTAGCAAAGCTAATCCTTTTTGGCCTATTGCAGAGTGTGTTAGTCAGTGGAGTAGCCTATCTGTGTTGCAAGATATACCACCTGTGTATAGAATACCAATTTTTTTACTGCACCTAGTGAAGTAAAATCTTTTGGGCATAGCATCATTCTATTAGTCCATCTATACTGACCTCCATCAGGTTGCAAACTGAATATAATTTTTTTCTGCATCTAGCTCTGAAAAAATATTTGGGCTTCTAGCAGTGTGTGGGACTTGGTCTATTAGTCCATCTATACTGACCTCCATCAGGTTGCAAATTAAAAAGAATTTTTTTCTTCATTTAGCTCTGAAAAAATATTTGGGCTTCTAGCAGTGTGTGGGACTTGTTCTATTAGTCCTTCTATACTGACCTCCAGCAGGTTGCAAATTGAATATAATTTTTTTCTGCATCTAGCTCTGAAAAAATATTTGGGCTTCTAGCGGTGTGTGGGACTTGGTCTATTAGTCCATCTATACTGACCTCCATCAGGTTGCAAATTAAAAATAATTTTTTTCTGCATCTAGCTCTGAAAAAATATTTGGGCTTCTAGCAGTGTGTGGGACTTGGTCTATTAGTCCATCTATACTGACCTCCATCAGGTTGCAAATTAAAAATAATTTTTTTCTGCATCTAGCTCTGAAAAAATATTTGAGCTTCTAGCAGTGTGTGGGACTTGGTCTATTAGTCCATCTATACTGACCTCCATCAGGTTGCAAATTAAAAATAATTTTTTTCTTCATTTATCTCTGAAAAAATATTTGGGCTTCTAGCAGCGTGTGGGACTTGTTCTATTAGTCCATCTACACTGACCTCCATCAGGTTGCAAATTAAAAATATTTTTTTTCTGCATCTAGCTCTGAAACAATATTTGGGCTTCTAGCAGTGTGTGGGACTTGGTCTATTAGTCCATCTATACTGACCTCCATCAGGTTGCAAATTGAATAAAAAAATTTTCTGCATCTAGCTCTGAAAAAATATTTGGGCTTCTAGCGGTGTGTGGGACTTGGTCTATTAGTCCATCTATACTGACCTCCATCAGGTTGCAAATTAAAAATAATTTTTTTCTGCATCTAGCTCTGAAAAAATATTTGGGCTTCTAGCAGTGTGTGGGACTTTGTCTATTAGTCCATCTATACTGACCTCCATCAGGTTGCAAATTAAAAATAATTTTTTTCTTCATTTATCTCTGAAAAAATATTTGGGCTTCTAGCAGCGTGTGGGACTTGTTCTATTAGTCCATCTATACTGACCTCCATCAGGTTGCAAATTAAAAATAATTTTTTTCTGCATCTAGCTCTGAAAAAATATTTGGGCTTCTAGCAGTGTGTGGGACTTGGTCTATTAGTCCATCTATACTGACCTCCATCAGGTTGCAAATTGAATAAAAAAAATTTCTGCATCTAGCTCTGAAAAAATATTTGGGCTTCTAGCGGTGTGTGGGACTTGGTCTATTAGTCCATCTATACTGACCTCCATCAGGTTGCAAATTAAAAATAATTTTTTTCTGCATCTAACCCAGCCAATAGTTTTGGCCTAATACCACAGTTTGGCCACTCAGCTCTGCTCGGTTACCATCCATTGTTTTTTTGTGCAAACAACTCCAGAGTTGTGAATTAGTTAACCACCAAAATGAGTGGAAAAAGGCCTGCTGCTGGTGGAAAGGGGAATAGGCGTGTTGGGAAGGGGAAAAAAGGTTGTGTCCGTGGGGTAGGTGCAGAAGAAAGACCATCTTCCAGCCAAACTAAAATGTCTACTTCTTTTAGCGGACAATGTGATAAGATCCCTTTCTTACGGCCACGCCAATCGCTACAAATTCCAGATGAGGCACAAAAACAGCAGGTGCTTCAACGGATATCAAGTGCTCCTTTAAGTGGGCTCTCCTCCACATCAACTTCAACATCACAAATACTCCAGTCCTCAAAGGTGTCACCCAAATCGCACTTGCTTCCTCACAGCTCCCAAATCTCCAGCTGCCCGTCTGAGTATGAGGTAGAACAGATGGTTGAGTCTGCAGAGCTGTTTACTCATACTATAGCCTGGGAATCAGAGGTCGACTCCAGCGCTTCTGTGAATCCAGACGAGGAAATGATCTGCACTGATGCCCAGAATCTTTATGAGTCGGATCCAGGACCAGACGCAGAAGGTTCTGACCATAATGTAGACCCTCATTCCCAAACTGTAACTCCTGTTGGTGGAGACAATGAGGAAGACGATGATAAGACTCAAATACCTGATTGGAGCGACAACTTTAGTTTTTTGTCAGGGCAGGAACAGGTTGGCTCTGAGGACGACGGGTGTGATAACGCACAGGGTGATGATGATGAGGTCGGAGATCCCACTTACTGTCAACCCACAGTCAGCCAAGAGATGAGGTCAGCAGAGGAGGTGGAGGAAGATGCTAGTGACGACGAGGTCAGGTTGCGCCTTCCTGGACAGAGACGTAGTACTGGAAGCACGTCAACAACTGCATCCTCAAACACAACTCTGCCTCTCACCACAAGTCGTGGTGGCTCTTCAGGTCGCATGGGTGCTAAGCCTTGCATAGCCTGGGCATTTTTTCAGATCGATAAAGATGACCCAACTCGTATTATCTGTAACATTTGTCAGCAAAAGCTAAGTAGAGGCCAAAAAATACATAGTTTGAGTACTTCATGCATGAACCGGCACATGGACATGAAGCATAAGTTGCAGTGGGAAGCTCAGTGTGCTACAATGCGGTCTAGCCGGCCGGGCCAACCACCGTCTGCAATATCTTGTGCATCCGCGGCCTCTTCATCCTCTGTGACTGGGGGGACAGCAGTCACACCTGTTTTGGGGCGCAGACCTGCCACCTCTTTACCCGCAACAGCCAGCGTGATTGGCAGGTCATCATTTTCTTTGGAGGTGGTAACACCAGCTGGTCTTGAGCGCTGTCCGACATCGATAGCACCACCTTTGGATCAAGGCAACCTAACATGTCCGCCTGCATCTTCCTCACAGACCGGCAGTTTGCCGGGGACACCCTTATCAACCCCGTCTAAGCACAATAGCCAGCCCTCGGTCCCTCAGATGTGGACAAGTAAAAGACCATTTCCTCCTAGCCATGAGAAAGCTAAGAGGTTGAATTTCACCATCTGCAAGCTCTTGGCTACAGAAATGCTGCCTTTCCGCCTGGTGGACACAGAGGATTTTCGAGACCTTATGTCCGTCGCAGTGCCCCAGTACCAGATGCCCAGTCGGCACTACTTCTCAAAGAAAGGTGTGCCTGCGCTCCACCAGCATGTCGCACACAACATCACCGCTTCTTTGAGAAACTCTGTGTGTGACAGGGTGCATTTCACCACAGACACTTGGACGAGTAGGCATGGACAGGGGCGTTACATGTCGCTGACTGGGCACTGGGTAACTATGGTGACAGCAGGACAAGGGGCTGCTGTCCAAGTCTTGCCGTCCCCACGAGTTGTGCGTCAATCCTCTTTAAGTCATTTTTCCTCCACTGCTTCTGCCTCCTCAACCTCCTCTCTGTCTTCCACCTGCACCCAAAGCCTGTCTGGTCATGCCACAAGCTTTCTAACTGCGCAGAAGGGATCCTGCACACCTCCTTACTATGCTGGCAGTAGGGCTCAACGTCATCAGGCGGTTTTTACATTGAAATGTCTGGGAAATGTGAGTCACACAGCTGAGGAGTTGTGGTCAGCTCTGGAGAACCAATTTCATGAATGGTTGTCTCCACTGGACCTGAAACCAGGGAAGGCCGTGTGCGACAATGCTGCAAACCTGGGTGCGGCCCTTCGCCGGGGCAATGTCACACACGTGCCTTGTATGGCTCACGTGTTGAACCTGGTTGTCCAGCAATTTTTAGCCCACTATCCCAGACTAGATGGCCTTCTGCAGAGGGCACGGTCGCTGTGTGCTCACTTCCGCCGTTCGCATCCCGCAGCTCAGCGACTTACATCTCTACAGAAGTCGTTGGGCCTGCCACTTCACCGGCTAAAATGCGATGTGCCTACCCGGTGGAATTCAACTCTGCACATGTTGCAGCGACTGTGGCAGCACCGACAAGCCCTGGTGCAATACGTTCTGACGTATAGCCTGGGCCAACGAGATTCAGAGGTGGGGCAAATCACGCTGGAGGAGTGGTCTCAGATCAGGGACCTATGCACCCTTCTGCACAGTTTTGAAATGGCGACGAAGATGTTTAGTGCTGACGATGCCATTATCAGCATGACTATTCCGGTGATTTACATGCTGGAGCACATGTTAAACAGAATTCGGAGTCAGGTGGTGGCACAAGAGGAGGTGGAGGAAGTAGAGGAGGAGGAGTTGTATGCGGAAGGGCTAACATCTGCAAGGTCCAGACGGTCGGCAGCACCAAGGCGGCAGGCATGTGAGGGTGGGGGAGATGATTTTACCAGGGCGCATGGTAGCAGCCAAACTAGTGAGGAAGGTGCAGGAGCCCAGGAAGAAGTGGAGGACGAACTGATGGAAGACTCATCAGATGAGGGAGACCTTGATCACATTTCTGTTGTGCGAGGTTGGGGGGAGAGGACAGAGGAAGGAAGCATGATTGCTACCTCGCCACCAACACAACAGGGACTTGGTGCTCCTGGATGCGCAACACACATGAGTGCCTTCTTGCTGCACTACCTGCAACATGACCCTCGAATTGTGAGAATTAGAAATAATCCTGACTACTGGGTTGCCACACTGTTAGATCCCCGGTACAAAAGTAAATTTGCAGAAATTATTCCTGCCATAGAAAGGGATGCACGCATGCAGGAGTATCAGCAGAGACTGTTGCAGAATCTTACATGTGCTTTTCCACAAAATACCAGTGGTGCACGTAGTGAATCTCACAGTTCCAACTTGCCAACCGTGGGACCGTCAAGTGTTCAGCACTCAAACCGTAACAGAACCACAGTATCTGCTGGTAACATCAATTTTGCGGAATCATTTCACCACTTTTTTAGCCCATCCTTTGCAAGGCCACAGGAGACAAGAAGTCTGACACATAGTCAACGCCTAGAGACGATGGTACAGGAGTATCTCCAAGTAAACATTGAAGCCACGACTGTGTCACTGGACCCTTGCTCTTTTTGGGCTTCCAATCTGGATAAATGGCCGGAGCTAGCCACTTACGCCTTGGAGATCTTGTCATGCCCCGCAGCCAGCGTTCTGTCTGAACGTGTGTTCAGCGCTGCTGGTGGTGTGCTGACAGATAAGCGCACGCGGCTCTCCACTGATAATGTAGACAGACTCACGTTCATAAAGATGAACAAATCATGGATCCGAAACGACTTTTCTACCCCTGTGTCATCCTGGGGAGAGTAAAAGCTTGATGATTGGTTAAAATCACCCTACCAACCGTTTTAAGCTTTCAAATTACTAATCATGTTTATCTGTATCTTGACTGGAAAATAATTTGGGCTTTGTAGCAGTGTGCAGCACTGATCCTATTAGGCCATCTATAATAAGCTTCACCAGATTTAAAATTAAAAATAATTTTTAGCTGCATCTAGCCCGGAAAATAATTTTGGGGCTCCGAGATGCGCAAGACACATAAGTGCCTTCTTGCTGCACTACCTGCAGCATGACCCTCATATTGTCAGAATTCGAAGTAATCATGACTACTGGGTTGCCACACTCTTAGATCCCCCAAACTTTTCGATCAACCTTTTCATTTTAATAAAGACCAAAAAAATGGTCATTTTTGAAATTATAAGCATTAGCAGGTTGTTAGAAACTGAAATCAAACAGTTTTCAACTCAAAACTTTATTCTAGGTGATGTTACATTTTCACATAGGACCCCTTGTTCGAAAGGAGCTTCTGAACTCTCTCGTCCATTGAATTTGTCAGGTTTTGGATGGTTTCTGCTTCAATTGTTTTGCATGAGGACAGAATACCCTCCCAGAGCTGTTGCTTAGATGTGAACTGCCTCCCGCCATCATAGACACTCCTTTTAATGATGCTCCAAAGGTTCTGAATGGGGTAGAGATCAGGGGAGCATGGGGGTCACACCATAAGTTTGTCCCCTTTTATGCCCATATCAGCCAGAGATGCAGATGTTTTATGTGCAGCATGAGATGTTTCATTATCATGCAGAAAAATGATCTTGCTGTGAAATACACGGTTCTTCTTCTTGAACCATGGCAGGAAGTGCTGTTTGAGAAAATCCACATACATTATGGAGTTCATCTTTAGCGCCTTCAGGGATCCTAAAGGGGCCGACAATCTCTCTCCCCATGATTCCAGCCCAAAACATTACTCCACCTCCTCCTTGTTGGCGCTGTAGCCGTGTTTGCGTGGGGTGTCCATCAACCAGCCATCCTCCACTCCATTCATCTGGACCATCGAGCGCTGCACGGCACTCATCCGTGAACAAAACAGTTTTGAAATCAGTCTTCATGTAATGTTTGGCCCACTGGAGCCGTTTCTGCTTGTGTGAAGTGGATAGAGGAGGTCAACAGGATGGCGCATGCACAGCTGCAAACCTCTGAAGGACCCTGCATCTTGTTGTTCGGGGGACGTTGGAGGCACAAGCAGCTTCAAAAACTTGTCTGCTGCTATGACAAGGCTTTTTTGCCGCTGCTCTTTCAACCTGACGTAATTGCCTGTAGGAAAGAGTCCTCAATTTGCCCTTATCAGCACGCACACGTGTGTACTGTGAATCAGCTACATACTTCTTGATTGCCAAGACACTTCATCCTGATCATCGCACAATGTTGCTTGTAGTCATGCCTTGACCTAAACACTCCACAATTTGTTGCTTCTCAGCAGCCGACACATCCTTTTTCTTTCCCATTTTGGCAGAAAATGTAGGCTGCTTAATAATGTGAGAGAGCCTTCTTAAGTAGTCTTGCCTTTCATTGGACACACCTGCCAAACTAATTAGCACAGGTGTCTGCAATTGCTTACAGTGATATAAAGAGCCCTGACACACATCACCATCAAAGAGTTTAACTGACAAACAAACAAATTCTTCCCTTATCACTCCTAAACACTTTTTGCATAATAATTTGGAACGCGGTGTACATGTGCTTTTCCACAAAACACCAGTGGTTCACGTAGTGAATCTTACAGTTCTAACTTGCCAACCGTGGTCTGTATGGAATTGTTCATTAAAGGGCCCAAAATTAAGATAACATAGATGGGAGAGGTCTCTATGAATAGGAATTCCTAAGTATTTGATACCCTGTGAGGGCCAGGCAAAGGGAAAGTTGGACTGGATGGAATCCTATATGGATTTAGGGAGGGAGACATCGAGGGCCTCAGACTTCGCTGCATTGATTTTAAAATTTTACCATGTAACAAAGTGATCTATTTCAGCCATAACAGCAGGGATGGATATATGTGATTGAGTGATATATACTAGGACATCATCAGCAAATAGAGAGCACTTGTACTCGGTGCCTCCCACCTCAATCCACCTAATATTGGGGTTATGGCGAATTGATGAGAGCAGGTGCTCCGTCACTAGGATGTATAAGAGAGGGGACAGAGGACATCCCTGCCTTGTCCCATTGGTGATTGTGAAAGGTGATGAAAATGTTCTGACGCACCCCCTGGGCCTTGGGACACCCGGAGCCGGACCCTTTTTGGTGGATGCTGGTGGTTGTAGTCTTCGTGGCGGCGATCCGGTTCCGTGGCTCAGGGCGGTCAAACCAGTGGCGGAACTATTTATGTGGTTTTGATGTTTAAATGTCCGACTACGCCACCCGTGGATTGCGGTCAGAGTGAACCGCCGCTACAGGGCAGACCGCTAAGGCTGGTGTTGTGGGTGCAGCAGAGCGTAGCATAACTCCCCACGGGAGGAGTATAGCCTCAGGGCAGTGTATGCGGAGGATGGGGGTGATGGTGCAGGGCAGCAGCAGTAACGACACGGAGTCAGTGATGCAGTTCAGGGCCTTTACTCACAGTTCTTATTATCCAGACCACGTCTGCAGGTAACGGCTGCCCACGTCGTACTGTGCTCACCAGGTGAGGGGCTCAGACAACTCCCAGATAACTTTGGAGCGCTTCACAGGACCCCCTTTGTGTGTCCTTTGTCTGGCCTTTCTTACCAACACTTCTGTCCGGCTGCCTCGGGCCTCCTCTTGGTAAACTTGGCGCCAGTTTCCCTGACCCTATGTGGTGCCTTCCTAGCGGGTGGAGCAAGGGGCTGCGCCACATAAAATGTCAGAGCCTCCGGTTTCTAGCTGAGGGTCGTTTCCTGCCTCCACTAGTTCGGGGACCGGTCTCCCCCTTTGGCCTGACCCCTCCACGCAGGTGGATTCGGGCGTGCGGTGGCGACTCGCCCGTCCGCACCCCTGGGATCCCTTCATTCCTCGTTCCTGGAGCCTTCTCCGCTCCTCTTCCTTCCTTCTCCCTCTTGCAGGCCTGGGTCTCTGTTACTAGGCCCGCCTCCGGAGCAGAGCTCATGCAGAGCCCCTGCTCCCTGCCACTTCTGCTCAGACTTCTCTGCACTGAACTAAGATGGTGCCCACCTTTTATACTCCCTTCTCAATGCACCCAGGAACTGCTTCCTCCCTGCTCCTGCACTGCAGGGTTCCCCTTCCTCAGTGTTCCCTCCCCCCACTCCAGCCAGGGACAGGGACTGTCGTGCCCATCTCAGGGGCATATTGGTCGCCCTGCCCCACGGCAATGTGGTGTAATGCATGCAGGTGTCGGGTCCTGATCCACACTCCATCCTTATCTGAGAGTGAGATATCACACCTCTGGGTGAGGTGCAATAAGTCTGTAGCAACCGAGCCCTCGGTGCTACAGTTCCATTTATCTTCAGCCTAGGTGACGTATTGTGATACAGGGCCGTGATTTTGGCTATAAAAGGGTTCCCTAGACCCCTACCCCAAGCTTTTTAAGAGAATAATATATTTTGCCTGCCAGGAGACTCTATGGAATGCTTTCTCAGCATCCAACGAGAGTATCTACTTACAAATTTTTAACTGCATCTAGCCCAGGAAATACTTTGTGCCTAGTAGCAGTGTCTGCTAGTCAGCGGATTATCCCGGCTGTTAAGCAAGCTACACCACCTGTAGTTTGGACACTTAATTTTTTCAAAGGAAATGCTTCGGGACCACGGGATACTTAGTGAAGAGCATCAGGAGGCACCCCAAGGCATAGGGGCTGGGACTGGCACTAGGATGCCTTGCGGTGGACAGCCGAGCTCGATCCTTATAAAAGCTTTTTAACTGCAGCAGCTTTAGTGGACGCTACTGGAGCTGGAATTACGCGGCTGCTGGCATGAGACTTGCCCTCCAATAGATCCTTGTAAATGGATTTAAAGTGTATTCATTTAAATTAGAGGGACAATTTAAATTAAAAAGCTTAGAGCTGCCTCCACCACAGGGGGGCTCTCTCGACCCACCAGCGGACAGGCACCAGTATTGGGAGAGGGGGGCTGGCCGTCAGGGTTCACCGCGGCTCTGGCACAAACCCGGCGACACGGAGGTGGCACGGGCAGGAGCGGACTGGCCGTCTCGGCTTCTCACTTTTTGGATTTTAGAAGGGCATGACATGCCTATATCTGTGTCTCCCCCTCCTTTTACTCCTCCACCTCTTTTCTTTTCGCATGACTATATGTACTTGTCACTTTTCCATGTGTTAGTTGTGTCTTCTGAGCAGTTTGTCAGCTTTTGGACACCTTTGAAGGTGTTTTCTATGTGTTTCTATGTGTTTTTGTTTGCCTGCCATTGGTTTTAACGGTGTTCGAAGGTGTTCGACGAACAGTTCGACGAACAGTTCGGCGAACACACGGGTGTTCGACGAACCGAACCGAACTCGAACACTACGGGGGTGGCTCAACACTACTATTAATATCAGCCCACAGCTGTTTGTTTAACCTTTACTGGCTAGATTACAGGGGGACCCCAGAAAAAAATTGACGTGGGGTCCCCTATAAAATCTAACCAGCAATGGCTAAACTAGACAGCTGCAGGCTGATAGTAATAGCCATGGTAGGGGCCATGGATACTAGCCCCCTCCGCGGCTATTAATATCACCCCTCAGCAGTCCCAGAAATGGCGCATCCATAAGATCTGCCAAATCTGGCACTTAGTCTTGCTCTTCCCACTGCCCTGTAGCGGTGGCAGTGGGGTAATGGGGTTGGGGTTCACGTCAGCCTTGTATTGGCGGCTGACGTGAAGCCCAGGTCAGTAATGGAGGGCATCTATAAGACGCCCCCATTACTAACCGCGTAGTAAAATGGTCGCCGCTTTTTCAATAAAAGACACGGCCAGAATAAAGTATTTTAATAAAATAAAACACACAATTTTTTTTATTACACGCCTCGATCTCCTGGAAAAAATGTAAAATAACAAACAACCATATCCCTCACCTGTCCGCCGTCAACGACGCAGTCCACATAGCGCCTAGTGTCTCGCGGCGATCTGGGTCACTTCTACAGCTGTGACATCGGAAATCACTGATGTTACAGCTGTAGAATACAGCACTGTATACTGACAGGGGTGTAAAATCACCCCCTATCAGTATACAGGCTGCAGGAGGTCACTGGGGTTCATCAGCTAAAAATCAGCTGATGAGCTCCAGTGAGCTAAATGTGGCGCCCCTGAGGGTTCGGTCGCCACATTGGTACTGCATGTCTTTAATGAGGTGTGGTATCTCTCCTTCGAGGTAAGGATGGTGTAACTGTCAGGACCCCACCTCTGCATCCAACACTACACCTCTCCCACCTGAGGGGGGCTTATATGCACCAGGGTGCTGCTCCAGCCAGGATAAGTGGAGATGGGGGAACCAAAGTTAGGGGGAACCTAGTAGTGGGTGAGGGTGGAGGACGCACATTTAGGTTACACAACAAATTCATATTTAATAAACAGCCATCTTGGGCTTATGGTCTTTTGATTGTGATCTTCATCACTGAACGTGGCTTTCTATGTGAACCTGCAGTTGATGGGGACACGGTTCTCGTACTCTGGCCTTGAGGCGAGGAGCGGGCTAGAGTTAACGGTTGTCTCTACCCTGTCAAGGTCCCTACCCAAGAAGGCCTGGAGGGGAGCAGAGGAGACAAGCTCCACAGGCAAAAGGATCCCAGGGGGATGCAGACGGAGCGGTATACGCCACCTGTCCTCACTATTCTGGCCTAGTCAGAGGGATTCCTGCTGCAAAAGGGGTACCGGCCCCCGATATCTGACTCTGTCACTTTAAGTCTTAATCGGAGAAGCCCGGAGGCTCAGTGGATCCCACCGGGTAACGGATGGAGTGGAGTCGCCACCCGTACCCTTGTTCTCTGCATAGACCAGAGGGAGACCCGGCCTTACCACACGTACCACATACGGACAGGAGAGGACTTAGCAAAGAGTCAGGACCCCGCACCCCTCTGGTGCGGGGTCCTGACCAAAGCACCTGAACTACCTGGAGGTTGTCGGACCCCCGGTCCTGGTGGCCGCAGCGCGCCGTGAGGAGCAGGGAGAAGCCTTGCAGCTGTGCATTCTACCGTGAGTAAAGCTTGGAAGACTACCCCTATGGCCTCCGGTTTCTTATTGCAACGCGGCACCGCACGACACCACATCACATCTCCCACTACAATTCCCATCCTCCTGTTCCCTCTGCCCTGAGGCCCTGCTCTGCCTGTGGGGAGTAGTACCATCTGCTGCTGCCACTACATCCAGCCTCAGAGGACTGAACGCAGCGCTGGTCGGGGATCACCAGAAACCACAGGTGGCGTAGTCATTGAATCCACTCGATTAACACCAAACCCTGAAAGCCCATTACATCTTTTATTGTGACGGCCCTGTGCACGGAACGGGTCCAGGCCACGGCTACAACCCCCAACATCTGACCCGGCTCCGAGTACCCCCATCTCCCAGGGTGGGCTGCGAGCATCACATAAACACCGTGGGAACATTGCGGTGAGCATCAGCTGATTGCTGCCCGCACTTATTGCATTGTGAAAGTATTTGGCCCCCTTGAACTTTTCTACCTTTTGCCACATTTCTGGCTTCAAACATAAAGATATAAAATTCTATTTTTTTTGTGATGAATCAACAACAAATGGGACACAATTGTGAAGTGGAACGAAATTTATTGGATATTTTAAACTTTTTTAACAAATTCAAAACTGAAAAGTGGGGCGTGCAATATTATTCGGCCCCTTTACTTTCAGTGCAGCAAACTCCCTCCAGAAGTTCCGTGAGGATCTCTGAATGATCCAATGTTGTCCTAAATGACTGGTAATGACAAATAGAATCTACCTGTGTGTAATCAAGTCTCCGTATAAATGCACCTGCTCTGTGATAGTCTCAGGGTTCTGTTTCAAGTGCAGAGAGCATCATGAAGACCAAGGAACACACCAGGCAGGTCCGAGATACTGTTGTGGCGAAGTTTAAAGCCGGATTTGGATACAAAAAGATTTCTCAAGTTTGAAACATCTCAAGGAGCACTGTGCAAGCGATCATATTGAAATGGACGGAGTATCAGACCACTGCTAATCTCCCAAGACCCGGCCGTCCCTCTAAACTTTAATCTCGAACAAGGAGAAGACTGATCACAGATGCGGCCAAAAGGCCCATGATCACTCTGGATGAACTGCAGAGATCTACAGCTGAGGTGGGAGAGTCTGTCCATAGGACAACAAATCAGTCATACACTAAACAAATCTGGCCTTTATGGAAGAGTGACAAGAAGAAAGACATTTCTCAAAGATACCCATAAAAAGTCTCTTTTGAAGTTTGCCACAAGCCACCTGCGAGACACACCAAACATGTGGAATAAGGTGCTCTGGTCAGATGAAACCAAAATCGAACTTTTTGGCCAGAATGCAAAACTATATGTTTTGCGTAAAAGCAACCCAGCTCATCACCCTCAAAACACCATCCCCACTGTCAAACATGGTGGTAGCAGCATCATGGTTTTGGCCTGCTTTTCTTCAGCAGGGACAGGGAAGATGGTTAAAATTGATGGGAAGATGGACGGAGCTAAATACAGGACCATTCTCGAAGAAAACCTGTTGGAGTCTGCAAAAGACCTGAGACTGGGACGGAGATTTATCTTCCAACAAGACAATGATCCCAAACATAAAGCAAAATCTACAATGGAATGGTTCAAAAATAAACGTATCCAGGTGTTAGAATGGCCAAGTCAAAGTCCAGACCTGAATCCAATCGAGAATCTGTGGAAAGAGCTGAAAACTGCTGTTCACAAACGCCCTCAATCCAACCTCAATGAGCTCGAGCTATTTTGCAAGGAAGAATGGGCAAGAATTTCAGCCTCTCCATGTGCAAAACTGATAGAGACATACCCCAAGCGACTTGCAGCTGTAATCGCAGCAAAAGGTGGTGCTACAAAGTATCAACTCAAGGGGGCCAAATAATATTGAACGCCCCACTTTTCAGTTTTGAATTTGTTAAAAAAGTTTAAAATATCCAATAAACTTCGTTCCACTTCACAATTGTGTCCCACTTGTTGTTGATTCTTCCCCAAAAAATTAGAATTTTATATCTTTATGTTTGATGCCAGAAATGTGGCAAAAGGTAGAATAGTTCAAGGGGGCCAAATACTTTCACAATGCACTGTATCAGCTGATGGTCACGTGACCATCAGCTGATAAGTGATGTCACCGCAGGTTCTGGCAATACACTGCGGGGTGCGAGCCGAGGAGTGAACATCACCGCCGGGGACCAGGAGGACACTGGGGGCAGCCGGACAGGTGAGTATACAGGTTTATTTTTTTATTTTTACTTTTTGATTATTTTTTTAACTGCCGCTGGCACGGTAATTATCAGCCAGAGCAGCGGTCGAATGAGAGGAGTAGCAGTCTCCTTTCCCGACCGGGATACCACCCGCAGTGTGATTCCTCGGCGGTTTCGCGCCTATTGATTTTCATTGAAATGCAGCAATTTGACACATATAGATATTCTACCTGCGGGTTTGCTGTGATTCAATGCAAGTCAATGGGCGCAAATTCGCCGCGGAATCATGCATGAATTGATTATGCTGTGGTTTTTGCCGCAATTAAAATCCAGAGCGGAAATTTCCGCATCATGTGCACAGCACATGTGGATTATCATTGCTATACATGGCAGACCTATTACCAAGTGGTTTTAATGCGTTTCCGCATAGTGTGCACTCAGCCTTACAATAGAAATACAAACACTCGCTCCCACTTCCAGTATAGATAAAAAGACCTGCCCCCACATATAGATATAAAGATATACCCTCATTTCCATTAGAAATACAAAGATCCACCCTCACTTCCAATAGAGATACAAAGACCCGACTCCACTTACAGCAGAAATACATATTGGTATCTTTGCTGCAAGACATGGATTATACTTGACAACAGGCAGCCCACAGCTGGTTGGAGAGAAGGGAGACACATAGTGGCTGGCATTTTGGGGAGTTTTTTCAGGGGAAAGACAACACAAGTATGTGTTGGTGACTTTACAATGAGTCCCACCAAATCCATCGCAATCCGTTCAAAAGGTACCTCTATAACCGGCAGAGATACCAATGGGCTACGGAAGCTTGCGGTGGGTGTTTTCAGCTGACATTCCGGGCAAGATTCACAATACCTCTGTACATCAGTGTAAATGCCAGGCCAAAAGAACTGCTGAAAGATGCGCTCTTGTGTCTTTTTAACCCCTAGATGTCCCCCCAGCAAGTGTGTGTGGGCCATCTCAAGAACCACCAGACGGTGTGACTGAGGCACTACTAGCTGTTCCACGACCTCGTCCCGGATCTTGTCAACCTAGACACAGAGTGTGAACCCGATAGGTTTCCCCTAGAGGTTACCCATTCACCTCTTGCGACAGTACCGCACCTAGGCCTACCTCTAAGGCATCCGTTTGCACGATGAAGGTTTTCTTGAAATTGGGGCTGATGAGGAATGACTGTCCACACAATGCCAACTTCATGGACAGGAATGCTTCCTCCGCTTGAGGCTTCCACCGCACCATAACCGACATCTTACCCTTTAACAGATCGGTCAGGGGCGCCGTCCTCCCAGCAAAGTTAGGTATAAATCGTCGGTAGTACCCAACTATGCCGAGGGACGCTCTCACTTGTTTAGTAGTCACAGGTTTGGGCCAATTTTGAATGGCCTCGTTCTTATTTATTTGGGGTTTGATAACCCCGCGGCCAATCACATATCCCAAGTACTGGGCTTCCTCGAGACCTATTGCACATTGTTTTGGGTTCGCTGTCAGGCCCGCTACTCTGAGAGAATCCACTACTGCTTGTACCTGGGACAAGTGGGTCTGCCAGTCAGTATTAAAGATGATAATATCATCCAAATATGCGTACTTCTGATGGGGCTCCAACACTATGTCCATCAGCCTCTGGAATGTAGCCTGGGCCCCATGTAACCCAAAAGGCAAGAAGACATAGTGATAGAGGCCCTCTGATGTTATAAAGGCGGTCTTCTCCTTTGCCGATTCTGTCAGAGGCACCTGCCAGTAACCCTTGGTCAGATTGAGCGTGGTAAAGTACTGGGCCTGCCCCAGTCTCTCAATCAGCTCGTCCACCCGGGGCATTGGATAAATGTCAAACCTATAGAGTAAATCTTGGTTGACCGCCATGTGCAGAAAAACTGTCTCTGCGCTCGGTTGCTGAGCCACCCCATTTATCTCTATTGCCCTTTCTCGTGCCCGGATCAGGGTAGGATCCTGTAGCTGAGCTGTCCCAAACGCTACCCAGGACACTTACAGCTCTGGAATCGATGGGATCTCCTCGACCTCTCCTGCCGACCCGCATGTGAGCATGTGGCTCATGTCCACAGTTTTCATTTAAAAACCTGCAGCAAAGGTTTTGGATGGGTCAGTGTTTTGTCTATAAGATGTAGAGCAGGTGGCTCTGCAACATAGGCCTGTGTGAAGCTGAACACAGAGCCAATGGAAGCAAAGCTCCTGGCACTCCTCAGCGCGACACGGCGGTGCTCTTGCCCACGATAACGAGTTTGGAGAAGGACTGTGTGACGACCCGGCTGCGATCCAGAGGATACCGTTACCTTTACTTTGTGAGTTTTGGAAAATAAAAGACATTTAAGTTGAACTTTACTGGGTCACTGCCTCATTACTGCACAGTGTGAACACCGCCACACTACAGTAGATAGACATATGGATGTATAGATCCCCCCCCCTTTGTTAGTACATATGATTACAATAGGTTCTATCATATTTTTATTCTAATGACACCAAAGAGCAGAATTAGGCCGCGCAGCACATAGAAGCTGTCAGTGTAATTGCGCAGAGATATAGGCACCATTATCTGGGTTTATTTTTACCATGCAGAGACTTCAGATTTTAGGTCAGTGAGTTGAGAGTTAATAGTATAAGATGCCTCTTGAACATTATTTCTATGTAAATATCTAACCATAAATCCATTAATATACCCTCCATAATTACATATACAAGATATTTTCAGCTGGTTATTTATGATCTTCCGCTGCCGAGATGAGAAAAAAAATAAATAAAAAAATCCAGAAGAATAAAATTTAATGCACTTCTAGGAAATTGCTCATTTTTGAAGAAAGTCAGTGGGGACATTTAATGCCAGCAATAATTTATTTAAATTATTGTAATCTTGCAGTCTTTTAATTAAAATAGCACGACCATTTCACAATTACGAGGACTTACGGCATTATTTGAAATAAGATAGAGGGATTGATGTTTATTTTCCATCATATCCGTAATTCCGGAGATATAATCCGGCGGTGGCTTGTACGCTGCTGTGTACACTCTACATTCTGGTCGCGCCGCTCTCTACCGAAGGAAGTAAATGAAGTTCATGTGTCAAGAGCAGAAGGCGGACATAAATCAACATTGCTACGTAAAGATAAAGTGTATCCACATAATGGATAGAAGACTTTTGGGTGCTTTCGTGACACCTGCCGGTTGATAACGTCTCTTAGGATCTCCATTTTTGTCAGATTTCTAGGTTTCTAGGGCATAGGCAGTTTCTTTTTTTTTCATTATAAATAGTCATAGATACAGAATCCCATCACAGGAAGACGCTGAAGCTGCACTTCTCGAATTTCGGCAATGAAAAGAAGGGTGTAGCAAGTAGGCATATCGTCCCATGACAAAAATTATGTTTGGGCCAATTCCATCTGAACATGCAAGGCATTTGTATTAGTAATTTGCACTGGTGACGAGAAGACAAGGAGTACATGCTTCAGTGCTTGACCATTGGTGAATTGTAATCATACTGAGTCTAAGAGATGAGGGAATCTACTGAAATTCAATTTTGCAAGTCAACTCAAATTTGGTGAATTTATTCGCTTTGAATCGGAATACGTATACACACCTCTGCCCAGTCCAGCCATGAAGCCCTTCTCCACTCCAGTCCACATTTCTCTTCTGTCTTCAGGCATCTTCTCCCACCATGCCCCAGCATCATTCTGCCCTCCAAGTTGACTATACCTCAAAACATCATGACGTCGTAGTGTGCATTGGTTCGACATCATAGGGGGGCATCATAATATTCCAAGCCTTGGTCAGTCCAAAGGACCAAATGTGACAGAAGAAAGTGGGAGAAGACTCCTTAAGACCAGACTGGAGTGGAGAGGAGCTGGACAGACAAGGGTCAGGGTGGGGTGATTATCTTTTTCAATTTTCCTACCTTATATAGATGAAAGAAGAGGTAAAATTCCTCTTCACTGATGATGGGGAGATGAGGGGCCTTTGACCGAGGGTCTTAAGTAAAGATGAGCAAATTGATCTGTGGGACTTCCATCTATTGGCCAGGTCATTAGTCTTTGGTTAGTGGACTGGAGGCTTTTAAATCCCTTCCATTCTGAGATCCCCAGCTCAGCTTTAGATTAGCTAGGGTTGCCGCCATGTTATTAATGTGGCGCATCTCACAGGCCAGCCCGGCTAATCAAAAGGCGTGTCGTGGATCTCAGATGGTATGGGATTCGCGAGCCCTCCTTACCTCAGCCAGAGACTACTGACCTGGCCGATGGACCGAATCCATCAGGCTTCCTCTAGACCTAAGGATAGCTCAATAATATCTAAGTCCTGGACAACCTCTTAAAAGTGCAACAGGACAATCGATTAGTGTTTGTGACAGATGAATACACAACTTTTACTTAACAGTAATCATCATTACCTATCAGGTTGACTGAGGATGGCAGAAATCTATTTCCAGTCTTAACCTTTCAAATTTCTGGTAAACATTTATTTCCATCAATGCATCTGTGCTTGGAATACCCAGACTCATATTATGGTCAGTCCTGAGCGCACAATCTATATCGGAAATGCATTGCCGATGGGCCGGTCCACCTGAAAAGCTACCGCGGGATCATTAAACCTGACATACATCTTGCTAATGATGCTTTGGACTGAAGAATATTCCTTTATTCCCCTGACAAGTCAGCCCGTGGCATTGATTAGACATGATATTTACAACAAATTCCCATTAAAGTTTTCCCCAGCCGGGGGGCACAGGACTCAGAATACAGGAATAAGTGGCAGCACTTGGGCGTCAGTGGTTGGAGGGTTTTTTCAGGTTACTGATCTTGGTTCCAATTAACACTTATCTACAGGAAACATGGCTACCCGACTTGTCGTCTGCTCTTAAACACTGGCTTATACATTGATTTACTTTTTTTCAATATACACAGTGTCAAAGAACAGATGACATGCTGCTAATTTTATATTAGAGATGTATGTAGAGATCTAAGCAAAAGAAAGTATTTGCTCTTCGATTACAAAGTCCACATGGTGCAATCATAGGATGCCAATAACAAGTCGGTAACAGCCAATGTCTGAAGATTAAAACAAGGTTTGAATTGTGCAATTTTGTTTGAATTTTCAAAAAAATTTAGATAGAGTCAAATGTGCTTTATTATGTTTTGGGTATCTTTAGCCTCAGAACATAAAAAAGTAGGAAAAAGAATGAATTTATTCTTCTCCCCTGGCCTCATCTTGTCTATGTCGTTCCCCGTCTGGTCCTCACAGCTTCAGTCTGGTCTTCAGTCACAGCAGGTCTTCGGTCTTCTTCATAGCTTCGGTCTGGTCTTCAGTCACAGCAGGTCTTCGGTCTTCTTCATAGCTTCCGTCTGGTCATCAGTCACAGCAGGTCTTCGGTCTTCTTCATAGCTTCGGTCTGGTCTTCAGTCACAGCAGGTCTTCGGTCTTCTTCATAGCTTCGGTCTGGTCTTCAGTCACAGCAGGTCTTCGGTCTTCTTCATAGCTTCGGTCTGGTTTTCGGCGTCTCCAGGAGAAGCTAAGCCTCACAGTATCATGACATTATGGGGCACCGTGCATAATGATGTTACTTAAGGGGTTTTCATGCTGGAGGCACCGAAGGCTTGATGGGTCTCATGAAGAAGACGGAAGATCTGCTGGGACTAAAGACCCATTCAGAGCAGGCGGCGGTGGGGAACTTTTTTTTAAAGTCCTTTTTAACCCATGTTGAATTAAGCAAAATAGGGACTTGATGGCCGTCATTTCACTGCATTCATATGGACTAAATTGCAAATCAGGCCTAGGCTCATATACACAATCTACTTCACATGCAACAGATGATGCGGGACTTCTCTCAGGGCTTGAATGGGAATTTACATGCGAAATACAAGGTATTACAAGTAGAGCAAATTGACTCTAGAGCAATGTCAGTGTGTGCGGTACACAAAAACTATAGAGTTGTGACGCGCCCCCTGGGCCGTGGGGTACCCGGAGCCGGGCCAGTAGACGCTGGGGGTTGTAGTCACAGTGGCGGTGACCCGGTCCATGATCCAGGGCGGTCATTCCACGGGGTTATATTTGTATATATGGGTTTTTATAATGTCCGACTACGCCACCTGTGGAGTGCGGCTTTAGGGGGGGACGGCCGCTGCGGAACAGTCCTCTGAAGCTGATGGTATTGCAGCAAGGGTATTATTACTCCCCACAGGAAGAGTGTAGCTTCAGGGCAGTGTGGGTGGATGATGGTGGTTGTAGTGCAGGGAGTCAGTAATGAACACAGAGTCCGTGTGATGTAGTCCCAAGATCTTTACTCACAGTTGTTGCAGTTCTTGTTACAGGGACCCATGTAACGGCCCTCGTCGTTCTGTGCTCACTCAGTGAGGGGTTCAGCCGACCCCCAGGTAACTCCGGAGTATTTAGCAGGACCCCCTTCTGTGTGTCCTTTCTCTGGCCTTCTCCCTGCACCTCACACCCAGTGACATTTCTATCCGGTACCCTCAGGCCTTGACGGGCGACGTGTGTTCCGTCCCCTGGGTCCTATATGGCTACCTTCTTAGTGGGACTGGTGTGGACTCTCGGCCTACTGTACTTAAAGTGCTGCAGCCTCCGGTTTCTAGTTGAGCCTTGCTGTTTCTCCGCTAGCTGAGGGACCGGTTCCCCTTATCTGGCCTGACCCCTCTACCTCCTGGTACCAGCAGGCATACGGGTGGCCTTCTGCACGGCCCGTACCCCTAGGGTCCCCTCGATTCCTGGAGCCTTCCTGCTCCCACTCCTCTCTTCTCTCCTTCAGTCCTGGGCCTCACAGGCTAGGCCCGCCTCTGGAGCAGAGCTCATACAGAGCCTCTGCTCCTTCACTTCTCCTCCTCTGACTGGACTGACTGAACTCTCCCCTACCTAGGATGGTGTCCCTATTTAATACTGCTCCTACTCAAGTGCTCACAGGATCTACTTCCTCCACCCCATCCACTACATGGTTCCCCCTCTCTATGTGGTTCTCCCCACTCCAGCCAGGGATAAGGGACTGTGCTCTCCCGTAGGAGCAATCTCGCCCTGTCCCCCGGAAATGTGGTGTAGTGAATGCTGGTGTTAGGATCCTGAGCCATACTCCTTCCTTACCTGAGAGTGAGGTACCACACCTCTGGATGAGATGCAATACCTCTGTGGCGACCGAACCCTCAGGGGCGCCACAGTTGCATCAGGCCAGTAGTGTTGAGCCACCCCCGTAGTGTTCGGGTTCGGTTCGTCGAACACTGGCATGTTCGTCGAACGGTTCCTCGAACACCGTCGAACACCGCTAAAACCAATGGCAGGCAAACAAAAACACATAGAAAACACCTTCAAAGGTGTCCAAAAGCTGACAATCTGCTCAGAATAGAATAGAATAGAATAGAATAGAATAGAGCATTAGTGTTTTCATGCACCCGTCTCTTTAAAAAAGCCGGCCGGCAATTCATCAGCGGCATACATCGGTACCCAACAATTTAGAACAGAAAGAATAGAGCATCAAACATAGATTAGATAGATAGAAACATGTCAGTCACATATATAAGAAGTACAGTGATAGTGTTGGTTACTGTTCCCCGTAATTTTAGTCTCTAGCGGAGGTTAAGCAGACGGCTGGGGCAGATGTTTGAAGCCTGGGAAGGGGGTAATACCCACAGAGCTTCCCAGGCTACTAATATCAGCCCCCAGCTGAATACCTAGCCTTTACTAGCTATTAAAATGGGGGACCCCCAAAAAAAATGACGTGGGGTCCCTTATATTTTAATAGCTAGCAAAGGCTAGGCAGACAGCTGGGGGCTGATATTAATAGCCCAGGAAGGGTGCCATGAATATTGGCCCCCTCCCAGGCTAGAAACACCAGCGGTCAGCCGCCGAAGAAATGGCGCATCCATAGGATGTGCAAATTCTGGCACTTAGCCTCGTTCTTCCCACTGCCCTGTAGCCGTGGCAGTGGGGTAATAGGGCTGGGGTTGATGTCAGCTTATAATGCCAGCTGACATCAAGCCCAGGTTAGTAATGGAGAGGCGTCTATAAGACACCCCCATTACTAACCCCATAGTCAAAGTTAAAAAAAAACACAAACACCCAGAATAAAGTCCTTTAATTGAAATAAACACACAATTCTTTATTGTTCTAAATTAAACCATACTTACCATCACGCCCATTCCAGCTGCAGCCAACGATCTCCTGAAATACAAGAAAAATAATAAAGCAACCTCATCCTTACCTTTCCATGGTTCCCACGACAGCTTCAGCTCTGCTACATTGACATGACAGGCTGGATCGCAGCAGAACGCTGCCATCCAGCTTGCCATGCCGCAGACACTGAGAAGCTCCTCAGTGAAGCTCCTCAGTGTCTGGCTGTGACGGCATCCAGATGAGCCGAGATCATGTCCAATGAACTCAGCTCACCTCATGCACGTCACTGACAGCGTGGGAAAATTCTTCTGCCGGCACCGCATGCGCAAGAGAATTGTCATGTCAATGTAGCAGAGCTAAAGCTGTCCTGGGAACCATGGAAAGGTAAGGATGAAGTTGGTTTATTATTCTACTTTTATTGCAGAAGACATTGGCTTCAGCTGGAATGTGCGATACGGTAAGTAGAGTTTAATTTAGAACATTAAAGGAATGTGTGTTTATTTCAATTAAAGGACTTTATTCTGGGTGTTGTGTTTTTTTAAATACTTTACTAGAAATTCATGGCGGTCATGTCTAATATTGGCGTGACCCCATGAATTTCGGGCTTAGGGCCAGCTGATAATACCAAGCTGGCCCTAACCCCTTTATTACCCAGTGAGCCACCGCACCAGGGCCCTGGATGAGTTGGGTACAGCGCCAGAAGGTGGCGATTCTATGAACGCGCCATTTTCTGGGGTGGCTGCGGATTCCAGCCCCCAGCTGCTTACACTGTGTTCCAAATTATTATGCAAATAATATTTTCTCAGATTTTCCCAAATTACCTACAGTACAGTCCAAAAGTTTGGACACACCTTCTCATTTAAAGATTTTTCTGTATTTTCTTGACTATGAAAATTGTACATTCACACTGAAGGCATCAAAACTATGAATTAACACATGTGGAATTATATACTTAACAAAAAAGTGTGAAACAACTGAAAATATGTCTTATATTCTAGGTTCTTCAAAGTAGCCACCTTTTGCTTTGATGACTGCTTTGCACACTCTTGGCATTCTCTTGATGAGCTTCAAGAGGTAGTCACCGGAAATGGTCTTCCAAAAATCTTGAAGGAGTTCCCAGAGATGCTTAGTAGTGTTGAGCCACCCCCGTAGTGTTCGAGTTCGGTTCGGTTCGTCGAACACCCGTGTGTTCGCCGAACTGTTCGTCGAACTGTTCGTCGAACACCTTCGAACACCGTTAAAACCAATGGCAGGCAAACAAAAACACATAGAAACACATAGAAAACACCTTCAAAGGTGTCCAAAAGCTGACAAACTGCTCAGAAGACACAACTAACACATGGAAAAGTGACAAGTACATATAGTCATGCGAAAAGAAAAGAGGTGGAGGAGTAAAAGGAGGGGGAGACACAGATATAGGCATGTCATGCCCTTCTAAAATCCAAAAAGTGAGAAGCTGACACGTTCAGTCCGCTCCTGCCCGTGCCACCTCCGTGTCGCCGGGTTTGTGCCAGAGCCGCGGTGAACCCTGACGGCCAGCCCCCCTCTCCCAATACTGGTGCCTGTCCGCTGGTGGGTCGAGCGAGCCCCCCTGTGGTGGAGGCAGCTCTAAGCTTTTTAATTTAAATTGTCTCTCTAATTTGAATGAATACACTTTAAATCCATTTACAAGGATCTATTGGAGGGCAAGTCTCATGCCAGCAGCCGCGTAATTCCAGCTCCAGTAGCGTCCACTAAAGCTGCTGCAGTTAAAAAGCTTTTATAAGGATCGAGCTCGGCTGTCCACCGCAAGGCATCCTACTGCCAGTCCCAGCCCCTATGCCTTGGGGTGCCTCCTGATGCTCTTCACTGAGTATCCCGTGGTCCCGAAGCATTTTCTTTGAAAAAATTAAGTGTCCAAACTACAGGTGGTGTAGCTTGCTTAACAGCCGGGATAATCCGCTGACTAGCAGAGACTGCTACTAGGCACAAAGTATTTCCTGGGCTAGATGCAGTTAAAAATTTGTAATTAGATACTCTCGTTGGATGCTGAGAAAGCATTCCATAGAGTCTCCTGGCACGCCATATATGATTCTCTTAAAAAGCTTGGGGTAGGGGTCTAGGGGACCCTTTTATAGCCAAAATCACGGCCCTGTATCACAATACGTCACCTAGGCTGAAGATAAATGGAACTGTAGCACCCTGAGGGCTCGGTTGCTACAGAGGTATTGCACCTCACCCAGAGGTGTGATATCTCACTCTCAGGTAAGGATGGAGTGTGGATCAGGACCCGACACCTGCATGCATTACACCACATTGCCGTGGGGCAGGGCGACCAATGTGCCTCTGAGATGGGCACGACATTCCCTGTCCCTGGCTGGAGTGGGGGGAGGGAACACTGAGGAAGGGGAACCCTGTAGTGCAGGAGCAGGGAGGAAGCAGTTCCTGGGTGCATTGAGAAGGGAGTATAAAAGGTGGGCACCATCTTAGTTCAGTGCAGAGAAGTCTGAGCAGAAGTGGCAGGGAGCAGGGGCTCTGCATGAGCTCTGCTCCAGAGGCGGGCCTAGTAACAGAGGCCCAGGCCTGGAAGAGGGAGAAGGAAGGAAGAGGAGCGGAGAAGGCTCCAGGAACGAGGAATGAAGGGATCCCAGGGGTGCGGACGGGCGAGTCGCCACCGCACGCCCGAATCCACCTGCGTGGAGGGGTCAGGCCAAAGGTGGAGACCGGTCCCCGAAACTAGTGGAGGCAGGAAACGACCCTCAGATAGAAACCGGAGGCTGTGACATTTTATGTGGCGCAGCCCCTCGCTACACCCGCTAGGAAGGCACCATATAGGGTCAGGGAAACTGGCGCCAAGTTTACCAAGAGGAGGCCTGAGGCAGCCGGACAGAAGGGTTGGTAAGAAAGGCCAGACAAAGGACACACAAAGGGGGTCCTGTGAAGCGCTCCAAAGTTATCTGGGAGTTGTCTGAGCCCCTCACCTGGTGAGCACAGTACGACGTGGGCAGCCGTTACCTGCAGACGTGGTCTGGATAATAAGAACTGTGAGTAAAGGCCCTGGACTGCATCACTGACTCCGTGTCGTTACTGCTGCTGCCCTGCACCATCACCCTCATCCTCCGCATACACTGCCCTGAGGCTATACTCCTCCCGTGGGGAGTTATGCTACGCTCTGCTGCACCCACAACACCAGCCTCAGCGGTCTGCCCTGCAGCGGCGGTTCACTCTGACCGCAATCCACGGGTGGCGTAGTCGGACATTTAAACATCAACACCACATAAATAGTTCCGCCACTGGTTTGACCACCCTGAGCCACGGAACCGGGTCGCCGCCACGAAGACTACAACCACCAGCATCCACCAAAAAGGGTCCGGCTCCTGGTGTCCCAAGGCCCAGGGGGTGCATCAGAACATTTTCATCATCTTTCACAATCACCAATGGGACAAGGCAGGGATGTCCTCTGTCCCCTTTCTTATACATCCTAGTGACGGAGCACCTGCTCTCATCAATTCGCCATAACCCCAATATTAGGTGGATTGAGGTGGGAGGCACCGAGTACAAGTGCTCTCTATTTGCTGATGATGTCCTAGTATATATCACTCAATCACATATATCCATCCATGCTGTTATGGCTGAAATAGATCACTTTGTTACATGGTCAAATTTTAAAATCAATGCAGCGAAGTCTGAGGCCCTCGATGTCTCCCTCCCCAAATCCATATAGGATTCTATCCAGTCCAACTTTCCCTTTGCCTGGCCCTCACAGGGTATCAAATACTTAGGAATTCCTATTCATAGAGACCTCTCCCATCTATGTTATCTTAATTTTGGGCCCTCTATTGAACAACTCCATACAGACCACGGTTGGCAAGTTAGAACTGTAAGATTCACTACGTGAACCACTGGTGTTTTGTGGAAAAGCACATGTACACTGTGTTCCAAATTATTATGCAAAAAGTGTTTAGGAGTGATAAGGGAAGAATTTGTTTGTTTGTCAGTTAAACTCATTGATGGTGATGTGTGTCAGGGCTCTTTATATCACTGTAAGCAATTGTAGACACCTGTGCTAATTAGTTTGGCAGGTGTGTCCAATGAAAGGCAAGACTACGTATTAAGCAGCCTACATTTTCTGCCAAAATGGGAAAGAAAAAGGATGTGTCGGCTGCTGAGAAGCAACAAATTGTGGAGTGTTTAGGTCAAGGCATGACTACAATCAACATTGTGCGATGATCAGGATGAAGTGTCTTGGCAATCAAGAAGTATGTAGCTGATTCACAGTACACACGTGTGTGTGCTGATAAGGGCAAATTGAGGACTGTTTCCTACAGGCAATTACGTCAGGTTAAAAGAGCAGCGGCAAAAAAGCCTTGTCATAGCAGCAGACAAGTTTTTGAAGCTGCTGGTGCCTCCAACGTCCCCCGAACAACAAGATGCAGGGTCCTTCAGAGGTTTGCAGCTGTGCATACGCCATCCTGTCGACCTCCTCTATCCACTTCACACAAGCAGAAACGGCTCCAGTGGGCCAAACATTACATGAAGACTGATTTCAAAACTGTTTTGTTCACGGATGAGTGCCGTGCAGCGCTCGATGGTCCAGATGGATGGAGTGGAGGATGGCTGGTTGATGGACACCCCACGCAAACACGGCTACAGCGTCAACAAGGAGGAGGTGGAGTAATGTTTTGGGCTGGAATCATGGGGAGAGAGATTGTCGGCCCCTTTAGGATCCCTGAAGGTGCTAAAGATGAGCTCCATAATGTATGTGGATTTTCTCAAACAGCACTTCCTGCCATGGTTCAAGAAGAAGAACCGTGTATTTCACAGCAAGATCATTTTTTTGCATGATAATGCACCATCTCATGCTGCACATAAAACATCTGCATCTCTGGCTGATATGGGCATAAAAGGGGACAAACTTATGGTGTGACCCCCATGCTCCCCTGACCTCTACCCCATTCAGAACCTCTGGAGCATCATCAAAAGGAGTGTCTATGATGGCGGGAGGCAGTTCACATCTAAGCAACAGCTCTGGGAGGGTATTCTGTCCTCATGCAAAACAATTGAAGCAGAAACCATCCAAAACCTGACAAATTCAATGGACGAGAGAGTTCAGAAGCTCCTTTCGAACAAGGGGTCCTATGTGAAAATGTAACATCACCTAGAATAAAGTTTTGAGTTGAAAACTGTTTGATTTCAGTTTCTAATAACCTGCTAATGCTTATAATTTCAAAAATGACCATTTTTTTGGTCTTTATTAAAATGAAAAGGTTGATCGAAAAGTTTGGGGGATCTAAGAGTGTGGCAACCCAGTAGTCATGATTACTTCGAATTCTGACAATATGAGGGTCATGTTGCAGGTAATGCAGCAAGAAGGCACTTATGTGTCTTGCGCATCTCAGAGCCCCAAAATTTTTTTCCGGGCTAGATGCAGCTAAAAATTATTATTAATTTTAAATCTGGTGGAGCTTAGTATAGATGGCCTAATAGGATCAGTGCTGCACACTGCTACAAAGCCCAAATTATTTTCCAGTCAAGATACAGATAAACATGATTAGTAATTTTAAATCTGGTGGAGCTTATTATAGATGGCCTAATAGAATCAGTGCTGCACACTGCTACAAAGCCCAAATTATTTTCCAGCCAAGATACAGATAAACATGATTAGTAATTTGAAAGCTTAAAACGGTTGGTAGGGTGATTTTAACCAATCATCAAGCTTTTACTCTCCCCAGGATGACACAGGGGTAGAAAAGTCTTTTCGGATCCATGATTTGTTCATCTTTATGAACGTGAGTCTGTCTACATTATCAGTGGAGAGCCGCGTGCGCTTATCTGTCAGCACACCACCAGCAGCGCTGAACACACGTTCAGACAGAACGCTGGCTGCGGGGCATGACAAGATCTCCAAGGCGTAAGTTTCTAGCTCCGGCCATTTATCCAGATTTGAAGCCCAAAAAGAGCAAGGGTCCAGTGACACAGTCATGGCTTCAATGTTTACTTGGAGATACTCCTGTACCATCGTCTCTAGGCGTTGACTATGTGTCAGACTTCTTGTCTCCTGTGGCCTTGCAAAGGATGGGCTAAAAAAGTGGTGAAATGATTCCGCAAAATTGATGTTACCAGCAGATACTGTGGTTCTGTTACGGTTTGAGTGCTGAACACTTGACGGTCCCACGGTTGGCAAGTTGGAACTGTGAGATTCACTACGTGCACCACTGGTGTTTTGTGGAAAAGCACATGTAAGATTCTGCAACAGTCTCTGCTGATACTCCTGCATGCGTGCATCCCTTTCTATGGCAGGAATAATTTCTGCAAATTTACTTTTGTACCGGGGATCTAACAGTGTGGCAACCCAGTAGTCAGGATTATTTCTAATTCTCACAATTTGAGGGTCATGTTGCAGGTAGTGCAGCAAGAAGGCACTCATGTGTGTTGCGCATCCAGGAGCACCAAGTCCCTGTTGTGTTGGTGGCGAGATAACAATCATGCTTCCTTCCTCTGTCCTCTCCCCCCAACCTCGCACAACAGAAATGTGATCAAGGTCTCCCTCATCTGATGAGTCTTCCATCAGTTCGTCCTCCACTTCTTCCTGGGCTCCTGCACCTTCCTCACTAGTTTGGCTGCTACCATGCGTCCTGGTAAAACCATCTCCCCCACCCTCACATGCCTGTCGCCTTGGTGCTGCCGACCGTCTGGACCTTGCAGATGTTAGCCCTTCCGCATACAACTCCTCCTCCTCTACTTCCCCCACCTCCTCTTGTGCCACCACCTGACTCCGAATTCTGTTTAACATGTGCTCCAGCATGTAAATCACCGGAATAGTCATGCTGATAATGGCATCGTCAGCACTAAACATCTTCGTCGCCATTTCAAAACTGTGCAGAAGGGTGCATAGGTCCCTGATCTGAGACCACTCCTCCAGCGTGATTTGCCCCACCTCTGGATCTCGTTGGCCCAGGCTATACGTCAGAACGTATTGTACCAGGGCTTGTCGGTGCTGCCACAGTCGCTGCAACATGTGCAGAGTTGAATTCCACCGAGTAGGCACATCGCATTTTGGCCGGTGAAGTGGCAGGCCCAACGACTTCTGTAGAGATGTAAGTCGCTGAGCTGCGGGATGCGAACGGCGGAAGTGAGCACACAGCAACCGTGCACTCTGCAGAAGGCCATCTAGTCTGGGATAGTGGGCTAAAAATTGCTGGACAACCAGGTTCAACACGTGAGCCATACAAGGCACGTGTGTGACATTGCCCCGGCGAAGGGCCGCACCCAGGTTTGCAGCATTGTCGCACACGGCCTTCCCTGGTTTCAGGTCCAGTGGAGACAACCATTCATGAAATTGGTTCTCCAGAGCTGACCACAACTCCTCAGCTGTGTGACTCACATTTCCCAGACATTTCAAAGTAAAAACCGCCTGATGACGTTGAGCCCTACTGCCAGCATAGTAAGAAGGTGTGCAGGATCCCTTCTGCGCAGTTAGAAAGCTTGTGGCATGACCAGACAGGCTTTGGGTCAAGGTGGAAGACCGAGAGGAGGTTGAGGAGGCAGAAGCAGTGGAGGAACTTTGACATAAAGAGGATTGACGCACAACTCGTGGGGACGGCAAGACTTGGACAGCAGCCCCTTGTCCTGCTGTCACCATAGTTACCCAGTGCCCAGTCAGCGACATGTAACGCCCCTGTCCATGCCTACTCGTCCAAGTGTCTGTGGTGAAATGCACCCTGTCACACACAGAGTTTCTCAAAGAAGCGGTGATGTTGTGTGCGACATGCTGGTGGAGCGCAGGCACACCTTTCTTTGAGAAGTAGTGTCGACTGGGCATCTGGTACTGGGGCACTGCGACGGACATAAGGTCTCGAAAATCCTCTGTGTCCACCAGGCGGAAAGGCAGCATTTCTGTAGCCAAGAGCTTGCAGACGGTGAAATTCAACCTCTTAGCTTTCTCATGGCTAGGAGGAAATGGTCTTTTACTTGTCCACATCTGAGGGACCGAGGGCTGGCTATTGTGCTTAGACGGGGTTGATAAGGGTGTCCCCGGCAAACTGCCGGTCTGTGAGGAAGATGCAGGCGGACATGTTAGGTTGCCTTGATCCAAAGGTGGTGCTATCGATGTCGGACAGCGCTCAACACCAGCTGGTGTTACCACCTACAAAGAAAATGATGACCTGCCAATCACGCTGGCTGTTGCGGGTAAAGAGGTGGCAGGTCTGCGCCCCAAAACAGGTGTCACTGCTGTCCCCCCAGTCACAGAGGATGAAGAGGCCGCGGATGCACAAGATATGGCAGACGGTGGTTGGCCCGGCCGGCTAGGCCGCATTGTAGCACACTGAGCTTCCCACTGCAACTTATGCTTCATGTCCATGTGCCGGTTCATGCATAAAGTACTCAAACTATGTATTTTTTCGCCTCTACTTAGCTTTTGCTGACAAATGTTACAGATAACACGAGTTGGGTCATCTTTATCGATCTGAAAAAATGCCCAGGCTATGCAAGGCTTAGCACCCATGCGACCTGAAGAGCCACCAAGACTTGTGGTGAGAGGCAGAGTTGTGTTTGAGGATGCAGTTGTTGACGTGCTTCCAGTACTACGTCTCTGTCCAGGAAGGCGCAACCTGACCTCGTCGTCACTAGCATCTTCCTCCACCTCCTCTGCTGACCTCATCTCTTGGCTGACTGTGGGTTGACAGTAAGTGGGATCTCCAACCTCATCATCATCACCCTGTGCGTTACCACACCCGTCGTCCTCAGAGCCAACCTGTTCCTGCCCTGACAAAAAACTAAAGTTGTCGCTCCAATCAGGTATTTGAGTCTCATCATCGTCTTCCTCATTGTCTCCACCAAAAGGAGTTACAGTTTGGGAACGAGGGTCTACATTATGGTCAGAACCTTCTGCGTCTGGTCCTGGATCCGACTCATAAAGATTCTGGGCATCAGTGCAGATCATTTCCTCGTCTGGATTCACAGAAGCACTGGAGTCGACCTCTGATTCCCAGGCTATAGTATGAGTAAACAGCTCTACAGACTCAACCATCTGTTCTACCTCATACTCAGACGGGCAGCTGGAGATTTGGGAGCTGTGAGGAAGCAAGTGCGATTGGGGTGACACCTTTGAGGACTGGAGTATTTGTGATGTTGAAGTTGATGTGGAGGAGAGCCCACTTAAAGGAGCACTTGATATCCGTTGAAGCACCTGCTGTTTTTGTGCCTCATCTGGAATTTGTAGCGATTGGCGTGGCCGTAAGAAAGGGATCTTATCACATTGTCCGCTAAAAGAAGTAGACATTTTAGTTTGGCTAGAAGATGGTCTTTCTTCTGCAGATGTTACTGTTGCTTTAACACCTACCCCACGGACACAACCTTTTTTCCCCTTCCCAACACGCCTATTCCCCTTTCCACCAGCAGCAGGCCTTTTTCCACTCATTTTGGTGGTTAACTAATTCACAACTCTGGAGTTGTTTGCACAAAAAAACAATGGATGGGAACCGAGCAGAGCTGAGTGGCCAAACTGTGGTATTAGGCCAAAACTATTGGCTGGGTTAGATGCAGAAAAAAATTATATTCAATTTGCAACCTGATGGAGGTCAGTATAGATGGACTAATAGAACAAGTCCCACACACAGCTAGAAGCCCAAATATTTTTTCAGAGGTAGATGCAGAAAAAAATTGTATTCAGTTTGCAACCTGATGGAGGTCAGTATAGATGGACTAATAGAACAAGTCCCACACACAGCTAGAAGGCCAAATATTTTTTCAGAGGTAGATGCAGATAAAAATTATTTTTAATTTGCAGACTGATGGAGGTCAGTATAGATGGACTAATAGAGAAAGTCCCACACACTGCTAGAAGGCCAAATATTTTTTCAGAGCTAGATGCAGACAAAAAATTATTTTGAATTTGCAGCGTGATGGAGGTCAGTATAGATGGACTAATAGAACAAGTCCCACACACTGCTAGAAGGCCAAATATTTTTTCAGAGCTAGATGCAGAAAAAAATTATATTCAGTTTGCAACCTGATGGAGGTCAGTATAGATGGACTAATAGACCAAGTCCCACACACTGCTAGAAGGCCAAATATTTTTTCAGAGCTAGATGCAGACAAAAAATTATTTTGAATTTGCAGCGTGATGGAGGTCAGTATAGATGGACTAATAGAACAAATCCCACACACTGCTAGAAGGCCAAATATTTTTTCAGAGCTAGATGCAGAAAAAAATTATATTCAGTTTGCAACCTGATGGAGGTCAGTATAGATGGACTAATAGACCAAGTCCCACACACCGCTAGAAGCCCAAATATTTTTTCAGAGGTAGATGCAGAAAAAAATTATATTCAGTTTGCAACCTGATGGAGGTCAGTATAGATGGACTAATAGAACAAGTCCCACACACTGCTAGAAGCCCAAATATTTTTTCAGAGCTAGATGCAGAAAAAAATTATATTCAATTTGCAACCTGATGGAGGTCAGTATAGATGGACTAATAGAATGATGCTATGCCCAAAAGATTTTACTTCACTAGGTGCAGTAAAAAAATTGGTATTCTATACACAGGTGGTATATCTTGCAACACAGATAGGCTACTCCACTGACTAACACAGTCTGCAATAGGCCAAAAAGGATTGGCTTTGCTAGATTCAGCCAAATGCTGTGAAAAAAACTTGCACAGCACTGGCACAGACCTGCCTGGCAAAAACTGATAGGAACTGATGTAACCTAGTCCTGAAAAGGACTCCAATTACAATTAGTCTTTACTCCCACAATCTATCTATTTAAGAGCACAGACCTGCCTGATAAAAGTCGTAGGAAATGCTGTAACCTAGTCCTTAAAAGGACTGCAATCACAACTATTCCCTACTCCCAAGCTATCTGTAGATTTGTGCGAAAATTGGCTTGAAATTAACAAGGTATAGCGCACACAGCAACAGCGGTGCCGTCTAACACGCAGCTGCAGCAGTGAGAAAATAGTGGCGACGGGGAAAATGGCTTGGTCTTATAGGGCAAGGACATGTGACATACACTGCCAATGACACATGCCCTTGCTTGTGTGAAAAAAAGCACTTCGCTCCGTGTGTGCGCTGCTGATAGGCAAAGAGAAAAAAAAATGGAGATCTTCATTATTCCTGCAGAGATCCATCCCCTGCCCCTCCCCCCATCCCGCTGTACACTCAAACTGCGTATTAACATTAATTTTCATCATTACTGAGAAAAAATCAAGTTATGATTTTGGTGCACGAACAGTTATCGAACATAACCTCGAACAGCCGAATTTTTCTCAAATCGTTCGTGTTCGCCGAACGGCTCGAACACCGCCCAAAACAGCTTGAATTTGAGATTGGCGAACAGTTCGAGTCGAGCAACGCTCATCTCTAATGCTTAGCAATTGTTGGCCCTTTTGCCTTCACTCTGCGGTCCAGCTCACCCCAAACCATCTCGATTGGGTTCAAGTCTGGTGACTGCGGAGGCCAGGTCATCTGGCGTAGCACCCCATCACTCTTCTTCTTGGTCAAATAGATCTTACACAGCCTGGAGGTGTGTTTGGGGTCATTGTCCTGTTGAAAAATAAATGATGGTCCAACTAAACGCAAACCGGATGGAATAGCATGCCGCTGCAAGATGCTGTGGTAGCCATGCTGGTTCAGTATGCCTTCAATTTTGAATAAATCCCCAACAGTGTCACCAGCAAAGCACCCCCACACCATCACACCTCCTCCTCCATGCTTCACGGTGGGAACCAGGCATGTAGAGTCCATCCGTTCACCTTTTCTTCATCGCACAAAGACACGTGGTTGGAACTAAAGATCTCAAATTTGGACTCATTAGACCAAAGCACAGATTTCCACTGGTCTAATGTCCATTCCTTGTGTTCTTTAACCTAAACAAGTCTCTTCTGCTTGTTGCCTGTCTTTAGCAGTGGTTTCCTAGCAGCTATTTTATCATGAAGGCCTGCTGCACAAAGTCTCCTCTTAACAGTAGTTGAAGAGATGTGTCTGCTGCTAGAACTCTGTGTGGCATTGACCTGGTCTCTAATCTGAGCTGCTGTTAACCTGCGTTTTCTGAGGCTGGTGACTCGGATAAACTTATCCTCAGAAGCAGAGGTGACTCTTGGTCTTCCTTTCCTGGGGCAGTCTTCATGTGAGCCAGTTTCTTTGTAGCGCTTGATGGTTTTTGGGACACTTTCAAAGTTTTCTCAATTTTTCGGACCGACTAACCTTCATTTCTTAAAGTAATGATGGCCACTCGTTTTTCTTTACTTAGCTGCTTTTTTCTTGCCATAGTACAAATTCCAACAGTCTATTCAGTAGGACTATGTGCTGTGTATCCACCAGACTTCTGCACAACACAACTGATGGTCCCAACCCCATTTATAAGGCAAGAAATCCCACTTATTAAACCTGACAGGGCACACCTGTGAAGTGAAAACCATTTCTGGTGACTACCTCTTGAAGCTCATCAAGAGAATGCCAAGAGTGTGCAAAGCAGTCATCAAAGTAAAAGGTGGCTACTTTGAAGAACCTAGAATATAAGACATATTTTCAGTTGTTTCACACTTTTTTGTTAAGTATATAATTCCACATGTGTTAATTCATAGTTTTGATGCCTTCAGTGTGAATGTACAATTTTTATAGTCATGAAAATACAGAAAAATCTTTAAATGAGAAGGTGTGTCCAAACTTTTGGTCTGTACTGTATATGAATTGCAGTCATTGTAATTTTCCAGTCAAATAACTATTAGAGTACAACTGAAAGGTTTTTGTACAAACTGCCTATGATAATAGTATATTTTTTAAAAAATAAAACACTCAAACTGCACTCAAAATGCATGTTCCAAATTATTATGCACAGCAGAGTTTTCAACCTTTTCATTTTAATAAGGAACAAAAAAATGGTCATTTTTGAAATTATAAGCATTAGCAGGTTATTACAAACTGAAATCAAACAGTTTTCAACTCAAAACTTTATTCTAGTTGATGTTACATTTGCACATAGGACCCCTTGTTCGAAAGGAGCTTCTGAACTCTCTCGTCCATTGAATTTGTGAGGTTTTGGATGGTTTCTGCTTATAATTTCAAAAATGACCATTTTTTTGTTCTTTATTAAAATGAAAAGGTTGAAAACTCTGCTGTGCATAATAATATAGGTAATTTGGGAAAATCTGAGAAAATATTATTTGCATAATAATTTGAAGCACAGTGTAGTTGTACCTGGCTGGACACAAAAATAGGGGGAAGCCCCACGTCAATTTTTTTTTTATTATTTCATGAAATTCATGAAAGAATTAAAAAAAGGGCTTCCCTGTATTTTTGTTTCAAGCCAGGTATAAATAGGCATCTGGGGGTTGGGGGCAGCCCGTTCCTGCCTGCTGTACCTGGCTGGACACAAAAATATGGCGAAGGCCACGTCAAATTTTTGGTGAAAAATTCATAATTTTTTTTAAAAAAAAACATATTTAGGGACTGCATCTTTATTAACCCCTCCACTTGAGGGGTTAATAAAGATGCAGTCCCTAAATTATTATTATTTTTTTTTTTTTTTAATTAATTTTTCCCAAAAATTTTGAGTCGAACACCACTCATCTCTACAGGCCAGTTCATCAGAAGAGGAGCCAGAGATGTCAGTATGCAGGAGGCACTTGGTTTTTATACCTTGAGAAAGGCGCCAGTCTGGAGCAGGAACTCGTTGGTATCAATAAAATTCCAACTGATTTGGAATCCCAAGATTCTTTATTCCCGCAGTGCAGCCCACCTAAACATGACAGTTTACATTCTTGCCAACAGTTAGGATGCATCTCGCAGGAATCCCGTCTGGCAGCCTTGGAGTACTGACCAGGACACTGGACCAGGGTGCAGCGGATCGCTCATCTCTAATTACCACTTAATTTTACATACATAAGGATGGCTTAGCGCACACTTGTACTACACCAGTCTTGCTGGAGTAGAATGCGCCGAATCCCCGTCCTGATCCATTTTAGGGGAACTGATTCAAAATGGCATAAAAATACCTAAAGTCGCTAAATGTTTGCACAACTTGCTGTGACTTGTCAAAGCTTTTACAACATTTTTCTGACGTAAAGCTTTGATAAATCAGCCCCAAAATGCTGAAATGGAATCAGGGTACAAAAATCTAGTGATGGATTCTCTTTAAAGGATATCATTTTTATCAGTGGGGGTCTGACTGCTGGGGCCCCCAATGATCCCAAGAAGTAAGCGCTTTAAAGCCTCATCAGAATGGAGCAGCGGCTCCGCATGTGTGCAGTGTTTGGCTATTTCAGGAAACTAAATTGAGCGGATTCATTGTGATGGGGATTTTCACAGCCCTGTTATCCATAATCAAAGCTCATCAAGACCACTAGTACCCCAGCAATCCCAAGAACAGACCTCAGAAACCCTCGTCCCAATGGAGCAGTGGTCACGCATTCATGCAGTGCTTGGCTCTCTTTGGAAGTCACATAGACTAGGAACAGACAAGATCCCCTTCGACTGGACGTTTTAACAGAGCCCTGTTCTGGGGGTCATGACTTTCTGATCTGTAGAGTTTCCAGTGGTCCTGTGTAGGGA
Source organism: Phyllobates terribilis (assembly GCF_046119375.1). Lineage (NCBI taxonomy): Eukaryota > Metazoa > Chordata > Amphibia > Anura > Dendrobatidae > Phyllobates > Phyllobates terribilis. The sequence continues at coordinate 35,469,655 of NW_027362767.1, forward strand.
TGAGCGAACCCACCCCGGAAAGTTCAAAGTTCGTACCAGGAACATAGTGTCTGGTGCCGAACCCCGAATATGGACATTTTACTGTATGTCCGGATGCCTGTTCGGGTTCGCCAGTCTAATAAAGCTTGTTGAAAGACTGCAGCTCTTACACCTATACCACTCCAACCACAGTCTCAGTCTCTGTGAGGGCACTGTTAACATTTTTATGTTATTCATTTACTTCCTATTTTATCATGATTGCTATGGTGAAAGATCCCCTTTAAGTCATTTTCCTATCCACATTTGCTTCAGAGCAATTGTCCTGCTCTTACCCCCATTTAGCTTCCTTTTGCAGCCCCTTAGCCCTGACTATGACCATTTTACAGCGATTTTAAAGCACTGAAGTTTGGGTCCTTTGATTTGTATTGGTTTCAGGTCCGGGGTCAAGCTCGAGGTCAAGTTCGGTCCCAAACTAAACTTTTTACTGTATATTCGTCGAACCAGTCAAATCCGGACATTCACGCGTTCGCTCATCCCTAGTCTTGTGATTATGTGATAACTTTTAATGCTGCTGCAAAAAAAAATTTTTAATGAGTCATGGGGATAAATGCAAAAGGTTGACAACACATTTTGAACTTTTGTACTTTTTGCGCCCAGCACCGAGCTAACTTTGTCTCAGTAATCACTTGGACACTAAATCGCTCCAGCGCACTCTCAATGTCATTAGCCCGGACACAAAAACAATTGATTTAGCTATTAAGTAGAAAACACCTTGATCTTTTCTTCTGGATAATTTCATTAGAGTTTTATTGAAACATGCAACATTAAGTCCAGGAAAATATACAGCAGATGAAGAAAGCTATCTTCCCCTCGCAGCGAAATATCTAATTTCTCAAATTTCCGAGGCTTTTAATTTTTTTTACTATTATTTGCAGAAACTCACTTGGTACTAATCAATTTTATATATCATTTTTCAAAAATGTTTATAGAATTTTGACTTGTTCTATTTTGTTTTTATATAACCCCACTGCTTATTTTGGGGTTTCTGTATTCATGATTTGTGAGGTTCACACTAGACGGACCTTATTCTGAAGATAAGTGGTGAATTTATTCTGGGCAACAGCCCTTTAAATAATGTGGACACATCGTGGCTGTTAAATATTAATTATGGATATTCATTTTTTATTCTGAATTCTGAATTCTGTACATTGCATAAGATTGCATAAGATTGCATCAGCCTCCTGATAGATATTCAGGCAATTTTTAGCTCAATGTAAGTTAATGCCATATATAGATAACAGATACTATGAGGGGGTTATATAACCCTTGTATGACATAAGGAGAGGCTTCTTGCCATTTCAAAGGACACTAGACGAAGGATCTACGTGTGGAGGTCAGATGACAAGGCCCAGACACATGGTGTCATCATGACACACGTGCTGGACACAGACAGACGCAACCTCCCATCCAGGATCCCAGGAAACAATGGGTGAATCTATGGACAAATGGACAATCACTTTGTAACTATTTCACCTATTGTATGTAACTACTGCAATTATTCTTTTTAATGGACAATTCAAGAATAAATTGATACTTTTTTAATAAGAATATTGTGATATATATTCTTTGATCAATTGCATCTGATAAGAAGTCCTCTTTAAAAATATACGAATACGTTTTTTTTACAGGGGCATTTTTTATTTACATTAATAGTTGTCTTTTTTGTACAAAAAGCATTTTGCAATGGGGTTTTATTAAAAATTCTGAAGCAATTAGCTTCTGCAGCCTCTCTGCATCTCAGTACATAGCAAAGCGCAGAATGAGTTACAGTGAAATCACTGTAGAATCAGTAACTTTTATGTATCTTTCCCTAAATGTTCTTCCAAGATGATCTGTCAGTTTATAAAATGGAAGATGCTGTAAGAACTGCTCTTTGTCTCTGGCATTTTTTTGGCATTTTGTAATCTTGAGCGAGTTTTTTTGGTCTCCTAAGGTTCTTTGTCAACATTTTGTCCCACAGTCATTTTTGCTACTGTTTTTCCTGTGTCTTTTAGACATCTTCTCTTTTTAACTTTTTTTTTTTGATTATTCATTACATAATGAATAAAACATTCTCTTTTTTTCAATGTGAAAAAGCTTACAAATTGCTTAAAAAGACACCAGGGCGTCTTCTGAACATCTTTATAGCCTTTCTATTGACTGATATTACATAGTATTGGGCGTCTCACCTAAAAAATGGACCAGTCTCTTCTCCCAAAGTAAATCTATCATCAGTATAACGACCCTAGTATCTGATTTTCTTCTGTTTGCTTCTTCATCTTTGACTTGCAGATTGTGATACTTCAAGTTCAGACTTCAGTGGGTTTTCTCCTTCTACGTTGTCCTCGCTCTTTTCAATGCTTCAGCATATGTTTTTTATCAACTGCTTTTCTCATGCTGATAAAACTTGGATTTTTTTTGGGAGAAAAAAAAGTGGCTTGGAGACAACCTGTGAATGAAAAACACGAATTTGTCTCAAGTTCTCAGCAACACACAGGGTGACACAACACATAACACGAGCGCAGAAAAAGTTTTATTAAAATCTGTGTTTTTAACCGGCAACCAAAGAACCGCAACAACATTAAACTGGTCCACAACTGCGTGCACCGGAGCTGTATACACCAAACGGGAGGAGATTTTTATTCAAGTCTGTTTGCAAATAAAAACTCATTTTTAACTTTAGACTGATTGAAGCAGAGTAAAAAAAATAACTGAGAATGTGCCATCTACGTACTGTATTTCCAGGTCCACGGTTAAAGTTTTGACAATAAATTGCTGAGAAAAACAACAACTCTTGCTGAAATCACGCCGTCTAAATATAGGTGGGTGAAGCTGCAGCAGACACACATGTTAAATATATATAATCCTTTCTGCAGGTGAACAGTCTCGTCTGCTATTATCAGAGGTAATGTGCAGCTTGGAGCGCAGGAATGAATCCGGGGTTTGGATTCTGACCACGAGCCGCTCTGTGTTATTTGTGATTCAGCCAAACAGCTGGAAACATAAAATATGTGCTGCTGGAGAAGAAAATAAAATCAATATGATTACCTCTTTGCCACCGGGCTACATCCAAACACTATATCCCAGCCAAATATCCCCAGACCCACATTCACACAGTGCTGCATTGCAGAAAGGAGTTTTAAGATAAACAGGATACATATTACAATTTCTGCTGCAAAGTTGGAAAAAGAAGTATAAAAACTGAACCATGCCACATATAACAATACCGATTCAGAATAGCCCTCCTTATTGATAGTCCCTGTCCTTGGGGCTGAACCCCTCTTATTCCTCTATAGCTTATGTCCATGGCGCTAAAACCCTATTACTCCTCTCTAGTCACTGTCCTTAATGCTGAACCCCTTTTACTCCTCTATAGCTCCTGTCCTTTTTACTGAACCTCTTCCTTGCCTCTACAGTCCCTGTCCTTGGTCCTGAGCCACTCCTACTCCTCTACAGTCGCTGTCCTTGGTCCTGAACCACTCATACTCCTCTACAGTCCCTGTCCTTGGTGCTGAACCCTTCCTACTTTTCTACAGTCCCTGTCCTTGATGCTGAACCCCTCTTACTCTTCTACAGCCCCTGTCCTTGGTGCTGAATTTACCGAACTTATATAGACCATTGTATTTGATGCTAGATAAGCCTTAATCCCTATAGGCACTTGTCGTTGGTGCTGAAATCCTACCACTGTATACCTCATGTCCTTGGGACCAAACTTACCAAAAAGATATAGGCCCCTGGTCTTGGTGCTAGATGAACCCCACTTTCTTTGGCCACCTGTCCTTAGAGCTGAACCCATAAACCTATCTTACTCCTATAACTTTTTTATACTTGGTGCTGAACTTACCTGGTGATAGATCAGCTTTCACATCAATATTTGATGCCTCTCTTCTCGTCTCCTATCCTAGCCTCTTGTATACCTCCCATCCTTGATGATGAACCTACAATGCCCATATAGGATCCAGTATGATCATTCCTATGATAGGGGATGAGTCCTCCTTGGGTAAGATACATTTAGCACCAAGGATGGGTGGGACGTACAAATCAGTTAATACAGGGGTCTATTTGGTGCTGACCTGATTAATACATCCCTCCTATTCTTGATGCTGAACCTACCTTTCCCATAAAGACTTTTATTCTTGGTATTAGACCAGCCTCACCCCCTACAGACCCTTAAAGAAGTTGTCCACTACTTGGACAACCCCTTCTCGCTTGGCACTGATGAAATATAAAAGATTATACCCACCTCCCGTATCGGCGCCATTCCAGAGGTGTTGGCACTCGCGTTCCTGGAGAACACATGCGGTTGTTATGACACGTGAGCCAGTCGTCCAATCAGCGCTGCTCTCTCACTTCCTCTTGATGTTTGATTTGTCCAAAGGCGGAGACAGTGACGCCAGCACTGATTGGACGCCAGGCTCACATGTCATAACAACCAAATGAGAGCCCTGGGAACACGAGTGCCAACACCGCTATAACGGCGCAGGCATGGGAGATGACCTGAGTATAGGCTTTTTTACTTCATCGGCGCCAAACATTTAGATCAAGAAGGGGTTTTCCTAGTAGTGGACAACCCCTTTAATTTTTTTCCTGAGCCTCTACAATCCTAGCCTCTCACATCCCTTCCATCCTTTGTGCTGAACCTAGCGACTACTGTCTTTGATCCTAGATCAGCCACAGTCCCTGTCCTCGGTGCTGAATGCATGCCACTTTATAACTCTTGTGCTTGGTACTGAACCTACCTCACCCATATAGACCCCTGACTCCTTTTGGCCCCCGACCTTGGTGTTGAACCCATTTGGTTTATATACCCCTTTCATCCGTGATGATGAACCTATCTTACCCAAATACCCTTTGTCCTAAGTGATAGTTCAATGACATCACAGCACCAAAAACATTGAGCTTGGATACATTGCCGCTAACAGGTAATATATATAACACATCCTTCATATAACTTAAATAACTTTCTGCGACTCAAATTAATTAATTGGTCAAAGCGAAAACAATTTTTAAAATATCTGGTAAGATACTTTTTTGGATGTTACAGGAAATTACTCTATAACTTTCCATCCATGGAGAACGGAGCCTGATGCAAATTATGGTTGGGGTTATCGTGACTAGGGATGAGCTAATTGCTTGCAACTTCAATTCGCCAGCTTTGATGAATTTTCCCAGGAAAATTGTTTCCTGGAAAATAGTTTTGCTACAAATCAGAAGTACAGGACTCCAAAGCATCCAATTGCCCTGAAAAGACATTTATTAAACTGTTTTCTTTTCCTCACGAACTCATCTTTTTGTGGCTGTGCTGTCACACACTATCTGTACAGTTTCTTCAGTGATTATCACTTTCTCTCCCTCTTTTGTTAAACTGTGAGTTTTTACTTCTTCTCACTATCCATATTCATCACAATGTGGCTTCTGCATTCCCTGCCTCGTCTTTTATGCTGACTATCATAGTTCCTCCTGATTTGCTTTGTTGTACCATGTGATGTGATAGTTGCAAAACTTTATGGGGAAATTTGTCAAAGGTCATGTGTTCTTTATATGCCATGAGTAAAATGGCAGTGGTCCTTTTAGACCATTTGCACATATTATAAATAATTCAAATTCACCCAGAACATCTCCAAAAAATATTGATAAAAATTTGATTAGCATCAAATTAATTTGCTCATCTCTAATAATGTCCCTTTGTTCGGTATATTTCCACTTTTGCACACCTACATCCGTTCCATGCAGTCCTTCTGACATTGCATTTAGTTTTAGAAGACACATTGATTGTCCCTGTGTGAACTCGCCCTTAGCTGTACACTTTCTAGAAAACAACCAGCTTTGCCAAAGACAGGAGGCAGCCGCACCGCGCCATGTAAGTGATTGCTTTATATGATTCTGTCACTACGGAAAATAAATAAATAAATGCCCCCAGTACTTCGGCTCATTTTGTCTGCTTGAAGAGACTTCAATTTGACAAGAATGCTTAGTACAATAAATATTCACAGAGGTTTAACCATACCTTCCAGCATAAACAATGAGCCGGAGCCGGGAACATACGATGCAGCATTGATCAATTAAACATTAACTGTCAATGGGATAGAGACACAACTTATAATTCTGCCTCCAGGCCCCGAAGAAGTTAGAAAAGGAAATCTCTAAACACCCAATGCTTATCTGCTCCATTCCTTATTTATATGTGATAAGGGCCCCCACTGATATTCATATCAGACCGAAAGATACTATTCATGATAAATCCGACCTGCTCACATCTCTTAGTCTTCATGGAGGGAGGATTACAGTAGTACTATGCAGTATTATAGTAGATATATTCTTGTACATAGGAGTAGTATTATAGTAGTTGTATTCTTGTACATAGGGGGCAGTATTATAGTAGTTATATTCTTGTACATAGGACCAGTATTATAGTAGTTATATTCTTGTACATAGGGGAGTATTATAGTAGATATATTCTTGTATATCGGACCAGTATTATAGTAGTTATGTTCTTGTACATAGGGGGCAGTATTATAGCAGCTATATTCTTGTACATAGTGGCAGTATTATAGTAGTTATATTATTGTACATAGGAGGCAGTAATATAGCAGTTATATTCTTGTACATAGAGGCAGTATTATAGTAGTTATATTCTTGTACATAGGGGGCAGTATTATAGTAGTTATATTCTTGTACATAGGGGGCAGTATTATAGTAGCTATATTCTTGAACATAGGGGCAGTATTATAGTAGTTATATTCTTGTACATAGGGGGCAGTATTATAGCAGTTATATTCTTGTACATAGGGGCAGTATTATAGCAGTTATATTCTTGTACATAGGAGCAGTATTATAGTAGTTATATTCTTGTACATAGGGGGCAGTATTATAGTAGTTATATTCTTGTGCATAGGGGCAGTTTTATAGTAGATATATTCTTGTTTATATTGTACAGTATTATAGTAGTTATATTCTTGTACATAGGGGGCAGTATTATAGTAGTTATATTCTTGTACATAGGGGGCAGTATTATAGCAGTTATATTCTTGTACATAGGAGCAGTATTATAGTAGTTATATTCTTGTACATAGGGGGCAGTATTATAGTAGTTATATTCTTGTATATAAGGGGCAGTATTCTAGTAGTTATATTCTTGTACATAGGGGCAGTATTATAGTAGTTATATTCTTGTACATAGGGGGCAGTATTATAGTATTTATATTCTTGTACATAGGGGGCAGTATTATAGTAGTTATATTCGTGTGCATAGGGGCAGTTTTATAGTAGATATATTCTTGTACATAGGAGCAGTATTATAGTAGCTATATTCTTGTATATAGGGGGCAGTATTATAGTAGTTATATTCTTGTACATAGGGGGCAGTATTATAGCAGTTATATTCTTGTACATAGGAGCAGTATTATAGTAGTTATATTCTTGTACATAGGGGGCAGTATTACAGTAGTTATATTCTTGTATATAGGAGCAGTATTATAGTAGTTATATTTCTGTACAAAGCAGCAGAATTATAGTAGTTATATTCTTGTACATTGGAGCAGTATTATAGTAGTTATATTCTTGCACATAGGAGCAGTATTATAGTAGTTATATTCTTGTACATAGGAGCAGTATTATAGTAGTTATACTCTTGTACATAGGGGCTGTGCTATAGTAGTTATATTATTGTACATTGGAGGTAGTATTAAAGTAGTTATATACTTGTATACAGGGAGCAGTATTATAGTAGTTTTATTATTGTACTTAGGAGTAGCATTTTAGTAGTTATATTCTTGTATATAGGAGCAGTATTATATTAGTTCTATTCTTGTGCTTAGGGGGCAGTATTATAGTAGTTATATTCTTGTACATAGGGGCAGTATTATAATAGTTATATTCTTGTACATATGGGCAGTATTATAGTAGTTATATTCTTGTACATAGGGGGCAGTATTATAGTAGTTATATTCTTGCACATAAGGAGCAGTATTGTAGTAGTTATATTCTTGTACATAGAGGCAGTATTATAGTAGTTATATTCCTGTACATAGAAGCAGTAGTATAGTAGTTATACTCTTGTACATAGAGGCTGTGTTAAAGTAGTTATATTCTTGTTCATAGGGGGCAGTATTAAAGTAGTTATATACTTGTATACAGGGAGCAGTATTATAGTAGTTATATTCTTGTACATAGGAGCAGTATTTTAGTAGTTATATTCTTGTATATAGGAGCAGTATTTTAGTAGTTATATTATTGTACATAGGGGCAGTATTATAGTAGTTATATTTTTGTACATAGGGGCAGTATTATAGTAATTATATTCTTGCATATAAGAGCCAGTGTTATAGTACTTATATTCTTGTACATAGGGGCAGTATTTTAGTGTTCATATTCTTGTACATAAGGGACTGGATTATAATAGTTATATTACTCTATATACTGTACTAGCAATATTATAGTAGTTATATTCTTGTACATAGGGGCAGTATTATAGTAGTTATATTCTTGTACATAGGAGCAGTTTTATAGTAGTTATATTCTTGTACATAGGAGCAGTATTATAGTAGTTATATTCTTGTACATAGGGGGCAGTATTATAGTAGTTATATTCTTGTATATAGGGGGCAGTATTATATTAGTTTTATTCTTGTACATAGGGGCAGTATTATAGTAATTAGATTCTTGTACATAGGGGGCAGTATTATAGTAGTTATATTCTTGTACATAGGGGCAGTGTTATATTAATTTTATTCTTGTACATAAGGGACACTATTATAATAGTTATAGTCTTCCACATAGGAGCAGTGTTATAGCAGTTATATTATTGTACATAGGGGCAGTATTAAAGCAGTTATATTTCACTACATAGAAGGGCAGTATTATAGTAGATATATTCTGGTACATAGGGGACAGTATTATAGTAGTTATATTCTTGAACATAGGAGCAGTATTATCGTAGTTATATTCTTGTACATAGGAGCAGTATTATAGTAGTTATATTCTTGTACATAGGAGCAGTATTTTAGTAGTTATATTCTTGTACATAGGAGCAGTATTATAGTAGTTATATTCTTGTACATAGAGGCAGTATTATAGTAGTTATATTCTTGTACATAGGGGCAGTATTGTAGTAGTTATATTCTTGTACATAGAGGCAGTATTATAGTAATTTTATTCTTGTACATAGGGGCAGTATTATATTAGTTATATTCTAGTGCATAGGGGTCAGTTTTATAGTAGTTATATTCTTGTATATAAGGGGCAGTATTATAGTAGTTATATTCTTGTACATAGGGGCAGTATTATAGTAGTTATATTCTTGTACATAGGGAGCAGTATTATAGAAGTTATATTCTTGTACATAGGGGCAGTATTATAGTAGTTATATTCTTGTACATAGGGGTCAGTTTTATAGTAGTTATATCCTTGTATATAGGGGGCAGTATTATAGTAGTTATATTCTTGTACATAGGGATCAGTATTATAGTAGTTATATTCTTGTACAAAGGGGCATTATTATGGTAGTTATATTCTTGTACATAGGGGCAGTATTATAGTAGTTATATTCTTGTACATATGGAGCAGTATTATAGCAGTTATATTCTTGTATATAGGAGCAGTATTATAGTAGTTATATTCTTGTACATAGGGGAGAATTATAGTTGTTATATTATTGTACATAGGAGCAGTATTGTAGTAGTTATATTCTTGAACATAGGGGTCAGTATTATAGTAGTTATATACTTGTATATAGGAGCAGTATTATAGTAGTTATATTCTTGTACATAGGGGCAGTATTATAGTAGTTATATTCTTGTACATAGAGGCAGTATTATAGTAGTTATATTCTTGTACATAGGGGCAGTATTGTAGTAGTTATATTCTTGTACATAGAGGCAGTATTATAGTAATTTTATTCTTGTACATAGGGGCAGTGTTATATTAGTTATATTCTTGTGCATAGGGGTCAGTTTTATAGTAGTTATATTCTTGTATATAAGGGGCAGTATTCTAGTAGTTATATTCTTGTACATAGGGGCAGTATTAGAGTAGTTATATTCTTGTACGTAGGGAGCAGTATTATAGAAGTTATATTCTTGTACATAGAGGCAGTATTATAGTAGTTATATTCTTGTACATAGGGGTCAGTTTTATAGTAGTTATATCCTTGTATATAGGGGGCAGTATTATAGTAGTTATATTCTTGTACATAGGGATCAGTATTATAGTAGTTATATTCTTGTACATAGGGGCATTATTATAGTAGTTATATTCTTATACATAGGGGCAGTATTATAGTAGTTATATTCTTGTACATAGGGAGCAGTATTATAGTAGTTATATTCTTGTATATAGGAGCAGTATTATAGTAGTTATATTCTTGTACATAGGGGAGTATTATAGTAGTTATATTATTGTACATAGGAGCAGTATTGTAGTAGTTATATTCTTGTACATAGGGGTCAGTATTATAGTAGTTATATACTTGTATATAGGAGCAGTATTATAGTAGTTATATTCTTGTACATAGGGGCAGTATTATAGTAGTTATATTCTTGTACATAGGGGCAGTATTGTAGTAGTTATATTCTTGTACATAGGAGCAGTATTATAGTAGATATATTCTTGTACATAGGGGCAGTATTATAGTAGTTATATTCTTGTACATAGGAGCAGCATTATAGTAGTTATATTCTTGTACATAGGGGCAGTATTATAGTAGTTATATTCTTGTACATAGGGGCAGTATTGTAGTAGTTATATTCTTGTACATAGGGGTCAGTATTGTAGTAGTTATATTCTTGTACATAGGGACAGTATTATAGTAGTTATATTCTTGTAAATAGGGGCATTATTATAGTAGATATATTCTTGTACATAGGGGCAGTATTATAGTGGTTATATTCTTGTACATAGGGAGCAGTATTATAGTAGTTATATTCTTGTACATAGGAGCAGTATTATAGTAGTTATATTCTTGTACATAGGGGCATTATTATAGTAGTTATATTCTTGTACATAGGGGCAGTATTATAGTAGTTATATTCCTGTACATAGGGGCATTATTATAGTAGTTATATTCTTGTACATAGGGGCAGTATTATAGTAGTTATATTCTTGTACATAGGGGTCAGTATTATAGTAGTTATATTTTTGTACATAGGGACAGTATTATAGTAGTTATATTCTTGTAATTAGGGCAGTATTATAGTAGTTATATTCTTGTACATAGGGGCAGTATTATAGTAGTTATATTCTTGTACATAGGGAGCAGTATTATAGTAGTTATATTCTTGTACATAGGGGCAGTATTATAGCAGTTATATTCTTGTACATAGGAGCAGTATTATAGTAGTTATATTCTTGTACATAGGGGCAGTATTATTGTAGTTATATTCTTGTACATAGGGGCAGTATTATAGTAGTTATATTCTTGTACATAGGGGCATTATTATAGTAGTTATATTCTTGTACATAGGGGCAGTATTATAGTAGTTATATTCTTGTACATAGGGGTCAGTATTATAGTAGTTATATTTTTGTACATAGGGACAGTATTATAGTAGTTATATTCTTGTAATTAGGGCAGTATTATAGTAGTTATATTCTTGTACATAGGGGCAGTATTATAGTAGTTATATTCTTGTACATAGGGAGCAGTATTATAGTAGTTATATTCTTGTACATAGGGGCAGTATTATAGCAGTTATATTCTTGTACATAGGAGCAGTATTATAGTAGTTATATTCTTGTACATAGGGGCAGTATTATAGTAGTTATATTCTTGTACATAGGGGGCAGTATTATAGTAGTTATATTCCTGTACATAGAGGCAGTATTATAGTAGTTATATTCTTGTACATAGGAACAGTATTATAGTAGTTATATTCTTGTACATAGGGGCAGTATTATAGTAGTTATATTCTTGTAATTAGGGCAGTATTATAGTAGTTATATTCTTGTACATAGGGGCAGTATTATAGTAGTTATATTCTTGTACATAGGGGCAGTATTATAGTAGTTATATTCTTGTACATAGGGAGCAGTATTATAGTAGTTATATTCTTGTACATAGGGGCAGTATTATAGTAGTTATATTCTTGTACATAGGAGCAGTATTATAGTAGTTATATTCTTGTACATAGGGGCAGTATTATAGTAGTTATATTCTTGTACATAGGGGCAGTATTATAGTAGTTATATTCTTGTACATAGGGGCATTATTATAGTAGTTATATTCTTGTACATAGGGGCAGTATTATAGTAGTTATATTCTTGTACATAGGGGTCAGTATTATAGTAGTTATATTTTTGTACATAGGGACAGTATTATAGTAGTTATATTCTTGTAATTAGGGCAGTATTATAGTAGTTATATTCTTGTACATAGGGGCAGTATTATAGTAGTTATATTCTTGTACATAGGGAGCAGTATTATAGTAGTTATATTCTTGTACATAGGGGCAGTATTATAGCAGTTATATTCTTGTACATAGGAGCAGTATTATAGTAGTTATATTCTTGTACATAGGGGCAGTATTATAGTAGTTATATTCTTGTACATAGGGGGCAGTATTATAGTAGTTATATTCCTGTACATAGAGGCAGTATTATAGTAGTTATATTCTTGTACATAGGAACAGTATTATAGTAGTTATATTCTTGTACATAGGAGCAGTATTATAGTAGTTATATTCTTGTACATAGGAGCAGTATTATAGTAGTTATATTCTTGTACATAGGGTGCAGTATAATAGTAGTTATATTCTTGTACATAGGGGGCAGTATTATAGTAGTTATATTCCTGTACACAGGGGCAGTATTACAGTAGTTATATTCTTGTACATAGGGGCAGTATTATAGTAGTTATATTCTTGTACATAGGAGCAGTATTATAGTAGTTATATTCTTGTACATAGAGGACAGTATTATAGTAGTTATATTCTTGTACATAGGAGCAGTATTATAGTAGTTATATTCTTGTACATAGGGAGCAGTAATATAGTAGTTATATTCCTGTACATAGAGGCAGTATTATAGTAGTTATATTCTAGAACATAGGAGCAGTATTATAGTAGTTATATTCTTGTACATAGGAGCAGTATTATAGTAGTTATATTCTTGTACATAGGAACAGTATTATAGCAGTTATATTCTTGTACATAGGGAGCAGTAAGATAGTAGTTATATTCTTGTACATAGAGGCAGTATTATAGTAGTTATATTCTTGTACATAGGGGCAGTATTATAGTAGTTATATTCTTGTATATAGGGGGCAGTATTATAGTAGTTATATTCTTGTACATAGGGGGCAGTATTATAGTAGTTATATTCTTGTACATAGGGGGCAGTATTATAGTAGTTATATTCTTGTACATAGGAGCAGTATTATAGTAGTTATATTCTTGTACATAGGGTGCAGCATTATAGTAGTTATATTCTTGTACATAGGGGCAGTATTATAGCAGTTATATTCCTGTACATAGGAGCAGTATTATAGTAGTTATATTCTTGTACATAGGGGGCAGTATTATAGTAGTTATATTCTTGTACATAGGGGTCAGTATTATAGTAGTTATATTCTTGTACATAGGAGCAGTATTATAGTAGTTATATTCTTGTACATAGGGGGCAGTATTATAGTAGTTATATTCTTGTATATAGGGGGCAGTATTATAGTAGTTATATTCTTGTACATAGGGAGCAGTATTATAGTAGTTATATTCTTGTACATAGGGAGCAGTATTATAGTAGTTATATTCTTGTACATAGGAGCAGTATTATAGTAGTTATATTCTTGTACATAGGGGCAGTATTATAGTAGTTATATTCTTGTACATAGGGGCAGTATTATAGTAGTTATATTCTTGTACATAGGGACAATATTATAGTAGTTATATTCTTGTAAATAGGGGCAGTATTATCGACGTTAGAGGCAGTAGGAATGCAGAAGTGATATTTTTGTAATATTGAAACAGCAGCTTGCACTTGCTTAAAATTGACAACTCTGAAGAATTAAATATTGCTTAAACACGATATGCAGCATGAATAATTACAAGGCATAAAACTGCAATACTTGCATTTTAGTTGCTATAAGTACATCTACTAAATAACAAACTCTCACTAAATGTTACCTGAGACATAATGAGATTCCTCTTCAGAATATTGACTCCTTTCTTTACTCAGGGATTTCTTTGTATAATTGTCCCGTCTGTGTACACATTCTAGGCTTTTCTCACTTGATTAATTTGTGCCTTTTTCCTATATTTACTTAATTAACCAAATTCATCAGGGCTGTTTGGGCTGGGACTTCATAATTTCTTGCAGTATTTAATTCCAGGGGTTTCATGGTGACATCTGAACGTAAAATTAATATTCTGAGGCTCCAGTTTTGATTTAAGTACAGAGATGTTACATGGAAACTGGTAGCATTTTGTGACTAGAACTTCTCTGGGGACCACAAGGTTCCCTTTATGTCACAAACAAGCAGAATTACATCTAAATGAGTGCCACAATCTGAAGACCCCCGAGCACCTCCTCATATCTTATGTTACTGACTTTAGGGTGGGGGGTTGTAGTGAATTAAGTCCCACCACAACTGAATCTTCAATGCCAAAAGCATTGTGGAATTTACATGTTTTTATAGAATGGACAATGAAGATTATCTGGTCAAATAGATGGATGCTGCAGTGTAAAGAATAGTGGGAGAGTGGCACGAATTATCTATAATAGATGTTCAGCTTTTGACAGGATATCAGGATAGAAGTCTATAGACTCAATTAGAGGGATTTCCTAGGTTATTCTTACATTACATACATATGATAGATCTATCTATCTATTGTAGGGATTCACTCTCTCAGATGGGTGTTAGGTAGCGTTCACACAGGTAATGCGGTTTGTTTCAAACAGGTGCAGTTTTATTGCTTTCATAAATCTTCAAAAAGAGCCTCTTCTGAGCACCAAGGTTCATTCAGCAGCACATATATGTCAGTGCGAGTCCTCCCAAACAGGAGCAAACTTCATATACTGGAGAGGCACGATCCCACCAATCTCGGTATCCCCTTCAGTTCAAGTTCCAGCAGCTTATAGTGCCAAACAGAAGTATTCAACTCTATACACAGTTCACACTGAACAGGCTGTAGCTCCCACATGTTTATTTGCAGCTCCAACACACAGACTGCTCAGCTTTACTAGCTGACCCATGCAGTCTCCATTCAGAGAGAGACTCTGGAACGTCTCTCTCTCTCTCAGCTATAGCTCACGTTTTAGCTGGTCACTCACCAGCAGTAGACTTGACTCTGCTCAATATCCATCAGACTAACTCCCACCTAATGAACACAGGCCCTGATTCTTAATCAAAGCAAGTCATGTGCATCTAATCAAGACCTGCAATGCTATGAATTGACCATAGCCTACCTGGCTTTGCTGCACTATCTATCTATCTAATCTATCTATATCTATTATCTATTTATCTATTATCTATCTATCATCTATCTATTATCTATCATCTATCTATTTATCTATTATCTATCTATTATCTATCATCTATCTATTATCTATCTATCATCTATTATCTATCATATATCTATTATCTATATATCTATCTATTATCTATCTATTATCTATATATCTATTATCTGTTTATCATCTATCTATCATTTATTTATTATCTATCATCTATCTATTATCTATCTAGTATCAATCATCTATCTATTATCTATCTATCTATCCATCTATTATCTATCATCTATCTATCTATCTATTATCTATCTATCATCTATTATCTATCTATTTATCCATCCATTATCTATCATCTAGTATCTATCTATCTATCCATCTATTATCTATTATCTATCTATCTATCTATTATCTATCTATCATCTATCTATCTATTATCTATCTATCATCTATTATCTATGATCTATATATATATATATATATTATCTGTTTATCATCTATCTGTCATCTATCTATTATCTATCTATTAACTCTCTATCTATTATCTATCTATCTATTATCTGTTTATCATCTATCTATCTATTATCTCTCTATCTATTATCTATCTATTATCTATCATCTATCTATCTATCATCAATCTATCTATCTATCTATTATCTATCTATTATTATCTATCTATTATCTATCTATCATTTATATATCTATTATCTGTTTATCATCTATCTATCTGTCATCTATCTATTATCTATCTATTTATCCACCTATCTATTATCTATCTATTATCTATCTATTATCAATCATCTATATATCTATTATCTGTTTATCATCTATCGATCTGTCATCTATCTATCATCTATCTATCTATCTATTATCTAGCTATTATCTATCTATCATCTATTATCTATCTATCATCTATCTATCTATCTATCTATTATCTATCTATTATCTATTATCTATTATCTATCTATCTATTATATTTCTATTATCTATCTATCATCTATTATCTATCTATCATCTATCTATCTATCTATTATCTAGCTATTATCTATCTATTATCTATCTATTATCTATCTATCTGTCATCTATCTATTATCTATCTATCTATCTATCATCTATCTATCTATCTATCTATCATCTATTATCCATCCATATATCTATTATGTGTATCATCTATCTATTATCTATCTATCTATTATCTGTTTATCATCTATCTATCTATTATCTATCTATCTATTATCTATCTATTATTATCTATCTATTATCTATCTATCATTTATATATCTATTATCTGTTTATCATCTATTGATCTGTCATCTATCTATCATCTATCTATCTATCTATCTATCTATTATCTAGCTATTATCTATCTATCATCTATTATCTATCTATCATCTATCTATCTATCTATTATCTATCTATTATCTATCATCTATTATCTATCTATCATCTATCTATCTATCTATCTATTATCTAGCTATTATCTATCTATTATCTATCTATTATCTATCTATCTGTCATCTATCTATTATCTATCTATCTATCTATCTATTATCTATCTATCTATCTATCTGTCTATCTATCATCTATCTATTATCTATCCATATATCTATTATGTGTATCATCTATCTATTATCTATCTATCTTTTATCTCTCTATCCATCTATCTTTCCATCTATCTGCATTCAGTCTATATGGTATATCTATAGGATACACTTTCTATAATGAGGTCTGGTATCTTCTGTGTGTGTAACATCAAACACTGCAGTAATGCAGGAAGGTTGTTGTGCTGCTTGACAGGATCAATTGATTGCAGTACAGCGGAAAGCTGCAGGAGGACGGGTGTAAAACAAGCTGCATTGATTTCCAGAGCTGGATTACTTTTATAAGGGCTTTCAAAGCAACACAGGTTCAGCCAAGAAATAAGAGCAAATAACAGGAAAATACCTGCATTACTAAAGCCACGCGGAAAGTAGAGAAAGAAGCAATAATAAAAAGAAAATAAATGTGACAGATGTGTGGCAATGTCAAAAACTGAAGTTAATTAAAACAAAAAAATGCATAAATGTTACTATTTTTTTTGCTTTATTTTTCAAATGTTACCTTTCTTTGATTTTACACTTCTCTAGAGGGGATCTGCATGGAGGAATGGGCCAACATACCAGCAACAGTGTGTACACAATTGGTGGCGGACTAAATACTTTTTTTCCCCGCTGTAATTCTATTTCTTCTGTTTGAATGATCGCTATTTTTCAACAAACGCTGTATAAATTAATTGTCCAAGTGACTATAACTAAGTTTCCAATATATCTTTATCAGAGAAATGTTCTTCTTTCTCCACTTCTTAACTTCTCCACACCTGTTAAAATCATCAGTCACATTGGAAAAAAACAGATACAATCTGTCTTTTCTAGGAGAAGCAGACTGTCAGTCTCCCCGGGATCACATTACACTTGTAAATTCAAGTCTTTTGAGAGGAGAGGAGAAAGGAATAGCAGAGAGAAGTAAAAGTGAAAGAGGGAGAAGTAAAAACACACAGAGATATATGCTGCTGTTTTTAGTAAAAAAAATTCTCACCACTGTGCTGGATTCACAGCTTTGCTGCTTAGTAATGTTGCATTAAGAACCTCAATGCTTCTGCATTCTTAAAAGTTTTTTTTATTCTACTCCAGTGTTGGATTTACAACTGCACTGCTAAGTATTACTG